>NC_054870.1:12651837-13258837 GCF_018320785.1 Cheilinus undulatus | reverse complement strand
GGCAGAGCAGCCTCACATGACCAAGTCCAATCCCAAACAATCACAGCAAACCAGCACTGGAGTGAGAGGGATAAACCCCTTTCTATCTTCTGCTCCAATATATCTCACTGTTTTTCAGAGGGCAGGAGAAAACACACCACAGAATTTAGCTGCTGCTCTTCAGAACCTGCAAAATTTACTGGCAAAATCACGTTGCTCGTTACGTGCACGTTTTCATGCTGTTTATTTGTGTTGTCCTTAATGTAAAAAAGGCCTTCAGATAACTCAAGGTTCAAGGTTCACTTTATTATCCCTGTGAAGGGCAATTTGTTTTGCAGCCAGCAGTCAAGACATACATTCAGCTCAATCATAAAAAACAGCATTGACAACACAATAAATAGAAGCACCAGAGACTGTGTGCAATACAGTTTGTTATCAATGACTGTGCCAAGATATTTATAGTTCTTTACCTCCTCAACAGCCTGGTTGTTGATAAAAACAGGAGAGATAACATTTGAATTTTTCCTAAAATCAGTTGTCATTTCCTTTGTTTTAGACACATTTATTTGAAGGGAGGAGGACTTATGCCACTCAACAAATTCAGACACAACAGGACCAGGGTCAGGATCATCAGTGCTGAGAAGGGACACAATAACAGAATTGTCAGCAAACTTAATGATCTGTGGCTCTGACCCTCATTTGTGTACAAAACAAATTGGAGAGGTGAGAGGACGCACCCTTGGGGTGATCCAGTGGAGGACAAAAGGGGGTCTGACAAGATGCCATCCACCCTCACGCGCTGAGATCTACAAGTTAGAAAATCAGGCAGCCAACAAATCAGACCTGAGCTTAAGTGGTGAATGCTCTTCAATCTGGCTGCTAAAATGTGAGGCTGTATACAATTAAAGGCTGAGGAAAAGTCAATAAAAACCAGTTGAGCAAATGTTTTGGCACCCTCAAGGTGTGTCAAGACCAGGTTTAACAAGGTCCCAATGGCATCTTGGACACCCCTACCTGACCTATATGCAAATTGTAGGGGGTCCAGATTAGCCTCCACTGTTCTAAGAATTTTGTCTTTCACAATTTTTTCAAAAGACTTCATGACAAGAGAAGTGAGGGCTACTGGTCTGAAGTCGCTAGGTGACTTCGGTGCATTATTTTTGGGCACTGGAACAATTATTGAGTCCTTCCAGATACTAGGGACCTTGTGGAGGTGAAGCGACATTTCAAAAATGAAACAAAAGATACCTGCCAGCTCATTTGCACAATTTTTAAGAATACGGCCTCCGATGCCGTCAGGCCCAGGAGATTTCCTTTCTTTGGTTTTTTTGGAAAAGTGTCACAACCATACCCTCGTCAATGTGAATACAAGCGTTCCCAGGGGAAACATTCTTAAAAACAGACTGCTCCTCGCTAAAATCCTGAATGTCAAAACGGTTACAAAAGAGATTCAGTTCATTGGAGAGCATAAACTCAGACTTTACATTCTGGGAGACTGTGGATCTTTTGGATTGTAAACCCATCATAGATTTGACACCTTCCCATGCCAGACGTGATTTACCAGAGATAAACATCCCTTCAACTTTGTCCTTATACTGGTACTTTGCAGGCTTAAGTTCAGTTTTGACTTGTTTCTGTAGCTCTCTGTACCGAGTCATATCACCCTGATTGAAACTGATATTACGCTGAATAATGGTGTTCTTCACAGATTTGGAGACCCAAGGCTTATTATTTGGATATATAGAAATTAATTTCCGGGTTATAACCACAACTTCACAGAAGGTGATATAAGATAACACAGTATCAGTTAATTCATCAAGATCAGAAGAAACATTTTTAAACAAGTCCCGACGTAAGCCTTGCAAAATCTTGGATTGGCAAGATTCCATGTCTGTCATCAGGCTTCAAGGTAACAGGTTTGCTCCTGGTCAGAGAATGACAGACCAAGCAGCGCCAATTTGGGAAAATAAGGAGGCAGTTACAGGCATGGTTTAGTTTTAGGCCTTGTCCACACAGAGAAAAAAGAAAAAAATATACTTCCGTTTCATTTTGAAAAAGTTTTCCGTAATCATGGGATCGTTTCGGGAAATGTCTGCGTAAGGACGGATCCACTGAAAATGACTGAAAATGCTGTGGCGTATTTGCAAGCCTGTACATGGCGCTGTAACGTTGCCACGGAAATGCACCAAAAGAGAGAATAAGATTACAGAAAACTGAGACAGAGGTGGATGCCTCACACATCACGTTTTATTGCTCTTATTGGCCTGTGATAAATGTGACAGACAATCCTCTAACCGCCCTCAGAGATTACTTTATGTATCTTTGAAAGGTTTTCTCTTCCCAAACACCTTGTAACTGCTGTTTGCCCAGATGTGAATTGTATTAATGCCATGAACGTGTGAAACAGTCCATCTTGCATTCCAGGTTTTCCAGCTCTGATTCAAACCTGTTTTAAAATGAATATCAACATTGAAATCATGACTAGTGCCCCCTGGGTCAACAGTCATTTCTCACACAAAACTTCTGGACATTTTCTCGAATTGTAGAGGTGAGCTGAAGGTTTGAATGCGAACCGGCAACATTTTCACCCTGGCTTTACCCTGAACTTTTCCCACCAGGCCCCCTGGTAGTTTCTCCATGTGAAATCAGGTTGAACTGATGTGAGAATGCTGCAGGTAATACTCAAGGAAATTCTCCACAGGGAGTAGGAATGCTTGATGTTCATATCCTGCTAAAGGCCTGAGCAGTGCCAGCTCCGTGCATGTCATGAAACTGCTTCATTATGTTTTCCCGTGCTCTTTTGCTGACATTCAGAGTACAAATAAAGGCAAACTTTGTCTTCATAATGTGTGAATTTCCTTGCTATTTCCAGATCATGCTTTTTTATTCCACATCTTTCCTCCTGAAATACTCTCAGTGAGCATAGAATATGAGCATAATCAGATTTCAGGTGAGAGGCTAAGAAAGACCATCTTATGAAAAGACAAATGTCTATACATCCACTTAGTTGAGTTATTTCTTGCAGAAATCACTAACATGATGACATTTTATGTTATTAAACCTGTGTATGATAAGATTGTGTTAGAGCTTCTATTGCTTAATGACACTCACCTTTTAAACTGTAGGTGCAGTTTCCATCTTTCTTTGTCCTCCCCTTTGCTAAGCCTTGCAGGTGGCGTACAGAGCAAAGCAATCCTCAAAGGGAGCGTCTCTGCTATGGCCACAAGCCCCCCAGCAAAGCTCTTTTTGATCAAAT
Organism: Cheilinus undulatus; assembly: GCF_018320785.1. NCBI lineage: Eukaryota > Metazoa > Chordata > Actinopteri > Labriformes > Labridae > Cheilinus > Cheilinus undulatus. Next base: position 13,255,602 of record NC_054870.1, on the reverse strand, counting down.
GCTCCAGGATGGAGACGGTTTAGATCAGGGTCAGGGGCTACAGTTTGGGCTTTAGAGGCTGCAGCAGCAGTAAAAAGGGTGGGATTTACTCTCAGCCTTGGAGGCTCAACTCTGGTCAAAATAGTCCCATGAGTCCTCAGGGCAGAGGTTCTTTAAAACACCGGTCCCACAGACTACATTCAAAGAAAAAAAACACACATATACCACAAACTTCTGTTACACAGACTGCAAGAGTTCTTATAAAAGGTTTTTATCTCTTTCTGAGTGGGAATGATCACAGCTGTCAGGGAGCTCTGCTGCTGGAGATGACTGTGATAACACTGGCCACAGTTAGTCCAAACCAGCTTAGTATGCAGGTTGTTGTTTAGTTTTTAAGATTTCTTGTTCTTTCAGACATTACTTGATTGTATTTTAACCACTGTGATGACCGACTCTTCAGTTTATAGACATTCAATAAAGGATTAACTTTAACTGTCAGCTATTGGCTGTTTGGGTGCTTACTGAGAGTAGTTTGGATAAACATGTACAGCCTTCCCTCATCCTCTTTTCTCTGCATCTCCCTCTTCTTTCTGTCTCAATCCTCCTCCTCTCTCTCACTCTGCATCTTCATTTCCACCTCTTCTGTAACTGTTTTTTTCTTTGCACCTCATATTCTGTCTCTGTATCTCCCTCTGTTCAACTACATCTCTCACTGCTTTTATCTGCAGATGGCTGTTCAATGGCTGCTTCTGCTTGAGATTTCTGACCCATAAAAGGGGCAGACAGTTTTTCCTTGTTCTTTTTTGCTTGGTATTGTGGTTGTGGCAGATTAATGTTGGGTCTTTATAATAAGATAATATAGAATATGTTTAAGACCTACCATCAGATAACTTTGATTGAAAATGTCCTTATATTAATAACAATTTATAATTAAAGATTTATTCATTAGTGTAACACATGGCCATGCTTATTTAAGTGGTGGTCAAAAACACGACATTCACCCACTGTTCATACTTGTATATACGATTTATTATATATGGTTAACACAATTTTACCTTCAACAGGATTTTTAAAAAACAAGACCCTCAACCCTCTATAGGACACTCACTGAAATACTTGGAAATTCAGAGTTTAAGCCCTAACATCCCAAGACTCTTTATTTTACTGTGAATCTGAATTAATGTAGAAGTTTTGTGAATACAGCTTTAGGTCAGTTGATTCTCTGTACTGTAGCAAGTTATTAATCTACTTCTTACTTCATGTAACCCATGAAAGATCGCTCTATGGTTCTGAACATGTTTGAAAAACTTTGGGCTGAAGCCTATTTTAACACAAAATCAACGCACACAGGATTTCTTACTTAATCTAGTTTGATTTTTACGACGGTTAAAGTTTTCCTTTATTTTCAATCTGACAAATGCTCATGGCACAGCTTGCAACTTGTACATTATGTTGTCTAAACTGTTACAAAAGGGATATTTTCACCTATTAACCCCTTCATCCCCAGGCCCTTTTTCACTGTTCAAGCTTGAAAATGACATACCCAAATACAACTGAGTATTTCTCTGCAACTACAAAGTGAATGAAGAAGCTTGGCATCAATTTAAAGACTGATAACAAGGATAACAAGAATATGAATATTGTGAATATTGTGCACTACTATCTTCACTTTGTAAAAACAAGCTTACATGCTCTGGTGAGATATGGGAGAGCAAGAAAATCAAGGAAATGTTCCTCCTGAATCTTTGCCATCTACCTCTTTCCTTGTTCCTTGCCCATTTCAGTGAACGTGACTGGGAGAAAAGTGCACACAGGGCAAATGGAAAAAAACATTAGGTCTATTTGTGCTTGAACTTGCATACTTTCAGGAACAGTGATCATTGTAATCAAGATTATTTTGTTGCTGATGCTCCAGTGTATTTACGACACAGTGCAAGCTTTATAATTTTGGAGCCTCACAAACCTTTCTTAAATAGCATGAAAAAAATGACCCTCTCCAGTGTGGCCTTTAAGCCATGGGCTTAGGACGACATGGTGACAGGTGAATACACACACTCCACTTCCAAAATGTTTGCAAAGAATAGGACACTAACAGAGCCATATTTGCACTAACACCATTAATATCAGCTGAAACATTTCTCTGGCTTCTCACATCTTCACCAGTTTTTCTGTAGGTGGGGTTATGATGTTTTTGGTAAAGAAACCTGTTTCTACCCTTAAATGCTGTGTTTGACCTTACTGAGAACACTTTTTTGTCTTTGGCAAGGAAGATATTTAAGTGAGTCCAGATTTCTATAAACGCAGAAAACTATTTGGAATGAAATTCACACAAGCCCTGCATTAACATTCAGCACCACGTTACAGTTTTAGTGGTTTTATAGGGGCACCAAGGACTTTGTATTTACTGCGAGAAATCGTCATTTCATGCCCGAGGAGTGAATATGTGAATCCACCTGAAATTTACATGGACAAATGAATTCTTGATGTTGACAGAAGAGAAAGAGAATGGCCCGACAAAGTAAAAGAAAGAACTTTTGAATTTGGCCTTGGGGAGGAAAATCATGACACTTTGATGAATGTCTGTTGCTCAGAGAAGCACAAAGACTTTGAGACAGAAGGATGATCCAGAGCAGGATTCTCAGCCCCCGGGCCGAGACCCACCAGGCAGCCAAGACGACGTTGGAGAGGCAGTGACGTGATTCCTAGGGTCTAAAAGAAATATGTCCTGTTGGGAAGATTTGTTACAAATTCCTTCTCTGCCTTAATTAAATAACTCAAGTTTGTAGCCCTTAACAGTCTAGGAGTACTTGGAATACTCACCCAAATTAGATGTTATTAGCAATCCATCAAGAAAAAAGGACATAAAATCTAACTCTGGTTTCATATATCACCCCAGCTTCATTTAATGGACCCATGAGAATGAGCCTCAGCGCTCTGAGCAGCTCTGGCCCTATGCTCAGTCCCCTGGAGGACGGAGAGGCGGACTTATAATAAGTCTATATCAGATACAGTGTGCCCCTGATGGTGATGAAAGGATGTCTCATTCTGTTTCTGTCCGCCGTAGCGCTGAATCATTCACTTTCTCTTCAAACCCTTTCTGGGCCGATGCACTCATTCATGTTGGGTGAAATTACTTGTGTGCTGTTTGTGCTGTGCTTGCTCACCAGATATCAGTGAATAAAAGGAGCGATGGCACCGAGCGAGAGAGACAGGAAGAGAGAGAACATGCCATAGCATGGTAATTACAAGGTTCCAGCTGGGTTCAGTGTAGTTTGAGATAATGAGAATTTAAGTTCTCACCTCCTATAGACAAAAACATGCAGACACTTTAATTAATGGCTTTTACTCTTTAGTAAAAAAAAAAAAATCACAGCTATAGCAGGAGGGGTTATAAAGAAAATCGCTGTATGTGCAGTAAAATACTGAGAAAAACTGTGATCTGTTAAAACTCCAAATAGGCTGGGATGTTGTGAAAATGGGATGGGGATTTGCAATTACTTTTAAACTTCTATTAAACTGAAAACAGTAGAAAGACGAGATATTTGATGTTAAAACTTATAAACTATAGATAATGATCTTGTCATTGAAATAACTTGAAACTGACAAAAGTAATAATAAATGAAAATTTACTGGAAATTGTCTAATGAAAATCAGACATTGCTTTTAATTGTGGTTCAACTGAATTATTTAAAAAAAAAAAAAACTAACTTATGAAACTGGCCTGGACAAAAATGAAGGTACCATTAAGTTTATATTTTGTTGCACAATCTTTTGACTCAATCAAGCGATTTCTGTAACTCTCAATGAGACTTTTGCACCTGTCCACCGGTGTTTTGGCCTGAGCAACCACGATAACTTTCCCCAGTTGAGTCCTCACCATCTCCAAGTGCACATTTACCCTTGAGGGGAAGAGGAGGTCCTCAACCAGCCCATTGCTGTTGCCATGATTCATCAGCTCCATTGCCATCTAAGATTGGTCCATACACCAGTCACCCCCACAACTTACGCATTACAAGAAATATTACATAAAGACCCCATGCCTCCACAAAAAATCCTCCTCTTCATCTGCCCAGCTCAAAAACATCCAACTGGACTGTAGCAAAGCTACAAAAGACATGAAAACATTTAAAGAAGAGGAATTCTTTCATTAGAATGGGCAATAAATCAAAGCTTTTCAACAGCCTATGGCTGCACATCAAAACAGAGTTTAAGATCATTCAAATACAGTCATACCATCTTCTTAAACTGCTTTTTTTTCCTGAACTGGACGAGTACAGTGTTGTGTCAAAGCGTTTCACTGTTTGGAGCAGCTTGAGCGATAACTGGCACGTTACCAAAACCACCTGAGATTTGATTTACGTTGTCGGGACGAAGAATTAACACCAGCCAGCTTAAACATTTACCCCAGGGATATTTGTCCAGAGAGCAACAAGTACCACTGATGGATCAGGGTAGCCACTGAGATTCTGAAATGAGCCCATAGTACCATGAACAGGGATGAGGGGGCTTACACGCCTGAGATGCTGTCCTCAAGAGGCTGCTGGACAAGAGGGCGTTGTTGTCACATCACAGCAAAATCACGTGACTCTTCTGAGGAAGACTGTAGGAACTTAGCAGTCAAAACAAATCAAGGTAACACAAATCATACTCATTGAAGAGATTCTGAAAACTCATTTAGTGGACAAAAAAAAGTCTCCCACAATCCACCCATGAGTCAGGACCTAGACTTTGGGAACCAGTGGTGTAGAGAGCTGAAGATCTTAAAAAAGTGTTGCAGGATTCATGAGTTGGAGGTAATGTAGCCCAGAGTTGGCAGCCCAATCCACCATTCTGAAACATTTTGGGAATGGATTAATGGACCAGCTAATTACCATCAGTGTCCTCAGGCATCGCTGCTAATGACACAAAAACAACATGAATTCAAGTGTTAGTCATTGTTTAGACCCTTCTTCAGTACTCGTCTCATCTGATGTAACACTCTTTGAAGGAAATGCCTGCTCTCCTTATCCAAAATAGACATTCCCACACTGCTGAGCCTACATGGTAAAAAAAGAACACCAAAGACATGATGAGGGTATCATACGCTATATTGCCAAAAGTATTGACTCAGCCATCCAAATAATTGAAATCAGGTGTTCTAATCACTTCCATGGCCACAGGTGTATAAAATCAAGCACCTAGGCATGCAGACTGTTTCTACAAACATTTGAATGGGTTGCTCTCAGGAGCTCAGTGAATTCCAGCGTGGTACTGTGATAGGATGCCACCTGTGCAACAAGTCCAGTGGTGAAATTTCCTCGCTTCTAAATGTTCCACAGTCAACTGTTAGTGGTATTAGAACAAAGTGGAAGCGATTGGGAGCAACAGAAACTCAGCCACGAAGTGGTAGGCCACGTAAAATGACGGAGTGGGGTCAGCGGATGCTGAGGCACATAGTGTACAGAGGTCTGCAACTTTCTGCAGATTAGCTCAAAAACAGTGTGTAGAGAGCTTCATGGAATGGGTTTCCATGGCCGAGCAGCTGCATCCAAGCCATACATCACCAAGTGCAATGCAAAGCGTTGGATGCAGTGGTGTAAAGCACGCCGCCACTGGACTCTAGAGCAGTGGAGATGCGTTCTCTGGAGTGATGAACCGCGCTTTTCCATTTGGCAATCTGATGGACCAGTCTGGGTTTGGCGGTTGCCAGGACAACGGTACTTGTCTGACTGCATTGTGCCAAGTGTAAAGTTTGGTGGAGGGGGGATTATGGTGTGGGGTTGTTTTTCAGGACCTGGTCTTGGCCCCTTAGTTCCAGTGAAAGGAACTCTGAATGCTTCAGCATACCAAGAGATTTTGGACAATTCCATGCTCCCAACTTTGTGGGAACAGTTTGGGGATGGCCCCTTCCTGTTCCAACATGACTGTGCACCAGAGCACAAAGCAAGGTCCATAAAGACATGGATGAGAGAGTTTGGTGTGGATGAACTTGACTGGCCTGCACAGAGTCCTGACCTCAGCCCAACAGAACACCTTTGGGATGAATTAGAGTGGAGACTGAGAACCAGGCCTTCTCATCCAACATCACTGTGTGACCTCACAAATATGCTTCTGGAAGAATGGTCAAAAATTCCCATAAACACACTCCTAAACCTTGTGGAAAGCCTTCCTAGAAGAGTTGAAGTTGTTATAGCTGCAAAGGGTGGACCAACGTCATATTAAACCCTATGGATTAAGAATGGGGTGTCACTTAAGTTAATATGCGAGTCAGGGCAGGTGAGCAAATACTTTTGGCAATATAGTATATCTTTGATTTAACAAGCCATTCCACCTTTAACATTTTAAAATGTCAATATATTCTGCAGAAAGCCAAAGTGTTGAACTTTTTCTTCATTTTCTCTGTACAAAAGTAATTATATCTAATACAACACTTCATGAAAGCATGCTTATCTCTACACATGCAGTCCTCAGTGGAAAATCATACACCAGAAAATACCTCAGTGTTTCTGGGTCAGTGGTAAGGAGAGTGCTAACATGTGTGATGGACCAAGAAAGGTTTGGAGTGCTGCCCCGGGTGGACGGATGGATGATTCCCTCGATTTGATGTTTACGCTACACTGATGTTCAACTAGAGGAAAGGCCACCAAATCCTGGAGTGCATCGAGGAAAGGTTGATATTGATCTCTATGGATAATTCATACAAAAGATATTTGTACAAGAGGGTTAAAGGCTGCAGAATGTTTCTAGTATTTTGTTTTCACTGCAGAGCAACTGGGTGGTCAAATTAACCAGGAGGAGCTGTGACTGTGCAGAAGTAATGCCAATAAATGATGTGGAGAGAGGCTTTTTGGATCAAGTGTTTGTGTAGTCAAGTGGTTGGAATCAAATGCAGAGTGTACACGGTGAATGTGTTTATGTCATGGCACACTTGCTATGAACTATTATTGTCACTCTGACAAATGTTCCCTCTTTGTTTAATACTGGATGGTGATAAAATAAAAGAAACTTCTCATGATGGTAAAACATCTGGTATTTAGTAACAGTGGGCCTCACTCAACATTTGTGTCTAAACACACTAGCTATGTTGGAATAAGGTTGCTGTAAATGTGGAGACACTGAGATCAATGTGTGACTGAATTTTGGATTTAGACTTTTCACCTCTTTTGTAGCTAGGTTTCAACTGGACAGGGCAAATATAAGGCCCCATGACATCAAAGGTGCTGTGGGAATAACCCCCAAATAGTCTGTTGAGAGCAGCTGTCACTGCCTTCATTGAAAATGAACAGCCAGCTCACAGTTCATTGTGAGGTACATTTATCAAATCTATCATAAAGTATCATAATGGAGAGATTTTTAACAGGAAAGTACATTTATTCCCCAGCCTCTTTCTCTGCTCTGCCACAGAGCCAGGCAGCTGCACTCTGATCAGAGTTCACCATAAGGTCAGGGCTCCAAAACTAAAGATTAAGAATATCTCAATAAGATATAATTTGAATCTACTTTACTGAATATTTATCAGTTTAACACTGTTGTATAATTAAAGAATATGCATGAATACATGACCTTTCTACAGTGAATTATTTATATAAAAATGCTGTGATTGACTTTGGCTGCAAAATTACTCTCCTGTTGTAAAAAAATAAACACAGACAAGTGTGCCTCAGTTGTAGTATCGTACTGATGGAGATCATTGTCATCCATTTATGAAAACTGCATTAATCAAAGACGACAGCTTCTAAAAAGTTAGTCCATTGGCCATTGTATTCAGATGACCAGCTGCTAATTAGAACTACATTTCCCACAATGCAGAGAGCAGCAACAAGTGATGCCCTGCAAATGATTGAAGTTAAAAATCTAAACAATCTTGGTCACAGATGGTCGAGTGGTTTAAGGCGCTACCCATGTATGTGGGCGACTCAGGTTCGAACCTGGCCTGTGGCCCTTTGCTGCATGTCTCTCCCCACTCTCTTCCCTGTTTCCGAGTATATCCACTGTCCTTCCTCTATCAAATAAAGGCATGAAAAGGCCCAAAAATGTAAATATTTGACAAAATCCTGCAGGCCTGCTTTTGAACAAGTTTGTCAGCAACATCTGGGAAAACAACATCGCCTTTGTGTGCACTGATGATGAGTGAGTATATCTTTCAGCTCAGTAAGATATTGCTAGCCTCAGCCCAAAACCTTGTATCTCCAAAATCCCCACTTTTCAGGGATTTTTTTTTTTTACTTTATTTTTCCTTTAATTTAAACAATCAATTAATCTAACACTGACTGGTCATAGTCAGCAAAACTGGTTAAAAAACTGCATGACCAATAGCACTGACTTATGGAAAAAAATAAGATCATGACTAAGGGAGATAGAAAGTTATGGCCTGATGCAGGTGATATTTAGTTGTGAATTTTTGTTAATTGTAGTGTAGTTGAATTGTCCATCAGAGTGATGGCCATGTTAATCATTACCCCTGATCTCCACATTCAACAGCTGTGCTGAACCTCGCAGCATCGTGGTTTTGCTCTGACGAAAAGCGAGCAACCTCAGTCACTGGAAGCGTGTTTACAGCGCAGTGCAGCCCTGATCAGCTTCACACAGGAAGGCAGAGATCATGGAGTTGATGCAGGAATAGCATGCAAACAGCAGATTATTTGGTCTTTTTGGGGTTGATTTTTGGGGTTCACTTCCACATGATTCCATGACTTAAATGCTTCTGCCAGGTGTGAGAACATTATGAAGTTAAAAAGGTTCATATTTGCTACAAAGAATCTGTGGTTTCAGGTAAATTCTGTTTTCCACCTCAAAGTTAAATTTTCCTCATCAGTGGTACTGTTGCAGCTCTGTTATCCAGTGGCCTCATGATGATGATTTGCTTGTGCTGCAGGAGAAGACGCAGTGTTGATATGGTGATAATTATGATTGGAAGTCTGTGCATTGTGTTGTGTTGTTTTATATACTGGGTTGATGTGGTTTGACAGCAGCCAGTGCAAAGAAAATAGCTCTGCAGTGTATCTCCCTATCTCAGATGCACCAGAGCCAGATTGGAGCGTTGTCAGTGGAACTGCCAACTAGAGAGGGAGCGATTCACCAGCAGATCACAAAGAAGCTGTTGTATGTGGAAACTGGAGCCAGTTAACCCTGTAACAGGGTAATACTAATGGTTACATGTAATTAACCTTTGTAGGTTTTCTTCAGGAGTCTCAATCCTTCATTCATAATTGATTCATCCTTCTAAACAGTTATTATTTCCCTCCACAGGAGTTCTGTCTAGGCCACGGGCTCTAGGCTATTTCGGCTATGCTGCCGGCTGCGGCCTTGCTCTAGTGCTTTATCCTGCTTTTTTATTTTCTTAATCTCATATTATTCTAAAGTTATTATTTACTACTATTTAAATTTCTTTTGTTTAAGTTGTATACACAAACCTGTCCATATTTCATTTCATCTAGTGCACTGTAAAGTAGAAAGTGTGGTCGTATTATTACTGTTGAGTTACTAGGAGTGCATCGGCAGCCTTATAGCACTATGAGTTCATCAAATAATAACCAAAGGCATTAATCCATTATCCATACAGTAATCCCATTTATGGAAAACAAAAAAAAAAAAAGAAAAACTGGTAAATAACCCAGCAATGAAGAAATAATGCAGATAGAAGCTCAAGAGCCTAAATAGCAACTCTAAACCTGTATCACTTCCTGTTCTGGTTCCTTTAGGGTCCCTTTTTTAATTCCTGCAGTTGCATTAAAGATCATATTTCCTGAAGTATTCATTCAACATTCTGTTCAATCTTTTCTTGGTAACATAAAGTCTCAAAGGCAGGGCATAGGGAGGTTCATACTGGAAGTTTTACCCCAATTAGACCTGGATCAGCAACCCTAACACCATCTTTGAACACCTACTTCCCCCTGATCCTGGACCCAACAAGTCGAACGTCTGTGTCACCACATTTTGACCCACCCTGACCCCTCCATATTGGCCCCAGATGCTCCATCCTCTCCCCCCGGGGTGTTTGGTTGGGCTCTTAGCTCGCTCAATCCTGATTTTGTCCTCACAGGGAGTTCAGCTGTGGAGCAGTCTGCTGTGCTCCAGAGCCTTATGGTGGAGTGGAACATGGACACCCAATGTTTTTCTCAGTTGGAGGAAGAAACTCTCACAATACGGCCAACGAGTTCATCCAGGGATTCTCATGATGAAAAGATATTTTTTTCCCTAAAGTTAGTCTCCTTCAGAGGATCTGCTCTTTGTCAGAATCAAGACTTTGTAATTACATGTCACACTGACTCACGGAGATAGTCGCATCACTTTACAAAGCCATTTATCACAGCACTCTGATGTGACATTCAATACATACCAGGAAAACCCTGTCTGATTAATTCTTTTATTGATTCAGTCAAACTCTTAATCTTTCAGACTTCAAAACCCAAAGAGTTATCAGCTCAAACAATCTGATCCAAACATAACTTTAACCCCTGGAGTTAAATCAAAACTACAGTCACCTGCATGGCGGAGCAGTATCATGTGCTTTTCCTCTCACCTTTTAGTTGCCTCAGCAGTTATATATTATTTGTTGAAAGCACATGAAACATGAGCAATTCAGTGTCTACCATACCTGCTAAGATTAAGGTTCTAAAATAAGGGAGTGGTTTTATTTTTTTGGGAGGGTCTGCCATAAGATGTGTCTGTGTGCCTTGCTTGTTCACATGTATTACAGTGCCTAACAATAATCGGTCCCTTCATGTTTTACCCTTTCATTGATTTTATAAATTAATCAATCATGGTAAATATAATTTGGCTGTAATGTCAAAGTAAAAACATATTTCTACAGAGTGATATTAATAAAATACAAATATGTAAGGTAAAATAAGTGATTGCATAAATATTCACCCCTTTAAAGTGACTGACCTAATACAACAGAGGTCCAACTGATTTGTTCTAGTATTCTTACAGTGAAATAGGGATCACTTGAGTGCAGTGAATGTGTTTTAATTGATTGTAGTATAAAGACACTTGGTTCTGGAAGGCCCAGTCCCTGTAAGTTAGTATCCCTGGCTACCATTACACCATGAAGACAAAAGAACGCTCCAAGCAACTCAGAGGAAAGGCTATTGAAAAGTTTAAGTCAGGGGATGGATACCAAAAAAAAATTCAAGGCACTGAACATCCCTGGAGTTCAGTTAAATTCTGTATCAAGAACCTGAAGGAATATGGCACATGTGTAGATCTGCCTAGATCAGACCGTCCTCACAAACTGAGTGGCCGTGCAAGAAGGAGACTAGTGAGAGAGGCCACCAAGACACCTATGACTACTCTGAAGGAGTTAAAGCTTCAGCAGCTGAGATGGAGAGACTCTGTGTACAACAACTGTTGACCGGGTTCTTCACCAGTCAAAGCTTTATAGGAGAGTGGCAAAGAGAACGACACTGTTGAAGAAAACTCATTAGAGTTCACCAAAAGGAATGTGGGAGACTCCATGGTCAAATGGAAGAAAGTTCTTTGGTCTGATGAGGCCAAAATGGTGCATTTTTTGGACACCAAACGCACCATCCCCACTGTGAAACATGGTGGTGACAGCAGCATGCTGTGGGGATGCTTCTCGGCAGCCGACCCTGGAAGACTTGTAAAGGTAGACGGTAAAGTAATTGCAGCAAAAAAAAAAAAAAAATGCAGTGTCCAGATGTGCCAGTCTGATTGAGACCTATCCACACAGACTCAGTGCTGTGATTGCAGCCAAAAGGTGCGTCTACTTAATACTGACTTGATGCACTTATTTATTTTACATTACATCTCTTTATTTAATTGACATGTCATTATAGAAATCTGTTTGACTTTGACCTTAAAGAGTGTAAAGAGTGTTTTCTGGACAATAAGTCAGTCTATACAATCTATTGTTGCAGTGTGGTATAACCGTTATTTTCTCCTCAGATATCCACTAGACTTAATATTTATTAGAGATTGTGAAGCTCAATGACATCATTTCTACCACCATCAATGCAACCCCCAAACTGGGGAATATCTGTGGATAAGATATTCATTAAACAGCTTTAGTAGAGCTTCTCAGAGTTCGAGAAAAGAGAGCTTAAGCTGTTTGAGGTTCATGGTTCATGGAGCAACACCTTGCAAAGACTCTTATGTTCATATTTTCTTTAATGGTCATCCAGCATGCTTCAAAGCTTTGATCAGAGCTTATGTCAAAATCTACAAAGGATAGCTCTAGTGCTTCAAAGTTTTCAGAAACTTTCTGTTTGCTGTAAGGAGGAGGCCAAAAGAAGCACAAAACTACAGACGTGCAAGAATGAAAGTTATGCAGATATCAGTCTACGCATGTAAGAATCAGGTATGCACTGCTGCACGCTGATCTGTAAACAGTCAGAACCTCATCATATGGGAAAACCCTTTTGTGACAGTGTGCTGGAGTCACAGAGGGGGACATGAAGAGAATGTGTCAGGTTGTGTTATGAGAGAAATCCCACTATGTCTACAACAGAGTCTGTCACACTAAATCCAACAAAATGACAGCAACAGTTGCAGACCCCTGTGTAAAAGGAACGTGACTGATCATGGATTCCTTTTCTCCCTTGAAAATATGCATTTCTATTACAGCGTGAGTCTCTAACACATCACTTGTGAGCTGGTTTGCACACTGGTAGGCCTTTCTACTTCAGTTCAATCAAACCCAGAAGTCCCACACATTCTCACACAAAATAACAGAACAGGCCCTATCAGCTGTCAGTGAAAATGTGATGCTGCTGCAAAGTTTGTCAACACCTTAAACTAAGCAGTCCCAGCAATGTGTGTCAACATGTCTGGTCGGTTATGCTGTAAGCTCAAGAAAGAAATTTGATACCAGCAGGCCTGTTTAATCAGATTTATGACTGACAATGACAGTGGCCATGACCACAGAGGGATAGAGACGCTATTGCCAAGGGAAGTAGGGAAGACAGCGTTACACTAAAGAGCATGCCTTATCTGTGGTACCAGTGTAATTCTGTGCTGGACTTCTATGTGGGCAGCATGCCACAGACTGAAAAAGAGAATGAGCTAAAGGTCACTTGTAAAAGGAACTCTGCACGACCAGACAAATCAACCATAGAGAGATATTTGTATCTCTTATATGTTGAACAAACTTACAAGATAGCTGCATTTTGAGGAAGTTTTATAGACAGACTCAAATGAATACATTAGGATGTCTCCCTGTTTAGTCTGCACTCTGGGCAGTGTGACATCATGAGGCTACAGGCCCTCTGCCCGTGCATTAGTCACCAATCAAAGCTTTATATTATAAACATTTTTGCATTGTCAGTGAAGAGATAAATCATGAAGACTTTACTCTCAATGTAAATCAAAGCAAATGTAGTCATAGAGGCAACAGATCAAGTAGAGCTGGTTATATAGTCTGTATTAGTGCCTCCAGATATAAAGATAGGGATATGGAGATGAACTATTTACACCTGCTGATCCTCATCATATCCCAGTGTCTTAGTGATCACCTGATCCTTCTCCCTATTCATATGCAAATAAACATGAAGCCTCATTCACCTTCAGTATCCTTTAAATACAGAAAATAAAAGTGACGTATCACAAACACCAGCAGTCTTTAAGACCCCATTCACACTGAGACGAATTCAGGAATATACGCAAATGTTTTTTTTTTTTTTTTTTTTGTCAAACTGGCGTTTCATCCCCCTAACCCTAACCCTTTTGAAACCAGGTCCCAGAGTGAACAAATCTGTATTCGCCTGGCGTTTAGTCTTCATGTGGACTGCCAACCAAGGTTATTATAGTTAATTAGAACTAACGAACTAACTAAACTTAAATTCAAAAATCATTTTGAGTTAACTGAAACTAGATAAAAAGTAAGCTTAACCAAAATAAAACTTTACAGTGCTCTTAAAATAAAATAAAAATAGAGAAAATATCCGTAGTTTTAGTCTTTGACAAAACCAGACTGGCACCCACACCCAAGCCTGGAGAGTGTAAAACTGTTCGAATTGATTGGTTAAAACTTTGCACAACGGTAGTTTTATGTCTGGAGTTGACGTTAAGTCAGCCGACATCATTCCAAAAAAAAAAAAAAAAAAAACCCAACATTAAAACTAATAAAACCTAAAACAAGCATTTTTGCAAAATTAAAAATAAACTAAAAGATCAAACCAGCAGTAAAAACTAATGAAAACTAATGAGAACACAGAAAGTGAAAAAAAAAAAAGAATGAAAATCCAAAACTGGTCTAACGTTGCGTCCAACCACATCTTTCTTGAAATGATGACGTCATGCTTAGCACAGCCCCCTTCAGCAGCGTGCACAGGTCCAGCCAAAACTACAATGGCAGATTACAGGGCTGGGCAACTAATCAAATTTTACATTAACTCATAATATGTCCAACTGGAATTTATAAATTCCAGAAGTTGCAATATTTCATTGTCCTAAAATTTGTGTCAAAAAAATTTTAAAACAAATTTTAAGCAGCAGAGATGTGATGCTCTACACGTTAAGGAAACATTTTTTTGTGGTAGAAAAGTTCATAAAACCCTTCTTTTCTTTTTTGTAAATGTCTTATTCAAAAAAGGAGTATGACATAAAATCATAATTCCCTTCACTGCAACAGTTCAGATTGCATCTGCAATATGAGTTAAATTAATCAATGTTAGCCTTTTTTTCAGAATTGTTCAGCCCAAGTTGTCATGACGATTGCTTACAGTGTATTAAGTCAGACAACATGTAGTAACTCCTGGGATCATTCTGATTCATGAATCATCTTATTTCATCCTGATATATGGGCCCAGCCTCCAGGAAACAACAGCTGATGTTTAATCTATCTTACAGCGTTGGTTACAATATAGAATTATTTATTGCTTGTGTTTGGTAAAAATGTAAAAGACGAGGACATTAAGGAATATTTGCTTTTCTAATTGCAAATGCAATAATGGAAAAAAGAATCGGAATGAGATTATTTTCCCACTGTTCAGCCCAAGTAGCTCGCCGGTAGTCGAGCCTCTGCTTAAGTATTCAAATTTAGCCAAAATTGCCTGATCCGTCTTTTAAATGCTCTGTTTCCACATGCTTGTGTTTAATGACGTGAGTCTCTGTGTACATTAAAAACTCAGTGGGGTAAAGGTCCAGCTTATTCATGCACCACTGGTGTTTGTGGTATGTAACCATCGTTTCCTGTTTTTAAAGGCTACTGAAGGAGATTGGGGCTCTGTGTTTATTTGCATATAAATAAAAAAGGAAAGCGTCCAGGTGGTCACTGATGTTATGATATGATCAGGATGAGACCAGGTTTTAATAGCAGTAGTTAAAGCGGGTTGAAAGCCAGAACTCACTGCTCACCCAGGAAATCTCGCTCTCTCTTTATTTGATTTGGTAAAGTCTTCAGGATTTTTCTCTTCCCTGTGTGATCATGTTCAATAAAGATCTGATGAGTGATTAATGCATATAAATAGTACAGGCAGAGGAACGCTGTAGCCAAATGGCATCCCACTACCCAGTGGAGTAAAACATGGTGGCCTCTCGGTCAAAACTGCAGATATCTAGTGAGTTTCAGTAGACATATACCTGACACAAATATCTATCCCAATATGATGATCTCGTCTAACCATTTAGGGTTACTTATAAGAAGCAACGATCATTACTCAGCAAAACAATGAAGAAGACGGTGATGTAGGTATTGTCTGAGGTGATGCACATCTGGCGCATAATTCTCCAGGGTGGAGGGCAATTTCTCCCAAACATATCTGGATATGTCCTAAAATTGTGGGCTTGATGCTAACAGTTAATGGTGATTGTTGCTGAGAGGCTAACACATTTAGCCTCTTGGTAATCTTCATAAATAATGTATATTTCTTGAGTTAAAAGGAGATACTGGCTTCTTAGCTTCTCTGCAGACTGTAATGCTAGAGCTGACCATTGTGCAAGTCCTCTCTATATGGACATTTGGCACAAGCACACAAGAAATAGATTAGCTCAGTGTATGAACTTGTTTTGAATGTTTATTGTTCATTAAAGAGAAGATAGATAATACACTGAAGCTCTGTCTTAGTTTCTATCTGGTCATCCTGTTTGTTTCCAGTGTTTCAGGTTTAATTATGGGTTGAATGCAATGCGGTTTGGCAGCTGACAGTGGGTGCTTGTATATTGGCCTTTCACAGCAGAACATTAACAGGATGTAACAGTTACAGATCAGAAGTAATCTTCTCCAGTGGCACAAATCCCAGAACAGGAGCGTCTCCAAAACGGAGCCAATCTTCAAGCCAAATGACACCTGACCAACAAATTTTCTGCCAATCCTGTTTGGTGAATTATTTTCAACACTGTTAGGCTGCTGCTGGCTGGAAACTCCAGATCATATATCATATCTGGCTTGTTCTCCCTAAAAATAGTGAGCTTCTAGTGGCACAGTGTGAATGTGAGTGTAAGATGGTCAACCAGTGAGCCAGACTTGTTCTTACTTCATCCACCCTGGTTCATGCCCTTCAACACACCTCAGCTCACACGCTGAGCTGAAGTTAAGGAGAGCTGAGCAGATTTCTCATATTCTTTGAGCTGCCAGTTTATAAAGCACTGAATGGCTTAGAGCCAAAATATTAATGCTAATGCTTATTTATGCTGAAAGAATATAGACCCAGCGGGCCTCTTTTATCTTTGGGCAGCAGTCAGTTCATTGTGCCTCCAGTCTGAACTAAACAGTGGGAAGCTTCTTTTAGCTGCTATGCACAGATGAAATCCAATTTCTGAGCTTAAACTCCAGCACTGACAGCTTTATAAACTAATTTAAAACACTGCTGCTTTCTTTGCCCAGCTCTTTGTAACTATTCTATATTGAACTGTGATGACTTGTCACCTGAAGTCTTTTCTTTTTATTCATTTGAGGAGAAATGCAGTATTTTTGTCAACTAGATTTTCTTTGGGGAGAATTTACACAGCTACAGACAGCTGTTGACCACATTCACCCACATGTTAAATCCCCTTTATTTCATTTAGGTATGATTGTATTCATAACAATTAAAACAGATGAAAATACAGTACTCTGAGAGATCAGCAGCAGTGTTAAATAAAGTTCCTTTTAAAAGTGATTAATTTTTTCCATTTACAAGTCCTGGAAAACACATGAGCAAGGTTTCACATTAAAACAGTGTTTGTACTGCCAGTTACCTGGCATCTAATAGTGTATTACCAACTTTAGCTAAAAGGATATTTCTGATATAAAGGCCTGCATTACAGCAGTGGGTGTAAGTTGTTCTTACAAAACATTGGTCTTTCCTTTCCAACAAGTCATATTGATTGTAGCCCACACCAACCAACAATAAATAGAAACATAGGATTTGACATATGGCTTGATGAATCATTGACTGTATGTTAAAACTTACAGAAAAATCTTTTACCAATTTCTTATAACATCTATTTTCTGGTGAATACTAGGAAAAATATGGCCAAAGCAATTTCAGACATTATTAGATAAAGCTGTCCATAAGGGGAGACAGAGGGGAGAGACCTCCGAGGCTAAATGAGGGGTCCAAGCAAGTCAGACAAATCAAGGTCCATTGTGAAGTACATGTGATAACCGTTTTATATTTGACCAGAATATTAACTACTCTTATCAAAGAAATCAAAAAATGAATTTTATTTGTATGTTTATAGTTAAAAAAAAAAAGCCTTTTCAAAATGTGTTTCCCTTTTGCCCGTTTTTTTTTTTTTTCCTTTTTTTTCCAAATGTCAACAATGAGAGAAGGCACGTTTCCTAAACATTTGGGAAAAAATGTCATATTTTTCTGACACATATGTAAGAAATTGGCCAAAAAAATGCGTAAGGAGTAAATGGGATAAAAGCTGCAAAAAAAAAAAAAAAAAAAGCAAAAAGGGACAAATGTATGAAATAATGGTGAAAAGCTGTCGAAAATGGCAAAACTGGTTGAGAGGCAACAGTGGGATAGAAGCTGCAAAAATGGATAAAGAAAGAGAAAAGGGCCAAATGTATTGAATAATGGTGAAAAGCTGCTCAAAAGTGGGAAATGGGTGACAGGTGGAAAAAACTGGTTAAAACAGGCAATGAAAGGATAAAACCTTCAAAAATTGGTTAAGAAAGGCAAAACGGGGTAAATGGATGGAATAGTGGTGAAAAGCTGTTGAAAAGGGGCAAAAATTTGTTAAAAGAGGCAACAATGGGATAGAAGCTGCAAAAAGTGGTTAAAAAAGGCAGAAAGGGGCAGATGGATCAAATAATGGTGAAAAAGTTTTGAAAAGGGGCAAAAATGGATTCAAAGTAGCAAAAATTGATTAAAAGAGGCAACAATGGGATAGAAGCTGCAAAAGATGGGCAAAAAGACAAAAAGGGGCAAATGGATCGGATAATGGTGAAAAGCTGATAAAAAGTAGCAAAAATGGGTTCACTGTGGCAAAAATATGTACTAATAAGGTAACAATGGCATAAAGGCTGCCAACATGGGTTAGGCAAAATGGGGGGAAATGGATGGAATAATGGTGAAAAGCTGTTCAAAAAAGGCAAAAGTCTTTTAAAAGAGGAAAAATATGTCAAAACCAGATGGAAACAGTGATGAAAACTGATTAAATTTTTGGTACAAATAAGTTATTTGAACATCAGAACTCAACAATCACAGGTGCTAAAGTAAATCATTCATTTAAACTTTGGGCCATCTGGATGTGGGCCAGATCAGAGGTTTGGTAAATATGAGGCTGGGTTCTTGGTATGGTATGGAGAGACTGTTGCCCTAGCTCTCCCTGTAAAGGACAACACCGTTCTTACATCCCTCAGCCTCTGAGCAGTGTGGCTCCAACTAGACATTTCCAAGAGACAAACTACTTAGCTCCATGCTGCTTATTAGCGCGCTGGCAGCACTTTTACTGTTTTGAATAGAGGAGTCTTTCCAACAGCAACTTGCCCCCCCATACGGTGTATTTACAGGATAGATTTTATATAATGAGGGAGAAAAGCTCTTAAAGTCGCCTTATGGTTCACAGCACAAACGCAGAATGACACCTCTAACAGTTTTTCCCCTCATTGTGGGAGATTCATCCACAAAACTAAAATAGTGGTTACTGCAAAATAAACACACCTTATGGAGTGCAGAATGCAGATTTCTTTTTTGTTGAACAAATCCTCAATTAAAAACAGAAGTGAGCAGTGGAGGCAGGACCTGTGACTTACAGTTTATCTGCTTTTTCCATGCAGTGACACATCCCACAGCTGTTTGACAGATTATCAGTGCAGGACCCCTTCGGTTACCTCTGGACAAAGCTGTAAAGAGAGACAGACACAGTTACAGAATGGGAAATAGAAGTCCCTATGCTGGTACCAAATTTTCTCCTGTGTGCTCACCCATGACAGCTAGAAGTGCAACAGGAAGAAAACCTTGAAGCTCCCAACAGGCACGAGAAGCTCAGGCGTACTGGCACAAGCCCACTAAAACCCTCCCCACTAATCCCTCAGCACACAGTGTCACTCTGAGTCACTCACTCACAGATGTATTGGAGGTGGAGGTCAATAAACAGGTAAGGTGTGGAGGAAATATCCGTCACTGTGGATATCGATCGATCCAGGACTGTTGTAGACGTTGGATTCATACATGAGCAGCTTCATGGTTACTAGAGGAAAAATGCCACACAGATGCTATGTTTCATGCCATGATTTAAAAAAACGTGACCAAACACAACTCTGATTGTGCTGTTGCCATCTCCCAGGCTCAGATAGGGGAAGTATGAAGACGTATTTTTCAAAGTTAACTTTTGGGAACACACAGAGCAGATGGTAACTATCTGTGGATTATGCTGCAGGATGATTGCAAAACTTTCAGACATCTTTAGTCAGAAAATCTGTTTACTGGAATCCTTTGTAAATGGCAGAAAATCATGCTGATCAGAATGAAATGGAAATTTCATGCTTGAAATTTCCTTTTTTTTGCAATCAGGTTTTTTATTTCCTGTTTTATGGTGTGCCTTAATTTATCCTCTGATTTCTCAAGCTTTCAATCAATTCAATTTCACCATCAATTTTGAACTTTAATGGAAAACTAACTTTCAAGAAAACTGACAAGGAAAGAGGAAACTTTCTCATCATAATGCATAGATTTCTATATTCGAATGCAAGCCTGAGACCTAACCTGGGTTACATGGTTTTCTGCATGGGCGTAGCAGACGCGGGGTACTTCCTATACCTGCCCCATCTGTCCCCCGCACTTTTCTGGCCTGTAATTCAGAGTTGGATAACGTTTAATTCATTTTAACAAGTTGGCACTCATATGTCTGAGTTGGCATGAACACACCATGGCGTGTAGGCTACAGCGCTGCATGTCTTTCTGTGAGCAGTGAGCACAGACAGTGAGACAGGTGCTCTGACTCTGGATGCCATGGGGAGGATGTGACATCATGAGAACTAGGTGAACTGTATGGTTTGAACGAAAGCAAAGTTAAAGGCCCACTGAAGTCAAAGTAGCTGTTCTTGCTTCATATCTCACCTACATGAAATTATCAAGCCCAAAAATGGCAAAAAAAAAAAAAAAAAAGCATGTGGGGGCGTTACTAAATGCTTTCTTCATTTCCTGATGCTACCATTGATGTATAAAAACTAATCGACCAGAGCGAGTATTGCTCTTTACATTGTTCATAGCCACAAGTCAGACCATAAAAATTCATAAATGGATATGGAGAAAATCCATGCAACACACTCCTCTTTGTAAAAGAAGCTAACAAGTTTCAGGAGTGAGAAAAGTGGAAGAAAATTAAGAATATCCTCTGGTGGGACACTCCTGGTGTCTTGTCATCCTCTGTGCAACCTCTTCCCTTGTTACTTGTCCATCTTAATAGGAGCGACAGAGAGAAAATAGGAACAGGGTGACTGGGGATAAACCTGGGGAGCTGCAGTGCATCACTTGCAGAGTGTCAGGATGCTACAAATGGAAACTGTAATCAAACTGATGTGGCTGGCACTTGCTCACATTGCATGCAGTTGGGACTGGGATATGTTGCTACTTGCTACACATGCTAAAGAAGCTATTTTGCAAGGACGTTAATATGGTGTGCTTTGAGACGTCAGCTTGCTTTTTGGTGTGCCTTGGGCAAAAAAAAGTTTGAAAACCATTGCTTTAGACAAACATACGTTAATTAGTCACATTTTAGTCCTGTTTGCCCTTTTTAAGTCTAGTTTTAGTCCATAAAAAGTTCTCACATTTCAGTTTTCACTTTTGGTCACAGCAGTTTTTCTCTCTAAAAAACTTTATCTGTCAAACTGTAAAAATTATTCATTTTGTACTATCAATAGCCTACTTGTAATAATCTGAAATCTTGCACCTTCTGTGCAATATTAGTTTAATCTGAAATGTGTATGAAAATACCAGTTTAACACAATTGTTTGCAGCAAAGATGTTATGCTCTCCATGCTGCATCTGGCAAACATTCAAATTTTAATTTCTTAGAATAGTTTGCAAAAAATCCTGCTTTCCTTATTCTTGTATTTTTTCTTAATCAAAATTATTTGATACAACAATTAAAATCCAGTTTCCAGAATAAATCTAAATAATCCCAATCGAATTATTTTTAGAAACCTTTAGCCCTAGTTCAGTCAATCATTTGGTGTAGAATGATTTATTGCTAGTTTTGTTGAAAATACATGCGATGAGGAACCCAGAAATTAACTGCATATTAAATTGCAATGGCAATATTGTGAAAAAAAAATGAGTCAAGTAGATTATTTTCCCAAATTGTTCAGCCTTCACCCGGACACACCTGCTCCTCCAGCTTTCTCTCAACTGTTTTGGCAGACAGCAGTTTAGAGACACTGGAGAAATATCACAGAATCTGAATGTGTATCCATGTTCAGTGTGTGTTTTTTACATTTTGAACATGTTGCACTGCTCTTTTGTGCATTTGCAGTAAAATATTTTGCTTTGAAAGCAAAACGTATGACTCGAGGCACCTGATTGGACATCCTGGCAGACACTGTTGCTGAGCATGTAAAGGTGCATGCAGGTGAAGACACATGCCGGGCACTGCTTGAACACTGATCAGTTATTAGGGGGTTTTTCTACACACAAAAACAACAAAACAAATATAGAATAAAACAGTCTTCATGAATAAAATATGTTCAAATGCAATTAAAGCTCGAATCCGAATCATCAGGACTCCAGTCCTGTGTCCTAAATCTTCTCTTAGCTGTTCATGCCTGTAGAACATGGATAGGGATGATACTGAATTGATGCTTAAGTGCCATATCAAAGCACTTAGAAGTATTTTTAAGGTCGACCCTTGAAACCCTTTCACTTTGAAACAAGATGGCCTCTACAGAGAGAAGGTTTCTTGGCACATAAGATGGCATTCAGGGGAGAATAAACGGAGATGAGACTCCTCAGTGCAGCAGATATGAGGGTCACAAGTTCAAGTCTATATGTTTTCTCTTTTGAAAAGATTTCTTTCACCCTTCAGCAGCTGCACTCTTCAAATTTCAGGGGCTGCAGTTAAGGTCGATGCACAACAACAACAGCCCGCCTCCTCCTCTCACTGGTGAGCCAACCAGCAATGGAGAAAAGGGAAGTAGAAGCAGCTGGCGTGCAGGCAAAATACGGCATTGACGTATGGTGTGGGGGTTTTTGAAAGTGGCTGAGAGGTGGACAGTTGGTGTTGTGATTATATGGAACAAGGTCACAGACTCTGAAAGCCAGTTGTGGAGTAACAAATATTAAGATATGTGTTGATCTCCTCTGTTAAACTTCCTTATCAAAATTACACCCAAGGTTAGTCTGGGAAAAACTGCTGCTTTATCCTGTTTTTTTTAAGTCTTTCCCTATCTCTGTTTGAGGGAAAAGTAACAGCTCAAGTCATTGGAGGCAGTCATCAGTGATAGCAGACAGCTCCATCAATCAAGAAGCTCCCATATTTCACAGCCCTGTGATCTTACGTCATTCATCTGAGACCTCAGAGACAATCACACTCCCATCTACAAAAATTTAACTCTCTTCAAAGATTTATTAGGCTCAGTGTGTCTGAGAGTTCATGTCTGTGAGAGGGAACAGGGTGGTCAAAAAATCATTACCCCCATCTGGTGCACGAGGATTGTTAGAATTAAAATGCCTGCAGATGAACCCATTTGTAACAGAAGGAGCAACGTTTTGTCACAAATGAATCCCTGCCAAGACTGCCAATCTACCACCATGAAACATAACATTAATTATGTTTATATAGAGTTAATGTCATTTACAAGATATCAGGGAATTTCATGTTTTAACTCATTCCTATTTATCCCATGGCTGCACATTTACTTTGTGGATAGTTGTGGGACTTTAAGGACTGTCTTTACACATGAAGACACACCTGAGGTCTAAACAACTTTCTGTTATTCCAGAAATATACTAGTTTCAGGGCTCACCACAGCTACTCCTTTAAACTAAGGAAAATGTGATGGTATGTTTTCACTACTGAGGTCTCTTCTAGCCATACATAAAAGTAGAAACTGATCTAATGAACTGCCAAGGGTTATTTGTGCCTGGAAATGGCACAAAATGATCTGATTTTGGAGAGGGGTCTGTCTGCACACCATACATCTGACTGCCACTCTCACAGACTGTTCCTCTTTGAAACAAGGCAGTAACCCTACAACCTACACCAATAAGGCCCCATCCTCAGCTGTATCAACCAACCAATCACAAATGTCATGCTCTGCTGATCCATATATTTCAAAACATGAAAATCAATAATGTTTGAGCTCCTGAGTCCTGCTTTCTCTTCTTATGAGTGGGCAAATGTCTGAATATTAGTAACTTGTTACAGTTACTACTATCAAAAAGAAACTATTAATGTTTCTTCCACAGTTTCTTCCAGCAAGTGGAGAGTCTTTGGCAGCAGGGGTCAACTTTCTAATGAGAGTGAGTTTCTGTCGTCTTTCTGGGGGCAGCAGATGAGTTCTATGTCCTTCGGATTCCAGGGCTATCTGTACCTATGTGGATACTTGCTTGACGATGAAAAAGAAATGAGGGAAGAAAAATCTTGGTGCTAAACCAGGTAGTTGTTGACTGCACTCAAACTTAAGCTGAAGCTAGGAAAACAAAAAATGCATTGGACAGTTGGTCTGCTGCTGAAACCGCGATGGAAACATGACGAAATGACGAAAACTAGGCTAAGACTAGCCAAAGATAGATCTGTGATGACTAAAACTGACAAGAAGTAAGTTTAGTTTTCATCAAGATGACTAAAACTAGACTCAGATGTAATGTAGTTTTTGTCAGACAAATCTGTCAATAAACAACGCATCTATGTCTCTTTGCCTCTTGACAGTAGAAAGCAGGGATCTCAGGTTCGGCAGAGTGCATAGAACACACTGCTATGACTTGGTACTAGATTTAAGCAAGAGAATAAATGCTTGGACTAAAAGTAAAGACTGAAATGTGAGGACTTTTTGTGGACTAAAACTAGACTAAAATGTTTTGGAGTTTTTACCGACTAAAACTAGACTAAGACTAAAAAGGGTAAAAATGACTAAAATGTGACTAAAACTTTAAGACATGTAATCAAAAGACTGAGACTAAAATCAAAAAGCTGTCAAAATTACCACTGGATGGAAGGCTACCTGTCATGGAAGGGCTCAGGGGGGTCTATTACCTGTGCCACATTATTAAAACCCCAGGGGGTTTCCAACAGTCAGGAAGGAGACTGAGTCCTTTTCACATCTTGGTGTGAAGTACTGCAAAGGATCCTGGGATGATGAGTCCCTTTTTTTTTGTCTTCATCTGAAAATACCCCTTCAGACTACAAAAATGGACTTCTACAGCTCTTGCTAAGCCTGAGATCCAGGTTTAAGACATTTCTTAAACCAAAGAAAGGGTAAATCAAGGTCATTTAGTTAACAAAAGCAAGTTTCTTTCTGTCTCCACTTTCTTACAAGGACAGAAATACTGTTTCATTTTCATTTCAGTCAGTCATTTAGTCTCTAGAATTATTAATAGACATTTTGTTATTCTAGATAAAAAATCCAGATGTTTTGTATTGTCTGTTAAACTTACTAGCTAAAAAATGTATTCTTTTTAAACATGGCATCTCCTTTCACCAAGGAGGATGAAGGAGGTGCGTTACTTAGCACTAAGTTAAACGGACATGTGGACGGGTTTTATTTAGAACCTGGATTTCTTTTATTATTCTGTTGGATGGTGTTCTGTTTTCTGTTTTCATCTCCAGTCTTATCACCCCTTACTTCACCCCTATCACCTATGTGCTCTCGGCACGTTCTTTCTGTTGCTCTATGTTTATACACCAAAGGGAGTTTTCTGTACTGTATCTGTGATACAGAGCACAGAGGTAAGGCCACTGTTTGCAGAGCTGTGAGGAAAGTTTGCCCCACTCTAAAATGCTGTTTGAACTTTTTTTAGAGTTCCCTGGGCACAAACCTGGGAGAGCCTTCAAAGAGGAGCCCCACTGGACTGCAGGTGATGTAGAAGTGATGTGGAAAGCAGTTTGAATAAATAATTAGAAATATATTATTTTAATAACATGGTGCTATGAAGACTAGGAGATTTTGGATTTTGAATTTTTAACAGTTTGATTGCTTTTTCTTTTGTTGTTTGTTGTCTTGTCATAGAGGAATCTTAATCCAGTTATGAAAACACACATGGCTCTCAGTAGGTACAGTATCAGTTACTGTGGATGAGATCAGGCAGGGATGGGTGTTGGTAAAACCTGGAGACATTTTCTGAGTTTAACGGGTGACAGTTGAGTTTCACTCCTTCACACGTAGCTCTCGCTCTGTCCGTCATGGATCCATCTGCACTGTTGAAAAATATGAGTTTTTTTTTTTTTTTTTAAATCAAGGGGCCCAACCATCAGAATCTAATGGAAATAATGGTCCTGCCTATTGCATCAATAAGTCAATCAGCTGTGATCTAAAGACACTTTACATGTCAAGCATTCTAGACTTTACTCTTTTTGTGTCCTAAAGGGTGGCGGTCTCCGGTGAGCTCCCTCAGCCACCAACCTCCCCTTAGTTCAGGCTGGGGCTGAATCAGCTCCTCTGCCTCTGTATAAGGTGATGCTGGTCCCTCACCCGTTTTACAAACATCAGCCTTCTTTCTGTTAGCTGAGCACAACGAGGATGTTAACTTGATTAGGCCTTAAATGTGGTAAAGTTACTTAACAGGACACAGGTGAGAGGCCACTGCTTGTGAGAGCAGCATTAGGTTGGCAGTAAAGCTGATGCACACTGAAATACGACAAATCATTGAATTAAGGTAACCCCATGGGCCTGATCACTGCCTGTTTGAACTACGCACTTTTCCCTCTTATGTAAGTGTTTTATATAATCTGTTTTTATCTGATTTTATTGTAGGTCTTATGTTTTATCTCCCTGATTTTGTCTACTGCTGCTGGGCTGTTTGCCACCAACAAAAATGTCATTATATTACATAAATTGACAATAAAGTATCTTATCTCATCTTCCATTTTCAGCTCTCACAAGTCTGCTTTTCTTTGCCAGGATTGCATGTAATTAAAATAAATTTTAGGTTTATGACCATCCCACCAGCATCCTCTTAAATAATACAAATGTGAGTAAAACTGCTTCATGTGTTGTTTTTTCTTTTAAAAATATGTTTATACCCACTATATGACTGCAAAAAGATTGGAAACTTTGGCAGGATAAAGTACAAGGACCACTTATTGTGCTTGTTTCAATGGTGACTGATGTAACAGGGCTGCATTATAGTTGTAGTGGACTGGACAGGCACAGCATGGATGAACTAGGTAGATAACTGCACAAGATTCTAAGATTTTAGTGGAAAATTTGATTGGAAATCTTTCATTGTGTGGTGTGCTCTTCTGGTCATCTTTTCCAATACCACACACTGAACAATGCCGATTAAAAGTATTCAGCCCCGGGGATGCTTTACCCTTTTACTGATTTTATACATCAATCATGGCTAATTTAATTTTTCTCTTTTGACATTTTTTTCTTTACTAAAAAACTCTTTAATGTCAAAGTGAAAATGGATATCTACAAAGTCAGGTCAATCAAGCAAAAATATGTAATGTAAAATAAGTGACTGCATAGATATTCACTCCCTTCAAGTCAGTGTTCAGTAAATTCACCTTTGGCTGCAATCACAGCACTGAGACTGTGTGGATAGGTCTCAATCAGGCTTGCACATCTGACACTGCAATTTTACTCCATCCTTTTTGGCAAAGTTCTGTTCAGCTGCAAAGGGATTGGCCCTTTCCAAGTTGAGCCACAAATTCTCTATTGGATCATCTTGTCTTTAAACCATTTCTGTGTTTCTGCTGTATGCTTCAGGTCATCGTCTTTTTAGAAAATCTTCCCCAAAGCCTTAGTTCTCTTACAGACTAAATAAGATTATCCTCCAGGATATTTTGCCACATTCATTTTACCCTCTGCCTTTACAAGCCTTCAAGGCTGGCTGTTGAGAAGCATCCCCACAGCATGATGCTGCCACCACTATACTTCACTGTCTGGATGATGTGTTTGTGGTGATGTGCAGTGTTTGTTATCTGCCAAGCATAGCATCTTGTCTGATGGACAAAAAGCATCAATTTGGTGTCATCAGACCAAAGAGCTTTCTTCCACTTGACTGTGGACTCTCCCACATGCCTTTGGGGAACTCTAGTCCAGATTGAATCTGAATTTTCTTTAACAGTGGCTTTCTCTTTGCTGCTCTCCCATGAAGCTTTGACTGATGAAGAACACAGGCACTTGGTGGCCTCTCTCTAGTCTCCTTCTTGCACAGTCACTCAGTTTTTGAGGGCAGCCTGATCCAGGCAGATTTACACATGTGTCATGTTTCTTCCATTTCTTCATGATGTATTTGACTGAACTTTGGGGGATGTTCAGTGTCTTGGATTTTACTTCTGTATCCATCTTCAGACTATTACTTTTCAAGACCTTTTGTCTGAGTTGCTTGGAGTGTTCTTTTGTCTTCATGGTTTAATGGTAGCTGGGAATACTGACTGGACCTTCCAGTGACACAGTGTTTTAATTCTCATATCACTTAAAACATTAATTTGTCAATGGGGAAATCTCACATTTTTAAAATCGGTTAAGTTTTTGAAATCCTCCAGTGTATACCAGGCTTGATCAGCGCTTTTTTTTAAGCTTTGTATGCCTTAGTTCTCAGAACTGCACATTCACACAACAGGGACTCTACGAAACACCAGGGGCAGTCTGGTTGAAGTACAACTTAAAGAAACCAGACAGATGAAAAAAGATTCAGCTTGCAGCACAGCGCAGCAGAGAAAACTGATTATTTCTTAGAACAGCAGATAGTTGAATTGATTTCAGATACACGTGCCTTCTTCATATCATTCCACATTAAAAGAGCAAAAAACATATCTGACCTCTGTCAGCACAAAAAGAGAGAAATGCCAGCAAATGCTGCATTAATTCAAGCCCTCTGCAGAGGATGATAAACAGCTCTGTCAGATACACTTAACTCCTTCAAGTTGGGCTATAAATCTGTGCTCACCACTGTATATAGTGAGGTGGTTTGTCAAACAAAGTTCTTTGTATTTCAACTTATTGATTAAAATGTCAAAACCTTTAAGAAGAAGAGTGGATGGAGAAAAACTCACTCATCCTTGCTGACATTATTGGCATGGAGAAATATGGTTCTACTCCTTTTTCTCATCGTTTTTAAACTTCTATTGAGAAGGACATCTTCTGTCATGCATACTGCTGTTACTTCCCCTTTGCCTGGCTGTCCGTCAGTTAATGTTGCTACTACTAGTGCACCTAAAAAGATCATTTGTAATCCACCCATCAGTTCTGTGACAGTTGTTTTTCTAGACTTTTTGCTGGAATGTAAAATAACATAGAAACATGTTAGATGATGTATTGTTCTTGTGCAAACAGTAAAAAGTGTATCCACCTAAGTTTCTAAACATAAATTTTCACTTGTCCAACTGTTATCATTCTTCAAACTCCTGGTCAAAAGTGTGACAGCCCATCCCATACTTCTGTGTTGCTTGATTATCTGGAATAATGTTGAGTTCCTTGGTTCAAGATAGAATGCATGCTAAGGCTGTCAGCATTAATGTATTAATTGTGAAGGGATTAATGCCATGATTAGTGCAGCTATTTTTTAAATTGCATTAATTCCATGCATCATCATACCTTCAGCGCACTTTAGTCAAGCCACGTCTCTCTGCAGCCACAGTGATGTAAATAAGTCCACCACTGCTCCTTAATGCCTCATTTAAGTTTAAAAACTCGCAGACAGCTCAGTTGATGGGTGAAAAGTCATCTGAAACTTGTGTTATCAAACATTTACCTTTTTACTGTTTTCTTATTTCCTTTTCAATCTATATCAAGTTCCTTTTTACAAGTTCACATCCTTGTAAGAAAGTAAGTAAACTGACCTAATTTTAAGGGTAATTTATCAGAACAGGGTGAAAATTACCTTTAGTTTAAGACAGTTCAAAAATCCTAGTTGAAACCCAGTCATCTGCCTGCTTTGAACAGTGCATACATCCTTTAGGCCTGTTATATTCAATATATATTCAATATAATAATAAAACATGCTTTATTTTAGTCAGGAACAATCTCATACATTTAACCATTTATTGCAAATATGTATATATAGTTTTACTGCTCTAAAGATGCTCCCTGGGTTGGTCAAGCAGCATGCTTTGACTTACGGTGTGCATTGCTAGAAGCCCCATATGGATACGTTTATGACAATGCATATTGAATACAATGAAATTATTCTAGAAACAATTCATCCGTAGTAACATAAAACTGGATATGAAGGTGAAACAAGCTTTTTATTATACATGAAGAGGCTGGGGTGGAGGAGGTGAAGCTGTGTCAGCAGCAGCGTGGTGCAAGCAGGGATTACTGAGAAGTATGTTAAATACACCACTGTGTAGAAAGAGCTGCGATTGGCTGTGGGAGCTTGGAGGTGATCTGATCACAGCTTGGCGTATGACTTCTGTGTCCTGCATGAACTAATGCTAAGCTTCGTTTCGTTTCTTCAGAGAAACATTGCTAGCAGAAATGATCCATTGCAGGTCACATCAGGCTGTTTTCCTCCCATAAGCAGGTCTTAGGCAGGCCGACCAAGTAAGCTAAGATTGCCACCACCATTTTTAAAATATGTATCATCAAAAAATCACCATCAAAAGCCATGATAGGTGTAGGTCATCTGATGTGACATTGGAATATCAAGTGAAACATTTAAAAATGTGATTTATCATATATGAGCATTGTTAAGGTAGTGTTATTGAAGTAAATCCATCCCCTATTCCCAGTGTCTTTTGGGTTGCTGCTTCTGCAAAAATATGACAAGGTTGCGATCTGCCCCTTTAATCTTCTGATTGTTGCATTAGAGCAAAAAGTCACCTACTTGAGTAAAACCAGTCCCCTTGTTTGTGTGCAAAAACACTTTAATGGACTGCATCAGGCCCTGACCCAGTCCCATCTGGTACTTCTATCATGAGCTGCGGTATCCACTGTGAGTCAACCTTATGACCTCACATCCGTGTTGGACCAACTTGTGGCTGTTTTGGATCGAACCCCTGCCGCATGTTTCCATTATCTGGTAGAAAGGCTGATACTAGAAGAGTAGAGGTTATTTAAGCAGTGCATGGATGCCTATGGTTTGGGAATAAGGTGTACAAAAAAGAAAAAAACTATTTTTCAGATAATAGCAACAAACATGGTTTTAATATAATGCTGTTTCATGGTAACTACCTTAGCAGCAAATAAAGAAGGCTGACAGAAAGCCTCTGAAATAAAAGGAACCTAACTTGATTAAGATCATCAGTTTAATACATAATAATACAAACTGAAAACAGCTCGATTAGTTTCTGTTGATAGAAGTTGATCAAAACTGACGATATTAAAACTGACAGGGTAACTGTCGGTTGTGTGTTCTTCTCTTGTTTTGTACTTTTTTGGCACTAATGGGTTGATCATAAACCCAGATCCTCATTATAGCCTGTTAAATATTTAATATTCTCTTCATAATCTCAGGATCACATTGCATTTAATAAACTGAGAAAGACAAAGACACGTTCAATGTTTCCCTAGATGAGTTAGAGACCAAAAAAGATGTTCATTCATAAAAGTCTTGTTAATTTTGCAGTGTGTTCTTGGATTAATGTTAGGCAGATGTTATGTGATTACAGCTAATTATCTAGGTGCTAATTAGCATGACAACATGGAGAGTCTGCTGCCTGCTTCATCCAGGTGGGTTAATGTGCAACAGGACAACATTATTCATCACAGTAGTGAGCAGCAACCTCCTGTGTTAAAATAATAATGATAAAAATGCAGAGGCGAAAAAATAATACAGAGATAAACATGAGTTTGGTCTGAATGGCTCATGTCTTTGTTAGCAAAGGAAGGTTTTGTAGGCAAAGACCAATATAAGCCACTTCATCATTTACCTAACTATTCAAAGCAAGTGGCCAAAATGTTTTAAAGCATGTTTTTCAGGTAACTGCAGCAGGAGAAGTGCATGACATTCCCAGAGTTACTTAATGTCTAAACATTCCCAAAAATCAGTTTTAGAAGTCAATTCAAATCACCTCATAAAAGAAGTGCCTCTAAAAAGTACAGTTCAGTGTTGGAGGATGACCCCATTTGATTGAATTTGGTCACCAAATGTTGCCATGTATAAACGTCTACCCATTAAGAGTGAATCTGGGCTATTCTTTCATCCGAGCTTTAAGCTCAATGGGGTTTTGTGCCCTCATCTTTGCCTGAAAGGCAGCTGCTGCTGCCTCGATGGCTCGTCCTGCCCTCCAACTGCCTTCCAATCGGGTGAAGTCACAAGCCTCTCGTCCACTCACCAGTCAGCATTGTATCGAGTGAGCGACCTTGCCGCTTACCCAGACAACTGCTCTAGTTTGCTTGCTAGCTTCTATATGAGGCAAGATTTAGATATTAGCTACCCATGTAGCTGCCTAGGTAGGCTGCCTACTCATGCAGGCTACCTGCCAGCTAGCCCATTGGTCATGGATAACTGTAGGGGTCCAAGGGGCTGCCTAGCAGGTAGGTATGTGTTGCCTTAAAGGAAAGCACTAACTATGCCAAGCTGCCTGCTAGGCTCTATATTATAAGTCGCTAAGCATCCAAGAAGGCATCTAGAAGCCTACCAAATCACTAAACCTCTCTAAATTTCCAAAGGAGATTCAACAGGGTTGATTTTTCTTGTCTGTTTTAA
This sequence comes from Cheilinus undulatus, assembly GCF_018320785.1. NCBI lineage: Eukaryota > Metazoa > Chordata > Actinopteri > Labriformes > Labridae > Cheilinus > Cheilinus undulatus. The sequence continues at coordinate 13,223,491 of NC_054870.1, read as the reverse complement.
ACTTCTACTTAAGATAGCTAATATTTACAAACTTGAGCCTAAAATAGAAGCTAGCAATCAAGCTTAGTTATCTGGAGAAGCGGCAAGCTTCCTCGCTCAGTATGATTCTAACTGGTGATTGGATGAGAGGTTAAGCTTTTGACTTCACCTGGTTGATCTGCAGCTGGAGGGTGTGACGCACCTTCCAGGTGGCCGCTGCTGTCACAGAGGGTCCTTTAATTTAGCTGCTACATTTTATGTATTTCAGGTATTTTTATGAAGTTGAATGAAGGTGATAATAGGGTTAAAATTAGCTCTGGGTTCACTTTGTTATTTTTAAGCAGTAGTTTTCACATAAGCACGCTGCTAGTATCAGGGCTGGAAATTAATCTTTCTGTCTACACAGTTATGCAGCAAAATCTAATACAGATGTGCGATTACAGTTACAATATTTGTGATTATGATACAATACAGAAATGAGTCTACTTGCTTGGTTATCAAGGAAAATAGAGAACAATTGTCATTTTGAAGTGTTTTTTTTTTTAACTCAAAATATACAATATTAAGTAGCCTAAAAATACAAACCAAATTTTTACAGTACTACTGTCAACATAAATAAAACTTTTCTGAAAAGTGAAAGGTTTTCCTTCTTGAAAATAAAGGTGCTTCTACATTTCGGCATTTCTGTTATCCTTCTAAGTACCATTTAATACAAAAATAAGTCAAGCACACATGTCCACATGTGTCGCTCAGCAGTCAAAGTCAAGATTGACTTTTTTGTCTTTTTTTGCCACATCGTAATCCACCAATACATGACTTCAGTATGTTGGCAGGAATCTAACTATAACTGTCTTGTTATGAAGACATTTTGGGGCTCCCCAAACTCTAATCAAACTCTGATTTGACGCTTTTCAAACTCAGTTTTTGCACCATTTTTCTATTCAAAATGTCCAATGTCCTAATCTCCAAAAGTAATTTCAGACATATAAACCTCATATCTGATGTACACCTAAAACCACACGGCCCCAGGCCTTGCCTAAGGATAGAATAGCCTCTATATGCTAACAAACTTGTTTGCTGGGAGGGTTTTAGCTGGCCTCATTCCAAGCTCTTGGCGTGATCTAGGCTAACTGAAAGCTAGTTTGGCATTCCTAGTATTTGGAAATTCAATTAATTTTAAAGGTCATTCTATACTTTTGAAGCTGTTTCCTTTCCTGTTATACTTGCCTTTTCATAATGAATGTTTTACTTTAAAAGGCAAACTGGAGATGGTTTTTATTTAAGGTGTCAAGTACAACTTAAATCCCATGTCAGATTTTTTGGACTAAATATATGATAAGTGATCTTCGGGTGTGGTCTTCCTTAATTTAGACTGTGACTGAGTCTCTAGCTCTCAATCATGAGTGAGTTTTTATTCCCCCACTGTTGTGTTGGTGCCAGTACATCACATTGTGTGGAAACAAGTGATGCTCATCAGTCCAGCTGTGCACACAGGGCTCTGTGTATGCATATCAACCAGGATGCCACTGGGCAGAACATCCGAGAGTACCTCAGCTCATAAATATAGATTTCAAGTAGCAGTGCAGCTCAGTTCAAGTCCAAATGTGGAAAGCCACTGTGGCAATTCACACTGATAAATTTACCCAATTTACTGAGCTGGGCTGCTTCCATTTACCTTGGAGGACGAGAGAATGGGAGCTAATGAGCTTCTGTTGCAGGGCAGTAAAATTTGAAAAGGCATGGAAATTTTACAGGAATGGAAATACAACATAGTCAATATGGTTAAGTGTTTAAAGGTGAGACAAGGTAGAGGAAAGCGTGTCTGTAGAGATGTTGTTACATCAATGTTACTGTTCAGGGGCTCAGGGGGATTCTGTGTAGATTTGTGTTCAGACTCATTCAATTCTAATTAAACTCCCCTGTCTGAGCATGGACTGTAAAGTGAGGTCTACTCTTAGTGCTCAGTGAGGAACACTAGGCTAACACTTTCTTTGTGCTCTGAAGGCAGAGCCATGATCAGACTGTTAACCTTCAGCACAGAGACAAACTGACTATCAGGGTTTGGGCAAGAGGCCAAACAGGCCTGTTAAAAACCACCAAAAGGCAATTACAACAGCAAGTGTAGGAGGAACAAGCAAGGCCGCCCATGACGGGGGGAAAGGAAAAGCTGTCTGGGGCTTTGTCACACTGGGAACCCATGGGGGTTTGCCAAGCTACATGTAAGCTATGATTACTGAATTTTATTTTAAACCTAAATATTCACCATAACTAATCGAAACAGCAAAATACAATCGCCTAATGCAGACTCTTTCTCCTTTTAATGGCATGAGCCTCTCTTTCTTTCTCTGACTGAACAATCAGATCATTTATGTTGGATCAAACGAGAACATGCAAAGCAGTAAGGATGACAAAGACAGAAGAAAGAAGAAGTAAAAGAGGGAGCTGGTTTTGGAAAATAAAACCTTGGAGGTGATTCTTCCCTGGGCCTCTCATGTGCCAGACCATTTCTGGACTTGGGCTTGGCACAAGTAGAGTGAGTCACAAATGAGTCCATCTCTGATTAGATAAGTCTTGTCCCTGAGGGGCAATGAAGTTAGCGACAGAAGTCCATACAGACATGTGAGACATAACTCCATGTTTAGTATGTGTAATGGAAGTAGTGCCAACAGCTTATTCAAAAACCCAACCACTGATGAAACAAATGACCTCAGATTTCTGTCTGATCAGGCCCTCCTAGCATAAGCAAACCTCGGCCCTGATGGCAGAAGTCTAAACTCTGCTGAGGGTCTCTCTGAGTAACCCTCATTTGAAAAACACTGCTAAGGTCATTCTAGGCAGGGCCAGTAATCTTTCTGCAAAGTTAAAAACATTCCTCAGGCTATTTTTGTTAACCACACTGAGATTACCAAACCAGCAGATCATGGCTACAGTGAAAACAGATTCAGTAAAAGGCGAGGCACATCAGAGGTCACCTCATCATCAAGGGCAGTGCCTAAGTATTGATACTTGCTGTCTCTACAGCGATGGCACTAATGAGTGTTGCTGCAGTAACCGGTTGGTTTGAATGAAAATCAGTTTTCATCTTTTTTGTCTTGGACACATTGAGATGTATATTGGAGTCATCACACCATCTGAAAAAACTGTCCAGAGCTTGACCTTGGCCAAGCTCATGTCCCGTCTCTACAGAAAATTTTTCAAACTTCAACAAACTTAAAGTACCAATAAAATAGTCATGTCATTTTGAAACAATTTGGACCCTGCTGCAGCTTAGTAAGAGGCTCAAAGTTACTGAAAAGCAACCTGACATTTCTAAATGACCACAATATTGTCCACAACACAAACAATGCAGGACTTTAATGTAGATAAGGAGATACAGAGACATCACGCAGGCCTATTGCACTCATTATAATATCAACACTGACTGAATCCTACCTGCTGAGCTTGGTAGTAGCTCTTCCTCTCTCTCACCATAAACAGCAAGCTGGCTGAGGGGTTTATGACAATGCTTCACACTCAGCAGTAGCATTAAGAGCTACTCTTTGGCCGTCTAACACCATATAATTCACTGAACTCATTCATGAACTCGGACAGTGGTTTGCCTCTCTGTTTTGTTTTTTTACTAATACCTGTGTCACCTGGCGCATTTTCATCAAGCTGAAACCTTAAAAAAAAGGTTCCAGTTTGGCTGAGTCAGCTTAAAGTTTTCCATATTTTCAGTCTAGCTTTACAGCTCTACCTGATCATTTTTATGATCTGACTTTTCCAGTTGGTTATCATCTCAGTTTTCTTGTTTCTGTTTTTAAGAAACAAATGGGGCTTTTCCATCACATGGCGTGGCTCATGGCCCAGCAGGGGATTTGTTTTTCCACCACAACTGAGCTACCCGTTTGGGGGCACGTCTAGAGCTGATGACGCAGTGTTGTGAGCCCTCCTCGACCTCTCTACACCGTCTGGTCTGAATGACTTTACAGCATTTTAAAGCAAAAATCAAACTAAACTGACAGCGCTACAAGCACTCCCTCTCTCTCTCTCTCTCTCTCTCTCTCTCTCTCTAGATAATTTTCCTGCATATAAGTTAAAGAACAGTCTCCTGATTATTGATTTGTGGGTCCCTAAAGAGCAGAAAATGAAAATCTAATTTTTGGATTGGGCAGTTAGAACAGCATGCTTTGCTAGCTCCAGAATAAATAAAGACAGACTCCGTCATAGACGAAATGTTATGAACATCTCCAATATCGTATTTTTTGAAGTCTGGAAATTATTTGTCTATAAAAAAGGGAAAGGGTCAAACTTTTGTTATCAGTAGGTGCAGAGAAAGGTGTATTCCTGGATCTGCTCCTTGTCCTTCCTGATCTCACTTGTCAGTGTGAGAAGCAGCTATCTGATTGTAGAATGAGCACAAAAACTCAAGTTTTGGTCTTGTGTCATAAACATTTAAGTCGTAGGGTGAATGCCAGAGGCAGACTGGCCATCTGTGTGTTCTGGAGAATCCCAGAATGGCCGGTACGCCAGGACGGCTGGCTAATCTACTGTTTCATACTCCAGTCCAGTAGGTGGCAGCAATGCAAGTTGAACGCCAGTCGCCCATGTCTGGCAATTATTGAAAAGAAAAAGACAAAGGAGCAGAAGAAGACGAAGTAATAGTGGCAGTGAAGGTGATAGTTGAGGAGTGGAAGTGGATCTTTGGTAGTGGAAGTGGCAACAATATGGATAACAGAGGTAAAAAAAAAGCAAAGAAAAGGGTGGGGCTGAGATGGCGAGGGAAAAAAAATGCGACATTTAGAGGGTGAGGCCGCTAAATGTTGCGAATTAACTGAAATGTTCAGCAGCACAGCCAGCAGCAGCAGCAGCACTGCAGCACAAGTTCATGTTGATATTAGCAGCATCCAGGAAGTGAGTGTTGAGGCCAGGACTCGCTGGAGCCATACAGCTGTGCAGCCTCAGCATGGTACGGCCCCCTGTGATGATGAGGGACAGAGAGATGAGCTGGTGGGAGTTCCACAGACAGATACAGGGCAAGTTAGTATGCAACATGAGACAGGGAGACAGAGAGTTACCTGCTAGGGCTGATGTTAGCAAATGTTATTCAGGTTGCTACATTTTTATCTGTACCCAGATTGTGTAGCTCAGTACAATGCAAAAAATGAAATGAAATAATGATTACAGTAGTTAAAACAGCTGCACTTTAAACATTTTAGCTGTAAAATGACACATGCAGCAGTAATATTAAGAATATTAAAAACAGTACAAAACTGTTAGGGACTGTTGTGCTTTTACTTTTTAAGTTTTGGTAACATTGCAGTTTTCTGATAATACTTACAATCTTTGAAGACTTTGAATACAGAAGTTACATTTGTAGTGGTGTATTTTCATTAAAATGTGGTACTATTATTATTAGTGCAGTAAGATTGATTACAGCACAAATTAATTAAGATTATTAATAAGTAATTTTAAGATTGCATGGAATAGATGATATAATATGCTGTTATAATCAGCGGGATACATAAAACCTGTTTTTTTTTTAATCCATTCCATCATTACGTATCAGATGGTGGAAGATGAAATGAGAATGAATCACAGAATGAAATCGTCTTTAATTGATTTAAACAACTTCAGCGTTGTGTGCCACTTGTATCCTATTTTTGCCACCGTTTTGACACTTTCAGGATGTTTCTGCAAATCTAAACCCATTTTGCCACCTTTTTAAACCTTTTTTGTCCACTTTTGCTATTGTTTGCCCAAATTGCCACATAAAAAAAAAGAAAAATAGCCAAATTTTTGCCACTTTTTGCCCATGTTTGGCCACTTTTAATATTACCAATAAAAAAGGTAATTCTGTTTTAATGGGATAGCATTTTTAAGAAGGCTACCAAAGCATAAATAAATAAAACTGATTTTTGTTGCTTTGATTACAATGTTTATTATTTTGGCTAAAGATATTGGTCATCACAGTTTAACTTAACACTGGCTCATGGTTTTGCAGACCTCCATGATCCCCCAGTTGGCTGGGCCCCAGAAAGCTCTCCCCATTATCCCCCCTTATGGGTAGCCTTGACTGTAACATTATTTAAAGAGTCTATTTTGTATCAGTATAAATATGGTGTGCCTTGAGATTTTGACTTAACCTTAGGTGTGCCTTGGGCAAAAAAAGTTTGAAAACCACTGCATTAGACCACAGAGTATGTGTAACAGAGTTATGGACAGCTGGAGCAGAGGCGGGGATAAAACGTATCTCCCCCTTCTCCCCCTGGGGTGAAAACTTATCATGGATGTGGGTATCAGTAGCAGAGGGATAAATCCCCCCAGCAAATCGGACCCCTCAAAACGCTTTGACGTCAGCGCGGCGTGCTTGAAGGTGGGGCTGGCCTGCATTGCTCAGCACGGCCAAAAGCCATTGTGGAAAAGCCCCAAAAGAAAACTATTGAAACAAATAAATGTATTCTTCCAGTCACACAGACACGGATGGACCTCCCCAACTAAGCGTGGCTTGGGAGATGGAGAAAGAGAAAATAAGTTGTTAGGAGAAACACTTTCCAAACAATGAGTGCTCACATCCTGCAAGTGAAGCCTGTATGATCCATTTACTGCCACGTTACACCGGCGTCTCATGGCCCTGAAACCATCGAGAATTTTCTGGTTCTCCAGATTAACCATTCCAGGCCTGATCCAAACCTTTTGTGGTGCAACAAAGTATGATTTATTTCTCATTAGATGCCATTCAAACCATTTTTTGGATTTAAATGGGGTTTTCGGATTGCAGTAAGGCTAGTTCATAATTCTGTTATATGATTTGAGGGTGCTGAGTGCAAATAACGCCATAACTTTTTAGTTTGTTTGTCTCCAGAGTCTCCAGCCTCCTAGGTCCATTACTGCAGCCCTAAAGACTAAATGAATTTCAATGTAAGCAGCTATAATATGATGAAGAACGTAAAGACGTGTCTTATAGCTGTAATTCCTGTAATGAACATCTTTCCCAGGTGTGATTTGTGTTTGAATTAAATTCCTGACATTAGAGCTTGAAACTCTTTTTGTGCTCACAGTAAAGTGCTTGGATGCATGTGAAGGATTTGTTTCACATGAACAGTCACAGCGCAGGTCTTTAATTTGTAAACAGTCACCAGAGAAAATGAAATGAAGCTAGCATATGTGCTGTAAGCCGCCCACAGGGCATGTCACTCCACTCACTGCGCTCTGTCTGACAGAACATAAACCACTGTTTGAAGAAACATGCAAACAAGTCAGGCTCTGATAGGCCCATTAAAACATACGTAGTGACCTGAAAATGTTCATAGATTTTTAAAGGAAATGACTGATCTTTTTTTTTTTTTACCTGAACTCCTCCTCAACACACCGCCCTGAACAAAAACGTCTCATGAAGCGTGACATCTAAATTTCTTCTATTATTGATCCTTCAGAGAACAGACAGCGTGAAAAAAACAAAAATTGGAGTTGATAATTAACATTGCTGCCATACAAAGCTATTAGGATCCTCATTTTAAACACCAGGACTCGTCTGCAGAATAGAATATAAGACAACAGTCATTATGTTTATAACACTGAGTCAAATTTGATTTAGTCTGCTTTTAATTTCTCCATTAAACCTCCCAGAATAGAGAGGGTTTGAGTTTTTATAGCATGGCTATGGGGCATGAAATTAGACTTTAACCACTTACCACCGTGGTGAGCCATTAACAGAAAGACAAGTGATGTCTCCAGAGGGACATTACTGCCTTTGGAGTTCAGTCCCAAAGACTGTGAGTGCTACATTTGTTTTACTTTAAAGAGGTCATGTGATGTTACTTTTCTGGCTTTGTCTTAAATTCCAGAGCAATGTGCAGAAAGATAACTTTTCTGTTTATTATACTGAGTGTTTAATGACACAGAAACCTTGAAAAAACAATCAAGTTAAGCACAAGAATGTATCTTACCAATGTGAGTAAGAAAAAGTGTTTCAGGTATTTAAACATTTATTCATTGTTGCTGTGGTCATCTGCAGTGACGAGACATTCCTGTGAACACTCCAGATAGAGCCTAATCCCCACTAATCCCCCTTTTTACACCATTACCCTTTAAATGGAATATTTGCAAGTATTTGAATAACTTTGCTATAAAGTGCTTAAATGAATTACTGGGAATGACTGAGTCTATATAAAAGGGATATTCTGCTATTTTTAAAGTTGGGTTGTACTTGCTTGGTAATTGCAGTCATATAGTAGCACAAAACATTCAGAGTTGCCCCTTTAAAGACACTGAGTGAACTGGCCAGGCACTAAGGACGGGTACAGGTGAGGCCAGGTATGAAGTACATACAGCTCAGCACTTTGTCACATCGACCTTGGTTGATTACTACTCAAACGCCACAAGACACAACTATACTGTTTTCATTTTCAAAGTTTGAACACAACTCACAAATAGGAAATCAAAGAGTCCCTGGTGTAAAACACTGAGATCATGTGTAACTCATTAGAAATGTCCATCAAGGTTTGGAGGAGACACGCTTCCACCTCTGAGATGATATTCACAGGAAACAGTTTGTTCTCACTGAGCATATAGTGGCATTATTATTTCATGGTGTGAGGACGTCTTACAGCGTGACTTTAGGAAAATCAACAAGATCTCTCCAAGAAGGACCCGCCGCCCGCTGCACACTGTAAGAATAAACCTCTCTGGGAATATGGGAGTGTCTGCTTCTGTCTTGTGAGCAGTCTGCTTCATTCCTGAATCACTTTAAACCTCGCTGACAGATTTTAATTACATTTGATGGGAATTTGCAGCACAGCCGAAGGGAAAAGAGATCACTACAGGTGTGCATCCAAATAATTGCTTTAATGTTTTGTGTTTTGTGTCTTCAAGCATCATGGTGATTCCCCCCATGGATCTCAATTCTGAAAAACGTGATTGTTTTAATGGCTGTCACACACAATTACTGCATTAGGGGAATTATAGACCAATTCGCAGTCGTCACATCAATTCACACTGAGACAGAGTTTTGATTAAAAGCACTTTTGTGCCAGAAGAAATTGCATGCGAGCTTAAGCCTATTTACCCAGGATTAATAGTCTTATAGGCAGTGATTTACAATAAATCATGGATGATTCATGTAAGTCTGTGTCCCATGATGTCTGTCAGAGGGATTTGTGTGCACATTAAACTTCCTTTTTGTGTTTTTCCCCTTCTGGGCACGAGTTCAACTTCTCAACTGTCATGAGAAATTGAAACAGCAGCAGAAGCAAAGAAAATGAGGTTTTGCAAGCTCACTCTTTACACCAGAGAGTCAAAAACGGTAAAATCTCAGTGGCGTGAAGCCTACTCTAACACTTATCCTGTCTGTGTAAGTATGCAGCCATGTTTCACTCATGAATGAGGATGTCGTTCCTCACAGGAAGCAACCCCAAACTCCTCATACTTTTTTCCTTTCCAAAAATAATTATGACTTGCCCTGTGAGAGTGAGAGAGCAGGAATTTGTTCCGTCCCTCGTAGCGTCAGCCTCCATGCTCCATGTGCTTCACGAGCTGACAATTTATTCCATGCATTTCCATCCAAGTCAGTACAGCTATTTCATGGTGGCTTCTGCTGTACTGATGGACTCACACCTGTACCACTCCGAGCAACTGCATGAAACACAACCTGAATATTTATCATCCCCATTCTATATCCTTGAACTGAATATAGATTTGTATCATCTCATGTACATCTGATTTCTCAGATAATGTCAGAAATGTCCCTGCTTTAAAGCCACAGGCAGGACCATAGAGCTTTTTATCTTGCTTTTATATTTGGTGATGTAATCTAGCCGTAGGGTGATGATGACAGGAGTGATGTGCTTTAATGAGAATGGGCCACAGAGCTGGACTAAAGTCACTGAAGACAGCCCCAAAGCTCAGACAGTCTGAGAAACTTTTGAAGGCTGGAAAATAACCATCTGCAGTTTGAAGGATTGTTTGAAATAAAGGCCAAATGCTGGATTGAAACATAAATCTCTGTTGTAAAAAAAGAAATAAAAACTACAAAGATATTGAACCTAAGCTGAACCCAGGGCATCATGAACAGATGAAACTTAATACATGTAAAAAGAAGTAATAACAGGGAAATATGGCAATATAAAGGCAGTATAAGTAAAGGAAGATGGAGCTCTGCAGGATCCCATCATCCAGCTGGTGTCTGCCCTCTATTCTGGCACAGAGAGCTGTAAGGTGTGGTGGCTCCGCCTCTGACTTCTTCCCAGATGGTTCTAGGGTGAGGTGATGGTGCGTCTTAGCCCCTACGGTCTTCTACAGACTGGATAATGAGGTGGGTAACAGGGGCACAAACTGTGGTGTGTCACTGGCGATGTTCAGATCGCCGATCTTGATTTTGCTGAGGCTGTTGTGATCCTTGCAGGGACTAGAGCCCTTAACTCGCTGAGTGACGAGGCTGAATTGTTGAGAAAGCACGACTCCTGGGGGCCAAAACAAAGATCCAGGAATTCTGGGATGCCTTGGATGCTGCCGTCAATCTGTGTCTGTGAATGGTGAGAGCGTGAAAGTCGTGAAGCAGTTCATGTGCCTTGGCAGCACAATCCGATGATCTGCTAACTGTGAGGCTGGGATCAACTGGCCTGTGGCACATCCAACTGGAAGGAGACCTCAGGGCAGACCAGTAAGTCACTGGAGGAGTTGTATAACTCTTCTGATCAGGGAATACCTTGGGATCCCCTAGGAGGAGCTGGAGAATACAGCTGCAAACAGAGTCTTCTGGGTTGACTTGCTTAGCCTCCTGCTACCAAGGCCTTGGATGGATGGATGGATGGATGGATAGATGAATGGATGGATGGATGGATGGATGGATGGATGGATGATGGCTTTGTTTTGTTGAATAAAGTACCCATAATCTTATTTTAATAGAAACTATCATTTGTGTGGGGTCTTTTTAAATCAGAGTGAGTCATTTATTCTAGCAAATTCACTTCTAGATTCAAACTTGGCAATAAGTAAGCAGAACATTATGAGTCAACATTTTCTTGTGGCAGTGTTGCATGGCTGTGAGTGAACTGACTTTCTGGATAGTTGGCAAAGACTAGATCAGCACAGCTAAACTGATGTACACTGCTTCATTTCATTCATACATTGGCCAGCAGTGTCACGCTTTGGTATGGATCAAAGGCTCAGGTTGAGAAACTTTACCAAAGAGTTGCTTCATCAGCTACAGTATTTTCACTTCAGCTACTGCCGGAGAAACTTCAGGTTGATGTTTAAAATTCTCGTGATAGCATGCTGCGTGGTCATTTTGTCCAGACTGTGTGTCTTTTTTCTCTCAGTGTTGTCTCAGTCTTCTCTCAGGACACATCAAATGGACATCATGCTTACTGCATCTAATGACTGTTACCAACTCTATCTCAGGGAAACTAAACTCCTTTTGAAAGTGTGTTTTCTCATCATCTATAATCCATCAACAACTGACGTCTGTAGCCGCTCTGCATGTGGTTTATATAGAGATATACTGAAAAGCTTTTGGTTATTTGATGTTAAACTGTTCTGTCTTTGTTCTTGCTTTCTGCTTTTGCTTCCCTTTAACCATTTCATAGTTAATGCGTTGATATATTTTCACTGATGCATCAGTCAAAATGTTGTATTTACTCCCATAAGTTGAAGATGTTAGTCCACATGTATAATCAGAGTCTAATTGTTTTTTTTATATTTACTGCTTGAATTTACTGGCCTTTCTAAAATCATTAGAAAATAACAAACCCATAAATGACTCAGGTTTGATTTTTTTGGACTGTTTGAACAACAGATCAAAAATGGGATCTGATCTTTTCAAATCATATTTTTACTACATTCATAGTTGGTCCTTAGTTTTATACAGGTGAAATCTTTTACAGTCTGAGCTCCTAGGTTGTAACTTTGACTTAATTCTGACTGACACTCATCACAGCAAGACAGGCTGGGGTTGGGAGTCACTCACACTAACTGAAAGCAATCATGAAAGACGGCTGTGGAGGTCATCAGTGGAGTGTGTGACCAATAAACACTTGGCGTGACACTTCTATGTACGCAAATATGAGGGGCAGACCCAGAGTGGCAAATCTGGAGAACTGGGATCATTCCCTGTGGGTCAGGCTGCTTTTAGGTCCAGGTGGGCCGGTGTACAGTGGCATCAAACAGGATGCACTTGCTGGAGTCCGTGTCCATCTTTGCCCTACCTTGTCAATAGTTAATCCCTCTGACCCAACACAGTCAAGGTGATAGTCAGGAGAGAAAGATGTATAACTAGAGCAGAGTTGGCAAGAAAAATTGGACTAAAATTAGGGAGCCTTAGAAGTTTATGCAGTCTAATGTGCAAATGTATTTTTCTACTACAAGCTAAAAGTGTGATTGAGATCAGCTGGCAGAGCCGAACACACGCAACATAAACTCTGCACACCACTGTCCAAGTTTATGAATCTGACCAATGAACTGCATGGTGTTACAGCCTATTTAAAACTTATATTTAAGTGTTCTATAAAAATGATATCTTTGCAAAATTATTGTACTACTTTGAAACTGGTCCTTAAAAATGAATGAGTAGCATGATAGGTCAGAAACTCTAGGGCTGAGAATCAGTCCCACCCCGGCCCTGATGAAGGGTCATGATAAATGATCAGTGTTCTCAAGAAGAGCCAGGTTTGAAGACTGTCTGAGCTCAGGCCAATGTGGCAGTCATGGTCAAATCATTAGCCTATTTTACAGTAAGCCTGAGTAAACAGTGGCTGGAAAAACCCAGTTGTTGGAGCTGCCTGAAACTCTGAATTGACCCAGTTCAGCTTTTAACCACAATACTGACCTTGAAGATGCCGGGTTAAAAAGCCATCTTTCTGATTATGATCACATGACATTTACTTCACTGATGTCAGCCAGACAAGTCTTTCTCATCCTACTCAAGGCAGCCCAAAAGGGGGGATAAAGGGGAGAGCTTTCTGGGGCCCGGTCAAACAGGGGACACACAGGGGTCAGCAGGATCATGGTACATTGTAAAGGTATGCTGTGATAACCATGTGTTATTTTAAACCTGAATGATAAGCACTCTGATAAAAGCAAACCCCTTTTCTTAAAACAGGAGTACGTTTATAGGTAATGTCAACAATGTCAATGGGAAAGTTAAAATAAATAATTTGTAAGGGTGCCAGAAAATAAAGTAGAATCAACCGAGGCAGCTCTTGGGGAAAAATAATCAGAAGTAGAAAAACAGTGGAAGAAAAGCAGTGTTGATTTCCTCGACTAAAACAATGACTGAAAGTGTTCATCATGAAAATACACTGCCTGGCCAAAAAAAAAGTCGCCACCAAAAAAAGGTCACACACTCCAATATTTTGATGGACCGCCTTTAGCTTTGATTACAGCATTCGCTGTGGCATTGTTTCGATAAGCTTCTGCAATGTCACAAGATTTATTTCCATCCGGTGTTGCATTAATTTTAATATTGATGATGGGAGAGTCTGACCACTGCACAAAGCCTTCTCCAGCACATCCCAAAGATTCTCAGTGGGGTTAAGGTCTGGACTCTGTGGTGGTCAATCCATGTGTGAAAATGATGTCTCATGCTCCCTGAACCACTCTTTCACAATTTGAGCCCGATGAATCCTGGCATTGTCATCTTGGAATATGCCCGTGCCATTAGGGGAGAAAAAATCCATTGTTTAAGAAATGAGAAGTTACTCATTGCATCAGCTGGGGTTAAATAACTTGTTGCCAGCTGAAAGATAATCGCCCATGCAGTAATTATCTAATAGGAGGCTCGTACCTGTTTGCTTAGTTAAATCCAGGTGACTTTTTTTGGCCAGGCAGTGTACTAGACTATAGACTTGCCAAAATAGACCTTTGATGAATTAAACTGACTTAAAGTAAGTTTAGTTTTCATCAAGATGACTAAAACTAGACTAAAATATAATTTAGTTTTCATCAGACATTCACAATCCACGATTTGTCTCCAGTGTGGGTTTATCTGTCAAAATACAATGTGTCTGCAGTTATTCTGTCTCTCAGCTGTAGAAAGCAGCTGATTTAGCTTTAGCTTTGATTTAGTGATGTTTCTTTTGACTTACCAGAATGGAACCTGTGTTTCACTCAAGAAAGGGAGTAAAATCATTTTTGTCCTGAGAACTATTCACCTGGGGTTGTTTGGGAATTCCCTCCTATAAGTGCACCTATACGTTGGTGAATTGTGAAATGATCATTACTGAAACTTGGGCAGAGTTCACTGTGAACATATGAACATACGCTCATTATCCTAGAGGTAAAGGAAGCTGTCTGCACTGTGTGCTGGAGTCAGACTCACTGCACTGCTGCATGTGTATCCTGCCTATCAGTCGTCCCATGGCTAACATCATGGGGAAAAGAGGTTCATGGATTACAAGTGCAGACCATCCTGGAAAAAACAATTTAGATCCACAGGTGATCCTGATCCTACAAACAGGGCTTTTGATGAAGATGTGATTATGCTTTAACCTGCTTCAGCGGGACTGTAACATGAAAAACGAGCCATTCTGAGGGACAAACTGGCAGAGTTGCAGTGCTGCTGACGAGATGAACTGTCCCTGTGAAAATAAACTTTATGAAATAAAGTGGTGAAAATGTAAAAATACAACAACTTTGGCATAGAGGAGTGTTAATTATCCATCTGCTCTCTCTTTTTCTCTCTCACACTCTTCTCTCTTCATTATTCTTTGCTTTTTTCCCTCTGCCACTCCACTCTTTCACTCCCTCTCTCATTACTCTGCTGGAGCAACACCACACTCTCATCCCCTCTGCTCTCCTCACACACTTTTTGGCAACTTCGGCCCTCCCTTGCCTGTTCTGGGGATTATTTTGGGATGGCAGGAGGCTCACTGGGACATAGGGGGTGGGTTTAGGCTCAGAGTCCAGCCGAGAAAGACGAGGAGAGGACGAGGACACAGAAGGAGGACAAGGATGAGGAGGTGGGATGGACTGGATAATGAGATTGATGCCATGAGAAGAGGATGCAGTCGACTTAATAGGATGATCAGTGATGTAAAGGAAAAAGAGGACAAGCTAATGATGAGAAATGGTGTTAATTCAATCTGGATGGAAGGGGAGGAGACAAGAAACCTTCTGTTGTCTCATCATAGAGTTTCCTCTGAATCTAGTGTGCCTGCAAGTTTCTAACACTGACATGAAAAAGTGAGTCCAGCTTGTTTTTCTGGGCTTGTTTAATTTTTAAGACATTTTTTAAATTGCTATTTTCACCCAAGTGTTTTTCTCAAAGATGGGAAAGCTTTGTTACACAAAACATTTAAAAAAAACAACTATTTACTGAGTATTTGACAGTGATTTAATGTCTAAATACTTCCATAGAAATACAGACACAAATATAATAATGTGCACAACTTACAGGCATGTTTAAGCCGAAACTTGAGGCTGAAGGTGTAGATGTGGCAAAAGCTGCCTGAGAGCACCACTGGGTGTAAAGGAGGATTGACATCATCCCAGTCTTGCTCTGGATGTGACATATTACCACGGGCATGGGGAAATAATCTGATTAAAAAAAGAAAGAAATAGCAAAGCCCATACATTTAGGGAGTTGATGTGGTAAGTAAGCACGGTCTAAGATACCATCTTACCAGAGTGGGGTTGCCACAAGCCCAAAAGTCTCAATCAGGCTTGCACACATGGACACTGCGATTTTACCCCATTCTACTCTGCAAAAGTGCTCAAGCTCTGTCAGGTTGCACAGGGATCAGGTGTGAGCAGCCCTTTGAGTCAAGGCACAGATTCTCTCTGAGTTTTCTCCAACAGTGGCTTTCTCTTTGCCACTCTCCCATAAAGCTTTGACTGGCGAAGAACCTGAGCAACAGTTGTTTTATGCAGAGTCTCTCCTTCTCAGCTGCTGATGCTTGGAACTCCTTCAGAGTACATGTGCCATATTCCTTCCTTTTCACAATAATGGATTAACTGAACTCTGGGGAAGTTCAGTGGCTTGGAATTTTTTTGCATCCATCCTCTGACTTTTTAATAACCGTTTTTCTGAGTTTCTTTGAGTGTTCCTTTGTCTTCATGGTGTAATGGTAGCCAGGAATACTGATTAACCAGTGACTGGAACTTCCAGACATAGGTGTCATTAAACTACAACCACTTCAGACACATTCACTGCACTCAGGTGATCCCCATTTCATTAACTGTGAGATGACTAGCACCAATTAGCTGGACCTCTGTTGAATTAGGTCAGTCACTTTAAAGAGGGTGGAGATTTCTGCAGTCACTTATTTCACATGACATGTTTTTGCTTGATTCACATTACTTTGTAGGAATCTGTTTTCACTTTGACTTTTAAGAGACTTCCACGTTTAACAGCAAAGACAGAATGTGTTTGTGTGTTAAGAGCAAGTACACCGAGCTCTTCGTTGACAGCAGCATGTGTGCCATAGCACTGTGATCCTGCTAAGAGATTAGAAGAGCCCACACAGAGCAGATTGTCTGTTGTAGTAACACACACATATACGCACACTTTCACAGATGCAAGTAGTTTATTTTTTTTTTAGTTTTTTTGATGTGTGAGTGGACAATAGAGGAGAGTGGGCTTGTGAAGAATGGCTCCATCATCTCTCTGGAGTTGTTTTCTTGTGTGAATGTGAGGTTAGTGTGTGTAAGAGATGGGGGGAGGCATGGAGGGAGAAAGAGAAAGAGAGTTCAGCGATTGGAAAGCAGTGCAATTGTTGATGAGTACATTATTGTGGCTTTCACAACCCCATCCCTGCTCGTCCCTGAGATAGTGAGCATGCTCAAACAGAACAGGTGAATTCAGGGGCCTGCTCATTAGAATATTTGGGTCAAAGACAGAAGAATAGCAAGGACAGAGCACCCTGAGTGATCAACAAAGATGAATGAACAAACTTGATTAGGAAAAAGTAGGACATGCGATGCCTTGTTTGTGTGTTTTAATGCTTTTGAACACAGGTCATGGCGTTCCCCAAGGCTAAATCGAGGCACCTTTCTGCTGTTGAATCTTATATTGTATTAAACACAGACATGTTGGATTAAAACAGTCAGTCACTTTAAGTCCATACTGTTTTTTTCTTCATTTTGTCATTATGTGGGAATCCAATAGCAGACAGACAGAAACAGTGTGTTTACATTTTCACAAAGCTTCACATGAGATGGATATTATTTGCAGATTTACCCATCTGCAAACAATATATGACAGGTAAGAATTATCAAAAAGGTGAAAACATCAGGAGAAGAAAAAGTGCCTTAGACATAAGTGACAGAACATGGATGAAAATATGGGACAGAAAAACTCAATTTCAAAATACAAGCAATGCTCATGCAAATGTATCTCAATGTAAAACAAGGCAAACACAATAAAATAGCAACATGAGAGATGACACAAATCCAATAATTAGGGGGTAATAATGTGGGTAGTAGGCAGGAAAGACTGGGAGTGTGAATCAAAGACAGTACTGTAGTTGTGTCTTGATATCACCTTACACAAGGAGCTCTCTGTAGAAGGTTATAGTGGACTCAGAATAATGACACATATGGTCTGGTTCCTACTGCGACCATCATTCGTAGACTTTTTTTCCCATTGTAACATGGGATACAGCAAGCGTTAGAAACTACACTCACTAGCCACTTTATTAGGTACACCTTGTCAAAGGCTTTTTAACACAAATAGCTTGTCAGCCAATCACATTGCAGCAACTCAATGCATTTAAGCATGCAGATGTGGTCAAAGGGACTTTCTGAAGCTCAAACTGAGCATCAAGTGGGGAAGAAAATGGATTTAAGTGACTTTGAGCGTGGCATGGTTGTTGGTGCCAGATGGGCTGGTCTGAGTATTTCAGAAACTGCTGATAACTGGGATTTTCACACACAACCATCTCTAGGGTTTACAGAGAATGATCTGAAAAAGGGAAAAATATCCAGTTAGTGGCAGTGAATGAAGCCTTGTTGATATCAGAGGTCAGAGGAGAATGGGCAGACTGGTTTAAAATAATAGAAAGGCAACAGCAAACCTGCAGCAACTATGTGAAGCTATCGTGCCAATATGGACCAAAATCTCTGAGCAACGTTTCCTACACCTTTATGAGACTATGCCACGAAGAATTACGGCAGTTCTGAAGGTAAAAGGGAGTCCAACCTGATTCAAGCAAGGTGTACCTAATAAAGTGGCCGCTGAGTTAATATAGTTGAGCAGAAAGATACTAAGTCATAATTGCTAAATGGTGAATACACTATGGGGTGCAATGCATTGTCTGCTCTGGGGCTGTTAAATTGAATAAGCACATATGAAGTAAAACCACAATAAATGCTAAATAAATACTTAATACAAAGGGTTTTTGGTAAGAAAAAAATGTGTGTTGACCTATTTTCTTAGGGTTTAATTGATGACATAATTAAAATCAATGTTGTTTATGTCACCAATGTATCACTTTGCTTTTAATGTGAGTTTGAATTTGGACCTGGTCCATACAAAAGAGAATGAAACAGCTGAGGCACCTGAAGAGAAGCCACAAATGTATGGGGAAAACATGTATGCATCACACAGAAAGACCCTGTTCAACCAGGAATTATGTTGTGAGGTGACAGTAGTGTTGTACTCAAGACCACACCATCCAAGACCAAGACTTGCCCGAGACCAGAGTGTACCAAGACCAAGACAAGACCAAGAATTTTGAGGGTCAAGACCAGTAAAGACTGAAACCGAGACAAGACCAAGACCATAAAAATCCATTTAAAAAAAAAAAACAAGACATGGCAAGAGTTACAGAGCATTTTCTCTTTAATTTTAGTTTTTTTTTAAATAAATTTGACAGATGGAAACAAGGTGTCTGCAACTCTTTCAAAGAACAACATGCAAAAATCTCAAATCTTAACAAATTTGTTCAACTAAGTTCTTTTAAAAAATAAATCCTTGTATATATTTAAAAGCCACTGACAAGTCCGAAATTGTTTTAAATATCTGAAAATGACATGTTTATCTTGATTTGTCAGGTGAATGAGGCCTAAAGTTAGTGTTCAGAGGTTTTTCTGGTTTAGAAATAAGATGATGTCCGAGTTTTTGCAGGTTTAGCTATTTGTTGTTTTAGCAGTGCTTCTCCTTATTATCACATTAATGAAGTCGAAGAATAGCAGATCAGTGCTGGTCTCGACCAGTCTTGATGCAAAATCCTGTGTCTGGCCAGCTCAAGACCAAGACAAGACTGAGTAAAAGTGCTCTCTAGTCCGTTCTCAAGACGGTTCTCTAGTACTACAACACTAGGTGACGGCACCACCCCCTGCACCATGTCGCCATCATGGAGGTAATGTCTGATAATACTGTAATAGTTTTATCATGTTGCCAGTTTAGTTTTATAAGGATCTAATTAGACCCAGACACCATGATACCTGGGGCTTGAATAAAACTTATAGAACCAAACAAATCTGTAAGATAGTAGCCAAATGCAGCCCATCCCTAGTCCAAATGACCATACTTGGTCTATAATGGGACTGTAGCCGGTGACTCCAACCAAGACGTTAAAAACACAGCCACTGCTGTCCTATTTAGGTTTTATTTGTTGTTGTTTTTTTAAATTCTCTTTTTATTGTAGTTTTTAGTCCACACATACAAAAGATCTCTTTACATCATACTCACTGCCATCTGTTTGTGAGATACAAAAATCTTGCACAATTAGTTTAATATAAAAAGAGACTTACTGGACTTTTGCTAAATACAAAATAAGAAACCAAAAATAGATAACTTAATAAGAACATGATGTAAACCAAATGCTCTAGAACATAACTGTTGGGGTGTTAGAAAAAAAAAAAAAAGAAAGAAAAAGAAAAACCCTTGGCAGAAGGAAACACAATAAAAGTGATCAAATTCAAGAAATCACATTAATTATAAGAATGAAATAAAAATAAAGAAGGGAAAGGGGTCACCAAAACTCGCTTTAAACAAATGATGGTCACACGGATGGTCCTATTTTGGTTTTATGTAAAAGTTGGGTTGTAATACACACTTGGTAATAGTGGCATTAGCCTCCAGACATTTCAGTGTATGACTGATGGTGACTGAGCTTGCACACCTGAAGCCTGTCTAAAGTGCTGCTTTAGCTGCAGATCCCTGATCAGCTTGAGACTAGAGGGCAGAGATCATGAGAGAACTGCAAGTTCATGCAGGAATAGCATGCCATTATTTGACCTTTTTGGGGTTGATTTGCCATTCATTTCAACATGATTCCATGATTTTATTGCTTCAGCCATTGGTGAGTACATTATGAAGATAAGAGACTGATATTTGGTACCAAGAGTCTGTGGCTGCACTGATCCACATAATATAGTTTGTGTTTGGCAGTAGTTCCAGTCATGTTGCTCTGGTTTTCCAGGTGTTCAAGTTGTCTGAACTTTAACAAATTTGCCCTGATTAGGTCAAGCTTGGCTGAATTTTCAAGTCTTCACAGCCTCTCTCCTGCTTCTGAGAAATGACTAGAAGTCCATGTGACTTGGCATGAGGAGAAGAGTAGGGGTTCAATTAAAGTGAATCTTTGGAGCTGATTTGCAACTGCTAAAAGTCCATTCCTTTAAAATTATAATGGCGAACAAAGCTGCTTGTGAGCCTTAAAACTTAAGCACACACGCTGCTTTGTAAAGTTAAATCGCAGGAGAATTCTACCAAATAGGAATCCAGGTGCTGCCTGGCTTTCCTGTACAGCAGCTTAGTGTTTACTTGTGTATTTGTGTGTTTTGTGGTGGATGAGTCATCCAAACACCCCGTTCTCTTGTGAATGAGTGCATCTGTGATGCTCGCCAGGAGGAGTCAACAGATCTGAGCACCTTTTTCCCGCAGAGAGGAGATCTGGCGGTGCCGTCGTGATCCTGGCTGTGTTTTCCTGGCATGGTTTAGGTCAGAGAGGAACCTGCAGAGTTTCATTCCAACCAAACTCCACACGGATTAACACACCCAGGGTTCAGCTGCTGTAGTGTTTTGCGGGGAAGAAAACCGTTGCCCAGTCATGATTTGGGGCTGCTGAATGCCTGCAGAGAGCCATATGAAAATGAAACCAAAAACAAATCTATTCTAAGAGACCATATTATTCATTGTGTGAAGCATCTCTTTCCTCCCTACTCTGGCGGCTTGAGTAGGATGA
Organism: Cheilinus undulatus; assembly: GCF_018320785.1. Taxonomy (NCBI): domain Eukaryota; kingdom Metazoa; phylum Chordata; class Actinopteri; order Labriformes; family Labridae; genus Cheilinus; species Cheilinus undulatus. The sequence goes on along the minus strand of NC_054870.1, from coordinate 13,202,411 downwards.
GGTTGAATGCTTTGATCCATGGACATTTTGTACAAATATAATTTTGGCAGTTCAGTTAAATGTCAGTGCCTATTAAATGAGAAACTGTAGCATCTTCTTTATCTTAAAACTTGTGCAAATTAAACAACCACCTTAGATCAGCTACTTAGGCCTTCGAGGGTACTGTGGCCCTTCATTTTTGAAATGTAAAAGATTTACATTTCATATAAATTTTATGAATTGGTAGCAAACGATGTACGATACACCAAATGTAAAGGTTTAGAGTAAATGGTATCCTGTCTACGTCGCTTGACTTGTTAAGAGGCATGCGGTAGGTAGACCCTCTCTCTGTTGATCTTTATATCAGCCATGGAACCACTGGCAGAGAGAATCAGAAATAACTATAATTTAAGGTTTACAGATTGGCCATGAAGAACATGAAACAGCAATGTATGCAGATGACATAATTCTGTATTTAACTCACATAACTCACTCACTACCTGTGGTAATGGATGAAATCAGACAACACAGTGAAATATCAGGGTATAAGTTAAATACAGGTAAGTCAGAGGCATTGATGACTGGCCAACCATTACCTCATGATATTAAATTATTTGAATACAATCATGAATTACTAGAAAATAATCTCAAAGAGGACCTAAGGAGATGGTCAGTCATACCATTATCTATAACAGGATGAATTGAAACACCTAAAACCTAGATTTATGTTTTTATTTCAAAACCTTCCAGCATACATTCCTCAAAATACCTTTAATATATGGGATAAAATATTTACAAGTTTTTTTGGGGGTATTAAACTCAAGACACTTAAAAAGATAAATTATCAAGAGGAATTGCATAACCAAACCTTTGAAACTACTACAGAGCTGCCCAAATAAAAATAACTATAACAGGGATGAATATGGATTATAAAGCAAAATGGAGAAATATGAAAATATTAGAAATAGAAAGAACACTGAATAAAAATATATTTACCAAACTAACAGATCGCTCTGCCGATAAAATGGACAATAGCTGCATTAGAAGTACAATAAAAGCCTGGATAATAATACTTTCAAATCATGGGCTGCAAAAGGGCTGACCAGATTTAGTCAATTTATTACACATAAGGGAGTGGACACTTTTGAGAACCTCTCTAAAAACACCAGCTTCCTGAATATCCAGTTCTTTAATTACCTTCAAGTAAGCAGTTATTTAACTAAAACAGCAGGTAAAAACAAACTTATAAACAGCATACACCCCTTGGTAACATTTATAGCCAATACATATAATAACCTAACCTTAAAAATGTTTTTGGGAAGCCATAGAGAATTCCTGAAAGTGAGGAGGAGGAGGTGATAGTTAAAGCTGTTACCAACTGGGAAAACAAATTACAGATGAATATATCAAAAGAAGAATGGGAAAGAATCTGCAGTAACACCTGGAAAACTACAAGCTCCATATCCTGGAGGGAGTTCCCGTGGAAACTACAAATAAGACACTTTAAAACACCTATCATCCAGTCAAAATATCACCATAACAAAACATCAAGCTGCTGGTGTAAGTGTGGAGAAAACGATGCCACCCACACCCAAATACTGCACACCTGCCCGGTCTTGGAGCAGTTTTGGTCCACGGTAGAAGAGGAAATAAAACGGATACTCAAATGTAATTTCTTTTTGGCTTCACAAGACCTAAATCTGGGAATCCCCCCTCATGCACTGTCCCAAAAATCTGATAAATACTTGTCTATAATACTAAGAATAACAGCAATAAAACAGGTAACTAGAAAGTGGCTGAAACCAACACTGCCACAAATAATGAAATGGAAAGAATCAGTTAAAGGTATTTATAATATAGAAAAGATCACACACAAGATCAAGAATCCAAGCAATGTTTTCCAGTCAAGATGGGGAAAAATAACAAATAGTGATATAATTTAAACATGTATGGGTGTGTGTGTGTGTGTGTGGGGGGGGGGGGGGGTATGTATGTAGATGTGTGTGGGTAGGTAGGTAGTTATACATGTGTGTGCATCTTAATGTCTATGTATACATATGTTCATGTGTAGGTGTGTGCATGTGGATATATAAGTATGTGTTTGTATTTGTGTGTGTGTGTGTGTGTGTGTGTAAGCAAGGATACACTCAAAAAGGATTGTACAAACTAAACTCCATCATAAATGACACAATAAAACTCAATCAGAATTTAAACTTAATTTTCTTAGATTTGCTGTGTATTTTTTAAGTCTTTCTTTACATTTGGATGAATTTGGACAAGTATTTATGTATATGAAGTAAAATGGGAATCAGTGGGAATGTGGATAATGTTTTTTTTCTCCCCTTTTATTCTTTTTCTTCACTTTTTTCTTTTCTTTCTTTGTATAAAATGTAATGCTTATGATAAGTTGTTCATTTTTGATTTTCTTTTCAACATGAATAAATAAAAGTATATTTAAAAAGAAACTGGCTACTTACATTGACTGACTGTGTGACTGTGGCTCTGTGGCAGAGCTGGCTGTCTTTGAACCAGCAGGTTAGCTGTTTGATCCCCACCTCCTGCTGTCTAAATGTCAACGTGTCCTTGGCTAAGACACTGAACCCAAAGTTTCTCCTGAAGGCACAGCCACAGGTGGTTGGTAGTGATGGGTTTAAGACAGGCTGTGATTTGTGTTTGAATGGGATAAGTCCATAAGGAGAGTTGGATGATTAAGGTTACAGCCCTGCTGCCACTGAGTGGACATGTGGGTGAAAAGGTGAATGGGACATTCAGAGTAAAAGCCCTTTGAGTGGATGGCAGACTAGAAAAACACTGTGTAAGTGTAGTCATTTATCCTTTCACTGCTTTCATTAAATGCTTTTTTAAAATATATTTTAAGTGAATTTAAAGCAGCAAAGTCTGTATAGGCGAGGGGTGTCAAACTCAATCAGCAGGGGCCGGATTCTGAATTTAGCTACAACCTGGGAGCCTAACAGGGTCAACATTTAACCCTAAAATGTCAACCTCATCAGTAGCCAACTGCAGCGAAAAAAAATACTTAGCACTGGTGATACATGATAAGTTTAAAGGCTTAAAATGAGATAAAAAGTCTATATTTTTAGTTCAAAAGCTCACGACACAAAATCAAGTTAAAAACTAATGATTTTCAAAGGCAAATATAAAAGGTAGAAAGTCAAAAACTTGAGTTTAAAAAGTCAAAATATGAGGAGGAATTCAAAATCATGAGAAAAATGAGAGATGAAATTTGAAACCTCTGGTTTTTGGCTGGCCGCTGAGGTCAGTGATGATGCTACTTTCAGAACCATACAGAGCTGAGCTATAGGCATAGTTCAGTTTTAATGAAAGCCTTAGTTTTGGAGGCAGTAGCTGCCTCCACTGAGATTAATACCTCAGATAGAGCTTTAGCATTGTGTCTGTTTTACTAGAACTGGACCGCGTTTCTTTATAAAATCAAGAATAAAAACAACCCTGTAGGCTTTTCATGTTGGGAAACATGTTTTTACTCTTCTGCTGATCTGCTTCAGCATGACGATGTGATGGGGGGGAAAGGGTAACTTGTTATGTGAATACTTGTATTCAGTGGCTGCTTGTGGAGTGATTAGCTTGGAATTAGCCACTTTTTGGGAGGTGTGCATCCTGTTACATCTGGAGTAAAACTAACACAGCATTTCTTAGAAAGAACATCGTAGCAACAGTCGAACACGGTGGTGCTGGTGAGATGGTCTGGGGCTGCTTTGCCGTTATTGACGGTACCATGAATTATCAGAAAATCCTGAGGCAGATTGGCCAGCCACCAGTTCATGACCTCAAGCTGCAGCAGGAATCTGACCTGAAACTCACCAGCAAGTCCCCCGCTGAATAGTTTAACCCTTTAAAGCCTGAAAACACAAATTATAGCTAGAAAATTCTAATTTTTTGGAACTGAAAAGTTTATTTCACTTTCTAATGAAATCTAAAAAAAAAAAAAATCTTAATTTCAATAAAATTTAACATATATATTTTCTTTTATCTCATTTGATATATTAGGTGTTTTGGTAACTGATAATCCACTTGAGGGCATTTTTATCATTTATCAGATTGTATTCAGAAGTTTTTTTTTTTTTTTTTTTATCATTTTGATTAGATAGAGGTATAACAAAAGCTCAATGTTAGTTTATGCAGGACACGGTAGTCATCTGCCCAGCTGTGATCAGCTGACAGCCAGCTGATCACAGCTCCTACATCCAATCACAGCTCTTTCTAGTTCTCTGTAATCTCTGCTTGCATTAATGCTGATGCACCACGCTTCTGCTGCTGGCAAAGCTTAACCTCCTCCACCCCAGCCTCCTCCTTAATAGCATAAAGCTTGTTGCACCCTCATATTCAGACTCATGCTACTATGGATTAACTGTTTTTGAACTAATTTTGTTGTATTCAGTACGCATTGTCATAAATGTATCTATCCATATGGGGGTCTAGCCATGCCCAACCTGGAAAGTCAAAGCTGTTAAATAACCAAGGGAACATAAGCAGAGCCTTCTCCAACAAGTAAAACTGAATATTCATTTTGCAGTAAAATAGTAAAATGTATGACAAGAGTGCTCCTGGATGAAATGAAGGTTTTTGAGAGGCCCAATCAAAGTCGAGACTGAAATTCGACCGAGATGCTGAGGCAGGACCTCAAACAAGCGGTTCATGCTGGAATTTTTCGACATGTGTGCTGTCTTCAGTGAAAATCAAATTTAACTCCCATGTCTTTAAAGCACATTTCATTCTTCTTTTGTTACATTTATTAAACTCTGCTCATAAAAAAGGCAGAGGCAGTCTTGAAAGGTGAAGAGAATGTTTTTTTCTGTACCTTTCAGTGCTGACTTCAGGCTTTTTTGGGGTAAATCAAGACATTTAAAATTCTTTTGACCTTTAAAAACTGACCTTCACTAACCCTCCCTTTCAAATATACCAGGCAGGTATTTTAACAGCGCACCCATGTTCCCCTCTCTCATCCCTGTAGTGGATCTGCTGAAAAAAAGGAGCATATTAATACACTAAAATCCTTTCCATTCCTCGTCTATTCAGTGACAGAGGAGAGCAAAAAGGTGAGGATGAAACTGAGCTGAACTCATCTTCCGTTGTTCATTTCACCATGCTTGAAGTGAAGTTCTTCCTGAGCAGGTCTTTTTTATTCATCTGTTTTCTCTGAGCAGTATATGCTGTATGCACTGATACTGTGTAACAGTGTTTTTCTAATATTCTGCACAGCCCCCTTACTGCCAGCACAGACGGGTCTCCCAGCTCAGTTCTCAGCAGTGTCTCTGTTATTTTGACATGGATATCCTGATCAGGACCCTGTGCTCTGACCCCCCATGGTGTCTGACTGGCACAGAGATGTGGGTCGTCTGTTCCTCCCACCACAGAGACCCTCGGCTGGTCGCCATGTTTTTCTCTGCTTGACTTCATGTTTCATGTTGTTTGTTCTTCCCACTCAGAGCGGCCCAGAGGGTTTCCATGTTACTCAGACTGATTGGAAGCAAACTTCTCCTTGTGAGCCAGAAGACCCAGAGGAAATGTATCCAAAGTGAGTTTAACTTTTGTCCGTTAAACTCTTTTTTAATCATTCCATGACAAATCATCCCTGGAAAGTTCTCAATTATTTTGTGGAACATTAAATTTATGGCAAGCCAAGGACATTCAAGCTTCTCGCTTTTTCGGCTCGCTTCTTCTCCCGCAAATTTCAACCAATTTCAACCATTCAAACTTCAAAACCTTCAGCCTAATTAGGACAATCCTGCTAAGACTTTTCTAAGACTTCTTCCTCATACTTTCAGAGATATTCAGCGATTTCCAAAAAAGTTGGGACCATAGACATGAATGGGTAGAATGTTCAGAGAGGCTTCAACTGCCACATTTCACACATCTTTTAACCTTCATTCAAAACCCTAAAACTCATTCATACTTTCACTTACAGACTTCATTCAACCACTAAAATATTCACAAGACATTCAGCTATTTCAGAATGATACAGCTCCTTCATATCTTTCATCGTTTCTTCACAGTGATCCTTCAAAGTCACTTCACTATTTTTCTCCTCTCACTTCTCACCCCATTCATTTCAATGGGACAGAACACACTGACAGCTGACAGTGGAGCTCTAAGCTCAGAGTGTGTGCTGCTGTGATTGGAGCCAGGTACCTTGTTGAATAAACAGTGATTGCCAACACAAATCTAACATTTTAGACTATATCAAAACGAAGGAAATCTTGTCCTGCTACTGTCAAACCAAGAACCAAAGCCATATCATGCACACTTTTGGCGTGAGAGGACCAACTGTCCCATGAAAACGGACATCTTTCTGATCTGCTGCAATGTTACCAAATCTGTTGATTCTGTCTCCAAAGTCAGGAGGATGCCCGTTTTTAGCTCACCGCCCTGGCCTCATTTCTCGCACAATCAACACCAAAATAACATCACAGCTAGTTCCAAGCCTGCAGATGCTCATGCTGAAATCCGTTTGATGATAGCATGTACGGTTTTCGCACACGGAGAGGAGAAAGAGACTGTGTTCACAAGCAAAATCACCCACAGCTGCTCTCTGCTCACAGGTGTAGCTGATATTAGTGCGCACAGAGGCTGTCTGTGACCATGCAGGCATTAGTTACCATGGCAACCAGGCAGACACAGAGGGCTGGGCGGAGCCTAGTCAGTAAAAGTGAGGAGGATGGACCTGTCAAGCTTTTTCCACTGTAGATCCAATTCTAACTTATGATTTAACCTGGATTATTTTTTCCTCTCTCAATTTAGCTCTTTTAAAGACATTTCTGATCACTTCCTGTTTAATCAGGTCAGAATTCTTTACAAGTTTTTTTACAGCCACTACATCAAGACTCCCTGTTGGTAACTACTTTACAGCTGAAACAATAGCAGTTGAACATTACACTAAGCTTCTGCCCTACAAACTTCATTCCCACTATTAGAGCGTGGCATAAGCCATTCAAAATGACATTTAGCTTCTTTCTGAGATTGTTCATAACCATCATTAGTAGTTTGGCGTCAGCAATTCAAGATTACATTTAGCTTCTTTCAGAGAAAATTAAGAACTCTGAATTAGTAGTTTGGCTTTAGCCATTCAATATTACATTGAGCTTCATTCTACGATTATTCATACCCAATAGTGGCAGTTCTTACCTTTAGGTTCTTTCTGAGATTTTTTAAACCCACCATTAGCAGTTCGGTTTCAGCCATTCAAGAATTCATTAAGCATCTTTCAGGGATCTTTTCAAACCAGCATTAGCAGTTCGGCGCAGCCGTTCAGCAAATCAGCATTCACAGTGCAATTTCTTCAGAAATTGCATTCTCTAGTTATAGAACAAAATTTCTATTGCAGAATTTGTTAAAGAATAACACAGTCGTGTTCTCAATAAGGGAAATGTCCCTACATAAGTACAAAACCAAATGTATACTCAGGAAAAACAAAATCAACAACCAGTAAGGTCAATCATTCAAAAAAAATAAATAGCCCTTTGTTGCAAAAAAAAAAAAAAAAAAAAAAAAATTGACCTCTTTAAATGTCTCAGGCTTCAATAACTGTCCTTCAAAAATGGGTTCCAGTTGTTTTGTAAGTACAAAGAAAATTATCCTTTAATCCTATTAGTTACCTTTGACATTAATAGGTTATATACTCCTTGTTCCTCAAAATGTGTTTCAGTCTTTGTTAAAGCTTTTTGGCCAAAAAAAAAAAAAACACTGAGATCTCAGAAAAAACTTAAAGTGCAAATAAAACTGGGAGCTCCTCAGTAAATTTCCATGTGATGTGCATCCTACCGCCCCTTAGACGGCACAGCATCCAAAGATCAGCATCCAGATGAACCTCCTATCACATGGACCCAGACGGCGGCTGAATCCTCCCTCCAAAAAAAAACAGCCGACACACAAGCGTGCAGAGCAATTATATCACAGCTCAAAGGTCCTAATATTTTACTCTAGCTCAATGAGTAACTTAAACCAACAACAGTAGACATGTATGAAACAACTCCTTTGTCTTAGTTTTTTCCACAAGTCATTTAAAAATAACACACATTCACATATTACACTGACTTACACGTCCTTACTAAACCTCTATCAGCTCTAACCACAGCCACATGAAGGATAATAGCATAGCTATGAGCTAGGTGCAGTTACAACAAACACAGTGGTGGCTAAACTTTTTTAAAACATGAAAAACACACTCTGAATACAATTTCCCAGCTGGGTTTGAACTTTTTACCTTTTTAAATTAAATGAAACATAGCATAACATGTTTGACTTTTAAATATACATAAACATAAGCTAGCTTAAGCAGCTAACTCACCAGGAAGTCCTGATGAATGTGAGAAAACACCCGCGACTTTCTGCTGATGAAGGTCTCCCACAAGAAACTAGCTTTACTGCCAGCTCCACTGAAGTGACTTTATGATCTCTAAATCAAGCATGAACTTATCAAAACAGGTTTCACAGTCTAAATGCAGTTTTTATCAGACTTTTATCTTGAATTCAGACTCTGTAATCATCCTGCAGTAAAGTTTCACTCTGCTCACGTCTCTCTCTCAGGAGTCGTTTCTGCAGGTGGTACTTTCAAGGACGCTCGTAAATTTGAGATGCATTTAGGGAACATCCGTAAATCTGGAATTCTTTTGTTCAGAACTACAGAAAATAACCTGGGTTACGCACGCTTATCAAAGTATCAGTAAATGACTTCCCTGTGTTTATGATGTGGTATAATATAACCTTTTCAAAATGTAAATTTCCTCTTTTGTCAGTGATGCTAACATTGTGCACAGGCACACTGAGGTGATTAGCAGAGTAATGTCAGACTTCAAGGCTATGCCATGGAGTAGAAGTAGAGACAGAAAAGAATATAAATATTGTTAAAAGAGACCAAAAACTGGGAGAAAAGTGGCAAATATGGGTTCAAATAGTAAAAAAGGTATAAATGGGTTAAAAGTCAAAACATTTGCAAAAAAAAAAAAAAGGACAAGACGTTGCAGAAAAAGCAAAAATAGGTGAACAAAAGGTTAATCAATGGCAAAAAAAATGGGCCAAAAATTGAACAAATGGGCATAAAGTGGCAAAAATAGGGGGTAAAGATGACAAATATGGGAAAAATAAAAAATGTGGAAAATATGGGAGAAAAAAATGCAAAAATGGGGAAAAAATGTTTTTTAAAAAAGTGAAGAAAAGGTTAAAACAGTAAGAAAAAGGCAAAAAAAAGGTCCAAAGTGGAAAAAAATGGACAAGAAGTGGCAGAAAAGGCAAAAATGGATGAAAAAATGGAATAGATGGTCATAAAGTGGCAATAATTTGTGTAAAGGTGGCAAGAATGGGCAAAATACCAATCTTGGAAAATATAGGAGGAAAACTTGCAAATGTAAAAAAAACAAGACTAGGTAAAAACTTAGTATGTGGCTAAATGCAACTATCTGGGATGCTTGATGAAATGCCTGACTGAAATGTGTGTTCTGGCAGAGTGTTTTTGTCGTGATTGTTAGTAGTTTACGCGGTGAGACTAGTGACGTTACTTCCTCCTTTTGGCTGGGCAGCTGTCCCAGTCTTCAACTTTTCAGTGCTCCCTTTGTCCATGGTGCCTCCTCTGATGGGTGCCCCGTTAGTGGCCATTATTAGCTGGACCAGTCCGGATTGTGATTTTATACACCTGATTACAGCACAACACTGGGATCTGAGGTGTTTTTTTTGGGTTTTTTTTACAATTACATTTTGTCAAAATAGCGGCATCCATGACACCTGTGGCCGTTGATACCTGTGTTTTCCTCGGGGCATACTGTTCCCCTTTAATGACCACCCTCAGTTGTTCTGAGCACAGTGGATGTGTTTGGTCCTCATACCAGCTCTTCTTTATGCTGTCAAATACGCTGGTGTTAAACACCGCTCTCTGACGCTGCAGACTCCGTGTTGAATAGCCACGCTATTCATAGCCTGCAGCGTCATTAGTACTTTCTCTCTAAACTCATTACTTATCAGCCCCACACTGCTGTGTTATGCTCTGACAGCATAGGATCATCTGATTATACCCTCTGATCGCTGTTTTTAGGGACACTTGTGGAGTTTGAATGCTTTAAAGTGAGGCTACTGTTAGCCTAGCAGCTGCAGTCTAGCTAGCGCTAGCTTCACCGATTACATTACTGAACATTTCCTCATCATTCTCCGCCATATGGCCATAACTCCCCAGTTCATTGGTTTAGTTAGATGGATGTGGATGTTATCTTTGAAATATGCCGTTCTTATCGCTCTGATATGTCTTGGATTCTTTATTAGATGAGATCATGTGGACTCCCTATTAATCCTTTGTGGTAGCTACATGCTAACTCGTCATCAGCGTGTGCTCCTAACAGCGGGCGAGGTCATAGAAAGCTATGCTGAATCAGACCGGGAGTGGAGAGAGAACATTTTTTGTTGTCACAGAAAGCTTTCGGTGTTGCTCTCTGTGCTTGTTTGGATTCAGACACGTTGTCTGGTTCAGACAGAGGCTCCGCTGCGGCTCAGTCCCCGCTAATGACAAGCCAGCTAGTTGTTAGCTGGGACACAACAACTAACAACTATCTCGTCCCCCCTAACTATCACATTGTCATGCCAAAGCAGGGGGCAGAAGAGCAGCATCTTCGTTTTCTTACACAGAAAGCTTTCCGTGTTTCTGTCAGCGCTAGCTGTGATAAAGAAATGTGTTGTTCTGGCTAAGGCCGAGCTAACGCTAGTCCACAAGCATTCACACAACAAGTTTCCTTTTCCCTCTCAACTATAATCATGCCAAAGCAGCTCAGCAGGGGAGTAGAAACATCATTCCTAACATGAAGAGCTTATAGGGTTGTTTTATTCTTTGTCATACATAAATGTGGCCCAGTTCAGGTGAAACAGGCTAAAGCTACATCTGAGTATTTAGAGCAGTAGGCTAAGGGCAGCCATTAAAGGACTGTCAGCATGAGTAAACCCCGGCCATACAGCAACTCTGTATGGATGAGCCATACATAAATGATGTTAACTCGGACCTAGTTAGTGGAGGCAGCCATTACTGACAGCATTCAGTCCAAGCAAACGCAACTCTGTGGTATATGGCTCATGATCATACAAAAGTGTCACTCACTCAGTTACTTACCAACTGACCGACAGACAGACAGACAGACACACTCAGACACAGACATTGCCATATATAGGGCTGCCCTCAGCGGTCAGCCAAAAAGTAAAAAAAAAAACCTGTTAAAACAGTAAGAAAAAAGCAAAATAGGTCAAAAGTGGCATAAAATGTCGTACATTTATGTACTGAAGTGATAGCCCATTGAGAGGAATCATCTGGATTTTAAGTGGGCATGAGTTGGCATAAATGGGCAAAAAAATTGGCAAAAAGTAGTTGCAAAAGAGGAAAAGATCCCATTATCTGAGTTGTTAGCACATGTTGAAGATTTTATTTGTAATATTGCAAAACTTTGCATAAGAAAAAGACATAAGGATGAGTTAATTTTATACACAATTGTACACAATTTGGTTGTGAAAAGAAGCATATGGAAGCTTGTTGAAAAGAAAACAATAAGAAAGCTGCATGTTATGTTTGACAGAAATACATTTCTATGTCAGAAAAATAAAGACTGGCAGAAGCAAGGGAAGAAAATACTACTTGTTGTCTGTCTCACTCTTTTCTCCTGGTTCTCACTGGACAATTTAATCTGGAAACAGACTCCATCTACGGGCCTGTTACACATGCATGTGTGTGGATAATGATAGTGAAATGAGAGAAAATAAGTAGATAAAAAAGTGGAGGATAATAAATCATGATAAAAGAACATTTACCAAAATACATAACTATTATTAATATGTTCTATGTTACACTAAACATTTTTAAAAATAATTATTTGGTGATTTACTTTTGAAATTTTTCAGATGTCTCAGATGACTCATTTGTACATAGACAGAGAGATAGACAGATAGACCCATAGATAGATAGATAGATAGATAGATAGATAGATAGATAGATAGATAGACAGATAGATAGACAGATAGACCCATAGATAGATAGATAGATAGATAGATAGATAGATAGATAGATAGATAGATAGACAGATAGATAGACAGATAGACAGATAGACCCATAGATCGATAGATAGATAGATAGACAGATAGATAGATAGATAGATAGATAGATAAACAGATAGACAGATAGATAGACAGATGGACAGATAGATAGATAGATAGATAGATAGATAGATAGATAGATAGATAGATAGATAGATAGATAGATAGATAGACAGATAGACAGATAGATCGATAGATAGATAGATAGATAGATAGACAGATAGATAGATAGACAGATAGACAGATAGATAGACAGATAGACAGATAGATAGACAGATAGACAGATAGACCCATAGATCGATAGATAGATAGATAGACAGATAGATAGATAGATAGATAGATAAACAGATAGACAGATAGATAGACAGATGGACAGATAGATAGACAGATAGACAGATAGACCCATAGATAGATAGATAGATAGATAGATAGATAGACAGATAGACAGATAGATCGATAGATAGATAGATAGATAGATAGACAGATAGATAGATAGACAGATAGACAGATAGATAGACAGATAGACAGATAGATAGACAGATAGACAGATAGACCCATAGATCGATAGATAGATAGATAGACAGATAGATAGATAGATAGATAGATAAACAGATAGACAGATAGATAGACAGATGGACAGATAGATAGACAGATAGACAGATAGACCCATAGATAGATAGATAGATAGATAGATAGATAGATAGATAGATAGATAGACCCATAGATCGATAGATAGATAGATAGATAGATAGATAGACAGATAGATGGACAGATGGACAGATAGATAGATAGATAGATAGATAGACAGATAGACAGATAGATGGACAGATGGACAGATAGATAGATAGATAGATAGATAGATAGATAGATAGATAGATAGATAGATAGATAGATAGATAGATAGACGGATAGATGGACAGATGGACAGATAGATAGATAGATAGATAGATAGATAGATAGACAGATAGACAGATAGATAGACAGATGGACAGATAGATAGATAGATAGATAGATAGATAGATAGATAGATAGATAGACGGATAGATAGACAGATGGACAGATAGATAGATAGATAGATAGATAGATAGATAGATAGACAGATAGACAGATAGATAGACAGATAGACCCATAGATCGATAGATAGATAGATAGATAGATAGATAGATAGATAGACAGATAGATGGACAGATGGACAGATAGATAGATAGATAGATAGATAGATAGATAGATAGACGGATAGATGGACAGATGGACAGATAGATAGATAGATAGATAGATAGATAGATAGATAGATAGATAGACAGATAGATGGACAGATGGACAGATAGATAGATAGATAGATAGATAGATAGATAGATAGATAGACAGATAGATAGACAGATGGACAGATAGATAGATAGATAGATAGATAGACCCATAGATCGATCGATAGATAGATAGATAGACAGATAGATAGACAGATAGACGGACAGATGGACAGATAGATAGATAGATAGATAGATAGATAGATAGATAGATAGATAGATAGATAGATAGATAGATGGACAGATGGACAGATAGATAGATAGATAGATAGATAGATAGATAGATAGATAGATAGACGGATAGATGGACAGATGGACAGATAGATAGATAGATAGATAGATAGATAGATAGATAGATAGATAGATAGATAGATAGATGGACAGATGGACAGATAGATAGATAGATAGATAGATAGATAGATAGATAGATAGATAGACAGATAGACAGATAGATAGACAGATAGACCCATAGATCGATAGATAGATAGATAGATAGATAGATAGATAGACGGATAGATGGACAGATGGACAGATAGATAGATAGATAGATAGATAGATAGATAGACAGATAGACAGATAGATAGACAGATAGACAGATAGACCCATAGATCGATAGATAGATAGATAGATAGATAGATAGACAGATAGATGGACAGATGGACAGATAGATAGATAGATAGATAGATAGATAGATAGATAGATAGATAGATAGATGGATAGACGGATAGACGGATAGACGGACAGATGGACAGATAGACAGATAGATAGATAGATAGATAGATAGATAGATAGATAGATAGACGGATAGATGGACAGATGGACAGATAGATAGATAGATAGATAGATAGATAGATAGATAGATAGACAGATAGATAGACAGATAGACAGATAGACCCATAGATCGATAGATAGATAGATAGATAGATAGATAGATAGATAGATAGATAGACAGATAGACAGATAGATAGACAGATGGACAGATAGATAGATAGATAGATAGATAGATAGATAGACAGATAGATAGACAGATAGACAGATAGACCCATAGATCGATAGATAGATAGATAGATAGATAGATAGATAGATAGATAGATAGATAGATAGACAGATAGATAGATAGATAGACAGATAGACAGATAGACCCATAGATCGATCGATAGATAGATAGATAGACAGATAGATAGACAGATAGACGGACAGATGGACAGATAGATAGATAGATAGATAGATAGATAGATAGATAGATAGATAGATGGACAGATGGACAGATAGATAGATAGATAGATAGATAGATAGATAGATAGATAGACGGATAGATGGACAGATGGACAGATAGATAGATAGATAGATAGATAGATAGATAGATAGATAGATAGATAGATAGATAGATAGATGGACAGATGGACAGATAGATAGATAGATAGATAGATAGATAGATAGATAGATAGATAGACAGATAGACAGATAGATAGACAGATAGACCCATAGATCGATAGATAGATAGATAGATAGATAGATAGATAGATAGATAGATGGACAGATGGACAGATAGATAGATAGATAGATAGATAGATAGATAGATAGATAGACAGATAGACCCATAGATCGATAGATAGATAGATAGATAGATAGATAGACAGATAGACAGATAGATGGACAGATGGACAGATAGATAGATAGATAGATAGATAGATAGATAGATAGATAGATAGACAGATAGACAGATAGATAGACAGATAGACCCATAGATCGATAGATAGATAGATAGATAGATAGATAGATAGATAGACGGATAGATGGACAGATGGACAGATAGATAGATAGATAGATAGATAGATAGATAGATAGACAGATAGATAGATAGATAGACAGATAGACAGATAGACCCATAGATCGATAGATAGATAGATAGATAGATAGATAGACAGATAGATGGACAGATGGACAGATAGATAGATAGATAGATAGATAGATAGATAGATAGATAGATGGATAGACGGATAGACGGATAGATGGACAGATGGACAGATAGACAGATAGATAGATAGATAGATAGATAGATAGATAGATAGATAGATAGATAGATAGATAGATAGACGGATAGATGGACAGATGGACAGATAGATAGATAGATAGATAGATAGATAGATAGATAGACAGATAGATAGACAGATAGACAGATAGACCCATAGATCGATAGATAGATAGATAGATAGATAGATAGATAGACAGATAGACAGATAGATAGACAGATGGACAGATAGATAGATAGATAGATAGATAGATAGATAGACAGATAGATAGACAGATAGACAGATAGACCCATAGATCGATAGATAGATAGATAGATAGATAGATAGATAGATAGATAGATAGATAGATAGATAGACAGATAGATAGATAGATAGACAGATAGACAGATAGACCCATAGATCGATAGATAGATAGATAGATAGATAGATAGATAGATAGATGGGGGATTATTTCATTTTCCTGTTTGTATGTAGACAGCATAAACAGGTAGTTAAAGGAAACCAGACCCCACCATTTATGGACTTATTGTATTGATAGTTGTCATTCAAACAAAAACACACGAACACCATGATTCCTGTGTTTGTGTCGGTGTCTGTCTTTTACCTAAATCATAAGTTTTCTCCCTTTTGGCAGCATTTGAATTTTGTAAATTCAAGACTTTAATCTTTTAATGTAATTTTAATTTTGTTTTACATTCATTTTTCTTATTTTACTTGCTGAAGCATCAGGAATGCACATCTCCTGGGCCAAAACCAGATCCAGGCTTTTGGGGCTACCTTGGATGCTGCCATAGAGTCTGTGTCTGTGCTATCTCACAGAAACTATTAAATAATCTTTAGATGACAGTGAAGTTGTAGGAGCAGTATTCTTAGACCTGAAAAAGGCCTCTGATACTGTGAACCACGACTTACTTTTTAAAAAAAACTTCAGCAGCTAAATTTCTCCAAACAAGTTCTCAGCTGGTCTGAGTCAAATCTTGAGTCCTGAATGTAATGTGTTGAGATCGATAGTCCAATATCATTCTTTCAGAAGTGTAATGTGGGCGTCCCACACGGTTCTACTCTGCCTGTACATAAATGAGCTAGCAGACAGCTGTAAGGATGGATGCTGCCAAATGTATGCAGATGATGCCATCATCCATGTTTCATCTAAATCTCCACAGCAAGCTGCAGAGTTGCTGAGTAGACAGTTGGTCACAGCTGCTTAGAAACTACTTTTTAACTTTGAATTGTGCAAAAACTGCTTCCATGTGCTTCTCTTTAGGAGAAAATGATTTTAAGATGAATATTGATCAGACGGAAATGAATTTAAATATCTAGGAGCTGTCCTGGACTCACAACGAAAATGTGAGGCACACATCAGAAATGTGTCAAAGAGCATCAGGACTAAACTTGAACTGCTTTGACTTTGAAGAGCTTGTTTTCCAATAAAGGCCGTCCAGCTTGACATGCATGCAACGGTTCTATCACGTTGTTCATACTGTGTTACTGTCTGAGGTCAGGCCACCCAATCAGCAATGAAACCCATGTTATCTTTGTACAAACAGAGGCTAGAAACACCAGAACAGCACCATTGTAAAGTTCACCAGAAGGATAATTCATTGAGCTTCATCATGTGTGTCATTCCTTCAAAGCCTGACCAGGGACAAAGACTGAAAATGAACCCTGGCTAGAAGTCTGTCAGACATTTCATCAGTTACACTGTCATTAAATACAACAATGCTTATGTACTGTCCCTGACAGATAAACTGATAAATAAATAGATAAATAAATAAATAAATAAATAAATGAAAGTAGAGCGGTTCTGCGTAAATGGAACTTTAGAATGTTGTTGTTTAGAATGTAGAATGTTTGTCTTTGGTCCATTGATGTGAATACCACTGTGATGTCAGTTCTAGAATCTTCAGACTCTCTACTATAAAAGCTCAGAGTCTCAGCATTCAAACTCTTTTGGTCGCAGTCAGCAGTCGGTTGGTCGCAGACAGACGGACATCGAGCGCTCGCCAAACTTGAATTTTCCTCGTGAAACTTGAAGACGTCACTTCTCCTGTTTTCTCGAGACTTCTCGTCTCTGTCGTGTGGAGAAAGCAAAAGTAAGTCTAAAGATTCGTGCTGCTGCTTTGACTTGAATAAGACTGAATTTACACAAATTTCTGGTTTTATATTTTAAAACTAAATTGTTTTTTTAAATCGAGTGTTGCCTTAGACGGCGGTGTCAAACTCAAGCCCAGGCCTGAAAGATCAGTAGAATTAGATTTAAAAATAGTCAGAAATGAGGGAAAAGAAAATTAATTTGTGTTTTCATTTCATCTTTCATCATTTTGAATTCATGATTTTAATTTTTTAAAAATGTTTTGACATTTTGGACTCACAATTTAAAAGCTTATCTCATACTTTAACATTTTAAACATGATTGTGTCTTTATATTTCATGCATTTGCCTTTTTTAAAACTTTATTTTGACATTTAATTTGACCTTTGAAACAGTAAGTTTGACTTTTTGTCTCAGATTTTGAGCTTTTAACCTAGTAATATTGACGTTTTTTGTCTCAGTATCATGTATCATCAGGACTAAGTTTTTCCCCCATAATTCATCACTGTTGAGAATGAGGCTGACAGTTTGTGGTTGAACGTTGACCCTCCTGCTAGACCTAAACTCAGACTCAGCTGTGATTGTTTGACACCCCTGCCTTAAGCCTTTATAGAAGGACTTCTGCTTTAACTTCAACATGCATCTGGTCTTAGATCAACTCATGAAAAGCTGTTGAATTTTCTTTTATTTGTAGTGAACAACATGGAGAAGAGCGTGAAGAGGAAACTTCAGGAAGCTGATGTTCCCCCCAGAAACTCCTCTGAACCCAAGAAGGCTGGAGATCAACCAGCGCTGAAGAGGACTAAAGCATGCGTGCTAACAAAGCCCAAGGAAGACTTCACCATCCCTGGACTTGAACCAGCGGAGGAGAGGACACCTGCATGGGTGCTCAGCAAGCTGTTCAAATACAGTGATGAGGAGAAGGAAGACCTCCCCATCCCTGGACTGGAACCAGCAGAGGAGAAGGCAGCAGCATGCGTCCTCAACAAGCTGTTCCGGTACAGCGATGAGGAGAAGGATGGTTTCTCCATCGGGCGTAAGATGAAGGCCTTGGATGGTGGAGAACCCCCAGAGAAGAGGTCCAAGGACAGCAGTGAGTCCAGCAGCTCCCCTGTCACCTGGGAATCGGACTCCTCTGCTCCTAACCTCCAACCATCTGAGTCCGGCACCAAACATAAGGACGGTGACGCAGAATTATCAGAGGAGGAAAAAATATACAAGATGTCCTCCTCAACTAACAAGAGCCAAGGTAAGAAACAAGACTGATATCTTGAATCATCTTGAGACTGTTGAATTTGGGGAAACCACTAGAAGCATTGGCTGTGTTGAGCTGTTTCAGCTGCATTTGTTCATTGCAAACAGCAGGAAGTCTGTAAATGTTCACAATAAACCTGATCAGCAGTGGTGGTTGGATCATTCTGACTGCAGCTGTAGATGTTTGATCAGGTCTAAATGTAGGCTTAGTGGGACCAGTCGCAGATGTAGGCTCTTACACGGGGGCTTGCTAGCGGCCTCAGTGCATAGGCAAAGGTGCATCAATGAGAGGTCGGCCTATGAGGAGTAGTGAAGTTCAACAGTAGAATTAAACAGAGAGTTCCTGATTATAGCTAATTATAGTCAGGTAGATCTGCAGGTTACTCTGCACACTGAGTGGAAATTAAGGCAGTAAGATATTTGCAATGAAACGTCGTCATAAACACATCTGTAAACTTCAGACAGCTTCATTGCATCTTTAAACATAGAACTTCTGCTCTTTGTATTCTATTTTGTCCTTTTCCTTCATTGCTTTGACATTTTTTCTCCTTCTCCATTTCCGTAACCTCGTCTTGTTTTTTTGTACTTGACAATAAAATCACAGTTTAGATTCTGATTCTGGTTTTTGTGCTTTTTAGCCGACTTTAAGTCCAAATATGAGGTTCTGGGTCCACTTGGCAAGGGAGGCTATGGAATGGTCTACAGTGGCTTCAGGAAATCAGACAAGCTACCGGTAAGTCAGTCAAAGCCTTTCTTTTCACGATAATGGCATTTTAACTCATCTTTACAATATAACAGACTCTAGAGCACAGGTGTCAAACTCAAGGCCCGGGGGCCAAATCTGGCCCATTGAATGATTATATCCGGCCTGCAAGACCATATCATATTTGTGTTATAACTGGCCCACCAGTATGAGGTCTGCAAATTTCCCCCAGTATCAAAATTTAAACTTGACCTTGATGATTTAAAATATCCTTGTTAAGACATAAAATCTAAAAAAAAGCAAAGAAATTTCATAAAAACTCAAAATGTGGGGAAAGAAATTGTGTTTTTATTTCATATTTTTAATTTTGCATCTCAAGATTACGACTCAAACGTAGGATTTTGACTTTTCATTTCATACTTTGACCTTTAAACTCATACTTTGGACTGTATATGTGACAATTTAATCTGTTAGATTCACAATTTTAATTTCTAAGTCATATTTTGACCTTTTTCAACTCCTTACTTTGGCTTTTTAATCCCATATTTTGACTTTTATAAACATGATTTCATTTTTTTTCTCATATTTTGACAGTTTGAATAAATAATTTGTACATTTTAGACTCCCAATTTTAAATTGAAGTCATATTTTTAACTTTTTAAGTCATCATTTTAAATTCTAGCTCATATTTTGACATTTTCAAACCCTAATTTTGGCTTTTTAACCCCATATTTTGACCTTTCAGACTCACAATTAAAAATTTTAAGTCATATTTTGATTTTTAAACTCTTTATTTCAAATTTGATCTTATATTTTGACCTTTCAAACCAATGGTTTCGACTTTCTCCTCAAATATTTCTCTTCAAAAACATTATTTTTCTATTTCTAACACTGTGTTTTGATCTTTTGAACTAATAAGTCTGACTCTTTATCTCAGATTTGAGCCTTTAAACTTATTATTTTGACTTTTTGAATTTCCAAATGATTTATCATCAGTGCTGTTTTTCATATTTTATCAAAGTTGAAAATGAGGTTGACAGTTATGGTTCAATGTTGACCCTGTTGGACCCTCAGGTCAGACCTGAATCAAGAATCTGGCCCCTGCTGTGACTGAGTTTGACACCCTTGCTCTAGAGTTTACTTGAAGTTAGACCAAAGCTGACATGAAAAATAGCTGATGAGACAGAAAACACACAACGCAGTTTCTCAGTACTAGACACTGGCAGATCGTTCAACTGTCTATACCCAGAACTAACACAACAGTTCTTTATACTGGACAAGCCCTCCTTCCCACAATGCATCTGACACTGGACACCTCATTCTACATCCTCTGCCTCCCTGAGATTATTGGCTTTCAGTGGCACCATAAAAACAGTTAAAAAACCTGAGACCAGATCTTTAAAACCCACATGCTCTCATGTCTTCTCACTGATATGTGGAAAATTCACCAATCACCTTCAGAGTTATTGTACATTTCTGTATCTCAGCATCACTGGAAACTGGAGAAATCTCCATGATTTTCAAGGTTTAATAATGGTTGTTGTTGTTGTTGTTGTTGGTGATGATGATGATGATGATGATGTTGTGTCTTGCAGGTTGCCATCAAGTATATCAATGCAGCGAATGTCAGGCGCCAAGAGGTGGTGAGTAAACTGATCCATAACAAACAGCATCCAAAACCTAACTGTTCTAACTGACACAGCTCTACTTCTGCCTCAGTCTCTATTTAAAACAACTCTGTACGTTTCACCAAGGCTGTCTATAAGGGGGGATAAAGGGGAAAGCTTTCTGGGGAACAGCAAAATCATGGTCTATTGCAGCGGTTTTCAAAGTGTGAGGCGGGCCTCCCCTGGGGGGCGCCACAGAACTTCAGGGCGGGTGTGGAACCATAAACCAGAAAAAGACGTGATTTGCTTTGCTAACTTCTGCTGTGCATGGAGCAAAATAATTAGACATGTAGTTACTTTAAGGCAGTGATACTCAACGTGTGATTTGTGATTATTTGTGGCTCTTTTATATCTTAATTTTAAATATTACTCCCCCAGAAAACCTTAGAGAAGAGAACTTTTTTGCCCCTTTTCATCCATTTAAAGGTGCAGTGTGTAATATTTAGCCTAGTAGCATTTAGTAAAACAAACAAACTTGGTTAAATGAAACATGATGTCTACAGGTAGGTCTATCCTAATTAGTGTTTATCCACCTGAAAAAAAAAGTTTTTTTTTATTAACTCAGTATAAGCAATCTATTTATACATGGGGCAAGATGATATAAAAATATAAAGGGGCAAAATGCAGCTAAAAATTGGCAACAAGATGCAAAAGAGCATAAAATGGACAAAAAAAAAAAAAAAAGCAATATTGGCAAGAAATGGCAGAAAAGCTCATAAAGGTTGCAAGACAGAAAAGTAAGAAAAAATGCAGAGAATTGGTTAAAAGGTAAAAACTTGGGGGGGAAAAGCAAAACTGGGTCAAAAAAGAAAAAAATAAAGGCAAAACGTGGCCAAAATAAGAGGTCAAATTTGTGGAAAAGTGGCAAAAAAATGGGCAGAAATGGACAAAAATGGGTTGAAAGTGGCAAAATGAATTTATTATTAAGCAAAACAAAGTGGTAAAACCAGTTCAATAGTAGCACAAATCAATATTCCAACACTCAATAATAGCTTGATGCTCTTTTCAGCTCCAACATGTGGGAACTGTTAGCCAGGATGCTACTGATCCAACACACTCACTCTGATAACATCACATCTATGGGGGTTCATTCTCTGGGATTAACAAGGGTCCAGTCAGTTCTGTGTGTCACCAGTCTGCATTAGAAAATTGATTATTTTCCTCCAAAAGCAGTTTGAGCAGACAGAAGGTGCTAACAGCTTTGTGTTTGTATTTCCATCCTTAGATATGCAATGGAACGAGCTACAACGTCATCCTGGAGGTGGCGTTCATGCTCAAAGCAACAGGATTAACAGGAGAAGTCGGCCAGTCAGCAGCGGTGTCACTCCTTGACTGGTACTTCCTGGACGACAGACTAGTTCTGGTCATGGAGAGACCGACGCCCTGCATGGACCTCCTGCAGCATCTGAAGAAGCGTGGAGGAAAACTGTGTCAGGACGAGGCAAAGGTAGGTATCTGGACTTTCTGTGTCTATTTGGCTCAGTTTAAACCAGTCATGGTGTTACGGGTGTCAACTATGCTGCTATCATGTGTTCAGTCAGCATGACATGTGCATGGCATGTTACTTTACTGGGCAGCAGATGGCTTTATGTGGGATGGTGGGCCTTTGATGGGCCAGATAGGGACATAGTTTCATTTTCATTCACTTCATTCAGTGCATTTTAATCCTTAAAACTGTTTTTGTCTCCTTTTACTCCAGGACATCTTGAGGCAGTTGGTGGATGTCACCATTGATATGGAATCAAAGGGCATCTTCCATCAAGACATCAAGCCTCACAATGTCCTCATACAGTCTCAGTCCGGGGTGTCAAGAGTGCGCCTCATTGATTTCGGCTGTGCGAGCTTCTCCTCAGAGACGTGTCATCATTTTTGTGGTATGATATCTGACTTTGATTCATTATTTTAAGTATTTTAAATCTTGACTTTCACTGCTAAATTTGAACATAAATGGCGCTCTCTCTCTTCCATCCATAACTCTTCTCTTTCTCTGTTTTTGCATGCACCAGGTACCCGTCTATATGCCCCCCCAGAGTGGTTGTATTGTGGGGCGTACCAGGCCTGCCCGACCACTGTGTGGCAGCTGGGGGTGCTGTTCTACTCCCTCCTCCATGGGGCATTTACGTTTACCACCAAGGAGTTCCTGAAAGGCGCAGTTGAATTCAACTGGAAACTGTCCAAAGGTAAGAAACACATAAATGCACATATTTTCAGTCTGTAAGTCTCTATCTTGTTTTCTCCTGAATCATTTTTTTCCACACACTAACACCTCGATGTGCCACTTTCAGAGAGCAAGCTTCTGCTGAGGATGTGCCTGGTCGAGAACCCAGAACATCGAAGCACCCTGCAGCAGCTTCAGAGGCTTCTGGAAACAAAAACAGATTTCTACCGGGTGTAGTAAGTAAAAACTTCAGTTTCTCCCACAAGCAAATGCCAAATTCTGAGTTTAGGTCTAACCTTAGAGCCTGACAGGGTCGACATTTAACCAGAAACTGGCAGCCTTATTTTCACCAGTGATAAAATATAGAGAAAAAAAACTTAGCATTGATGATAGATAACTTTGAGACAAAAAAGTCACAATTATAAGTCTAAAGGTCCAAAATCTGAGATAGTCAATCCTATTAGTCCAAAAGGTCAAAACATGAAAATGACAGTCCAAATAATGTTCTTAAAATGCAAATATATGTGAAAGAAAGTTGAAATAGTGAGTTTTAAAGGTGAGATATAACTCAAAATCATCAATTAAAAAAGGCCAAAATGTGAGATCATGAGTGTAAAAGTTCAAAGTATGAGGTTAGGTCAGGTTAGGTCAAAATATGAGATAAAACTAAAAATCATGAGTTTAGATTTTAAATTGCCACTCTTAAAGTTCAAATTGTGGGATTAAAAGTCAAAAATCTGAATTAAAAAAAAATGCAAAATATGATTCAAATTTCAAAATTATGAATTGAAAATTTTAAAGTATGAAACAAAAAGTTAAATTCATCAGTTTTTAAAGGTCAAAATATGACATAAAAAGCAAAAACATGAGTTTAGTAGGTCGAAATATAAGTTTAGATTTTAAATTGCTAATCTAAAAGTTAAAATTGTGGGATGGAAACTCAAAGTAAGGACTAAAAAATGTCAAAACGTGAGATAAAATTAGAATTTAAAAGCTTCTAAGGTCAAAATATGTTTGGAATTTAAAATTTTGAATAAATGGTCAAAATATGAGATGAAAAGTCAAAATTATGAATTGAAAGGTCAGAATATGGAATAAAAAGATTAAATCATACATTTAAGTCATGATTGTGAAATGCAAAATAGAAAATTTGAAACAAAAACACATTAATTTCCTCCCACTTTCCAGACTTTTTATCCAATTAGTGTGACTCTTGTTACATTTTCACATTTTGATGGCTTAAGAGGAATAATTTAAATCATCAGGGTTAAGTTTACATTTTTAAACTGGAGGAAATCTGCAGACCACATATCAGTACCAGTTATAATTATGATCTTGAGTTTGATAGCACTGAATCTGTAGTGATGGATCCTGTTAACTCTGTTCTCTCTCTGCTTAGTTAACGTGAAGCCTGCATCACCAGTGTTGGGAACAAGCGGCAACCTCCGGTCCTGAGAAATGAAGCCAATGCAGAAGTGTAAAAAATTGCTGTACCTCGAGTGTCCACTTGAGGCTGGCTGCAGAAACACCGGATGTCCCGTCTGGACACCTGTTAAACAGCCGGTGTTTACTCTACAAATAAACTGGTTTACAGCCTGGTTCAAAACACCAAACATGTCTCAGTAGCTAGTATCTTATTGCGCTCCCACTGTACGGGGGTGAATTTCTTTGTACCACGATCGTTTGGATTATATTTAGGATGAAAGCTGATTGGCGCGTCTCATTTGATTGACAGCTCGGCAGGCAGAGGCTCCGTTTCTGTCAAAATGCTAGCTAGCAGGCTGACAGGAAGTCGTACTTTAAAACGACAGATAACGACCGCATGTTTACATTTGATTGTCCAGACTCTAATGCCAATGTACAGTGTCATTTACAGCCCATAATCTATATCTCTGCAGCCTGATAACACCACTAACAGACAGGAAAACTTTTACATCTCTTTAACATGCTCACAATCTGACAACAAGCTGAGCAGAAGCAGAAAGAATCACGTGCATGCTGTGCGTAATAACAGCGCGCAATTGGAGCAGCTGCACAGCTGATTCAATGAAAGCAAAGGGAGCTTTTAAACTCACGTTTCGCCATGATGTGGTTCTTGTCCCTTTTAAAATCCAACATAATGGGGATGATTCCACAGTGGCCTGCTGTCCTGCTGGTTCAACAAGCTAACAACGCCCGTGTAATGGCACCGAATGTCTACCTTCCACTGACATGGCGCTACGTGCCAACATGACTACAGGAAGAGGGAAGGACAAAGAGCAGATGCTTCAAGAAGCATCTGTTTTTTTTTTTTCTCTTTTTGAAGCCACAGAAGAGAGAGGAAATTTGGGATTTTTCTTTCAGTAATGGATTACTTTTATGAAAATGTGACTAATAAAGGGATTACTTGAATTGTAAAATGAGCGCCTTACATTATTTGTTACTACAAAAAGTAATCTGAGTACACTAATGGATTACTTTGTAACGCGTTACCCCCAACACTGTGCATCACATAATGCTGGAATCTGTGAAGTTTGGACTTCAGTGAAAGTTCCAGAGCCAAACAGCGACACAACAGCATCCGTCACTTGTTGCTGCTTCGGACTTCGGCGCTAGGGCTGCTGGGAAAACCTAGAAACCTCTTTGTGGGCTCCTTCACTGAACCAGCTGTAATCCAGCTCCAGCTGGAGCCTGGCTCGCTGGAAAAGGAGAATCAGTGTGCCGTGGAAATCACTGCACACAATAAAAGAATGATATTTTACTGCACTTCTGTCCTGATATGTGAAAAGTGCACAATCTGAATAAATAAAAAAATGAGAATAAATGGAAGATAAAGTGTTGGTTGAGTGTGTGAGTGACAGCAGTCTATGTCTGTTGTACTGGCACTAACACTACAAAAGCAAAGAAGATGTGTTTGTTTCAGCTTTAAGGTACATCAGAAACTTTCAAAACATATGTGTGGCTAAAAATAATGTCTGACTTATTTGTTCCTGAGCAACTTAAAGAATCACACTTCATATTTCAAGGAACGTTTTAGGCAGTATAATGCAAAAAAAGCAAAAAAAAGATGCCATAAACTTTAACATACAAGAAGCTAGACATTTATAGCTGTGAATGCTGAAGGCATTCTTTATATTTATTATTCTTCCGCTCGCTTTTTCGGCTCGCTACTCCTCCCGCAAATTTCAACCGATTTCAACCATTCAAACTTCAAAACCTTCAGCCTAATTAGGACAATCCTGCTATGACTTTTCTAAGACTTCTTCCACATACTTTCAGAGATATTCAGCGATTTCCAAAAAAGTTGGGACCATAGAAATGAATGGGTAGAATGTTCAGAGAGGCTTCAACAGCCACATTTCACACATCTTTTAACCTTCATTCAAAACCCTAAAACTTATTCATACTTTCACTTACAGACTCCATTCAACCTCTAAAATATTCACAAGACATTCAGCTATTTCAGAATGATACAGCTCCTTCATATCTTTCATCGTTTCTTCACAGTGATCCTTCAAAGTCACTTCACTATTTTTCACCTCTCACTTCTGACCCCATTCATTTCAATGGGATAGAACACACTGACAGTTGACAGTGGAGCTCTAAGCTCAGAGAGTGTGCTGCTGTGATTGGAGCCAGGTACCTTGTTGAATAAACAGTGATTGCCAACACAAATCTAACACCACACACATAAAAAATATATCAAAATGTAGGAAATCTTGTCCTGCTACTGTCAAACCAAGAACCAAAGCCATATCATGCACACTTTTGGCGTGAGAGGACCAACTGTCCCAAGAAATCGGACATCCTTCTGATCTGCTGCAATGTTACCAAATCTGTTGATTCTGTCTCCAAAGTCAAAAGGATGCCCATTTTTAGCTCACCGCCCTGGCCTCATTTTTCGCACAATCCACACCAAAATAACATCACAGCTAGTTCCAAGCCTGCAGATGCTCACGCCGAAATCCGTTTGATGATAGCATGTACGGTTTTCGCACACGGAGAGGAGAAAGAGACTGTGTTTACAAGCAAAATCACCCAAAGCTGTTCTCTGCTCACAGGTGTAGCTGATATTAGTGCGCACAGAGGCTGTCTGTGACCATGCAGGCATTAATTACCATGGCAACCAGGCAGACACAGAGGGCTGGGCGGAGCCTAGTCGGTAAAAGTGAGGAGGATGGACCTGTCATACTTTTTCCACTGTAGATTCAATTCTAACTCCTCATTTCTCACAGATGTAACTGCTCTCTGTGATCACTGATGATGATGTCATCCCTGATTAACACACATAAAGCCCTCAATGAGCTCTGATCACACACACACGGAGCTGTTCCAATCAAGCAGCCCATTTAAACAATGCTGTCACACAGTGATAGTCAACCTGTGGCTCTGGAGCCACATGTGGCTCTTTTGTGAGTATTTGTGGCTCTTACATGTCTTCGTTTAAATTGTTATTCCCCAGAAAACCTTAAAAAAGGTCAACTTTTTGCCATTTCTCACAATTTCTTTCCACTTTTCATCCATTTAAGCAACGTTTGTTAAGAAATCCCACTTTTTCCCACTTTTTTTCCCATTTAAGCTACCTTTTGCCAATAAAATAAAAAAAAAACACTTTTATACCTACATATTACCCATTTTTTTTATCATGTCATCCCATTATTACCCTTTTTCAATGTTATCCCCCCATTTTCACCCACCTAATTTACATTTTGTCATTAAATACCACTTTATACCTATGTTTTGCCCGTTTTTGCCACTCTTTGCTTTTTGCCCATTTAAGTCAATTTTTGCCCATTTAAGTCATTTTTTGCTACCTGTAACTGATTTTTTTCTCTTCTTACCTATTTTTGCTACTTTCTGACCCTTTTCCTTCCCATTTTCACCCATTTTTTCCCATTTTTGTTGCTTTTTGATCATTTTTGCCACCTTTGTCTTATTGTTATTGTTCGTTGAAGCTGTTTTTGCTAATTTTCACCTGAGCATCATTCTACGATTATTCATACCCACTTTAACTGTTCAGTTTCAGCCATTCAAGATAACCTTTAGGTTCTTTCTCAGATTTTTCAGCCCATCTTTAGCAGGTTGATGTCAGCCATTCAAGAACTCCCTTAGCTTCATTCAGGGACCATTCTACACCAGCATTAGCAGTTCGGCGCAGCCGTTCAGCAAATCAGCATTCACAGCGCAATTTCTTCAGAAATTGCATTCTCTATTTTTTTCTGTTGCTGGAGCTATTACTATTATTATTTAAAATGCTCATATTTTCTGGCTTGAAAATAATCCACATGTGCCTCATGGAGAGATAAATTATCTGCACCATGACCTTGGACTCTGTAGGTTTGGGCTAAGCCCTGGATGTTTAATCCTCCTGGCCCCGCCCCTTCCTGCGTCCATGAGTCAGGTCTCAACTTTTGGATGGTTAAGAAGATTATCTTGCCAGATTCTCCTGGAATTTGAAGTGTTTTAACCCTTTATGGGGCAAGGAATCATATTTGGTCACTTCGGTCCACCTCCTCTGTGGCCTTTCCTAACTCGCTGTGATACAGTGGAACCAGAATGATTTTTTTCTCAGCCAATCAGTGAAGATCAGTCAGCATCACAGAAGGTGACATCAGTACATCTGACCAATCAGCAGTGTCCCAGAGTATCTATAACTTCCTTTTCCAGAACTTCTGAAATGCCATTTTACAACTCTTTTGGTCCCAAACAAATGTCCCTAACAAGATCAATAATGAGGAAACTCACACATTAAAGAGGTCAGCAGTGCTGCTAAATGTCATAATAGGTCTTTGCATGCAGAGGATTTCTAGCAATTACTGCAATTTTACCGAAAAATAATTAAGGAACCATAGGCTATATGATCATACACCCATTTAGGGGTGTAGAATGGTGTCAGTGTTAGAAAGTATGGCATTAAGTAAGCAACACTGAGAGTATTTTCTTGACAAAGAACTTATAATAATGTAGATAATAGCTCTCCATAGCAGTGGATCTCAACTGGTGGGTCGGGACCCAAAAGTGGGTCATGGAGCAATTTTCAGTGGGTCGTAACTAAGTGTCTGAAAAAAAAATGGTGGCAAAAGTCCTAAAATCCTTATTGGACATGCATCAATACCTTTTATTTTACCCTTTATTACTGTGAAACTGGGTATGTTTAAATGTTTGAGTAATATTTCAGCTGATCTATCTCCTCTTCTTTCTACTTTTCATATGATAATGAAGTCATTTCACAAGGTCTCTGAAATCTGTCAGTTTAGTCCCTTTTCTTTTTCATTTCAGGTGTTTTGGTCCAATCATGCTCCAAACTGCAACATATTCAATGAACTAGACATTAGTTGTTGAAAGTTTTAGACTTGGGTCGTAAGACAGAGTGGTGGGTCCTGAGGCCGAGCCAGCTGAGAACCATTGCCTCTAAAGTTAGATGTTACCACAGGTTTTTAAAATCAAAGACTGATCCAGTGTTAATTTTTAATTTTAGTTTCAGCCTTAGTCTTTAAAAGAAATGCCTTTTAGTTTTAGTCTAGTTTTAGTCGACAAAAACTCCAAAACATTTGAGTCTAGTTTTTGTCCATAGAAAGTCCTCACATTTTAGTCTTTACTTTTAGTCTGAGCATTAATTCTCTTGTCTGAATCTGGTACCAAACCATGGCAGTGTGTTCTGCTTTCTACAGCTGAGAGGCAGAGTAGATAGATAGATAGATAGATAGAGTAGATAGATTGTTTTTCTGTTGGCCTTATTTCTACTAAAATTAATTAAGAAATCAAATATTTGTGATTTTTTTTAGGTTTAGGTCTGATGAATTTAAATTGAAAAAAGCAGTATGAATAGTGAAATATGCTGGATTTAGTAAGTTTTGTAACAGTGTAACAGTTTTACTATACTTCAGCGGCATACATCAGCTTTAATTTTTTGTCTCTTCACTGCAAAAATCCCCTTTGTTATTCAATATTTGTTACATTTTTATGTTTCCTGTTGGGATTATTAGATCACACTGGTGGTACCACCATTACCTCTATTCTGAAGCCAGTCATGTCTTTCCCCTAAAAGAGATCAAAATCTAAAGACAACCTCACCAACCCTGATGTCCCAGAGTCAGGAGGCACCAAAACCATCCCAGATGGCTCTGTGAGGTGTGATCGGTCACTGTCCCATGCTTGATGTCCTAAACTTTATCAAGAAACAGCATGTTGATTCCTTTTTGAGGTTTAATTACATACATTCCAAATAATTATGTCTTTATTATAAGTACTTTTTATTTGAACAAACTTTGGTTGAGACAGTAAATACTCATTCGACTTTATAAGTGCTTTCTCTTTTATTAACATTTTGAAGTGCATACACTTAATGGAAATCATATACAGTCACTTTGATTACCTTGATTTTCACCATAATAATGAAAAAATATACAAAATAAATGACAAAAATAAAACAATAAAGTGCTTGGATGTTCACCAATAATATCACAGAGTATGAATTTTTAATTTCCAAGTATTTTAAGGAGTTCCCTCTAAAGTGTAAACGGTGATGCTTTGGAGCTGAACCCCATCCTGTTATAGGAGGGACTGGAGAGGACAGTGTAGCATTATCTCTACCAAGTAGAACAAAAAGTCAGCCAATCGGGAAGTGAGCTGACTGAAACAGGTTAACAAGTTTAATCCATTTTTTTGTGCTGATTAGATATCTGTACTAAAAGAAAAACAACACCATGTAAATGTTATCTAATTGAAAATACAAATAATAGTGTATTCTAAGTTGTTTCTCCTTTATCTGTTTTGACTTAACTTTATGATGCAGAGATACTATAAAACTGTATGTATAACACAGAATGCTAACCTGCTGCATTACTGCCTCCAGTTGAATAACTTAGCTAGGGAAGCCTTGAAGGACCAAAAGTCAAAACTTAAAGACCCTTTTAAACAGAAATCGTTCTATTGCAATACAGGTTTAGTGGTGGTCTTTTGTTGCCCTCTGATGCAATGCTCCTGCACATCCCATGTTGGGGAGCAGACGCTCAGTTGAGGAGCCAACAAAGCCCCTACAACCCATTTCCATGGGGCACATGATGGCTTTCCAGCCAGCCTTCCTGCACTCCGATGCCAGGTCTGTGTATTTTGCCCATTTTTGCCCATGGGCAGCATGCAGACCCTCCTCCCATGGGCAAAAATGGGCAACAGCCAGTAGGACCTCCTTGTAAGCCATGGAGTATATTACAATGTCTGTCTGAAGGGATGTTTCAGTGATCTCTCTCTGGGCAACAGGAGCTGCCTTCCAAGGTCCTCGTTCATGCCCCACTCGTTCATGTGAGAGGAGCCTTGCTGTGCCTGTCAGGTTGGTGATGAGGTTCTTGCCAGCCCTTGTAAACTGGATGGTGTGT
The DNA here is from genome assembly GCF_018320785.1 of Cheilinus undulatus. NCBI lineage: Eukaryota > Metazoa > Chordata > Actinopteri > Labriformes > Labridae > Cheilinus > Cheilinus undulatus. The sequence goes on along the minus strand of NC_054870.1, from coordinate 13,170,778 downwards.
TTAGCTGGAGCAGGTGGCCAGCTTCTTGCTTCCTGTCTGCATGACTGCCAGCTTCTGCAGCACTGCATTGTGTTGCCATCTGTAGCTGCCTTGGGACAGCGCCACCTTGCAGCCTGACAGGATGTGCTGGAAGCTAGCTAGATGGTGTTGAAAGGGTGCAGGTCTCTTCAGAACCAAACCATTGGTGGAGGTTTCAGGGAAAAGGTAGTCACTCGGATCAGGAGCGACACACACTATATTGCCAAAAGTATTCACTCACCTGCCTTGACTCGCATGAACTTAAGTGACATCCCATTCTTAATCCATAGGATTTAATATGACGTCAGTCCATCCTGTGCAGCTACAACAGTTTCAACTCTTCTAGGAAGGCTTTCCACAAGGTTTAGGAGTGTGTTTATGGGAATTTTTGACCATTCTTCCAGAAGCACATTTGTGAGGTCACACTGATGTTGGACGAGAAGGCCTGGCTCTCAGTCTCCACTCTAATTCATCCCAAAGGTGTTCTATCAGGTTAAGGTCAGGACTCTGTGCAGGCCAGTCAAGTTCATCCACACCAAACTCTCTCATCCATGTCTTTATGGACCTTGCTTTGTGCACTGGTGCACAGTCATGTTGGAACAGGAAGGGGCCATCCCCAAACTGTTCCCACAAAGTTGGGAGCATGGAATTGTCCAAAATCTCTTGGTATGCTGAAGCATTCAGAGTTCCTTTCACTGGAACTAAGGGGCCAAGCCCAGCTCCTGAAAAACAACCCCACACCATAATCCCCCTCCACCAAACTTTACACTTGGCACAATGCAGTCAGAAAAGTACCGTTACCCTGGCAACCGCCAAACCCAGACTGGTCCATCAGATTCCTGGATGGAGAAACATGATTCGTCACTCCAGAGAAAGCGTCTCCGCTGCTCTAGAGTCCAGTGGCGGCGTTCTTTACACCACTGCATCCGACGCTTTGCATTGCACTTGGTGATGTCTGGCTTGGATGCAGCTGTTACCATGGAAACCCATTCCATGAAGCTCCCTACACACTGTTCTTGAGCTTATATGGAGGCCACATGAAGTTTGGAGGTCTGTAGCGATTACCTCTTCAGAAAGTCGCCAACCTCTGCGCACTATGCACCTCAGCATCCGCTGACCCCGCTCCATCATTTTCCATGGCCTACCACTTCATGGCTGAGTTGCTGTCGTTCCCAACCACTTCCACGTTGTTATAATACCACTGACAGTTGACTATGGAATATTTAGGAGCGAGGAAATTTCACCACTGGACTTGTTGCACAGGTGGCATCCTATCACAGTACCACGCTGGAATTCACTGAGCTCCTGAGAGCGACCCATTCTTTCACAAATGTTTGTAGAAACAGTCTGCATGCCTAGGTGCTTGATTTTATACACCTGTGGACATGGAAGTGATTGGAACACCTGATTTCAGTTATTTGGATGGGTGAGTGAAGACTTTTGGCAATATAGTGTATGACACCCTACCTTGTCCCAGAACCTTCACCAATTATTTGGTTCAGAGGGTAGCCCAATTTCATCAGCCAAGTTAGACCCAGAGGAAATAACAGCCTGCATGTTTAAACCCAGTGGCAGCTCCAGGGTTAAAGACTTGACCTGACTCCGGTTCTTTGCCAAAGTACATGTTAATTAATGTTATTTAATATGCATGCCACCATGCTTCACCATGCAAAGAGCAGCTCCACTGCACTGCAGATTTAGTTATGAAGTCATTAATCTAAATTACTTTAAGCAGAAACTGAACAAGATTTTCACAGTATACCCTGGTCATACAGAACATCAAAAAAGCAAAAGTTAACACAAGTTTCTGTCCTTTACCTTCTACCATTTTCTGTAAAAGGACACCTCAGAAACAAAGTCTGGTGTAAATTAAATTAAGATACATGTCTGCACTGAGGAAAGAGCTTCTGTGAGCAGGCCAAGGGCACAGAGTCTTTGCAGAAACTCACTCTCTAATTTTCTCATGTCTGTGTGCAGCAGACAGAGTTACATACACTTCACTGCAGCAGGAAACTGCGCTGTGCTGAAAACACACACTGAGAGATTATAATGAAGACCAAAGTGAGGAGCAATATCCTTTGTGTGAATTGTTATGCTACATCAACAGGACATTTGGCCTGAGACTGACGATAAGCTTCATGCAGGCAAATAAAACTCCAGTTTATATGTAAATCCACTTCCTCAGCAGACATTTCCACCTGAAACCCTCCGGGGTTTAATGAAATTCATCACATTAATGTTGTTGAGCTGCCTAAGCATACACGATTAGGGCTCCAGTTTGGATTTAAGTTTCACTTTTATTGGTTTAAATCATTTTATAGTGAGAGTAATAACTCTGTTAAAGCTGTCAGTGTGGTGTTAATGCTCACTCACTCCTGCATACAGTCCTGAGTGTTTCCTGCCTCTAATTATCTTATTATTCAGTTAGTCTTTCTTGGAACACAGTCCTGGAAAGAGCCAGCTCACTCCCTCAGATGCATAATTGTTGGTGTATTAATTGCTCTTTTCCTCGCTGTTTCCCTACCAGTCTCTTATCCTGCAGACATCTCAGAGAGGGAAATTTCCTCTGCTGACCGGATCTCATCTCACAGTTCATTAGCCCTGTCTTGATGACAAGCAGGGATAAGAACATGGAAAGAAAGATCAACTTTAATCTAATTTGTGCAGGTTAAGATTAAAAAACACAGAAGCTTCTGATGAAAACACAAGCATGAAAAAAGAGGAAGCCATTAGAGTGACACTCAGACTAATGATGGTGATAACAGGCTGATGAAACACATCAAAAGAGGAGCTATAACCATGTTTCACCTAATCTGACCTTTTTTGACAGCAGTTAGGGTTAAATATATCAGCAGATGGTTTTATTCTGCAGAGTTACATTTAAGAGCATAAAACAGATGTTCGCAGATGTTCAAAAGTTACAAGACAAGTGTGGTCCAACAGGTTTTTCTCTTTGAAAGTAAATTAAGTCACAGCTGGGTGTGAGGCTGCACTGACAGCTCTGTCCCGACCTTGTGGCTCAAATATTTGTGGAAACTTGTTTCATGCTCCACTCTTCTGTAAGACATTCATCACATGTCTAATATAAGTGATTTATCTTTCTTCTGTGTAACTTGTAACTCTGGATGAGGGTTTAAAGTGCAACATTATGGGTACAGCAGTGTTGATCAAACGTTTCCACCAGTCCTGGTAAAGCAGGACTTGGATTTGAAGTTAATTTAGACTTGAAAGTTGAAAGTCATTGCAAACATGTAAGTAAGGCTCCAAACATATACACTGAGGGGGATTGGAGCGAGAGACCACAAAGGATGTTTTATGCTTAATGCTGTCCCAAGGCTTTCATGTTCTTTAATAGTGATTAATAGCACTATTGTAAACTTACAAAGCAGATGGATCGACCAGATCCAATGTCTGTCATCAGGCAGATCCATCTTGCAAAGCTACAATCCGGCACAGGTTATGTTGAGAGCAGGTAACACGGCTGCTGCTGGTATCGAGGTTAGCTCTAAGATACAGCAAAGCTGCAGTTTTATCAGAACTGGACCCAAGGCCCCCCATAAGGGGGGGTAAAGGAGAGAGCTCTCTGGGGCCCAGCCAAGTGGGGGCCAAAGAGGTCAGGAAATCATGGTCCATGGTAAAATTAAATTTCATATTTAACCTGAAAAACAACCACTCTCATTAAAGCAAGAAAAATGAGTTTTATTTATTTATACTGTAGTACAATATAGGATCATCAAGATGTAAACCCATTTTCTTGAAACTGCATTACCTTTTAATTTGCAATGTTAACGATTCGGATGGGCACACTGAACTAAACCCAAATTAATGTCAGACTTCCAAGCAAAGCCATGATCTGCACAAACGTCAGCATACTGGAAAATAAAGTAGAAGGAAGTGTTATAGCTTAGGGGGTAAAATAGTTAAATAATTGAAGAATAAATTGGCAAACTGGCAAAAATTGGCTGACAAATGTAGCAGAAAGTGGTGAAATAGTGGCAAACATGGGTTAAAAGCCACTGCAACCAGACCTCGGATAAGCGGAAGAAAATGGATGTATGGATGGGTTAGAAGTGGACAAATTGTGACCTTGCCAAGCAGATGGATACGCCCGTTTCCTTGTTTCTCACTGGGGAATCCATCTTGCAAAGCTCCCGTCTGAACCGTTTGGGCCCGGTTAGAAAGTGACAGGACCAATCAGCGACGAGGGGCAGTACTTTCAGGCGCGGCGGAGTCGTGATTTAAGCAAGCAGGAACAAGAGACCGGTGCAGTTAAGAGATTAGCGTGGATGCTGCTAAAGCGCCAGTTTTATCAGAACTTGATGACATTTCTTCTTTAAAAGAAGAACAAAGAACAGCAGAGAGTTGTTTTCTTTTCATAAATGACAAAGATCTAGCACTGACATGTCTACAGTCGCCATGGTTCTCCACCTCGGACACAGCTACGTTGTGGTTTTGTTGCTCTGATTGGCCCGTAAAGATGTGAGAGACAGGATGTTCATCCAATCACACTGAGTTTTTTTCAAATCCTCTGCCCTTTCCCAAACTCTTAGTATTGAAGGTTTTCCAGATGGGTGTGTGAAACACATCAGGTTAGACAAATTGGCTAATAGTGGCAAAAATGGGAGGTAAAGATGGCCAAAGATCTATAAGAGTGGCAAATATGGGTTATAAGGCGAATAAACTAAATAAGGGTGGCAAATAAAGACAAAGCAACAAAGCTGTGTGAAGAAATGAAAAGTTATAAAAATGGGTGGTAGAAATGATGAAAATCGATTAAAAAAGGTAGCAAGCTGGGGTTAATAGGCAAAATAGGTTATAAATGGCAAAAATTGGTTAAAAGTGGGATAAACTGGTACAAAGTGGCAAAAATGATTAAAAAATGAGCAGAAAAAAATGATGAAAAGTGGTTAAAACATTTGCAAATGTGAGTTAAAGTGGTAAAACTAGGATAAAAGAGACAAAAATAGGAATGAAAGCAAATATGGGTTAAAAAGGAAAAGAGGTGGCAAAAATAGGCAGTAAAAATTGTGAAAGCATTTAAAGAGTAGATACAGTGGGCTTAATGTGGAAACAAATGTTGCAAAAATGGTTGGAAACAGGGATGAAAAGAGGTTAAAAAGTGGCACAAAAGGTAATTTGAACATCAGAACCCAATAAAAGCGTGACCTATTTCTTAGCTATAAAGAAGTAACTGTTAGCCAGGAGGCTCGCATCAATGCTACTAATCCAACACACATGCATTGCTGTCATCAATAAATCACATGGGAGGGCCTATTCTCTGGGATTTTCAGGGGCCCAGCCAATCCTGTGTGTTGGCCTGGCTGGACCACGTATTTTTATTTTAAAAAGAGCAAAGAACCACACTAAAGCTTTACATGGCAGGAACCATGTTTTAGCTCTTCTCTGACCTGCTTCACCGTGAGTCTGCGATCAGGGTTTAATTTTACCGTGAGTCGGTGTATACAGGAGCAGCTCAGAAGATTTAAACATCATGAAAAAGTTTTCTCTTCTTCTCTGTGATTTAATTCAAGAAGTGAAATTTCCATATTTTCTAGAGTCATCCCATACAAAGTAAAATATTTCAAGACTTGATTACTGCTTACAGCTCACAAAAAAAATCACTATCTCAGAATATTAAAATATCACAAAACAGTTTATAATACAGGGATGTATTATGAAATTATGCCTGTTTATGCACTCAGTAACTGCCTGAAGCTCCTTTTGCACAAATTACTTCATCTATGCCACATAGCATGGAGCCAATAGGTATTTGGCTCTGCTGGAGTGTTATGAAGCCCAGGTTTCTCTGATAGCAGCACCATGAAGACAAAATCACACTCAAAGCAACTCAGAGACAAGGTTATTGAAAAGCATAAGTCAAGGGATGGTTCCAAAAGAAATTTCAAGGCAATGAACATCCCCCGGAGTTTAGTAACATCCATCATCAATGGAAGGAATATGACACACGTGTAAATCTGCCTGGATCAGGCTGTCCTCACAAAATGATTGTGCAAGAAGGAGACTAGTGAGAGAGGCCACCAAGACACCTATGACTACTCTGAAGGAGTTACACGCTTCTGCAGCTGAGATGGGAGAGACTCTGCACACAACAGCTGTTGCCCCGGCTCTTCACCAGTCAAAGATTTAGGGAGAGTGGCAAAAAGAAAGCCACTGTTCAAATCTCAACTAGAGTTCACCAAAAGGCATGTGTTCTTTGGTCTGATGAGACCAAAATGGTGCTTTTGGCAATCAGACAAGAAGCCTGACTGAGACCTATCTGCACAGACTCAGTGTTGTGATTGCAGCCGAAGGTGAATCAACTAAATACTGACTTGAAGGTGGCAAATTTTCATACAGTCACTTATTTTCCATGAGATATGTTTATTTAATTGACATTGCTTTGTAGAAATCTTTTTATTTACTTTGACATTAAAGATTTTTTTTATTATTATTTTCGTCAAAAAACAAAAGCCATGCTGCTTAAGCTCAGGTGTAGCATACATGCCAGGTGTGTTTAGGCAGTAGAGAGAACTACTGTGATTGTAACACACATCTCTCTTTATGTCCTTTTGAATTAACAGTAAAACAAACGACATTTTGTTATAAAAACATGCAGAATTTAACAGCAGCTATGTGTCCTTAGGATAGATGATGTGACTTTATAATGTGTTTCTCATCTACACTTTTATTCTAGTTTCATTAATGCATTAACGGTTTTATTTTATTGAAAGTATAACTGAGTTTGCCCTTGAACTATCCACCATTAGATACTTTATATTGCTTTAAATGTGTTGCCTATGATAAGAATAGCACACCCCATATAAGTTCTGTTTTTGCCTTGAAAGCAATGAACCGCAGCATGTCTTGTTTGTGACCTTGAGCTGCAAGATGCTCCATTTTTCAAAACTGAATAAGCCTCATAAACACAATATTCTGTGAAAACTCAACAAGGTACAAGTAGGTGTAAAACTGAAAAACAGACACTGCATGCTGCTTCAAAAACTCACCTTAGACTACACTATATTCGGCATCCCATGATGGCAAACGTGGTTTTCAGCAAAAGATGAAACATGCAGGCTCCAAGCTACATGCAGGCTCTGCTTACACTCTTTTGAATGATGCATTACATTTTCTCTGCTATCAGGGTTTTACAGAACCCACTACTTCCTCCCCTTGACATGTGTCCATCACTCACTCTTCCTGTAGGAAACCTGAGTAATTTACACTTCAGAGGCCTCCTATGGAGCTCTAAGGTAGGTGTGATGTGGTTTAAGCTTTTATAGCATGACTATGGGTGAGTGTATGTGCTGTGATAAGGCTTTCACTGACACATGGACTACCTTGCTATCACAATCTGAGGACTTTAAGATGAAAGCATGGGATCCCCCCCAGTGGTTTGTCTAATACTTTCTCTTTGTAGTAAAGTCAAGAGTGGCTTTGGATCTGTCTCGTGAGGGAAAGGAAGACAAAAAACAAGGAGTTGTAAAGGATTCTCCTTTAAGCATAATCCCTAAATATAGCTACAGCACACCAACACTCATTCCTGCTTTTTAGCAATGCCAAACAACTCAAAGAGACTGGACTCAGACTTATATATTTTCAGATAGGCAGCACATACTGAGAGTGTTGGAAGAGACAACACTGATATGAAGAAAAAGGTATTATGCACTTCTCTTGAGCCATATCTTCCTTCTGTTTACTTTCAGGGTCATACCATTGGTTTTGGTCTGGTGCACACATCAGGCAGAAAAATCTAATCAGCAGCTAGAAGTCTGTCATAAACAGCACAGAGAAAACATAGAAGACAGGATGAAAAGGTCAGACGAACTGCATGGAGGAAATAAATGGTGTTGTGAACAGCCGGTGATTCCAAACAGCATGTAGAGCTGAATCCTATCAGAGAGGGGCGATGAATGCAGCAGACTGAGGCTCAACCCTGGATCAGCACCATGGACAGCAGCCATGACTCTGCAGCAGTACATCCGAGCTGTTCAGGACCACAGTCAGCTGGTCCAGCACGCTAAAACAATACACGGCAAAAACACAGATCCTAGCCAGTTTGATTATCTTTCAGGAAGTTTTAGACCCTATCACTTTTTTCAATTTTGTTGTGTTGCAGCCTGACACTGTTGTTTTATGTCAGTTTTTCTCTCATAATCTACACTCATTACTGCGTGATCACAAAGTAGACTCAAAATTTTACAATTTTTATTTGATTAAAAATAAAAACCTGAAGTGTCACACTGACATAAGGATTCAGACCCTTTAGTCAGTACTTGGTTGAGGCACATTTGGCAGGAAGTACAGCCACGAGACTTTTTGAACATGAACCAACAAGCTTTGCACATCTGCCATTCTTCTTTGCAAATCCTCTCATGCTTATTCTGATTGGTTGGGGACCGTCGGTGGGCAGCCATTTTCAGGTCTCTCCAGAGTTGTTCAGCAGGGTTTAAGTCTGGGCTCTGACTGGACCTCCCTAGGACGTTCGTAGAGTTGTCTCTAAGCCCGTCCTGTGTTGTCTTAGCTGTGCGCTTAGGGTCACTGTCATGCAGGAAGGTGAACCTTCTGCCCAGGCTGAGGTCCTGAGCGATGTGGAACAGGTTTTCATTGAGGACATCTTTGAACTGAACTCCATTCAGCTTTCCCTCAACCCTGACCAATCTCCATGTCCCTGCTCCTGAAAAACACCCCTACAGCATGATGCTGCCACCACCATGCTTTAGTATTGGGAAAGTGATGAGCAGTGCCTAAATAAATCCATCTAGGGGTGTTAGTTTAGATATTGTATCTGAAATTTATTTGATTACTATTAGGCTATTGCAACCTATAGGTACAGGCTTTTAAAATAAGAAATTTAAACATTTATTAACTAGTTATACAATCTTTGTCTTTAGAGCGCCTGCTGTTGTTGAAAGTTTAATCACAGATTAGGTTCCCTTTTGCTTATATGATCCATAAGTCAAAATGATTTGTTCTTATTTACTTCTATGCAGTGGACTATACAGCTGGATAAATTCCCTGAATGCCTTTAATATCATTGACTCTCAGATGTATATGTATGTAATTTAAAAAAGAAAGAAAGAAAATATCTTTGAGTTTTGTCTGAGGCTTCTGAATCAAACATGGAGACTTATCACAACACTTATCCTCTCTTGCTCTGTGTATCATCATTTCCATTTTTGGGAAGCCTTTCTGCAGTTTCCAGAGCATTTCTGACTCCACCCAGGCCATGTTATTAGTATGCCCCCATCGTCCAATCACAAACAGCAGCAGCAAGACTCCTTTGGGACTCAGACAATGATGACAACAGGCATATTCTGCTTTTAAGATTCACTGAGTTTTCTAACATTAACATCCTTAAAGGAATACTATGTATTTAAACTGAAATGTCTATAATAATTAAAAAATGACTACTACTCTTTTTTATCTTTGGCTTGCATTGATTGGTTTCTATCATCATAGAAAAAGCAATAGGAGCATTAATTAGCTGACGGGCTAACAGAAAGTTGTTGTCTTTTACCTTCAGTGTCAAAATGGAGGACAGTTACCAAGACTGCTAAGTTTTATATATTGTAAAAAAACAGCATAAATATCATATTGACATGGATTTTGTCATCTCAATTTGTATTATTAAAGCCATGAATAAACACTGTGCTTTGCGCCTGGATTAAAAATATTCTGTGAGGGATGTAAATGCCAAGATCCATCCATAGATTTATTCCACAATTGATTCCATAGAGATCCGTCTAATGGTTCCTTAGAAACTGTAAACAATGGATGCACTTGGCTGGCGATCCTGCAGCATTCACCTTATGGTGTGTCATTTTTATTGAATGGACTCCTAAATTCAACACCAGAAAGAATCAGTGAAGTTGGTCATCTTTTATTACTGCTCCCTGGTGGTGCAATCTACCTACTTTTTGTTTAACGCATTAACAAACTGTCATTTATTCTAACTTTTAGTCATGAAGCTTAGCGTAAGTTCAAGCAGGACTGAACACATGAGTAATCAGTCATGTGTCTTAGGTTCCCACACTGTCTTCCTGCTCTAGTAATCAGGTTGTAAAGGCATCTACACTTAAATTCTGAGCCAATCCCATTCTGCCACAACCTCACTCGATCCAATCATCCTGCTGCTGTCATATTTTAAAATCTGTTCTCCTCTCCGCTGATGTCGGTCTGTTGTTTCAGTGTGTGACTGCTGTAACCCTCCTCCACCACAGCCACCTCCATTACATCTCACCAGTATCCAGATCCAGCTCCTTAGTCCCATCCTGCATCCCTTCATCGCCACCTCCAAGTCATCTCATCAGTGTCTCGGTCAGGCTCCTCAGAAGTCAACTCCTCATCTTATCCTGCTCCTTCCATCATCACCAACGGTGTCTAGACTCCATGGGAGGTGGCTCACTACCCCGTCTGACATTTAACATTTTCAAACATTTCCAAACTTGTAAAATAAGCTGATCCTGAAATGTTATTACTTTTCTCAGTCTGCGATCAAGATGTCAGCTCCCCCGTCTGCATCAACTTTTACCCCCGTCTAACTGAAAATGATGACATCTCTCCAGGTCTTGATCTTCCTTAACATAAAAGCAATGGCTGCTGAATGGGGTCAAACTATCAGCTCCCCAGGACATGCAGTGTGTGCCAGAAACATCTGACCTGGCACCCTGTGAGCGAAATGCTTTGATCCATTTAACTGTGCCAACATCTGTACTGCTGAGTAATCTCCCAGACACACCGCATAATTTCACTTTGTTGCTTTAGGGTGCTGGCAGCATGCAGACTTCTGCCTCCTCTTGAGCTTTAACTTCTTTTCAGCTACTCCTTTCTGTAAGTACAATGGCAATTCTCCAGGAATCAGCCAGCATCAGCCTATGAAGAGCCTATAATTTAACCTAGCATACACTTTAAACATGGGCCAGATTGATGTCTTTGACTGCATCCAAGTAAAACCAAATCAATCCCCTTTTGCATACACATCCTGACAAGGTTCTGCAGAAGACTGGCATCTAGCCAAAGGGTGGATAAAGGGCAATCAGTGAGAGATCTTTATGCAGTGATCACATTGGCTTTCACAGATCAAACTGGGACAATACAGAGATAATTATATCGACTCTGTTTCTTGGTTGACACGTGTTACTTTTGCTGTGAATGCGTGTTGGGAGAAAGGTCTCTCAGGGCCAAAGTGCATCATGTGTCTAACAACTGTGACCGTTACAGTGATATAATCACACAGCCCAGCAATCCTGTGGGACTTAAAGCATATCAGGAGATGTGTGACCTACCTCACCAAAGAGACCAACTTACATTATGTTCATTGAAGAAAGAGGAAAAAGCATCTTTTTTCAATGTTGCCATTCATGGGACAGCTGCCGCTCAGTGGGAGAGTCGGCCCAGTCTCAACTGGAAGGTAGTCACATGTTTACGGTCAAGACACTGAACCCCAGATAACTCCTGCAGCTGCAACAGTGGTGTGTGAATGCAGTGCCTATAAAAAGTAACCCCCCCATCCCCAAGTGATTTTATAAATCCATCAGCCAATATTATTAATAATATTAAAGTCTCTTTAATGTCAAAGAGAAAACTGATTCCTACAAAGTAATGTCAATTAAATAGAAAAAAATAATGTTACATAAATGGCTGCATATCTTTTCACCACCTTCAAGTCAATATTTAGTAGACCCATCTTTGTCTGCAACCACAGCTCTGAGTCTGTGTGGATAGGTCTCAATCAGGCTTACACATCTGGACTCTGCAGTTTATCTCCCTCGGGCATGAGCAGACCTTTATGTTCACGTTTAGCTCAAGCTAACATATAGCTAAGCTTAGTTAGCTTTAGCAACATGAGCTTAAGCTAATGTAGCTACATAAGCTATGTAGAAAGGGTAGTTACGTAGCTTACGTAATTAGCATTAGCATCATAGCTTCATTTGTATAGATATCATGAGCTTCTTGAGCTTTAGCTACGTAGCTCTGTTATCTAAATTACATGGTTTAAACAGCTTACAGAGCAACATAAGCTTCGTTTGCTACATTAGAGTGTTTTCATAGAAGACCAGCTTTTTCCCTGTTAGCAGACTGTTCTCTTTGCTTAATCAAATATTTTGTAATTTGATTTTGCAGATCAGGTTTTTAACTTTGACTTGGGAATCCTAACCCTTACCTCAACCTTTACTGTAACCTATGGAAAGTTTAATCCAATTGTATTTTGAATGCTTTAGCATGTTTCTCCATTCTGGCAGATGCTGCATCTCACAGAATTGGTTTGCTGGAGGGGCAGTCTAAGATCTACAGACTCCACCGGTAAGCAGTGTCCCAGAGCCATCTCTCCACGCTAGCTCTCACCATCCTCCACACCCACCCACAGAACTTATGCTATTACATCCTTACATACAAAGAGCAAACTCACACAGAAACATAAATCTATTCCTGGTGCCTAAATTACAGAAGAGAAAAGACGAGAAAAGAGAGAGAAGTTGGGAGAATGATGGGAAATAAAAGACGAGTAACATTAGGATGCTGAAGCCTGATAAGGCCAGAGCTCAAACCCCGAGGTTAGGATAAGCCAGGTAAGACAAGATTTCAATGCAGTTGTCTAGAAGGAATGTGATAAAAATTAGGATGACTGTCCATAATGCAATAATGCTTAATGACAGAGGTCAGAGATATTGAATGCACACTTGAATGGGCTCAAAATAAGGTGTTGCAAATAAATGACTTAACTGAGATTCGAGAAAAACAACAACATTATTCAATGGAAGTATAAAATGTTTAAACACAATAAAGGAATCAAGCACGTAACCTTTGACCCATCTGTCCTTGATGCTCTATAACTGTGGCAGAAACAGCTGTGAGTATCTTTTATTACATCTAAGGGTTATAAGTGTTATTCAGTTTCTTACCATCATTGAGCCTCAACTCTGTCCTCCATTTAACCTCCAGATGGCTTTTTCTTTCTTCCACAGAAGTTTACTATTCAAGCACGTCCTTACTTCTTGCACAAACACATCCAGACCTTCCTAAATCTTCCAGAAGCATTTTGGCATGCTCGAGCTCTGAATTAACTTCAGAAGTGGGTTGATTGCCTCAGAGTACCTCCTCTTGTTTGTTTTTCTGTCTCACTTCACCGTAATTGTTTTGAAGCCTTTTCTCAGATCACCCACAGCCTCTCTGATCCACACTGCAGTTTTATATCTTGTTAACTCCTCCTGGGACCGAGCGCTGGGACAGGTTGTGTTCTTCGAGTTTCTGCAGCGTCTCATTAGTTTCTTCCTTTGAAATATTACTCTGATCCTGCAGACTAATGCCCTTTAGTTTGCCTTGTTGTAGCAGCTTCATAGCCTCAGATAAGTGTCAAGCCTTTTCTTCACTGTCCATTAATGCATTTATTTGAGGTGTGTCCCTGTAGAAACTGCAGCCTGAGGCAATAAACCACATCCTTTATTAAACATTTGTTTCCATCCTAAACTCCTTTTCAAGACATCAAATACACTAACAGCTCAGCTAACTGTTGGCTACAGACACACTGGCTTAATTTATGCTGACTTTTTTTTTTTTACTTCATTATTGTCATGTTGGAAGGTTAACCTTTGGCCATGTGACCAGCTCTTTGAAGAGTCTTGTTTGTGCCAAACAACTTCTATTTGAGAATTATTGAGGCCACTGTGCTCTCGGGAACCTTCAGTCCAGATCTGTGCTTGGCAGCAGTCCTGTCTCTGAGCTCTTTTGACCTCATTGATTGTTTTTTCCTCTGATATGTATTGTCAGCTGTGATTCCTTCTATAGAGAGGTGTAGCATCGACTGTAGCATCAGGCTGCAACATAACAAAGCTGAATAAACTGAAGAGGGTCTGAATACATTCTGAATGCACTGTATAGTGGCTAAAATCAATGATTCACTCTGACTCATTGATCTCTAAAGATCTACTTTGTGACTGTTAGGGTAGATTTTCAGACCAAAACAAATGCTCTCTTCATACACACCTCCTTCATCTCCCAACTCCCCCTTTCTCTGCCTTCACTCCCATCCTGTGTGATGGACAATGGCAGACAAGTGCAGATAAATATCTGAGAAAAGTGATACCCAGGTCAGTACCAACAGGAAAAGTTAATGTGATTGACTGACTCACTTTTTGGTCAAAGAAAATCTCTAAAGCCTGGTATACACTGTGAGATTTTAGGCTGACCCAGAAGAAAGATGACCATTCCCAGCGAGATCTTGAGTCATTGGTCTAAACGGTGGTCCAGTGTCACACTGTGGGACAGGCTGACAGACGGCCGATGTCATGGTCTTATGATCAAAGATAGCCTGGGATAAAATTCTCATAGTGTCATATACAAGCTCAATTCCATTTACCATTTAACACCAAGAAGCAGAAGACTATGGGATTCCAAAAAGGAGGAAAATCTTGATCTCAGGTGTTTTTCTAAGCACATGAATGCTACAATCACAACAGCTTTTTTGTTGCTTTAGGCCGACCACACTACGTGATGTTTAAATCTGAACGATTTTAACAACGTGGGAGACCACAGATATGAGGACAGTTTCAAACAATTTGTCACCTTTACTCCTCTGAACACACACACTAGACAAGTCAGCCAGACTGTAAGATCATGGTGGACCACACACCTGACGACCTGCCAGTGACCTCACATCATCATGTGACTTTAGAAAAACAGACCCAAGGCCAAAGTGGAGCCCAGGAGGCACCTCTCAGGGACCTGGACCCTCTTTATCCTTATTTTAAACCCACAGTTTTAAATGTTGGTGTAAAGGTTGACAGTGATTTTAAATTGGATCAACAAATATATTCAGTTGTTAAATCCAGTTTTTGTCACCTGAGGCTTTTATTGTAGTTTAAATCAGTTTTATCTTTTAACGACTTTGAGCGAGTAATTCATGCTTTTATTTCTACTGTAATGCTCTCTACGTTGGTGTTAATCAGGCTTACAGTTCGTCCAAAATGCTGCTGCTTGTCTTTTAACAGGTACACGAAAACATGACCACATCACCCCGATCCTGGTGTCCCTCCACTGGCTTCCTGTTCACTTTAGAATTCATTTTAAGATTTTATTGTTTGTTTTTAAATCTTTAAACGGATCAGCACCCCAGTACATCTCTGACCTTTTAAATGTCTACACTCCCTCGCGGTCCTTGAGGTCTGCTGATCACCTTCACCTCGTCGTCCCAAAAACCCGATTAAAATCCCGAGGTGATCGAGCCTTCTCTGTGATGGCTCTCAAGTTGTGGAACGAACTGCCACTAGAAATAAAAACATCCCCACCCTACTGACGCGCGTCTGAAAACTCATTTTTATTCTTTGTCTTTTAATTCAGCATGAGAGTTGTGTGATCTCTGTCTCTTTATGTCTTTTATGGTCTTAACCCCTGTGTTTTTATGGCTTTTATTTGTTTTTATATGTTTTTATTTCATTTTAATTGTTTTATTGATGTTCTTGCCTGCTTTTATGTCTTTCCTCTCAGTGTTTTTACTTCTGCAGTCACAGTGACTTCTTTGATTTTACTGTGCAGCACTTTGGTAAACTAGATTGTTTTTAAAATGTGCTATATAGATAAAGTGGATTGGATTGGACTGGAACAGACAAACACAGATATCAGGCTGTCCTGGCATGTATTACAGGTGCAGCAAAATCATAAAACAAGGAAAAGGCTCAGGATGAAAATCCAGGCTGGAATGAAGCTACAGGTGTGTTTCTGGTTGTGAGGGCAGAATTATGTATGATCCGACTGTGACGCTGCCCCGTCTGCTCGCTCTCATTGGTTGTTGTGGTACTCCGTCAGAGAGCACTACGACCTAGAATCATGAGTATCAAACATGTTTGATATTTACGATTCGGGGTCTTCAGGGATACGACGTGATTTGGAGCAGTAAAATAATGGTGTTGATACCACACACATGCAGATCATTTGGACAAATAATCGTTTGCAACAGGTGCCACCCAGGATCCGCCCCCACAATCGTCCAGAGATGCAAATCTTGCCTCAAATCAGGCTTAAAACCTCGTAGTGTGTGGCCGGCCTTAGTTTCATTTCTTACCATGGCACTGGTGGCGTAGATGGATGATACACACTCATGTGGCATACACTGATGGTGATTATTTCTTGCATGCGGCGTACATTTTAGCCTGGAGTTGTCATCGCAGTCTGCACGCATCTAACTTGATGTCAAATGAGATTCATTACTCCAGATACCCAAATATATTTGTAAAAATCCTGGAAAAGTAGTAGTAGTAATAGTTTTTACCCTTTCACATGGATGAGCATGTGACCACTTTTATTGCTTTAGCAAAGAGAAACTCAAGAATCTGATGTAAAGTCAATCCTCTTCGACATTATCTCTGCTTCTGTCAAAAATCTCGTCTGTCTTTCATACACCTCTTCTTAAAGGTCTAACAAAGTGGCATTTGAAAGAAAGCCATGGGAACGTTATAAAACTTCAACATGCAACTTTTTGCATATTATAAGTACAAATGAAAACCTTCAGGACACTCTGAAGTCTTCTAACAGTGTTTTAGTTTTACTACCTTGGATGAGAGTCAATGGAAATGGTTCAGTTTAAAAGCATTTCCTGAATAGAGTGTAGGAGCCAGGGGACTCTCGGTGTAGCTTCAATCTAATCGGTATTACAATATGTGATTTCATGGCTTAATAAGGGATGAATCATCTGACACAGCACAGCGTTAGAGCAGATTTTTAGATATTTTCAACTCCTTACTTCATGTTTCCAAACAATGTAGAAGTCAAAGTTTCAGAAATCTGCCCAGTATTCATATCTTTCAGTCAAACTACAGTCCTTAATCCTTCTAGTAGGATGAGATGACACCCTAATGGAAATGGGATCACAGTCTCCTGGGGAGGAAATGAAAAGTAAGGGAGAGAGAAGTGAAGAGGAGGAATGCCCCTCAGTGTGACTTTGACATGTCACTTCTCTGCTAGTACAAATATACCAACTCAAGTCTCAGCTGTCTTTGGAAATATGCTGTTTTTTTTTTTTAAAGAAAGGGTTTAAACATGAGAAAAAAGTGCAGGGGAGAGTCATCAGTTTCTCTGAGGGACAGAAAGTGTCAAATTAAACAGATCAGATCAACACCATCAGGAAGAATTAAATTCAGACATCAGAATTTCTTTCCATCTTTTTCTGTTTATTTTATTTGTTTAGAGATGGCACATGATGATGAACCTGTAGAGAACCTGGTCTAATTTTTTTAAGATTAACTGACTGACACTTCACTGATTTACTTCAGTAGCAGTGAGTATTAGTGTACTCAGCCTGATCAGTCATCTGCTGGCTGGCTGCAGAAGAGGTGAACCCGAGCTGCTAAAGGAAAACAACTAGGCTGTCTTGATAACTTGACAAATTTCTAGCTGCCATAGACAAACATTACATCAGACATTTGCTTTGTGTTTGTTTGACGATACAAATTTGCCACATTCTGCAACTAGAAAAGCCCTCAGAGAGCGCAGACCTCCGCCGTCAGCCCTATCTCCCAACAGTGAAGAATCCTTTAAAACATTCCTGGATCCAGACGGTGATCCAGATCACTCCCAAAACTAATTCGCCGATTACTCCCTCTCCGGTGGGGTGGAGACCAATGAGGC
Organism: Cheilinus undulatus; assembly: GCF_018320785.1. Taxonomy (NCBI): domain Eukaryota; kingdom Metazoa; phylum Chordata; class Actinopteri; order Labriformes; family Labridae; genus Cheilinus; species Cheilinus undulatus. The sequence goes on along the minus strand of NC_054870.1, from coordinate 13,153,138 downwards.
AAAGCATTGGCTTTGCTATGTGTGAAAGTCATGCCAGAGGGTGAATATTCCTCTATTCCTCCCAGCATTGTGAGTATTCTCGCTACAATTTCCTGTCTTTCTCTCTGTTACGCTCTGACTCGTCTCCTTGACCAGGCGTGCGTCTTTCAAACTCCACAAACTCCAAAACTTTGGATAAGTTACTCACGTCTGCCATCTCCTGGTGTAAAGTGGCAACAGCGCAGCCATATCTCCCAATAGTACAGAATCATTAAAAAAATTCCTGGATCCAGACGCTGATCCGGATCAGTCCCAAAATCTAATCAGTTCTTCCTTATGCCATTTCTGACATTTCCTGAAAGTTTCACCAAAATCCATCTGTGAGTTTTTGAGTTATGTTGCTAACAAACTAACAAACCCACCAGATCACATGACCTCCTTGGCAGAGGTAGTAAATATTATTCAACAAGTTATCTGAGGTCAGGTTTCACGGCTCTGTTAATTTTATTGTCATGATTTCCAGTTTTATTTTTGAACACAAATCTCTGTCTTTAGGGGGTTACAAATCGTAAACATCTGCTCTAAACATTTGGAGCCACAATTCCCCAAAAAATGGGGTGCTGCATAGAACGCAATTCAAAACAGAATGCAATGATTTACAAATCTCATTAACCCATATTTTATTCACAATGGAAAATAAAGAACATATCAGATGTTGAAACTGATACATTTGATCATTTCATGAAAAAGACTTGCTCATTTTGAATTTGACAGCAGTAACACATCTGAAAAACTAGGGACAAGGCAACAAAAGGCTGGAAAAGTAAGTGGTACTGATACCAATGATGAACAACTGATGGAGGAGCATTTTGCAGCTATTAGGTTAAATGAAAACAGTAGAGATGGGCAGAGGTTTGTCAATCTGCAAGATACTGTGATGAAAAATTGAGATAATCTCAGAAGACTAAGTGGACATACAGTACATCCACACATTTATCAGGTTTTCTTGTGATGATGAGCAAATTTTAGTCTTTTTCTCAAGGTTTCATCATTTCCCCTCGATAACAAAACTGGTGTTCCCAAGATAGCAAGCAAAATCCGTTGAAAATGTATTAAATTTTCCTGCTGTTTCAGGAAAATGGATTAAAATGAAAGCATGCATGTGTGTCCTTCTGTAATGATGTGCTTTAAGCAGTTTGTTTTTCCTTTATCTCTCTTTAGTCATGTTATGCTCTATTTAGGGTCCAAACTGCAACATTTCATTAAATACATTTGTATGGTTGAAAATTTTTCTTAAATTTGGGTCACAATTTCTCATAAATAGGCGGTGGTGGGAGGAGAACCACTGATCTACAGTACACAATATCATCAGAATAATCAGAGAATCTAGAGAAAAAGGTGTAAGCAAGGGACAAGGTCAAAGGTCAGTATTGGATGCTCATCTTAGGGGACACTGCATCAAAAACAGGCATGATTCTGAACTGGAAATCTCTGCATGGGTGCAGGGATACTTCCAGGAATCATTGTCAACACAGTTTGTGGGGCCATTCATAAATCTAAGTTAAGTTTGTACCATGAAAGAAGAAGCCATCTGGGCCAAAGCTCATTTAAAATGCTCTTGATCTCTGTCTATATTTATGGATTAGGATGTTTAGCTGAAAATATGCATGAGAATTTAAAGTATTATAATCCAAGTTTGCTGTTTTCTCTCTCCAAAGTTATGCTTAAAGCCAGCCTTGTCGGCACCAAAGAACCAGATGACATGTACTAGATAAGTGTGACATAAAAATGCAATCCATAACAACAGAAAAATAACGACCCCAAAATGTATTGCAAGGGATTATGTTTTTTCAAAAGCAGCTGTTGACATCTGATAGTCAGCAGTAACTCAGGCGTGAAAAGCAAAGTATAGCAAAGTGAGAAGTAATGCAGAAATTTCACTCCAAAGCTAATCCTTAATATCCCCTCAGCTGACGGTGTGAGCAATAACAGGAATGTAAAATGTAGGCTTTTGTGTTTGTGTCTGCATTGCTTTTCTGAATTCTAGTGTGACAGACAAGAATTATTAGCCAAGAACATTTTTTAAGTGACACAAACAAAACTTTCCAACTCTGAGTCAGGTTGAACAAAATGAACTGTAGTGTACCTGTGGCTGCTGAGTGATTACACCCCTGCTGAAGTCACTCTGGATTAGCTGGTCAGATAAATGGCATGTATGGGAATGTGAGGAGAGAGCTATACGCAGAGGGAGTGACAGACAAAGGCAGTGACAGACAGAGTGAGAATAAAAGCAAGAAGACAGGCCGCAAAATTAGAGAAGCGACGGCAGAAAGAGACTGAGGGACAGGCCAAAGGAGATATGGAGAGAATGGCCAGTGGGAATGAATGAGAGCTGTGAGGATGTTTCTGGAAGCTGTTTAAGAATTAATCCAACAGCGACAGCGGTAAGCAGAGCACAAACACACCGCTCCCCTCCACAAAGCTCCCTGTGCTGAAGCAGCTAAAAGGGAATATTATAAAGATGCAAATGTGGCCCATTTGCTGCAGTGCTGAGGCATAGATTGAAATTTGGGATGTGTGAGTGTGTGTTTAACGTGTTAAATAAGACAAAATAAAACTCTTGAACAGACCGCTGAGACATAAAGACACAATGCCTTTATAGTCCTATACTTATCAGGATCATCACTGATGGAAAATCACAGCTATTCCAATCCACAGAAGAAAATTACTTAACTTAAACTAACATTATACTAAACTTAGAGTTCAATCACCACTCATTTTCATTACAGCTTCGGTCTTGTGAAAAATCTTGAATCAGCAGCTACACTCTTTGCAGTTCACTCAGCAAATTTTAAGTTTAGTTTTTATGTTTTGCACATTTTCAGTTTTCATATCAGGCCAGAACCTTTGTTCCATGCCCATGCAGGCATGGTTGCTTCCCCCTCTCCTCTCCCCCACTGGTCTGCTGTCACACTAGAGACACTGTTCCATGCTCAAGCACACTTGCCTGTTTTCTGTCTCATACAGTAAATGGTGGTTTGCACTTACTTGGTTTGGAAATCCATTAAGAAGAAGAACGAGAAGACAGCCGTGACAACCATTTAAGTTGGCACACAATAATGTGTAAAACTTTTAGGTGTGTTTGGGCCCAAAAAACGAGGCTGCAGTGAAGCGTAGATTGTAGAGTAAGCTGCCTGAGTGCATCATTGATGCAAGGAGGATTGACACAATCCCGGTAGTGCTCTAAATGTCCTTGCATATTACCGGGGCATGGGAAAATTATTTGTTGAGAAAATAGCAAAATCCACACCTTTGGAGTGGTAGTAAGGGGAGGATGTGGTGAGTAAGGACAGCCTAGGCTTCTGTCTGGGTGGGTAGTATGGTTGTCATAAGCCCCTGATTGTGCTGTGGATGTTCAGAGGGCCTGAAAAGCACCAGTAGTCCAGAAACCAGAGGTTATATGCCTGTCTCGGACAAAAGAAATGCTGTCGAGCTTGACCTTGGCTGCAGAGTGACACAGATCTCTGTCAACATGAGTCAAGCTTGACTCCTGGAGTCCACCTTGCCATTATAAATGTTTTGTCAGTGTTTTTAAGACACCATCAGCAACCCTTGTCCTACTTCCACGTGTACTGTGCAGCTCAGAGGATGAAATGGGCCAGTGCTGCACAGATACACATGCTTCTAAAGAGACAGGAGATGTTTCAAACTGACTTAACTCCTCTCCCTTTCAGGGACCCAGTACTCGAGCATGGTTGCTTTCACATCTCCTGTGTACCCTTCCCAAGTCCATGTGAATCGTGCCTAAGACTACCTTCTTCAAGGGAATCAGGAAATTATTGTTCAAAAAGATATTAAATTGCATAGATATTTATGAAAATGAGGCAACATTTAATGCTTGGCCAGGCAGTAAAGGGGGGCCTGTGGGCCCAATATCCCTGGCTGCGCCGCTGCCTTGGGATCTCTGATAATTTGTGAATTACCCCCTGATGTCGATGTTTGTTAGGGTGCATTCGAGCACAACTAAAGAGAAGCTGTAGGAGGCGCAGCAGGAACACTGCGTATTAAGAGAGCAGCGGTGCATAAGTGCTTTGGAGAGCAGGGTTTAAATGTTTAAACCAAGAAAAATAAAGTTATTTGTCATGATAAAGATGAGATGATTTGAAAGAAAAGCACCATAATAGCCAATTTGTGTCCACACTTTTAGACAGTCTCCAACACAGCCTCAATTCTTCTTTTTTTTTAAATCAGAAATAACTGCAGAATATATTGATTCACACAAGATTAGTATTACCTTTAGACTGTGCACTGAAACATTGTCGGTCATTTGCCCTGGTACTTTTACTCTGCAAATTACAGACATGAACGATGTCTACCAAGGCCCTAAAAACACAGACATCCCATGCAGTTATCATAAATTACCAGAGGTCCTATACTAGTCCCGTACCAGTAGGGAATTATTTTACTCTGTTTCCTGCAGTGTTGCTGTTCATGCTAATTTCCTCCTCTGACACCTGTGGCACAGCCAGACTTTTGGAGTCTTAAACAATTAAACAATTAAACAACCAACCCTTATGTTTTATATATTTATTCCTGCGTAGTGTGCATTGTATTACTGTGTTCCATTATTTTTCTTTAAAAAGTAACACAAGGGTGGCAACAAGTACTGTAAGAAGTCTTCTAAATTTAATTTTAAAGCACCTTAAAGGGAGATGTTATTCCCATTTTCCAGTGCTAAAAAAAGAAAATGTGCCACATGAAATGGAAAGATTTAAGTATAAGTTTCACCTCTGACAAGGCACATAGCCAATCAGAGATTAGAATTTTGGGGGGCAAGATTTCGAGGTTGGCCATGGCCAGCTCCTGGTCTGACCTTGTGTGAGACTCACCCCTCAGCAGTGTTTACAGGCATTTAAAATAACTGTGTAGCAAAAGTCTAAGTTTAAGCTGGTGTGCAGCTATGCTTCTTTATGTCATATTGTTGTCCTGCACACTGCTCTACCAGTAGAAATAGCAGTGGACAGTATTCTTCACCAGAACTCACCTAGATTCAGTCAGACGCCTTTAACGCAGCATCTGCATCACTTTTAGTCAGATTAAGAAGCATGGAGGCTCTGCCTTTGAAAAGTTGGAAAAGTACCAAAGTGAAACACTCAGACGATTAGACTGCCGACTAAAGCTCTAGACTTCTCCGCTTGAAGGTAAAACTGAGTGTTCACCTGAAAAAGTAATCCTGTAATCCCTGGATAATCCCTCATTGCTCAGGACAACTGAAAACTATGTAGGTCAAAACCAAAAGAAGGTTTTTTAGATGTCAACTCTTTGATTTTGTCCCTGAATACATCTATTTAACAATGTGACTGATCATGTGACCGCTTGAAATAGGTTAACATAATGCTTTCGTAACTGATCTAGGGGCTAGTGAGTCTATACAGTGTTGTTGTGTTCTTTTTGGGGACAAAATCAAATCCCCCAAACAACTCAGTGATATTATGTGACTTTTGCAACCCAAAACAGTAAAGGGATGAGAGAATGATTCAAAGATGAACCTTTATTTAGATGTGACACTGAATTAGTGTCAAAGAGTCTTTGGTAGTTGAACTGCACACAGAGCCAGGGTGATCAAAGGCTGTCTGTCCTGAGTGGCAGTAACATCTGTCCTTCCTGTGGAGTTCAGACACTGGTGGTGCAGGCGTTGTCTGATGATGTCAACTATGAGATGAAAAGCTGATCAAACAGCATAGACGGGGGTTTACTAGATGATGGCTGAGGATGTCCTCTGAGGCTGACGGGATGAAGAGGCAGACCACACTGCAAAGAGATGAGCTGATGATGGCAGATGATGTCATCAAAGGATGATGGGGTGAAGAAGGTGATGAAACTGTGATTTGTGTGGCTGTGGCATCAGAAGGTAGAGTTGGCCATCTCTACCTACCTGGGGGTTCGAGACCTAGTTCCTGCAGTCAGATATCGATGTATCCTTGGGCAAGATGCTTAACCCCAGGTTGCAAGCAATGTGCTGTGAATGTGTACTAAAGGGGTTAGATAACACTGATGACTGCATAGCAGTTTCCACCATCAGTGTGTGAATGTGGTGTGAATAGGTAAGTGTGACCTGGGGTGTTAAAGCACCTTAAGAAGTCAGACGACTAGATAAGCACTCTACAAACCTAAGACTTTTACAGTTTGTCATTTGACTGCAGAGACTTGGCGATGATGGGAAGGTGGAGGGTCAGACACTACAATGGCACCGATAAACTGATTAGAAAGCCATTTTAAAAGGACAGTAACAATGTGATTGGCAACCAAGAGTAGAGCTGGGAATTTCCCACAGCCTCATGATACGCCATGTGTCACAACACTGAGGCTACAATATCATATATATCACGATACTGAGACCACAGTATGTGCTATTATGATACAGAGGCCATGATATGATACATATTATAATGCAAGTCGGTTAGGGATAATAAACGTCCTAAATAAAGACACAATATGTACAATTCCATCACCTGGTGATTCTTAACCAAAACTTAAACACATTAATGTCCAGTGCAGACCAGTGCTGCCCATCTTCACTGTTTGAATTGAGGACTCTGTTCAATAAAAATGGCGCCTCATATCCTTTATAAATTTCCCATGATGAGGGAGTAATGCACTTTTTTCTAGTTTGAAGAAACCTGAAATAATCCAGCATCTTTGCTTTTAGTCTTGCTAGCAGCCATTAGACTCTCTATCCATGTTGCCTGGTTGTGTTGAATTAATCCGACAACCAGACTATGCAGATTAAATCACACTGCCGTGCAGTCTCACGCCCTTATATGGACATGAAAGGGGTGTTTCTGACAGTTTCTCTCTATGCTAAGCACACGTACTTCCATCTTATGAGCACCTGGTATTCATCAACTTAACGGAGGTTTGAACAGCTCAGCAGTTTAAGAACATGTCATGAATCCCACCAAGGTTTCACTAAGAATGTTTTTAGGAACATATTTAAGACAAATCTTAAGAAAATATTGGTGAATAGCCCAGTACTACTGAACCATTTTGATGAGTGTAACATGAATAACTGAGAGTACATGTGACTACAATACATGTTCTGACTGGATTTGGCTTTTTTTTAATTAATGGCAAGTTTTCAGTCCAAACCCTTGTAACTCCGTTTTAGCTTGTTTCAGTAAAATATTAAATATAATTATGTACAGTGTTATGCATAGGTTTTAGGCATTTAGGGCCCTAAGGGTTTATCATGAAGCCCAATTCGATACAACCTGGGGCTGGAGATGGGGGCCAGGGTGGCAAGAGTCAAGCTTGACACATGTCGACACGTATGTTGCTTGGCAGCCAAGGTCAAGCTTGACAGCATCTCTTTTGTCAGTGCCTTCTCGTTACAATACACCCAGAGAACCCAGAGGTTTCTCAGAAAGTTCAGCTGTGCTCTCCATATCCACCCCTTACTCCATCCTTAAAGGTGGACTTTATTTTTTCAACAGATCATTTCTCGATGCCTCTGTTAACATGCTAGGACATCCAGAGCACAAACTGGGTTGTGTCAACCCCTCTATTCCCCAATGCAACCTAAGGCAGGCTAACTCATCATGACACATCTTCCTTCAGACTCGATTTTTTTGCCCATACATACCTAAAAGTTCTGCACAGTGCTATATTCTGGTGACTGCCAAGACAAGCACGATGCTAACTATGAAAATGCAGGGTTAAATTGTTTGAAAAATTCAGCCTTTTTTTCATTTCTTGAAAGGAAGTGATTTAAGAGATAAGGAGTTATGGCCTGATGACAGGGATATACAGAATTAGCTGCTTATAGGAAACTGCATTTCAATCAGCAACACAGCTTCAAATCAATGAACCATTACAAGGACAACCACTGAAACTCAAACACATCCTAATCTAACACGAGCACAGTGTCAGCCTAAATAAATAGAGGAAAAACAAAGCAGATATGTGGTCTGATTACCAGGCAACTGAATCTCCAAATCTGAAACTCAAATTGGCCCCCACTAGGGTGTGAATACACAAGGAGAAGCACCCACACACGTACACACACTTCCCCTGTTTAGCCCTCTCTGAATAGATTAGGCGTCCCACACTTAGAGACCCGAGGCGTTAGCATTAGCTCTCTGCAGCCCGTTGTCAAACCCTGAAGGAATCCAAACATTAAAACAGTCACAGAGGTAGAGAAGTGCTGTGAGGAATAAAACATGTACCCCCAGGAAAAACATCCTCCTAAGGCTCCGCTGTATTTTCACAGTTTGCTCATTTCCTCAGACCAGCCCTAAATTCGACTTAATCTTCAGGGAGCCATCTGAGCAAACTTTCATAAAAGAGTTTCGGTCAAATAGTGGAATTTCTGCTGTGCTGTTAAATGAGGAAGAAGGATTGAAAGACCCGTCACCTTCTCTAAAGCTGAGCATTGTTCTGCTGTCTTTTATATGTGCTTATTGCCAAGCAACTATGAAATAATGGGAAGCAAAAATGCCAGCCTTTTTCCCTGGGATAATTATTCTAGCTTTTAAGTGTTGCTATATCCCAGTGGCAGCTTAATGCCTCCATTATAATTATAATTAGAGAGAAAGTGTCCCACCTCCAGAAGGTCACCAGTTTGATTTCAGAAAGAGCAAATGTGTCATTAAGGTATCCTGAAACTACTGCGCCGTATTAAACTTACTATAAATATGACATCACAGCTCAGATTATTAACCTACTTTCTAATTATTTGTGCAAGCTAGACGTCCTGTTCCCAGTGGCAGGTCCTCTTGATTGGTTTCATGGTCCAACCATTAAATCAAAGTAGATTTAGTGTCTTTAAAGTTATAGCCAATAATAGTCAGCATGGGGCGGCTCCACAAAAAGTCAGTATGAAGGCATCGATGACTAAACAAGGTCATGAATAATACATGGGCTCATGACATCACAAGCCCCAGATTGGCCCCGCCCAAATTAAACCAAGCCAGGTTTAACAACTTGCTTGTAGGGTTCCAGCACATAGAGAGCTAGGAAGAGGCAATTTTCTGACATCTTATTTAATATACATTAATGTTTCATGTTTAAATAATAAAGTTCTGTTTCTTTTCCACTGTGCAAGTCATCTCCATCATAATGCACATTTTCATAAAATTCATAAAAGTGACGCAGTCACACTGATGATAATTTGCAGTTTTGAAAAATGTTCAGTTGTGTTTACAATTAATGTCTGGGATTAAAGAACGGATGATTGTAGCGTTTAAAACACTTAAAAGGTGTTTGTCATCTATACAATGGGAAATTGTTACCTTTAAAATCCTGAAAATAAAGACATGTATACATTTGGGCACATCTGTGTGTGAAATTTCATTCAATGTTTTGAGAACAGGTTCTTTTCATAATTTTGTTTGAAAACCATCTTTTTTGTGACGTGTTTTCCTCTGACTGTTGACTTAAAGGACAAAAAATATATTATCCAAATAATGTCATCACAGCCACTATCAGAAAGTGTTTCTACACATGATGGAGAAGTAAAACAGATCTAAATATTTCTAAAAATGCGTGTTTGATTTTCTAAATTTATCTCGACTAAAATGGACTGTAGTTGGTGAGAGGCCCATGGGTGCTACATAGTACAAACATAGACGTATTCCTAAATATAGTTTTAATATGTTTTAATCTGTTTAAATTTAGGAGGTTTCATCTTGTGTTAACTGGGGTCTTCTATTGTTATGCAGGTTGTAAAATTAAATCTAGTAAATTCAGTTGAAGAACAAGGAATGTTTGGCTTCATGTCACTGGTGTTACTCTAGTGGTGGTTTTTCCTGTGTCGTGAACAAAATGTGTCTCTGCTGGCATGAAAATATTTACATATTCATTGAATTTTTCTACAGACACAAGAATTCAGATTTAAAGAACAGTTTCCTTACATTTTCATATCATTTTTCAGATTTTTTTTCTTTTTGATAACAAATGTATGTTCCCAAAATAGACAATTATCATTGAGTCTCACTTTAAACAAAGATTTATAAAAAAAAAAAATAATGTAAAAAATAATGATCTCCAGGATTGTTTCTGAATTCCCTTCATTCTTCTTTATCTCTGCATGTGCAAAAAGGTTGAGATATATCTTTTCATAAAATCTCTTTAACATTGCTAATGGGATAGGGTAACACCAGAGACACAAGAATATGGTGTATGGGATCTTTTAATAAATTCCCCCCCAAAAAATTTTAAAAGATCATTAAGCTGTCATTTATGAGATTACCCTTCACCTATCCCTTGCTGATAAAGTTTGATTGTGTTTACAAAAAGACCCAAATGCAGATTTAAAAAAAAGTATTTCAACAATCAGAATTCCAAAAGACAAAAAAAAAAAGCTTACTACAAAGAGTTAGGCACAAAATGTTCAATCAAAAAGTTGTAAAGCATGAGGAAACATGGGGAACACTGGAAACATAGCAGGACTGGATGCACAACGAATTGACAGAGAAGCTAAATGCATCAGACAAAAGGTGTGTCCCAAGTCTCTTAAAATGCATCCATGCATTTTGAACTTGAGTCCTTTCTGTCTTTAGGTTACATGTTTCTTTTTGTCTTTTGTGATAGCACCATATTAGACTATCAGACAAAAATCTTGTTTTTGATGACAGGCTCTCAATGACAAAAGTGTCATATGTACCAATGCTGTCTTCACAAGTTTGCCTGCAATTTTGCCTGAGGTCATCAGTTGAGGAGGTGGGTAAAGGTGTGCCAACCACAGCTACACCAGAGGTGCTCCATGTATGATAGCGGCCCTGTGTGCTGAGAAGAGGAAAACAACAAAAGAGGAAGATTACACAAGATTTTGCTTTTAATTCTTGAGAGTTCTTGACTTCTACATTTAGTTTGTAGCCCAGTCAAAGACTGCCACCTATTAGGGCACTTCAAATATACATAAGGGAACATCTGCCAAGTGAAATACAAAATACTAAAGTATATCATCCAATGTCATAGCACAAGTCTGTCTCCAGCTCTCAGCTACATTCTAGGCTTACTAAACTAGGACAAATGTGAAAAAAATCACACAAAGACAAAAACAGACAGCCACATTTATATAACATCCTATTCATTTTGTTGTTGCTTTTATTCTAAGTGACTTACAATGAGTGCACTTTAACTCAAAGGCACTGCAACCACACACTGCTCCAACTTTGGAGTGTGTGCTTTTCAAAAACATAACTAAAAGCATGTTCAAGGCTAGAGTACACGAGCACAGAGACTTTTTTATAACAATTTGGATGTAAGAGCTGGCGAGGGCTGATGGTACACTGCAGTGTGAAAAGGTGAGGTGTTAAGGCTGCAAAGAAGGATGAGGAGGGGACTTAAGGGAAAGAACGGCACACTTTTGTTCACTGTTTAACCACACAACAGCTCTCACACTCAGTTGAACCTCATTAGTGAGACATGACCTGAGGCTCACTGTGAGGAAACTACAGCACAGTTCAGCACCACGGACAGCTCCCAGTGCATTTTCAGCACCACTCAAACAAGTGAACTTTTAATGCTCAGTTTTCCTTGCTGACTTGATTTAGTAAGTAGATTAAAATTTTGCATTATTCTGCATTGTATTCTGTATTTTCTTCAATGCATGGACTGTACTCAACTTTTCTAGAGAGGACTACATGTCAAAATAATAATGCAGAGTAATAAAAGTCACATTTCTTTTGCATATGTATGTGTTCTTTTTCCTGGCAGGTAATCTGATTATTTTCCCCTCTGTCTGTCTCTGTCAGTCACAGGAGAAACCACACAGACAAGGTCATTTAGTGTGAGAGCTACAGAGATCTTAATTAGGCCTTTGACAGTCGAGTAGCGTGCGGCAGACTTCAGCTGTCATCTAAACCGCTGCTGTGTCATTGAGATTGATTGTGATGGTGTAATTATGTCATTTTGGAGCCAGGGTATTCAGAAGACATTTGACACACATACACACTCTGAGATTCTGTGTGTCACTCATTGAACTCATGCAAAACTAAAACTTTTTCATGCAGGTGCAGCAGTGCCCATCCACAATAATGCTCAGGTTCCAGTAATTCAAACCAAAGAAATATTTTCTTAAAGCAAACAGTGGATTAAAAAGTCTGCCCTCTAAAACTAAGAAAAAATCCAGAGCTTTCTCCACCTTTAATTTAACTTATAACATACAGATCTGGTGAAACAAAGGAATCTATTAGAGGAATTAATCACAATGATAAGGAAATAGCTGGTTGCATAAAAATGCATCCTTGACTAATATTTCATTAAAGCACCTTTTGATTTCATTCCAGCATTCAGTCTTTTGGATTAGAAATCTATCAGAACAGCCTATCTCAGCATGACAAAGTTTACAGACTCGTCTTACAAATGGGTTCAAAATCTGTCAAATAATGAGGACATTTCCTGCAAACATCCCTCTTCGGGACATCCCACAGATTTTCTGCAGGATTCAGACCTAGGCTCCAAGACTCTTATCTTTCTCTGATATAACCCTTCTTTTGTAGATTTAACTGTATGCTTTGAGTTATCATCACACTGGAAGGTAAAATTAATCCTTAGCTTTAGCTTTCCAGCAGATATCGGTGTATTTTGGGTCCTATAACCTCTTTGTTTACACAGTTTTGGTCCATTTCATGTGGCCTAGTTAACTTTTATTTCCCATTGTAATCTTTGTCTTCTTTGCATATGACCTTTCTTGTCAAACAATGTTGATTGTAATTGTAGCTTGGTTTACATACTGTTGGCATTGGACTAAATCCTCAAATCTTTATTTTTTTTCCCATAAATCAGTGCCATTCATCACCCTTTATATCTGTTAGTGGGTTTTTACACATTTTAAACCAATAAAATCTTTTAGAAATATGCTGACCATGACCATTCAGTGTTAAATCATTAGAAAGATACTGTTTTTTTTCTTCACTCCCTAAAGAGTGGTCATTTTGCAGCAATATTTATTATTAGCAATATCTAATATTTATTATATTAATAGTTACACTCGGGGGTAAGTAGACACAAGTGAGACTAACTGCACAACCACTGTGGAGGAAAACACCAGGAAGATAAAGTAGCAACACAACAAGAGTACAAAAACAAAGACAAACACAAGAACACAGGGAGGAAAATAATGCCACAACAACTCATCAATAAGCAGACATTTAAACTTTAAACAGAGGGACATAACAGGAAAAATAACCTAAGAAACATGAGGAATCAAGGTCAATACTGTGACAATGTGCAAGCTGAGCTAACGCAAAGAGTTTGCTTCAGAGCCTTTTTATTCACATTTATGATGGACAGTGAAGGTGTCCTTGACAGGAAAAAGCAATATATAATATTTTCAGGGGGTGATGGGAAGTAAGTTTTACTTTCACAAGTATGAAGGAGGAGAGAACAGGTCTCACCTGCAGTGTCAGCACTCCAGTTGGTAAAAGAGCATACCACCGCTACAAGTCCACAAAAACTCTGCAAGGGACTCCCCTGTGGACAGCACACTATTAAATGATAAGTTGAAGGAAATGAAATCAACTCTAACAATCAGCAATCACAATTTTTGATACAAAGTTCCATGCATCCTAATACAGCACCAGAAGTCATTACCAGTGGCATAATTGAAGAACGCCATGATAGAAATGGAAAAAGATGTTATTCAGTGACCATAAAAGTGAGAGGAAACACTGTCTGCTTGTTCATGTTCAGCTTAATGCTGCTCTTTGTTACCTAGGGGTACTGATATATGTTATGTACAGTTTATATAAAAGAAGTAACCTAATCCAGCCGGTGTATTTGTTTTAAAATGTTGAATACGTTGCATACTTGGACACAAAAAGACTTCAAGGTTCCTGTGAGGTATTTCCTTATGTCCTACATTAGCAAATCATGTTATTTATTTATTTACTGACTGGGGTAGCTGCAGAGCACACCATGAATTTTATGCGTCTCTCCTCAGTGTTTTTGTCTGGCGGCCTGAGATCCCAGCAGTGGTGGTGCTGCTAAAACATTTACAGCATGTGAAGAAGAGACGTGACCAGGCCGTGTTGTGTTCACGTTACAGTCATGTTGGGTCCGTGTTATTTATGTCTTACTGTCAGGTTGTATTGCATCTGCCTCCCTCTTGCTCTCTTTTTGACACACATGCACTAACAAATGCACCAATACTCACAGACAGACAAAATTACACTGTTTTAAACATTTGGTAATTTGCATAAAGCAGATTCACTCACATCCCAAAAAACCCCCTAAAGTCTTAATAATAATTCTTGTTGACCCAAAATCTCTCTCCTTTTCACACTCTACAGAGAGAGAGAGAGAGAGAGAGAGAGAGAGAGAGAGAGAGAGAGAGATGGTGCTCTAAATGTCTGTCTGCATTAACAGACTTCAGCTCTTTTTGCTATTTTTGGCCATAATTAATTCTTAAAAGATGCTGGGTTTAATGCATCTTAGAGATGGCTGCTGGTCATGTGACTTGACAGCTAGTGCAGAAAGTGTCAGGTGCAAAGACACCGGACAGCTGGCCACTCCGTGGGGCGTGTGCATGCACATTCATCTTAAGTGTGCATTTGTGCATGAGGCCTCATGTCCATGTTTTTGGGGATGATTTTAGTATTTTCACATCTGCATTTACAGATACTTGCATGCCTGTGTTCAAAGAGGTGGGTCACTGGGGAGGTAAATGAGCTCAGCCAACACATGTGGTTGACTGGATTATGTAAGAGCTGAGGGTGAGGTTGCTAAAGAAGTGGGGTGTTGAATAGAAGAGTGGAAAAGAAGGATCAAGGAAACTTTAAAAATGTAGAATGTTACAAAACAGGAAATCCAAAGTCTGCAATACCCCGAACTTATGTGAACTTTCAACAGCCAGAACTCTTCCTGTGCTTTGTTCATTCTGGTAGTCTTCAGGGTTTATATCACAGGAAGCAAGTATGATAATGAAAGAGAAAAACTTTTTTCACCAGAAGGATTTGGAAGGATGCATTCTTACCAATCTCACAAACTGTTGGAGACAGAAGTCTGCAGTGTGGACTTGGGGACCAGCAAACATCACCATGTCTTATAAAAGGCAAATCTATTTTATGTAAATGTATTGTGTGGTAACAACTTCATTAAATTCCCCCTGGGTTTGTTGTTTTCAGCTCTGTGTTCAAACTGATGGAAGGGTACTTCCCTGAGCTTATCTGTAGTCAATCTGAGGCTCTAACATGTTTTTACACATTTATTGGTATTTTGTATCAACCTATCCCTCTCTCACTACTAGCCATGCAACCACGTGATTAATCTGTTTGTGTCTAGAGGCCCAGTGATGGAGTATCTTCATATGTGTATGAAAAAAGAAAAACAACACATTTTCAAAACCAAGGGAAATAAGTTTCTAGCTAAAAGACAAAGACCTAACTACTGGATCAAATCTGATATGAAAACCTTCTTTTGAACCATAAAATCTTAATTTTGGAGGATAATCAGCCAGTCTCCTTTGGTCTAAAAATCTGTGCCAATAAGTCTCATTGTTAGCCTCTACAATTAGTTTGAGAAAAAGTGTTTTTAGAGCCAGACATCATGGATAAAGTGTTTCACATATCCATAGCATGGCTCAACAAGTCTAAATTAAAAAAAATCTTACCATTATGCACAACTAGCAAGGAATGGCAAATTTTATGAGATTGCTTCAAGGTAAACATGGGGCTGATAATGCAGCAGACATCAAACTACTAAAGCACAGACATATCATGGATCATACAGCTTTACCCCTACAATGATAGGTATTAAGGTGAGCCAAGGGGCGCAGGTGGCCTAGTGGTTTAAAGCATGCCCCATGTGCGCAGTCAGCCCAGGCCGCATGTCTCTCCCCAACTCTCTCATCCCTGTTTCCAGTTCTATCCACAGTCCTCCTCTGTCATTAAAGGCATATAAAACCCAAAAATAAATCTTCAAAAACAAGAGACAGCCACACGCCATTGTTTCCATGTACTACCTTTGGGAGCTTTTTTTTATGTCTACTCCCCTCCAAAAGTATTGGAGCAATGAGGCAAATTCTTCTATTTTGCTGTAGACTGAAAGCATTCAGGTTTGACATCAAAAGATGGATATGAGACCATAGGTCAACATTCCAGCTTTCATTTCCAGGTATTACATCTGGATCTGACACACCACCCTGAAGATGGCACCTTTAGTTTCAACCCACCCATCTTTCATGTGAGCAAAAGTATTGGAACATGTGACTGACAGGTGTGTTGTGTTGCCCAGGTGTGTCCAATGACACTGATTATTCAAACAACAAATAGCGCTGAATGTCTACACTCAATTTCAGATTTGGGTTTCGCCTTTGGAGACTGCATTTATAGTTAACCTGAATTTCCATATACAGCGTGTGCGCCGTGCACCGAAGCACCGCGAGTTTGCTCCGACGAAAAGGAGCGCTTTAGAGCATTTAGAGCGCTGCGCCGCGGCGCGCAAGGCCTGATCAGCACGGGAGAACTGCAAGTTCAAGCAGGAATAGCATGTCAACAGCGGACTATTTTACCTTTTGGGGTTAATTTATCATCCTTTCCTGTATAGTAAGTCCATGATATTATTGCTTCCTCCATTGAGTGAGTACAGTAGGAAGTTAAAAGGTTAATGTTTGCTTAAAGGATCTGTGGTTTTATGCAAAATTCTTTGGCTAAATATCCCCAAAAGTTAACTGTTCCTCGTCAATGGCACCATTGTAGCTCTGTGACCCACTTATTTTGAAAGAACCGGATGTTCTACGCTTGTGACTTCCATGGTTGGTGCTTTCTGAACGACAGTAAATTTATGAGGTTTGGCAGCGGCCGGCGCTGAAATAGACCTGAAATGAAGTGGAGCGGAGTGCCGCTCCAGACACGCGCCGCTGCCGGTCTAGAGCGCCAGTTATGGGAATGCTCTGATTGACAATAGAAGGAGCGAAGTGCTCTGCAGTTCGATTCGCCAGCGTTCTGCAGCGCACAGGCTGTATATGGAAATTCGGCGTTAGAGGTGTACCATCATGAAAACCATAGAGCTGTCTATGAGTGAAAAAAACAAACAATTGGGAAGCTGAGAGAAGATGGGAAATCAATCAGAGCCATTGCACAAACATTGGCCATAACCAGATAACTGGTATACTAAGAAACAGATGTTGAACGGGTCGAGTAAGGAAAACAGCAGTTAACAACAAAGACAATGTGAGAGCTGTATAGAAAAACCAGGATGGGCTCATTAATCTTCACTGATGATGAACTTTTACCAAACTGCAGGTATTTATGAAACAGAAAGGGTTTTCTCACTTTAGTGCAAACTAACCCAAAAATCCTGTGCTACATTTGAATATCAGAGGGAAACTCCCTCTCCTGTTTTGTTATTTTTTGCAGCCCCTAAAATTAGAAGCAGGCACCTCATGAGGCTGTGAAATGGTAATTCAGCATGTCTCACACTGCGGCAGACTTCTTCACTCATGTAAAGTGGAGCATCATCCAAGTTATGTAACCACGTCTGTCAGTCAGTCCGTCACTCATTAAAAAAACAAAATATGAAAGAGTGAAGGAAGAAAGAAGCCGGGGGCAGAGACCTGAGTCATAACAGCTCAAGAAATGTGGATTTGAATGTTTCATGGTAACCCATTTTTGTGTAAAGTAAAGAGATCTTCCTCTTAATAAATCATTCTGGCATTATCTTTGTTTTATTTTGTAATGCTGTGAAAGGTTGAAGGAGCACAGTGCTCTTTTAGAACATCTGCTTTTCTATCATTCATGCAGCTAATGCTTTTTTACACCTCACAGAGGTTGGGAACAAACAGTACAACGTGTGAAGTGTCTGAACATGAGTGGTTTATTTTCAGCTTTCAGACTTTTCTCACTCATAGACTGAATTTTGGGCATTAAATCCATTGTGGTTTTCTTTTTCCTCCCTCAGACACTAAACAGATTCAAAGCACAACCTAGCGCTGCTGGCCTCTGACAGGATTTATGATGATCAGTGGGATGTCTGAATCATTTTAGCCCAAGAGGTTAATAACAACTTCAGTCTGCTTTCTTTTAAAATCAATAAAAACAAACATCTCAAGGACAAACCAGAGGAAGATTTTCGAAAGCTGACATCAGTTCCAAGTGTAACTTTTCACCATCTGCCAAAATGTTAACATTAATTTCAGAATAGCAGAGGCCTTAGGCATCTAAAGGAGCCTGTTAAATGTGTAGTGTGATTTATTTCTCTGTATCAATGTCAAAATGGCTCACAACATTAGTGGGGAATGAATACATCATGACTTGTTCTTGGTAGATATGCACTTCATTCTATGTTAATAATCAGGGTTTTTTTTTATTACCCCCAGTGAATAGCCTTTAGCTGTGTCTCAATTCATGGACTGCATCTTTCTAAGGACACATTTGACTACACCATAGCAGTGTCTCGATTGCTACCCCACGTCTAAGCAAAAGGCTGGAAAAGTAAGTGGTACTTATGAAAAAAAGCTGGAGGAGCATTTTGCAACTAATTAGGCTAAATGAAAACAGGTCAGCAACATGTCTGGGTAAAAACTGAACATTTTAGAGAGGCAGAATCCCTCAGAGGTAAAGATGGGTGGAGATTCAGCAATTCGCAAAAAGGCTGTCCGAAAATCATGGTACAATTTCAGATAAATGATCCCCTATGTAACACTGTGAAGAATTTAAATACCCCACCAGTTAATACTATCACCAAAAGATTGAGAGAATCATGAGAGATCTGTGAGCAAGAGACAGGACGAAGGTCAGTATTGGATGCTCATTATCTTAAGGCCTTCAGGTGGCAATGCATTTCTTTGGAAACCATGGACACCGTCTCCTGTGGACTAAAGGGGAGAGGGACCGTCCAGCATGTTTTCAGTGCAGTTCAACAGCCAGCATCTCTGATGGTATGGGGTTGCATGAGTGCCTATGGCATGGGCAGCTGAAACAACTGGAAAGCACTATTAATGCTGAGAAGTAAGTGAGGTTTTAGAGCAACATACAGCAAGCTCCCATCCAGACAAGCTGTCTTTGTGGGAAGGCCTTGCATATTTCAGCAAGACAAACCACATACCGCATCCATCCCAACAGCCTACCTTCACAGTGGAAGTCCTGTTGCTGAGCTGATCTGCTTCCAGTCCAGACCTTTCACCAGTAGAAGACAACTGGCACATCATAAAACAAAAAATCCAGCAAAGAACACCCAGGTCTGTTGAGCAGCAAGAATCCTATATCAGACAAGAATGGGACAACATTCCTCTCCCAAACCTCCAACAACTGGTCTCCTCACTTCCCAGACGAATACAGACTGATGACAGAAGAAGAGGGCAATGGTAAACATGGCCCTACCCATACTTTTTTGAGCTCTGTTGCTGCCATCAAATTCCAAATGAGCCATTTTTTATGAAATGGTAAAATATCTCAGTTTTAACTTCAGATATGTTGTTTATGTTCTATTGTGAATACAATATAGATTTATGAGATCCCAAAATTATGGCTCTCTGTTTTTATTTACATTTTACACTGCACCAGATGTTTGTGAATTAGGGTTGTACATGCCACAAAATTTGTTGTGCACCCATTCAAACAAGATGTCAGACTTTTAAGCTTCAGGGGATTACACATCAGGTTTCAATATTTGAAATGATTTGGAAAGTAGGATACTGACTTTCAAAAAACAAGAGACTGGATGCAACTGATTCCACGACTATATTACAACCAGATTGCAAACAATAGTTGTGGATGATATCGAGTAGCCCTTCATGGAAAGCAGCAAAGGAGTACCCCAGGGTTCCACTTTTGGGCCTCTTCCTTTTACTCTGTGTAGAAATGACACAACAGAAGAAATGAGACATTGTAAAATGCATCTCTATGCAGACGATATTACTTCATTCTCCACTGCATCCTCCTGTTGTCAAGCTATCTCTCAGCTACAGACTGATTTTGACATGATGAAAACTAGACAGATCGTGTGGCCCATTAATGCTGTGCTGACACCACTAGACAATGTCTGGCTAGATCATGAGCTTTATTTTAGTTCATGCATTTATGATGAAATGGGTAAACTAAGGCCTTAATTTGGTTGTCTTTACAAGAATAAGTCATGCCTAACAGTGAGAAACAGAAGAAGACTGTCAAGGCTAGAATTTTACCGGTTTTACACTGTCAAGACCCTCTCTATACAAATGTGACACCATCTGTCCTGAAGCTATTGGATGCCATATATCACAGAGCTCTTTGATTTATCACTGCTGACATGTTTCATACTCACCACTGTGACATGTATGGCTCTGTTGGCTGGCCCTCACTGGGTCAACATAGGATTCAGCACAGTATTCTGTTTATTTACAGAGCACGTATTGGTGAACTCCCTCCTTACCTGACATTATCTTTCAAACATTTCAGCTCTTACTATCAGATCTCAAAACTGGGTCAGTTTTAAAGCATCAAGGTTTAGGACTGAACAGGGAAAGACCGCTTTAAGTGCTGCTGCTTCCATTATGTGGAACAATTCTCAGAAGACAGCAAAGCTGCACTCTCTTGTATTATATGATGTTTTAAAGAGCAAATGTCTGAACTACTTAAGAAACATTAAATACTGATAGATTTTCAAGTATGAACGCTTGATTATGTTTGAACTGTTTTATTGTGTTCATGTTTTACTTGTATTGTTGCAGGACCCTCTGAGACAAGACCTCGGTCTCAGGGGTTCCTTGACAGAATAAAGGAAAAATACAACATTAAGAAAGTTATCATTGGAATAAAAGTTATGTGGATAAATTATACATGATATGGCATTGGCTAGATAATATATTTCCCCTGCAGCTGTTGAAGGTGCGAAGCAGTGCTTAGCAATGACGGGGCAGGGACAGGGACAGCTGGTGATGCAAACAGGAAATCCTGAGTAGACCAGTAGTCCTTCATTTTATGAAGGATGCTTCCTCTGAATAGAGACAGAGCTTTAATCCCCTCTCTTTCTTTGAAAAGACATAGAGTTAGAAAATGAGTCACTAAGCTGATAAAGAAAACTCAGTGGGATAAGTGGTAGTGTTCAGATAATGAGGAAGTATCTTCGTTAATTTTGGAACAATATATACACTATATTGCCAAAAGTATTCACTCACCCATCCAAATCATTGAAACCAGGTGTTCCAGTCACTTCCATGTCCACAGGTGTATAAAATCAAGCACCTAGGCATGCAGACTGTTTCTACAAACATTTGTGAAAGAATGGGTCGCTCTCAGGAGCTCAGTGAATTCCAGCGTGGTACTGGGATAGGATGCCACCTGTGCAACAAGTCCAGTGGTGAAACTTTCTCGCTCCTAAATATTCCACAGTCAACTGTCAGTGGTATTATAACAAAGTGGAAGCGACTGGGAAGACAACAACTCAGCCACGAATTGGTAGGCCACATAAAATGACGGAGTGGGGTCAGCGGATGCTGAGGTGCATAGTTTGCAGAGGTCACCAACTTTCTGCAGAGTCAATCGCCACAGACCTCCAAACTTCATGTGGCCTTCAGATTAGCTCAAGAACAGTGTGTAGAGAGCTTCATGGAATGGGTTTCCATGGCCAAGCAGCTGCATCCAAGCCATACATCACCAAGTGCAATGCAAAGCGTCTGATGCAGTGGTGTAAAGCACGCCACCACTGGACTCTAGAGCAGTGGAGATGTGTTCTCTGGAGTGACAAATCAAGCTCCTCCATCTGGCAAACTGATGGCCCAGTCTGGGTTTGTCCGTTGCCAGGAGAACGGTACTTGTCTGACTGCATTGTGCCAAGTGTAAAGTTTGGTGGAGGGGGGATTATGGTGCGGGGTTGTTTGTCAGGAGCTGGGCTTGGCCCCTTAGTTCCAGTGAAAGGAACTCTGAATGCTTCAGCATACCAAGAGATTTTGGACAATTCCATGCTCCCAACTTTGTGGGAACAGTTTGGGGATGGCCCCTTCCTGTTCCAACATGACTAGAAGAGTTGAAACTGTTACAGCTGCACAGGGTGGACCTACATCATATTAGACCCTATGGATTAAGAATGGGATGTCACTTAAGTTAATATACAAGTCAGGGCAGGTGAGCAAATAATTTTGGCAACATAGAATATATGTGTGGGTGTGTGTATTTTAAAAGCAAACTCACTCATCACCATGGAATAAGAAGTGTAGCACTTATTTGATTTAAGCAAGAATTCAAAAACTTCATTGCAAATAACTGACAGACAATCTTAAGCTGCCTTCCTGTTTGCAATTAATTAATTCTGACCACTGAAGTATGGGTATACGTTCTGTTACTTTTCTATAGGAGCACTGCAGATTGTTAAAACTTATAAAAGCAAAACGATCATCCTTCAGGGGACTTCTTTTCTTGCTGTGGTATCAAAACAAACCATCAACCATCGTGTGTGTGGGTGTGTGTGTGGGGGTGGGTGTGTGTGTGTGTGTGTGTTTTAAAGGTTTATTTGGGGCTTTCTGTGCCTTCATTGATAGAGGAGGACAGTGGATAAAACTCGAAACAGGGATGAGAGAGTGGAGAGAGACATGCGGGAAAGGGCTACAGGCTGGATTCGAACCCCGCCGCCCGACTACATGGGGCACGCCTCAAACCATTTGACTGTCTGTGCCCCACCATCATGTGTTTTTTACTGGTGAGGTACTGAGGTTTGAAAACTTGGTGTCGTGACAACCTTGATCAATCCACTATAGGCAGGAAACTCCAGGAGTCTATATCAGCCATAAAAGGGGAATAGTTAGTAGTTATTATTGAATAGCTATAAAAGCAGCAAAGAGAGGCCTTGTGGCCATTTGCTTTCCCACTTGGAACAGAGTCCAGGAAAAGCAGGATGTAATAGAAAGCTCCTCCCAGGTACTTCTGCTGTCAGGAGTGTGGCCATGTCGCTGCTTTAAGCAGAGGAGTCAGACAAAGTGAGAGTTGTGGTGACTGTGACTGTTTTGACAAGGAGTGCAAAAAAGAAAAAGAAAAAGGTCAAGCAGCATTCTGTAAGAGAAACCACTGCACAGTGGTTCCAGAAAGGATTTCAGAGGAGATGGTACATACAATTAAAGCTGAAAGGGGACTGCCATATGCTGAATCTGTTAGAGGAACAGAGGGAGTGATGACTGTGTTCAAGAAAGAAGAGCAGGGAAAGGTTGGAATTGAAAAAAAAAAAAACTGTCTGAATGGACAAAATGTTTTCAGCATTCATTGCCATGGTGATAAATTGTGCAGTGGACATTCAGGAGGCGTCAGTGAGGAGAAAAATGGTGCTCAGTGCTGCCAGAAAATTTTGAAGAACTCTGAGAATCACAGAAAAGACAATGCATTATTCGCTTAGCTATAACTGTCTCTTTATAATGTATTTTTTAAATATGCTGGATGTCAAATAGCTGATGATTATATGATTGTTTCTGCTCTGTCATTCTTTCCATGATTTCTGGTTGAATATGCAGAATCTGATGTTTATGGGGTCCAGGTCAAACGATGGCAGAGGCAACGGCTTTAACAGTCAGGAAGACTGCAGGGAAGCAAGTCACCCCGCTTGACTGGAGATCATGACTGCTTTCAGAAATGGCTGATAAGTGTTTTATAGTACAGACTGAGAGTATACAAGTATCAAAATCTGAATTGAACTAGTGAGCGTGGGAGAGTATGATTCCCTCTGTTGTCACTGCTGTCAGTGCTGATTGATGTGTAGCTGTCCATGGTGCTGATCTGACTTAATCATGCACGACGTCCTCAGAAAGGCATGGCACTCTGGTTCTGTGTATGAGCCAGGCCATCAAGGTAAAGAGTGCGTCAGGATGTGTCATACTGTGTACAGGCAGATAGACCTGTCACTCATGTAACAACATTTTTAAAAAGTTACAGTTATGATGTTAGCATCATTGCTAGCATTAGAAACACTAGCTATCATGGCTTGATCTTATGTTGATGTTAGCGTCATTGCTAGCATTAGCAACACTAGCTATCATGGCTTGATCTTATGTTGATGTTAGCGTCATTGCTAGCATTAGCAACACTAGCTATCATGGCTTGATCTTATGTTGATGTTAGCGTCATTGCTAGCATTAGCAACACTAGCTATCATGGCTTGATCTTATGTTGATGTTAGCGTCATTGCTAGCATTAGCAACACTAGCTATCATGGCTTGATCCTGTGTTGTTGTTAGCATCATTGCTAGCATTAGCAACACTAGCTATCATGGCTTGATCCTATGTTGATGTTAGCGTCATTGCTAGCATTAGCAACACTAGCTATCATGGCTTGATCCTATGTTGATGTTAGCGTCATTGCTAGCATTAGCAACACTAGCTATCATGGCTTGATCCTGTGTTGTTGTTAGCATCATTGCTAGCATTAGCAACACTAGCTATCATGGCTTGAGCCTGTGTTGTTAGCGTCTTTGCTAACATTAGCAAAGATGCGTTTTGCCCAGAGTTGGTACTTCAGACTCGTTGTACTTTGGAGTAAAGACAGTTCATCACTGCAGTATGTTCACACAACTTTCACTTCATCCAGACTTCCATTAGGCAGCTTTTAAATCCAAATTTTGGGTCTGTCCCCTCACTCATCACTGTCGGCTGCGTTTGACCCGCCTTTAATCTTTTCACCCCAGGGATGTAAACATACTCGCAGGACTACGGGAGGAAATAAACTTAGTCATATGATTAAATTCCATTGTTATTTTTAATGCGTTAATCTTTCCAGCTTAACCACGAGCATTAACGCGTTTATACTTACAGGCCTAAAATATTTATATAAGGTTTCGCATTGGTTTTGCATTGGATATTTCATTGGCAATTAAGCTACAGAAGGTCTCAGGTGATGAGTGACGCAAAAGGTAATGCAACACTTTTAGGTGTAACTAAGTAATGTAACGCTTTATCTTTGTAACATAACCAGTAATGTGTAATGGATTTCTTTTCTGAATAACTACCCCAACTCTGCTCCTTCTATTGTGCCATTTTTTTAAAACATTTTTTACAGTCTATGTTTAACTCTCGCTTTCACTCCCCTATAATATGATTTTTGACCCCTGTCAGGTGAGATCACATGACCCTGTTACCATTGACGGTAGTGTGATTGAGCAGGTAAGCTCTTATAAATACCTGGGTGTCCAGTTTGACAACCTCCTTAAATGGACTGCCCAGGTAGAATACCTGTGTGCGAGGTTGGCCCGGAGACTTTCACTTTCTGCACAGACTGAGACTGTTTAGAGTTAGCTCCAAGTTAATGCTCACATTTTACAATGCAGTAATTGAAAGTTTAATAAGATATGGCATGGCAGCCTGGTTTGGCAACCTCTCTGCACAGCTCAGGTCCAAAATAAATAACCTGATAAAAACATCTATGAAAGTGATTAGGAGGAAAGAACAGCCATCTTTGAACTCCATCTATGAAAAAAACTGTAGTACACCAGGCCCTGAAGATCCAGGATGACCCCTCTCACATTTTATTTCGGGAGTATGAACTACTCCCCTCGGGTAGGCGCTATAGAGCCTGTAAATATAAAAGCAGTCGTTTCAAACTTTCTTTCATTCCTACCTCAATCACACTGCTCAACAAAAAACAGGCTGCAGTCCCTAATGTTCCCTAGTCTGCTTATTCATAAGTGCTATACCTTCCTGTCATCTGCCTGCATGTGGGCACTCTTTGTGGTAGGTTGTCTAGCTGGTAATCTGTAATGTCCTTCTTTGCATGTATATTCAGTGCTTTTCTTGCAGTGTGGAAGCTGGAATTGTCAGTATTTATTTTATGAACTTTTATGATGTTGGATGCCCTCAGGCACCTCCTGCAGTATTGCAGACTCAGTGTTTGAAGTCGAAATTGTCAGTATTTACTGAATAAACTGTTATGTTGTTGTATGCTCTAAGGAACTTTTACATAGTGTTACAGACTCTGTATTTTTTTTTTCTTAATCTTGATGTTTGTACGTCAGTGTATGTTTGAGCTGTGTACGTTGCACTACTGCCCAAGGCAAATTTCCCCTTGGGGACAATAAATTATATCTTATCTTATCTTGTCTTATCTTATCTTATCTTATCTTATCTTATCTTATCTTATCTTATCTTATCTTATCTTATCTTATCTTATTTCCCAGAATGCCTTTGACCCTTTATAAAGTTAATGCATTAAACTTTGTTGTTTTTGTTTGTGCATGTTAAATCAGGGAGCTTCATTCTACATAATGTAGAAGTATTCAGCCCATTACACTATAATGCAGAGTTTAAACACGTGTCCTCTCTGATAAGTTCACCCCTATAAAAGCAGATTGGGAAGACACAGCCAAAATGAAGCTTATTAAAGACATACATATAATTAACATACGTAGAAAGGGCCCCGTTGCTTTGGTCCATTGGATCTGCATTCCCAAAGGAGAGTAATTGTCTTCTCTTTCCAATGTTCTTCAGATTCAAGGTTAAATTACTGATTTTATAGAAGCCATTTAATGCTGAGGAAAATAAAAAGAATAGAGGAAAATAAATAAAGGCAGCCTAATGATACGTTTCAGTTTATAATGCTAAAGCCAAAATCACATTACCAAACAGTCAATGAGGAGAAAACGTGAGTGGAGTCCACAAAGAGACAAAACAGTCAGGGGGGGTGAGTTCTTCTATTTTCTACTCCTTAAAAGCACAGGCCTTCACTGGAGAATATGCATGCTATTGTACTTTTTATTCTCTGAAAATATTCTTCTCTATTTGACTCATAATGGTTTGTGCTCTTATGTGTTTTGCACACTCTGTAGCCTATTTTCTATTTCTTAATTCACCACCTCTCCCCTCCCCAGAGGCCTTCCTCCCACCCCATCTACACGCCAGTTTCTGCTCCTTGTCAGCCCTGGGCTTCCACCTCCTCACCGTATAATGGCATCCTCAACATCCACTAAATATTTATATCCGTCCACATTTTTTATTCTTTACCATTTCATCAGTATTTGAAATAACATTAATATTTTATCCAACTTGTCACTGATCTGCTCCACTTCTGCTGTCATTGTCAGCACATGGATCCATCTTTGGTTTTTCTCTGTAGCTGTGACAACAGCAAGCAGTACTCGGACCTTTAGGGACCATTAAAGTGGCTGTGCTGTTGTTGGCAGAACATGGCAAATCCTCGGTTTCAGAGTCTGAAAGGCAAAAAATACTACTCCTCTTTTTGGTCGCTGAATGTTCAAATGTACATGGCGCCATTCCTATAATAATCAGCTTCATAAACACGATACATCAGGTGTGGAAAAGGAGAACATTTCTGTCAGGAGGATGTCTCAGATGTAGTCACAGCCAATAAAGGAAAAAAACTGTTTTAGACTGCTCTTGCATAGATTGTACACCTAAAAACAGACCGTTTGTAAAAGCACATTGACCACCCATGAAGCAGCTTCTACTTGCATCAGGCAGTAAAGATTCTGAAACTACAATGATGAAAGCAAACTGATAGGAAGTAGGGCCATCAGCTCTGCTACAGAACTGCAATTAAGATGAACAGGTACACTCTGTTTACCTGCATGTACTGCAGCCTGCACTTCTAATGGAAGCTGAGATCAAAAGCAACGACTAAATGTTATTAGTAACTGTTTTAACAGTCATATTCCTTCTGTACTTTCACTGATTTTATATAACTACCCCTCATACTGAGTTTAATGACAAGCAGGATGGTGGACAGTTCAGAATGGTTCTTATCCAGCCAAAATTCTTCATGTTTTGGGCTGCTCTGATGCACACAGTTTGATTTTGTTAGGGATACATGAGATTTGATTTCATCATATATCAGATATGCTGCTATTTACAAATCTATTTTAGCCAATACCAAATAAATAGTCTAAATCTTGGTTGTACTTACCTTATTTTTTCCCTCACTCCTACCCTAGCAACCAAAAACTCTTCATTTTGCCTACTTATTTTCACTTAAGTTGGCTTCACAGATCACTTTTCCTCTGGTTGTTTTCTCGCACCACTCCAAGTCCTTTGGCACCCACAGGGGAGGCGTGCTTCACACTTTGAACACCACAGGCCTTTACAGATATCAGTAGTACACATGAATGTACTTCAGACCAAAGACTTCGGTCCTTGAAACACTCTTTTATGTGACTGGGTATTTGGGTTAATCTACAAAAAAAGAATTAATCTTTCCCCCCTCAAAAAACAATTTATTTTATCATAAAGTAACAAATGTAAATTTTTTTTAGTTGATTAAGTTGTAAATTTAGAACGAAAAAAATAAAATTTTTTGAGTTTTACGGTTGACTATTGAGGTCAGAGGTGAAGGACAAAATTAATGTGGTTGAGACAAAATGACGACAAAAAAGTTGAAATGTCAAGAATGAAGTTGAAATTTTGAGAATAGAGTCAAAGTTTGGAGAAAAATTTGACGTTTCAAAATTAAATTGAAATACGATTTTGGGGGAAATTGTGAAGATAAAGGACAGCCTTGTTAGACTACAGCAGGTTTATGAGCCGAGAGCTGTTAAATCTGACTCTGAAGGAAAGTTTCACATGTTCAGTAATACCCGGCTGTTTGATCAAGTCTAATAAGGTCTGACTTCATTCTCAAAATGTTGACTTTTCTCAAAATTGTGTTTCAACTTTATTCTTGTCATTTTGCCGTTATTGTTGAAACAGTATTTTAGCTTTATTGTTGAAATTTTAACTTTATTCACAGCATTTCCACTTTTTCTCATCATTTTGACTTTAGTCAAGTGCACAGATTTTTTTCCTTCTCTCCCATCTCTAATCCTCTTCCATTGTCTTTGTTCTATAACAAGCAGCATAGATCAGTATTCTATGACAAGATCAATCCTTTCTTTGATCAATAACAGAAATACACAGACGTTAATTATGCAAAAGAAAGGACTGACATAACTTCCTTAGGAGTTGAAGTAACTTTCACAGTATAGCATCACAGTGTCTGTTTCCAGTCCATCATGGCTGTGCTGCAGTTTGACTGCGTGCCCCGCCGTCTGTCAATATCCACGGTCTCCGTTTTCAGAGCGTAGCGCCGAGCAGCACCGCTGGACTGCTGGACTCACAAGACTGCAGAGTTCGAGTGGTAGTTAGCCACAGAATCATACCCGACCATGTGACTAGACACTACTGAAGTGTAATAAAAGTATAAACCCACATCGAGCTATTGTTTGGAACTTCAGGAGCTGCAGAAGGTTGGACTTGCTTGGATTAGTCTCTGTTTTGTTAACCAGCTAACCAGCTATTTCAATTTAAGGGTTTCAGTGAAACTTCCTGCCGATCTCCATTCTGAATTGGTGCACAGGACTCCAGCATCAGGCTGCACGGAGGTGCAGGGGTTAGCACTGTTGCCTCTCAGCATAAGGTCCCTGGTTCACCTCCCGGTCAGGGATTGCATGTTCTCCCTGTGCATGCATGGGTTTCTCTTCTGGTACTCCGGCTTCCTCCCACCACCAAAAACATGCTCATTGGGTTAAGTGGTGACTCTAAATTGGCCGTAGGTGTGAATGTGAGCGAGCCTGGTTGTCTGTATCTATACAGTATGTCAGCCCTGTGATTGACTGGTCCAGTCCAGGGTGTACCCTTCCTCTTGCCCAATGACAGCTGGGATAGGCTCCAGCCCCCCCACGACCCCCAAAAGGATAAGTGGTATAGAAAATGGATGGATGAGCTCCAGCATCTGGCAAAAAATAGAAGTCCTGCATCTGCTGCAGAGGGCTCAGGATTGTTGGAGTCTGTGGACTGTATTATATTTGGCTTACTGATGCAGTAATGTGTTATTCCTTTAGTCTTATGCTGGTAAACAAAGTTGGATTGATTTATTACTAAAATGAATCATCTGTTATCTAAAATTGTATTAAAGTACTGCGATATTGTAAGCTCTTTACTTACTTTTCCCACAGGTAGGGCCTTAAAAATCAAAAAGGCTTTGTGTCCTCTTTAAATGACCATTTCAGACCAATCAGAGGAGGATGTGATGGTGATGTCATCATGCAGATAAAGGTTCTGATCAGTGGGAGGCAAGTTAACATTGGTCAAAATCTTAATGATGTTGACAACTACACAATAACGATAATGGCATGCAGAATTTCATATGTAAAAACAGCAAATTCCATTAAAGGGGACATATTTTACCCTTTTAAGACAAGTTTACATCAGTCTCAGAGGTCCCCAAAACAGGCCTGTGAAGTTTGTTGCTGAAACAACACTCTAGTGGGGGGGGGGGGGGGTCTGGTATTTGAGAGGATTGTGGACAGGCCAGGGGCACATCTTTTTTGTTAGAAATGCCTGAAAAGGAGATTTTTTCGTAATATGTCCCCTTTAAAAGATGTGTTTTTTAGGATTAAATTAATGTTTCTTGCTTTAATTATTGTCAGTCACAGTAAAATAGCATTTGTTTTGCTGATCATACTAAAGAGTTGCAAGCATGTCTACATGCCACAGTGTCTTTAGGAGCTAAGCTTCTCTAAAGTTCTGATTCTAAAATCGCCCCTGCTTTCAGAGGAAACCGCCAATAAGAAACCAACAGCTTAGTGTAGGAGCAGTTACTAGGATATGAAAGGAAATGAAAACCTCAGAAAAACTCAAAATGAAATAGATTTTTTCGATAAACTGTGGAGTTGGAGTGTCAGGACTTTGGGTTTGTTACGTGCGTCCTGGAGTGCTGCATGTCCTCTCTCTCCCTGGCTCTCTGGTCTCCCTCCTCCCTCTACCTGTGGGCTGCAGCACACCTGTGTGCTGTTAGCACTCAGGGTGGAGGAGGGGGAGTATTTAGAGTGGCAGGGGAGTAGAGCAGCAGAGCAGAGAGAGCAGAGCTGGGCCAGGCACCCGTGACACTCTCATGGAGAAGCGCGTGAGGAGGTTTGTTTCTTTGGTATTTGAGTAATTATTTTTTCGTCTAGTATTAATTCGCTCAGTTTGACCAAGCGTTTTGTTTCCCGTTCTCCTTTTCCTCCCTCCCCAGGCATGTTTAGACTGCCGGGTTTTGTTGTTTTAGTTTGGCTGTAGTCGTCGGTAGTCCTGTTTTCTCGTTGTGTTCTTTTCTTGATTAAATGGTTAGTTCTCTTGGTTAGGTGGTTTTAGTTAGGGGTGGTGGCTGGTCCAATGGCCCATTGCGTGGTCAGCCACGTCCACCACCCCTCTTTTGTTCTTTTTGGCCGGTGGCTGCAGCCCTTTTGATTTCGTTGATTTGATTAATGTGTAATTAATTAATTGACCTGTTTGTTAAAATAAAGCTTGGATTATTTTGGAACCATTTGTCTGTGTCCTTTTATATATGTTATGGTCTCTTTTGATACGAGCCTTATTTTTTTCCCTGTTTAAATGAATAATTTTAAGAGGCTGTAACAGGGTTCTAACCTGTTTTTGTCAGATTATAGATTTTTGAAATGAACATATTTCTCAAGGACACTATGACAATAAGAATGACAAAGTGACATATCACATGTTGGCAGCTGGCTCATTAGCATATTGTCATTTCCTAATTTGCTCCAGTGGGACAATGAGAGCTAAGATTTGGTTCCCAGGGGAAGACTTTTCTTTTTTTATATCACTAAGGTAATCTGGTAAGACAAGGAGGGTCGAAGATTTAAAGCAGGGGAGCATCTCTCCGTGCCTTCTAGGAAGTTTGACATTATTCATTGCTTTAAAACTTGAGGGGAATTTTAAGTGACTTCATTCTTGTACCAGTAAAATTCTGGAGGCAGACATTCATTGAGAATTACAAAAGATCAACACCCAAACAAAGTCATGCAGTCTGATCTCTGAAGTATGCAGAAATGTGTCACTGCTGATTCTCAATAAACCGCTCACTACAGCTGCGTCTGTGCCATACACGGTGAAATATAATTAATGATAAAATGAATGTTGTCTTGTGCAAAATCAGTCATAAACACCATTAAAGTACGAGCTGCACTGAAAGAACACTGTCATGTGCCCTGCGTCAAAATAAAAGCTCCCCTATGTTTTGTTTAAATGCTTCAGATATGAAGGAGTGGCAGGAGAGTGATCTGCACTGAAGTACATGTTAATAAGAGACTGCTATGCCAGTCAAATAGTGTTGGGCTTGAACTATATTGATCATACTTGGTGGCCAAATTCAGAATTTCATAGTTGCTGTTCACTATTACACTATATGGACAAAAGTATTTGGCCACACCTGTTGATTATTGAATTCAGGTGTTTCAGTCAGACAGATGGATGGACTCCACCACCAAGGGGCCGTTTTTCAGGGTTTGGTCTAGGCCCCTTATCTCCAGTGAAATCCAATCTTAATGCTTCGGCAAACCAAGACATTTTGGAGAATGCTTTGCTTCCAACTTTGTTGTAACAGTTTGGTGAAGGTCTTTAACTATTCCAACACGACTGTGTCCCAGTTCACAAAGCAAGGACTACAAACACATGGTTTGATGAGTTTGCTTTGGAAAACACCACAAAGCCCTGACCTGAACCCCACAGAGCACCTTTGACATGAACTGGAATGCAGATTGTGAATCAGGCCTTCTCGTCCAACATGAGTGCCTGACCTCATAAATGCTGTACAGAATGAATCGCCCACATCCCCATAAAAACAACCTAAAATCATATGGCAAGCCTTCCAAAATGAGTAGAGGCTGTTGTAGCTGCATAAGGGGGGTCAACTCCATTTTAAAGCACATGCATTTGAATACAATGTCACTAAAGTCCCTGTTGGTGTGATTGTCAGGCGGCTAAATACTTTTGTCCAGTGTGGTGTATTAGGGGCTGCATGGGGGCACATGGGTTAGCTCTGTTACCTCAAAGAGGAGGAATGTGGTTTGAATTGTGGTTGTACACGGACGTTTGGTTTCCTCGGTGCCTTTACGACCCCGACCCAGCATCGACAGACAGCTCTTCAAAATGAGTCTGCTTCTGCCCGAGGTTTCAGCCCATTAAAGCGAAGTTCTCCCTTTCCACCGGAAGTTAGTGCTGAGTTCATGATGGATTAATGTTGGGTCTTTATAGATATAACAACAAAGAGTTTGGCCTAGACCTCTTTCCAAAGTAGCTTGAGTTATCTTTGGTGACAAATTTGGGCTGTACAAATATTGTTGACAGCTTTTTGGTGACATTTTGTTATACTCCTTTTGGAGTATATTCTTTTTTAAAATGAAATAATTTTGTTTGAATATATTGTTTCAATTTTCAAAAAAAGATAAGATGCAAGATTTAAGGCAAGTGAAATAAAAATACTTCAAAGTAAAAGTTAAAAGTCTTATTTTCTAAGTGTTTCTAGATGAAAGCTTGTCTTCTGAATATTTTATCTATAAGGATATTCTTTTTAAATATATTTTAGCATCAAGTGTCTCGGCTTATAACAGACAGGAGCATTTCCTTCTAGATATTTTTGTGGATTATGTCTTCATGAGCAGTAAGTGGTGTACACTGACAACACAGCATGAAAACTAATGAAATTATGATCATGATCTTCTAAAGGTGTGGTAATTTAAAAGTAAGCAATAATAAAGTGATCTATGTGGAGTCAAATATCTCATGAGTGCAGGAGAAAACAGAAAATGTCAAAACATGCAACAGACCAAACAGATTTTAAACTTCCTGTTTTGCTTTGTTTGATTTGACTTTATGAAACACAAAAACCCAAAACTGTGACACATTAATGATAAATGAACGATACAGAGAAGCATTTGTTTCACAGCACGGTTTTCATAAAAGAATCAAAAGCTCCAAAAGAAGACCCATTTCCCCACAGAATGAGAGAGCCACAGTGCTAAGTGAAGAAGAAAGTGATATATATAGCAGGAGACAGCTGGTTGGGAGGGTGAGAGAAGAAGTGAGGAGGAAAGAGAGATGGACATAGATAGAGAGGGAGGAAGAGAGATAATGCATATTTTTTGGCCTCGGCCCAAAAAAGAGTCTTTGGATAAGCTTTTAAATTGTGAAAAAGAGTCCTCTATGAGTGCAAGAGAAGTTCAGGGAGATATATTTGGGCAAAGAATCTAGAGCACACAATCCCTCCATTTATTGGACAGACTGCTGAAAAACTCTCAGTCCTGAAACAGTTGCCAAAAACCTACATAGAACTGTATGACACAAGCTAAACGGCATCACAATGGGTTTATACTCAGTTCAAAACAGGACTAATCTGCCAAATGCCTGTAGAATTCCCTTGGTTTCATTACATTAGCCTCAGTATTTATGTGGGTTTTCTTTAATATAATGCTAAAATGATCAAAAAAATATTATTTTACTCATGGAGCAAAACCTTTGGCTGTATATGCCATGCATTCAGAAAGTATTCAGACCTCCTTCACTTTTTTCAATTTTGTACTGTTGCACCCTGATGCTACAGATAGAAAATTGTATTTTCAAGTACCCCATCATGAAAAAGTGAAAACAGAATTTTAGACATTTTTGCAAATGTATTAAAAATTCAAAAAAATAAAGATCACATTGACATAAGTTTTCAGACCCTTTGCAAAACACTTCAAATGTAGCTCAGGTTCCACCCCTTTCTCTTAATCTTTGCTGGGATGTTTCTATACCTTGACTGAAGTCCACCTGTGGCAAATTAATTGATTGGACATGATTCAGGAAGGGCCTGCACAGCAGGGGCTTAGCGCTGGTGCCTCACAGCAAGAAGGTTCCAGGTTTATTCTTGAGTAAGGGCCTGCAGAGTTACATGTTCTCCCCGTGCATGCGTGGGTTCTCTCTGGGTACTCCAGCTTACTCCCACCACCAAAAACATGCTCATTAGGCTAATTGGTGACTCTAAATTGGCTGTGAGTGTGAATATGCCTGGTTGTCTGTCTCTATGGCCCTGTTTACATGACGTTTTGCTTCATTTTCCGTTTTCATTTCCAAAAAGTTCCACGTTCAGACGGCAATGTTTTCAAAACGATCTCTATTAACATGAGACTGTGGGAAACACCAAAAACAATGTAGTAAACATGCCAGGCCAGTAGATGGCGGTGTGATTTTGCAGTGAACCAAAATAAGCCTAGCCAATATCGCCTTCAGGCTGCCCCTCGACGGCGTATGGGTCGAGTCAGAATCTGGCGCAGGCATGAAATACGTCTCTGCTGATCCCAGTGATGGTGAAGTAAATCAACATTTTGTTGGAGAAGTACAGTTCAATTCAAAAGAGTGAGGAGCACGAACAGTACACTGGTGTCGGCCATCTTTGCTTTGTTTTGGGCTTCCCATCCGCGCATGCATTATAAGCCTACTCATGCATGGATATTAACTGCAGCCGCAGTGCCCATGTCTGTTTTCAGAAAGTGCCGGTTTCCCTGTTTACACGGAGATGGAGACAGGGGTGTTTTGAAAAACTTCCACTCTGGAGCCCGTTTCCAAAAAGTTCTGTTTTCAGGCACCAAAACACCGTTGCTGTGTAAATGGAAAGCCAAAACGCTACAAAACGTTTCTGTTTTCACTCAAAAATGTTGTCGTGTAAACGGGGCCTATATGTCAGCCCTGTAATGGACTGGCGACCAGTCCAGGGTGTACCCCACGTCTCGCCCAGTGACAGCTGGGATAGGCTCCAGTTTTGGCTAGGGAGGGTCGGTCTGTGCTCACATGTAATACAAATGTAAGATTTGTATGTTTGTGTGTGCATCTGTATATAAGTGTACATGAGGTTGCACGTACACATATACACATCAAGAACAAATACACTATGTGTGGGTTATTTTGCATAATATGCATTTAATATGGATTTTAGTCACTTGTACAGCATTTCAAGTTTCTAACTTCTTGCAAATGTACTCAGTTTTTCAGTTCTGAAAGCAGATGTAAAATGGGATCAACCACCCTCTCCTCTCCATGTAGCAGTTGCGGTTTGTTCTTCTTGTAGACTCCATGCATTTTTCACTCTGAGGTGAAACAGCAAAAATGTCCTCAAGGAGAAATCAGCTAAAAGTGGATACTGTTATTCCTCCTTTTGTCTTTTTAATGTGCATTGAGAAAAGAAAGGCACATGAAAGAAGCACTGCTCCTGGAGAGACAGTGTCTGAGGCCAGGGAGAAGCTAAAATAGTGGGATTTTATGTGAATAATTTGTTATGTAATGCAGAGGAGATATGCACACTTTTGGTTTTGCAAGTAGGACAATACGTTGTCTGACCTTTTACATTTCATTTGTTTAAGCATTGTTTTATACCACTTCATTTCAGATCTGTGCCCCCTACAAGCCAAAATAAGCCAACTGAAGTAAAGTATGAGGACAGCCATTCGTTTCCCATACTGTCTATATTTAGCTAAAGAACCAGGAGCCTAAATTATCCCCGACAAACTCTCTACTTTTTAAGATAGTTATCTCCAATCTACATCTCATCAGCCCTGAGATATTACGGTCTGATGTGTTCACATGTCTGAGCATATCTCACTGCAGCTGAGATCCAAATTTTGAATATTGCTGCTAATGAGTAACGGAGAGCAGCATAAAAACAAAACACAAAACATAATGACGGTGGCCATTAACGGCTCCTTCTCATGAATCTCATTGCAGGAGCTTTCATCCTGCAGAGAGGAAGGTAATCATACCTGATTTGTTTGGAGCCTTTTTAGGGTCTGTTCATATGTAAAGGAGGGTTTTTAGGAAAGTAAGGGGAAACTTTAACAGCCGCAGCAGGGCTCGGCATTTTATTTATGGCCGTGTTGAATG
The DNA here is from genome assembly GCF_018320785.1 of Cheilinus undulatus. NCBI lineage: Eukaryota > Metazoa > Chordata > Actinopteri > Labriformes > Labridae > Cheilinus > Cheilinus undulatus. The sequence continues at coordinate 13,116,590 of NC_054870.1, read as the reverse complement.
TAGAACGGTGCTGGGTTTTCAGCCAGGACTTCAGGAGGTGATTTAAAATCTGACTTGATTTATACAGAGGGAAAAGGGCAACCTGTTCAATTTTAAGTGAGAATTTTTTATATGAAAAGGGATCTGAATCTAAGGTAAAAGGTCCTCTCACAGCTTTTGACTGAACGCTTGGACCTTATTGATCCTTTAGTCTCTCAGTGGCTGGCAATTAATAAGGAGGGATCTCATAACCAGCTTCACCGCTCCACTGTTTCTTGGTCAACCAGACTTTTATTTTTACATTAACAGCAGGGTGAAGACTGAAAGTGAGGGGGTCATGTAGGGCATCAAATAACATGTACAGGTCCAGATCTGGTTACAATCAATTGACTTCTGCGATTTTTAAACAGTCAATGTGTACAAGGCTGAAAAGGAGCTTGGATCAATAGCAAACAAGCGTGTCTGGGGTTGGAAAGTCACACCTACTTGGGGCCATTGGGACCACTCAGTTATGTCCTTGATTTAACCCTGATGGTCTAGAAAGGTTCCCTCAGTGGGTTCAATACAAGGTCAGTATGAGCAGAATCACAACTGTACAAATAATGGATGACGCCATTGTGAAGACACTGATTAGTTTGTTGACTGTCTTTTTTAACTCTTCAGTTTGGAATTTTGGCGCAGCCCAGTGGTGTCCATATTTGGAGTTAAGGGTGGTGTTGAAGAAGATGGAGGGGTTATCAAATACCATGTTGTTAAAGCTATGCTTTCTGGGTCAGTGTTTAATTCATTGACTGGCATTGGCTGAGAGAATTTCCACATGTGGTACAGCTAACCCAAGTTTTAAGCCAAAAAGGAGGAAAACATCATGTATTGGCAGGTAAATGGACACAAGGGTAAACCTTCTGTCTTAACAATGATCCTGACAGCTGTATCTGTCACTAATGTTTGATAAACCCAGTGTAACCCCCAAATTCCACATGCTCCTTCTGTGCAGCAATCCATTCATGAAGTGTACAGAGCAGATCACTCCCCTTCTGGTTAGGGCTGCTGGTGATGAAGACAGGTAGAATAGGAGTAGCTGTTCCAGTGTCAAGAGGGGAGGACTTGTGTCTACCACTTTTAACATTTGTAGTTCCTGTTCTTATTTTAGTGTGTAGGCCTTATTAGAAAAGTATTGAGTATATTTATGGAGGGACATTGGGATCTAATTTGTAATCTGTGCAGAGCAGCAGACAGGTTTCTCTTTGCGGTGAAGTATTGTGTTTGCAGTGCCTCCTGTAGAGGGTGGCGTGTTTAAAGGTAGCTCCCATGCTAGAGTCTAGCCTTCAGTGGGAACTGTGTGTATTGGATAATCTAAAGCCTTGGAAGTGCTCTCGTAGACTGGTTTAATCCCCAGTTACAGTCTACATGACCATTTAAATGAACTGGGTTATGACTTGTAACTGTTAATAAAGCCATTTGTATTTTTGTAAACCTGCATTATGTGATTGGCTCTGACTTGGTTGCAGTAAATTTCTGCTCAAAAATTTTTGAATCCACAAATTATTAACATCCTTGAAGAAAACATAAACCCTTTGACCATGGCTGAAGTAAAGAAGATTGGGGAACATCGAAATGTTGATTAAATCAACCCCAAAAAGGCAAAAACCTGTTTACATGCTCATGTAATCATACATTTCCGATGATCTTGTGATCCCTAGGCCTCTGGTCATCCAAAGAAAAAATAAGAAAAAAACCAAAATAACATTCACACAACAACCAATCAATTGGTCGTTCTCGCACGACCACAAGTGTGACCGACCGACGAGCAGGATCTTAGTCGGATAAAAGCATATCAACCAATCAATTGAAGTTTGTGCCCCAGTGCACAAAAGAAGGACTATAAAGACACAGTTTGATGAGTTTGGTGTGGAAGAACTTGACTGACCCACACAGAGCCCTGACCACAACCCCATCAAGCATCTTTGGGTTGATTTTCGAGATTGCTGTCTCACATTGACCTCCATGACTCTTTCAGTGCTGCTCCATCCATCCTACGCCTAGCTGCTTCATTGCAGTTGACTGTCTCTGTGCCAAGGTGTACTAACATGTATATCATGTATAGCCGGGGTATCCAAACTATGGCCTGGGGACTAAATGCAGCCCGTGGTCCAACTTTGAGTGGCATGCAGCAGACCCTAGAAATAACATGAAGTATGGCCCACATTTGAACATGGAGCTTGTGCCAAACTGTGCTGTACTTCAGAGTCTTAGCAAAGGGGGGCGCAACCATGCTAATTCTGTAAACAAACATCTGGACAGAAGAATTTATGGATTTGTTTGTTTGTGATTAAATTGAAACAACACTGTGGTAAACATACTGGCAACCAAAAATTAAAAACATCTTACCAGTAGCAGCAATAGCATACCAGGGGCGGAGCCAGTGGTAGCTAGAGCCAAACAGGGCCTCCTGAGATCTGACTGGTATCCACACAAACCTGGAAATGATTATCTATTTGCCAGCTGATTTGCTCTGAGCATGCTATTGGCTCCCATGATGCCTTATTTAAACTGCTCCAGCCTGGCAATGCTTTGCAGCTCCCTTTGCAACCCTCCTCCACCCCAGCTCCTCCTTTATACTTCTTCTGACTTAATCAATATGATGTCTGCTCTGGGGTTTTTAATGCTGCTCTTCCTGCCTTAGACTTTCCTTACTGGCATAGGAAGAACAGGATGCTTGATGCTGTCCACGTAGGCAATAAGTGCTATAATAAATGCTAATAAAGAAACATTTATAGCTGCAAATCCTGTGTTCGTGAGTGATCTAGCCATTTAGGCATACTCAGTCACTAAGTATCATAACCTACATTATATTGGTTTTACAAACTTTCATATGCTGCACCTCATGGATATTAAAGTGGCCCCAACATCCTTATTTCTGTATGTGGCCCTCAGTGGGAAAAGTTTGGACACCCCTGATGTATAGGTTTGAAGTTCCTAAAAACTCTTTCAATGTTCCGCAATATTTTCCCCAGAAATCTGATTAGGTTCCACCGTTTTTCCACATGGTTCTTCGTTGTTTTTTTTCTGCTTTGGATTGAACTGTTGGTGAAACTGCTCAACACTGCCCCATGATTAGCAGTGGTATTGCAACTTTTGATTTGTGCCCATAAGCTTTGAGAGACTTGATGAAATAAGGACCCAGAGCGGAGACAGGAAGCTCAGTCTCTATCAATATATATTTCAAACATAGAGCATAAATGAGTTTTACCTCACTGCCCTGCTCTGCTCCCTTGAGTTAAGAAGTCTTTTGGTAAAAAAAAAAAATAACTGCACTCCAAGCTGAGTTTGAGGGTGTCTGATGGGGAATTAAAAGTAGGGGAAGGTAGGAATTGTGAGAGGTGGAGTTTTAAAACTTGAAAGCAGCCTGTAGAGAAATCACATGCAGGTGTAATATTATTCAGATTTTCCCTTCAAAAAGTCAAAATAAGCTTTTTTGTCTTATCATTTGCCATAAAGTTTCTTCTTAAGATTTCATCCTTTTAAATTTAACCTTTGGTGAGCTCAACTTTTCTCCATAAGGATTTGACTGCATAGTAAGCCATTATTCTGACAGGGACTGTATCTGAGGAGTTTCACTCCATCTTTTTTCGGTAGAAAATTTCCTGCTGTATTGTGTCGACTGTCCGCACCACTAAATCTGCATTGCAAAACGTGTCTTTGTCAGACAAATCAAGCAAAGCTCCTTATTGACTCATTGCCTCATCATTCATTATGAGCCTATACACACCAACAGAGAGTCTCTTTCAACTTCACATCAGTGTGCAGCACGTTGCATGAAGAGGGAGGGGGGAAACATGAAAGGATTCTGCCTCCTAATTGGAAATTTTGGGTTACAAAGTACTTTGAAGATCCCTGCTGCCTCCTAAGCAGTTTCTGGGTTGTAATATTCCTCTCAGCCCCAACCATAGACGGTTTTACAAAGGGATCAATTACACGTCGGTCCTCAAGGAGTCCAAATGCTGCTTTAAGATTCTTCTGAATCACATATGGATACAGTGACAGTGAGAGCCCTCTTAACACCGCAAGGTTTCCTAGCCCGCCTACGTGGTGGTACGGTACAGTTTTTCAGAATGTCAGCTCTTCCCTCAGGGCCGATGTTTTTTTTTACTTATTCCAGTACTTAATGGGATTAGCTTGACAGAATCCACCATATCATTCCTCTAAAAGAGTCCTCTGTGCTTGGTGTAGCACCAACCACCACCATGACTGCTGCATGTGATGAGGAAGGGGTGAACAGGATGTAGGAACGGCATAAAGAAGGAAAACATCAATTTCACTGTGGTTTTTGAATACATGAAAACAAACACCAGGCTGAAAATACCAGCTAGTGAATGAAAGCTAAAAAAGAAACTGTGGTAAGAGGTAAAAGTTTGACCCTTTATGGGACAGGGGACCATATATGGTCACTTCAGCTCACTTCCCTCATGGTTTTCCCACATACTCTCTGTGATACAGTAGAGCCAGAAGTGTTTTTCTCAGCCAATCAGTGAAGATATATCAACATAGAATGTGACATCACACCAACCTACCAATCAGCAGTGGCCCAGAGCATCTCGAACTTCCTGTTTCCTCCAGAACTTGCATAATGCAGTTTTACAGCACGTTTAGTTCCACACCAATGGCCATAACATCAGAACTAACCATGGTAAGATGATGAAACTCACACATCATAGAGGTGAATAGTCATGCTATATGCTATGGTAGGTTTGGAGTAAGATTCCTAGCAATTACTGTAATTTTAGCAGGAAATACTCAATCATCTTGACTTTATATGTGTTTGTTTAATATTGTATTATACGTTATTATAATACTATATAACAAATTATTAAGTATTAGTATTTATTTATGTATATGTGTATATATTTCTCATTCTAACCATTTTAAATATGCATGTACTTCATAGAATTTTTGTCTTTTTTACCATACACAGGCAAGGGACCATATATGGTCACTGGATTGACCTTGATTTTCACAATAATAATGAAAAAATATACTTAGTATCAGTGGCAAAAGTTTTTTAAAAAATCTTGGGATGTCCACCAATTATATTCTAGGGGTTAAATTTAAACACATTTTAATGAGTGCCCTATTAAGGATTAAGGCGTCCGAATAAGAACTAGAAGACAAGGGACAGAAGAAAACAGCTTTGGAATAACAGAATGAGTCAGAGATGGAGTGTGATAGTACCTCGGATAAGAAATTAGATGTTATTAATTACAAAGAATAGTGAAGAGGCAGGGTCAGATGTCTGGCGACTGAAATAAATGAATGAATGAATAAAGGCTGAAATAGAAAAACATTTAAAAGAAGAGAATCAGAGTGACAAAGCATCAGATGAATTACAAAAGAGGAGATAGACTGAAGCTGGGTTTTTCAAAAGGAAAGAACAAGAGATCAAATCAGTAAATGAGCGAAAAGGACTCACAATGACAGAGGAAATTTGAGTAAGACAGAAGAGAATATTTGGAACACGAGAAAGATGAAAAACAGAGACAATGTCATGAAGAATAGGGTCGAGCGATAATAAAGAACTGTTTAGAACTGACTTCACACGCTTATTTAGGTCACAAACAACGCCAGTGGCAGACTTAGATGACTCCTGACGTGATTCTTTGGGGACTGTATACACGCTTCAGTATCGGTAGAGAAAATCATATCTGGGGAAAAGATTTGGGAGCAAACTAGGGGTAAATCTTGCATTATTTGAGTGTAATCTACAATGAATGGCTTTAGCCCATCTTAATGGCCAAAGACAGACTGGCTGTTATCCACTCTAAAAGCTCAGACAGCAGCTATAAAAGGATCTCACAATGCATGAAAAGTTCAAGTTACTGCATTATGCCTCTCCATGCACAGGGGATTTAATGGAGAGTACTCTGCACTGTATGTTAAGAGGGTGAGAATGGAAATTCATAATCTTTCATTATTCACAAACTTTCATCCAATAGAGCATGTTCTTGTTCTTGCACTTCAGTGCTTTAAATGAGCGAGGAAGAGTGTCAGAGGAAATGGATCTTGATATTTACTTCTATCAAACTTTTCATGGATGGACCTCAGTAATGGCTGCATGTGAAGAAGTAGAGTCGGATGTCATGTTTGGGGAGGTGAGATGGGAAATAAAATACTTCAGTGGCTTGAATTAACCTGACACAGCAGATTGACTCTTCACATGTCTACGGCATGGGATGTATTTCTCATTCACCTGGGCAACACCCCATACATGGTATTTGGAAAGTGCCAAAGCTGTTGTGGCAGTACAGCTGAGCTACCGCCTAGTTCTCATCAACTGATTGCTGATTGGCTGGCTCATTCTCTGACTGGGAACAAGCGAATCTGCTTGAAGCTTTGCATGGACCTGCCAGATGACAGATGTGGAATCTGGCAAATCCACTGGCTTTGTGAGGCTAGGATTGAACTGGTTGGCATTGCATTTAAGAAATAGAGTCCAGCATAATAGTCAAGCCTGAAATTATTCATACCCTTGGCAAATTTTGACTTAAAGTTACTTTTGTTCAACCAACAAGTTTTTTCTTGATTGGAAAAGACACAAGCATCTCCCAAAAGATAATAAGACAATGTACAAAAGGCGTCACTGTGGAAAAAGAAATGTTTCTCAGCTTTTATTTACATTGGAACAAAAATTGGCATGTCCAAAATGATACATACCCTATGCAAACTGTCACAGTCTATTAGAACATATGATTATGGCAGAAAATTAGTGAGGCACCTGGCTGCAGATGGTACATCTCGAACGGCCCTTTCAATGACCGTTCATCTTACACGGCGTTTCCTCCAAGTATCAGAGTCGCCAACAAAGTTATGAGAGTCTTGCTAAAGTTGCAGCTCGCTCCCGTTGTCTCAGTCGTTAGGTGTGAGGTGGTCGTAAGACTTGATTTGAGCCGTTTTGAGGCAGTCTTTCTTCAATCTTGGTGTTAAACGTGTTTGATATGGTCGTAAGTCTTTAGTCTGGTCTTATGCAAATTGTGTTTTTCAGTGAAACAACCACCATCCACAACCAATGGGAGCCAGTGTTGTGCATTAGCATGTTAAATCACTTCATTTTTGAAAATATGAACGTGAGCGTGGATCAATCTGGAGCCTCTGAATGTTCCCTCAGATCTCAAGAGATTGAAAAACTTTTCTGTTCAGAACTTTAGCAAAGTCCTCTGGTGTAAGGCCAGCCTTGTCAGAAGGGAAATACTCACTAAAACTTCTGAATTAAAATAGAATCACACTTCCATTTAGGGCTAGGGTAAGGGTTAAGGTGATGGTAGGACACCAAAGTTAAAAAGTTAAAAATCCTGACCTGCAAAACATAATTACAAAATATTTGATAAAGCAGACTAAACAGTCTGCTGGCAGGACAAAAATCTTTTTCTACATGAAAACATTCTAACACAGCCAGTGTAGATTACATAGCTCTGCTAGCTACATGAGCTATGTAGATTATGTAGTTAATGTTGCTAACGTAGATAATGTAGCTAAAGCTAAACTCACAAAGCAGCTACAAAAGCGACATAGCTATATCATCTATGTAGCTTACAAAGCTGATTTGTGAGCTTAGCTCTACGTAAACTACGTAGCTATGCAAGCTGTAGCTATGTTTGTTAAAGATTATGTTGCAAAAGCTAACTAAACTACATTGGCTTGTGCAGTAAGGTTAATCATGTAGTTAGCATAGCTTTGTTAGCTTTAGCTGAAGTGAGCCACCATTTGTGTGACTACTTTTAAAACAGGTCTATACATACTTTAATGAAATCTCAGATAAAACCTCTGATCTTTCTGTTTTATTTAAGGAATGTAATTTAGTCAGTAATGTTTGCATTGTAGTTATTTCATGAATGTAACTGCCAGATTTTGTTTCTGAATAAAGTTGAATTAAAAATAAAAATCTAAATCTCAGATGAACTGTGGCCAGGCTGTGTTGGGAATTAACATTCAAGTTGTAATCGCCATTTGTTGTGAGCTACAACAAAAGATTTTAACTGTGTTTGAAGCAACACTGAACCCCTATCAATGCCTTATTTACCTTCCTCTCAACTCCTGTATAACCCTTTCCCCCACACCGGCCTGTGTTCTGGCTGTTTGGGATTTTATCCATTCTCATAAAAGTATCCCCTCCTTTCATGGCATACCATCATCACTTGAGTTTAAATCGCTCATTTTATTTTTGTTGTAGCTTAGTTTATTGTTGCTGTCTCTGTCCAAGCCTGCAGCCCCAAACAGCTGATCAGGAGATAAAGATGCGCAGAGGCGTTGAACATGTAGTCAAAGCTTGCATTGCAACATACTGCCAAACACATACATACAGTTGAGACAACATTGTTTTGTGACCCATTTTTACCTAAAACTCATTTAACTGTGTGGTGCAACTGTACCTGTATGTAGTGCTGCAGTAATGTGCTGATATAAGAAAAATAAATCAAGTTTCTTTTCTTTTCTCTAGACCAAGGAAGCAATAAAGATCAAAAGTGAGTTACAGACTTCTGCGGCACAGGGTACTCTGATAGTTAGTGCTACACTCTGAACAGCTGAGCTTTGAACCGATACTGTTATGAAATAAAACTCTTTTAATTAGAAGTGCACTTTGTTAAAACAGAATCATTTGAAAGTTGTAACAAGATTAAGTTGAATAAATGTCAATCACAGTTTCTGTTGAGGTGACTGGTCAAAAATCATAGGTAGATATTTTTAGGCTGAATAATGATACACATTTATCTTCATATATATTTCTTTCAAGAAAGACAACACATTACAGAAAAAGTCACTTCTTAGTCTTCTTTTGCTGTTGCAGGGTCACAGCCACATTACCCAGACTCCTTTACTTCCTTGATGGCAACAACTTCCATTATCCCTTGCACCCTTGTGCCATATTCAGGTAAACTTCATCCTTTTGAATCTGGGGTCAATAGTGGCTGCCAGAGCCAGTGAGTTGGTTCTCTCTGTTGAGATTCTGTTCGGACTTCTTCTCACTGTTTTCTCTTTTTCTGCACTAGTCAGAAAGGCTTTTACTAAGCTCATTTCTGGTTCGCTGCATGGACTGCTGCAGCCCTTTGACCAGAGGAGATGTGAAGCTGAGGCTGTACACTGAGGTGAACAGCGACACACTCAAAAGGCTCTTCAAGTGGCCCCCATTGATCTGGCTTCAAATCAATGTAATTTTTTTCCTTCCAGGTTACCTCAGGACCAGATAAAGTGGCAGTGGCTGGCCAGCGCTGTTCCAGGAGTCTCTTTATCTTGTCTATGTACTGTTCTATCTTGTGCAGACATCTTGAATCAGCTTGAGTTGTGCTGTGTCAATTTGCTCTCATTACATCTCCCCCTTTGTATTAGCCAGCTCTCGCCTCGGGAAGTGTTGTTCACCTAGCTGCTCCCAGCTGCTAGCAGGTCTGCTGATAGCAGGCTGTTTGAGGGCAGTAAACATTGAGCTGAAATGTGTGTTCAGAACAGTGGATCAATATCCAACCATGCTTTGCTCCAAGCATTCACATTTCTGCCACCATATTAGACCCGTGGAAAATGGTGGGTTGTTTCCTCCAGGTGGGGAGGGAGTCTCTGCCTCAGGTGAAGCAATTCAAGTATCTTATCCCTTCACGAGTGAGGGTAAAAGGGAGATCAACATTGATGGACAGATTGGTGCAATATGTTCTGCAGGCGTTGTGCCGGACCGTTGTGGTGAAGAGGGAGCTGAGCTGGAAGGCAAAGCTTTGCCGGTGAATCTTCCTCCCAACCCTCAGGAAAATGACTGAAAAAATGATATCTTGGATACAAGTGGCTGAAATGAGTTTTCTCCGGAGGGTGGCTGAGCTCAGCCTTAAAGATAGGGTGAGGAGGACACATCTGGACATTACTAAGAGTAGAGCTGTTACCCTTTTGCATCATAAGGAGCCAGTTGAGGTGGTTTGGGTATCTGCTCAGGATGCCTCCTGGATGCCTCCCTTTGGAGGTTTTCTGGGCATGCCTGGCTGAGAGGAGACTTCAGGGAAGACCCAGAATGCACTGGAGGGATTATATATCCTGTCTGGTCTGGGAACGCCTCCGAATCCCCCAGCAGGAGTTAGAAAGTGGTGCTGGGGAGAAGGATCTGGGCTGACTTGCTCAACCAGCTACCACTGCGACCCGGCCCCGGATAAGCAAAAGAAGATAGACAGGTGGGTGGATAGTACACAATTCTAAAACAGATCATACAATATAATTCATTTTTCACAAAGCTTAGATAAGTGATGAGTCTTTTGGTCTAAACTTTTGACATTTCTTCTGCCTTAGCCATTGAAGTAACCTGTGCCTCCAGCTCAGCTGTGTCAGGTGTGAACACGCAGCTCTGTGTGACTGATTGGCAGCTGTGAAGCTGACAGGGAGCAGACGGGGTCGATCTTTGCCTCCATGGTTGATAAATGAAAGATTAATCAGGCCCTCCCCCTCACTGCCACAATCTTACAAATATAATCAGAACGATGGCCGTTCTAAATGAAGTCACGGCTATTTTTCTGCTGCCTCCTCACTCACTGACTCATCCTGATCAACATGGCTTTGACTCACCGTATTAACATGGCTAGTTGGCTCACGTCATAGTCATAACACTAAACGCCAATGATTCAGCGTTTAGTGAGTTTGACCGCACATCCACCAACTGTTTTATGACCCTCTTTATCTTTCAATCATTCATCCATTAGTGGCCCATTTCTCCCCTTTCTTTCTCCTGTCTGCACTTCTCCTCCATCCGTACCATACATTTTTATTCTCCCATTCCTTTTCCATCCTCTGTTGCTTCTTCAAACTCTTCCTTTCCTTGCTGCTCTTTCTCCCCCCTCTCCTCTCACCATGCATGCAGCTCTACTCACTTTTTGACTCGGGGAACAAACGTCTCACATTGTAGCGTACAAAACCAAACTAACGTGCAAAAAAAGCACACTTCTTCTTCTTTTAGTGTAAAAGTACACAGCAGTAGGTGTGAAGTTCTCCTGGAGTTTCAGCCCCCCCACCCCCCCTCTGCTGTCCACTGGGTTTTGAAGAAAGCAGAATTCACTCTTTATGATATTTTGAGCATGTGGGAAGGCTGAATCAATAACAGCCGCTCATGTAAACGCTGCCCAGGGCGGCAAAGTAAATGAGTCAAACAACAAACTGCGTCACCGCGGACATCAATCACAAGTGTTCTCTGATCAATAACAACACCAAATCAATGCAACTTTGTGCCACAGTTACACGTGAAGCTGATGTACTCTAACTGCGGTTATGATGCCTTATGTTATTTCCATTCATTACGTTTTCCACTCCTCCTGTGGGCGGTTATCTTCTCACATGATCACATGCCCTTGGGCGAGACAATATGTGGTGCAAGTAGAAAGAGGGTTACTGGTTTGAACTCCATAGCAGGTAAAATATTCTTTTAAATAACCTTGCAGCTTCACTGCTCTTTATGAGTCAAAGAGGACCTTTTATTTTCTTGACTTGGTAGTTCCTTTGGTGTTGGGCCTTCCTGTGCCAGTGTGTATTCAAAGTAAATGAAGTTCAAGAAGAATCAAAAATGTACGCTGAAGTCTGGCCCAAAGTAATATTTTTTTAGTGGAAAAGACACATATGTACACATTGCTCATAAAAAAATGTCAGACACTTGTTAACAAATATTGATGGATTTAACAGACTTGTTCCCATACAGAGCCTATAAAAAGTATTCACTCCTTGTATGTTTTACCCTTTTTTATTTTATAAATCAATCATTGTGAATGTAAATTGGCTTTTTTGATCCAAAAAATTACATAAACATCTCTTCGGTGTCAAAGCAAAGAAAGATTTCTACAGTAATGTCAAAGCTCGCAAAGACTGCATAAACATTCAACCCTTTTAAAGTGACTGACCTAATTCAACAGAGGTCCAGACAATTGGTGCTGTTAGTGTCAAAGTTCACCTGTGACACCTGTGTCTGGAAGGTCCAGTCACTGGCTGATCAGTATTCCTGGCTACCATTTCATCGTGAAGACAAAAGAACCCTCCAAGCAACTCAGAGAAAAGGTTACTAAAAAGTATAAGACAGGGGTCATGGATACTTAAAGATTTCCAAGGTACTGAAATATGGCACATGTGTCTGCATGGATCAGACACACATCTTGCAGTGACCGTGCAAGAAGGAGACTAGTGAGAGAGGCCACCAAGACACCTATGCACTTAGCTGTATGGGAGAGGGGCAAAGAGAAAGCCACTGTTGAAGAAAACTCAGATCAAATCCTAACTAGAGTTCACCACAAGGCGTGTGGGAGACTCTGTGGTCAAGAAAGTTCTTTGGTCTGATGTAGGAAAATCCTGGAGGACAATCTTATCCAATCTGCATGAGAACTACGGCTTAGGGGAAGACTTATTTTCCACCAAGACAACGACCTGAAGAATACAGTGAAAGCTACACAGAAACAGTTTAAAGACAACAAGGTGAATGTATCAGAGTGGCTGAGTCAAAGCCTAGACCTCAGTCCAATAGAAACTTTGTTGCTGGACTTGAAAAGGGTAGTTCAAGCCCAAACTCTGTGCAATGCAATACAGCGAGTGTCCATTTGAGGCTGGCTGCAGGAACACTGTAAGTCCTGTACACAACACGTTAAAAAGCCAGTTTTTACACGAGAAATAAACTGGTACAGCCTGTTTCAAAAGCGAAACGTGTGTCATTAGCTGATGTCTTCATGTGTTCTCACTGTACGGGGGTGGATTTTTGTGTACTACAATTGTTTAGATTATATTGATTGATTGATTGGGATGTCTCATTTGATTGATAGATAGCTCAACAGGCAGATGCTACATTTCTGTCAACCAGAATGCTAGCTAGCTAGCTGACAGAAGTCGGGCTTAGTGGGCGGGCTGTTAGGTTGACCCAAAGTTTGGTGGAGGCAACAATTTCAATATGGAAGCCGCCACAGACTGGCTTCAAAAGCTGTTTTAGTCTGCCTATTATTGTAAGCAGATGGCTGACTTCACACAGGCGTTGTTCTTTTTAGTCTATGATGTATTCAGACAGTCAGACAGCTGCAGATGATGGAGAGAGACAGAGGAAGAGAAGATCAGCTGACAATGAGAGGTAAACGATGTAGGGCTACACGCTACTGATGATCAAACCGTCTGAAAGAGTGAATACATGAAGCATTTTGGAGTTGGACTAGGTGTTAGCGACATGATGTACTAAATGTATACCTTTTACTCCAGCATAGATCATTTGTCCATATGTTTACTGACAGCAGGTGTGTATCAACTGTGTATGAATTTAAAGTATTTGGTGGTAAATAAGGGGTCCAGGGTGTATGAAATTACACCTAAATAAAGGATGTTATCTGAACATTTTCTCCCTCAAGACTATCCATATCTTTATATCCCAAGGTTGCATTATTACTTCAGTAAATTGGGTATCCTGATTCCTGCATGCTTGGATGTGTGCAATTAAGGAGAAGTGAGAATTGTTTTCACTAATTAAACATACAATTAAGCAAAACACTGAAAAGCTATTAAGATGAGACAGCAGGAAAAGAATGAGATATAACACATAAAGCTGCATGCCACAACAAATACTAACTGAAACTAAATTCATGTTTTTTATAAGTAACCAGTATCAGCAGTAGTAGATTAGTGGTAATAATTATAATAAAGATACACAACATTGTTATGAAATTACAGAAAAAAAAAAATCAGGTTCAGTTTCAAACCCTAATTTTTAAAGAAGACCCTCTGATGAAAAGTCACACATTTCTGCAAAGACATTTGCACAAAATTTAATTTGGATGTCTCCAAAGGACATTAAACAGCAGTCTTCACCATAAACCTGGACAACTGCCACCACTAGGATGCACTATGATCCATAAAAAATGTGACCATATGACTGTTTGCAGACATGGAATCTCCATAAACACAGGAAGACTAAAATGTTAGTTGTGGACGACTGGACAATCCAAATTCATGGTATTTTTCTGTGTGTAAAAGGTAAGTCAGGATTTTCATCAGTGTATTTGAATTTGATTGTAATTGTGATTGTGCATTGTGTGAGTTTTACAGTTTGCCTGATTACACTATTATTTTTTTAAACAGAATAAATATTGTGACCTAAAGAAAAGACAAAAATGTGACTTTTTTTTTCTGGAACCAACCAAACATTTTTGAGTTTTTGTTGGAAATGGACAAAAACTACACAGGTTAAAATGACTAAAATGTGATTCACACTTAATTACTTTTTAATCTAAGACCAAATTGCTGAGAGCAACATTCTTATTATGACAAGTTGGATTGTTCTTATGCAACGCCAGACAGAAAACAAAATTTGTCATTTAAAATCTGAGGGCAGAGAATAGAGCAAAGGCATAAGGCAGAGATGCAGAGATGCCAATACCAGTATCGGTACCAATACCAAGCCTAATGAAACATTACACTTACTGTTCATGGTATCATTTTAAAGCATGAGGTTAGCCTCTCATTAAGTAAGAGTCAAATTTAAGTACTCAAAGTTGTAGTCATCTCTGCAGTTTGTTGATATTTTGACAAAAATGAGGATGACAAAAGTAGAAGAGAATGAAAAACGTGCTCCAAGGGGAGGGATGAAGAACATCTGATGAAATAAAACCAGCTTTTATCAGTTATGGTATGACGTACTCATTTTTGTACATGTATCAGTGAGTACCCAAAAGTAGGTCCCTGTAGTTGTACTTGGTTTAAAAAAAGGTGGCATCAGTGCAACCCCACCCTAAGGTAACTGTTAAACCATGCAGCAACAGGAATGAAGGCTAAACTCATATGTTCCTTTATGTCAACAAAATTTAAGGCAACAGTAAAACAATCATCCTTGTAGAAAATTATTAATAACTCAACAACAAAAAAACACTTTCAGCTGATGCCTGCCTGAATAAGCTTCTTTGATTTAGAATGTATGCCCCAGCAGTTCACTGGACATGGTTCAATTGTCCCCAACAGTTCATTCATCAAATATCCCACCAAAACATTTCATGCATTACATTCATCAATTAGCACCAAATATTTATTTTATATATCATTTGTCCTTCCTTTCCTTCAGCTTGGATTCAGATGTCCCCAAAGCTCATTGAGTCCACCAATCAAATGTTTCCAGAGATCAATGAGTCAAAAAAATCAAACATCCCCAAAGCTCAATAAATCCAAAAATCAAACGCCCCCAAAGCTCAATGAGTCCACAAATCAAAAATCTCCAAAGGTCACTTTGGTCATAAATCAACCCCCTCCCCTCCAAACACTCCTTCTGACAGCTTTCACCAGAAACTTCTTTTCTCTCTCTTCAATCACTCACACCTAACAGGTGCTTACAATCAACACTCTCTCCTCTGTTGAACCACACCCACTCTCTCACCACTGTAGCCATTTATAGACACCCACCAAGTCAAATCATAAGTGACTATTCATTTTTCAGCCCACACATTTTTATGCCTCATAAGAAAACTAAGATTTTGGCACACATCGAGGTCAACGTCTTATGGGTTCTGTTGACCTGCTCCATTATCTAGTCCTTACAGGTTCTTAAAAGTGCAGGGGGTAAGAAACAGACAATGAGGAGTTAGTCTGAGATGGAGCCACCACACTTCACATGGGATCCCGTGGAGCTCCAGATTCCTTCAGAAGTCATCCCTACCCACCGAGTCAAATGCCTTGTGTCAGTCATCATTGGTGTCATGTGAGATTTAAACCATCTTTATGTCAAATTGGCAAGATATCAAAATGCTCCCCAGTGAGTCATCCTTGTATGAAACATGTCAGTGGGGACAATAATTGAGGACTTCAGTTCAAAATCTGAGATTGAAAGGTTCAGCCTTGTAAGAGGAATACACTATGGACCATATTAGTCACTTCCTGTTAACAGTAGGGGATGGGTTATTTACAGGCAAGCATGTTCAGTCTGATGCTTTGTCTCTCCAGAAACTACAGAAGAATAAAGAAAATGTGTTTACAAAAGTTTTAGCATGTTTAACTCATTTAGCACCATGAAAAAGCTTCATTTAGAAATTCAGATAAGCTGGTGGACTTCCTGTTGGGATTAAAGCATGGGTCCAAGAGGGTTTTCTGAGGTGTTCATGGTGCATATGCATGGCAAAGACCATAGCTTGAAAGTAGAGTGGGGGGTGAATGTTTTTATGTTTTACATGGTGAAAAATTAAGAATGAAGTTCATGTTGCCACAGCGGGGCGCTGTGACAAAAAAAGGACTCAGACATGGCGGTATTCAGGTTGAATTTGGCATTATCCTCGTGATGTTTAGTGATGACTGACCAAAGCACTGAAAAGCTGCGAAGAGTGTTTTTTTTTTTTTCAAATAAAAATTAATGCTGTTACTCGATTATAACTTTAATCAAGTTAATCACATCACTACACTGTGATTAATCATGATTAATCATAGCATTTTTTATTGTTTGAATATATTTTATGTTTTTAGATTTTTTAAGGTTGTTATTGTCAAGTGTTTTATTTTTATTCTTTAATTCTCTGATCTGAGTCCTTATTAGTACCACTACTGATACTTTCTGTAGTTTGGTGGAAAGACAAAATAAGGGCAAACATTGAAACTACAGTGGTCTTAGCTGAGTGGTGCTTGAGTTTAAAAGCTATGATTCAGGCCGTCCATTATCAAATATAAACACATATTCACAACTGTATTTATTGAAGTTTCTCATCAAAAAATAAATTTTTCCATTTTTGAACACATCATACATCTAGAATACAGTCGTCTAATTTACTGAGGTCACCTGAACACATCATATTTTCCATCTTTCAGCTCATAAAATTAGCTAATTTACTTCAGTTTCACCAATTCCACCTCAGGTTTCTATACTGGATTAATATTGTTAACAAACAGGACTTACTCAAAGCTTTGGAGCACTCCTCATCATTTATCTGAGCAGCTGAAGAAGAAAACTGTCCTGAAGCAGCTGGAGAGAGCGGTATGACCATGGCTTGATCCCGTGCTGTTGTTAGCGTCTTTGTAAAGATGTGCTTTACCTGAAGGTGGTACTTCAGACTCGTGGTCATTTGGAGTAAAGACAGTTCATCACTGCAGTATGAACCCACAGCTTTGGTTTTATCTTAACTAACATTCACCAGCTTTTTAAAAAGAAAACTGCCGTTAAGCAGACCTGCGTCTGTCTCCTCACTCCTGGCTGTGTCTGACCTGCCTCTCACCCCAGGCACGTAAACATCCACACTGGAGGACTACGGGAGCAAGCTGTGGTCAAACTTAGTCATATGATTAAGTTACGTTATTATTTTTTTAACTCATTAAGGTTTCAAGATTAATCACAAGCATTAATGTGTTAATCTTAACAACCCTATTAAAAACCCTTTGAATCATTAACATTTGCATATTTTTAAGTTAAGATTAAAATGGTGGACTTCCTTTTTGGGCATTGGTCCAGAAGGCAACCTGCCTCAGGGGCTGATTTTGTAAAATATTGTTGGAGGCACCATTGAACCAGTAGGTTATACCCACTTATCAAAATCATATCAACCAACAAGCTTCATGTGTGTGAAATCTGATGATGATACGAGCATGTAACATCCTCAATAATCTACTTCCTGTTGGCCTTTAAGGCATAACCATGTCAACAGTGTTATACACTGCATTTGTGTTATACGTATAAAAGATGGAACCGACGTAGCGTTGCATACTGGTCAATATATTCTGACTAAGGAAGCGTCAACATTCATCCAGCAGTAACTCAGTTCTGGTCCTACACAAACACTCTCATTACAAACAGGGTTGGGGCAGATCTTTCTGTCCTGGATTGCTACAATGGCCAAAGCGTAAGGATTGTTCAATAACAATCCTTAGTTCTGAGATCTTGTGCCCTCTTGTCTCAAGCTACTCAGGGCAGAGAATAGAGCTGTGGTGTGTTGCACAGCACTGCAGGCATGTTTCCAGTGTGTGAGGTCGCTCTGCTTTGGTTGGAGCAAAGCTGCTGCACGTTGGATTGCGGCACAGGCGAAGGATATGGAAATTGGAGGTTAGGGTGGCAAGTTTCCGGAGCTGAAAGTTTATCCCAATGTCTGATTTTGTTGGAAAGAGGTGGAAATTAAAAATAAAGAACATCATTCTCCTGTTTGGTGATGCCAGACCTTTCCCTAAGCTCTTTTTCCTTCCAGGCCTCCATACTCGGCTTGTGGCTGAAAGCTTTACATTCTCAGGAGTAAATTTGCACTTTTTAAACAAGAATTAAATGTTAACTGTACAGTTTATATTACCCTTTTATATTATCACACTGAAAAGGAGCGTTATAGGTATACATGAGATAAAAAATGACCTGCTGCCCCTTTCCTTGTCAAGGTTTTTATAATTCTTGAACAGTGTTGCAGCTTTTGGCAGATCAGCATGGATTTTAAAGTTGGCTTAAAATTTATGTCCCAGTTTTTGGACATAAAATGATCTATTTTGCCCTGCTTCTGGATGAGAATGACAGTTAATTAGAAAAGTAAAGTATAATAGCTTGAATACAGGGCAGTGAATCACCATTTTCTTTTTCCTCTCCTCTTTCCCACTCAGTCTGCCTCCATCTTTCCATTCATACATTTAGGCACCTCCTTACCAGCATTACTCTCACTCATTATGAATCTAATTTACCCTCATTTTTTTTATTATAAAAGGAATTATTTCAGTGCATTTATTCATTAACAAGGTGAGTCATCAGTGTTTTAGAGAAAAACAGTCTTTTCAGAGAAGCTTCTGTCATATCTGGATTCATTCATATCAGCATTTCAGCGCTGTCAGAGAAAAAAAAAACGCTGTTATTTTCTAAATGTAGGTCTGATCTTTGAAGAAATCACATAACAGCTTTGGGTCTGAGTCCTCTTTCATGTGGCAGAGACTGAACGAGATAAAATTCTATGAAAGTTTCAGACAATAACAAGAGTTGTTTTTCAGTCTTGGCTTATTTTTGTTCATCCTAAAACAAACAAGAAAATCACAAACAGAACAATTCGTCACCCTGCTGTGGGTCACTCTCATGTGTCCATGACAGCACCCGCTGAGGCTGGAGGCATTATGTATTCAGGTTATCCATCAACCTTTGAACACAGGTTCACAATGCCTCAAGGAGGAGCTAGCTAGATTTTGGGGGTTAAAGGTCAAGACCACTTGGGCCTGTTTTCATCTCTTGCTTGTGAGCATTATATCAAGAACACTTTGACTGGTTTTTGACTAAAGGATGAACTGAAAAATATTTTGAAAATTATATGTCAAAGGTAAAGGCCAGTTGGTCTCACCTCCAATTTCACCATACTTGGCCCATGCACCATCTCGGCCCTTCTCAGAAGCGCTACTCTGCTCCGCTCGAGATATGTGCCAGGTCTATTTTCAGCACCATGTCTATCCACGCAGAGCTGGTCAATCCAAACTGTCAGAAAACCATACGAAGCATCTGATCCGCTTCAAAGTACAGCACAATGCATAGACTTTTGACTGTAAAACATCACTATTCAGCATTACTCCATCCTGGCACAAGCAACAGGCCACTGATTGGTGAGCGGGTCACCGAGCTACTACAGAGAAAAGATCCCTTTTGAGGCGGAAAATGGAAACATGAAAACCAGACACCTTTTGTCAAAAACCTACAGCTTTTAGCTTCATATATACTCATCCAGGGGAGGCAGAAAAATCATGGAATCGTGCTAAAATGACAGCAAATCAACCCCACAAAGTCAATATAATCCACTGATTACATATTACTGTTTGAGCTTGTGGTTCAGCCGTGATCATGGGATCTAGAGCCTTGAGCTTTGGTCAGACTAAAGCACTGGCAGAGAATATGAATTTTAGGGGTCATGCTCACCCCTTCCTTGTGATCGCAGCATCTTAAGAATTTCTTACTGAATTTTCTGAAAGCCTTGCTCAAATGTTTACTTTAACCTCGGGATAAACTTGTTTGATTTTAGGGAATACTTCAAGGTCATTGGGCATCGTATTCCTCTCTTGCTTGTGATCCCAGCATCTCAGGATATTTAAGACTAGAACAGCCAGTAAAATTGACCCAAGGCTGTTCTTCAAATTGTGTCTAACTTCTTAATGATAAAATTTCAAAGTCTCTCGGTCTTTGACTTTTCATGTAAGTTTATTGTGTGGTCACTTTTTTTTTTTTTTTTTTTTTTTTTTTTGCATAACTCCAAATTTTATAAGTGGCCATTTATACCTTGAATTACCATGCAGGTAAAATGTACCCCATATGAAACTATTGATTTTCCATCCATTTTGTTTCACACCATCAGATAAACAATGTAGCAATGGAAATGCCCTCTCTCATTTACTGCACTACTTAAACACAAATCATGGATCAGTCATCAACGCCAATACCACGGGCAAAAAAAAGACATTCACAAGTGTAAAATGTCAAAAAAAGATTTGCTCAGTGCTTTGAGTGAAGAAAAATCTGATGGTGGAGAAGTTTCAAAAGTGAGCAGTCAGTCCTGAGACAGTTTTTGTGATTCAGGTCTGGGATTAAATAATTGCTCTTAATCAATGCTCTCTGTGAAAATCAATGCACTCAAAAAAACGGGTAAATTTTACCCATTGGCTGTTTGAGGTATACAGAGATCCCTGTTGGTTCTAATGTTAAAGGGATTTTTGAAGGCTATAGGTCAAAGGTCAAGGTCAGCCAACCTAATCCCATCCTTTTGGGAGCAATATCTCTATAAGTCTTTGAAGGGTCTTCTTAAAACTTTGCACTAATATCCACTATGATTTAAGGTTGAACTGATAAGATTTTGGAGGTCAGTGTTTTTGGGCATCATGTTCACCCCTTACTTATAATATTTCTTAAAAACATAATGCTACAGTAACCAGCCCAGTCCTCTTTACCCACCACTGTACTTTCAGGATTCAGCAGTTGTATAGACTGTGGAGGCATGTAACATCAACCATCAGTTCTAGTTTGAATGATGTTTTTATCATTTGGTAAATGTAAAGGTAATGAATAACATAAAAAGATATTTTTCATGATCAGTGTTGGTAGTTTTATAAGAAAGGACTCGACCTTATTCAAAAATGGATCCGTTTCCATTGCTCTTTTATCTCAAATTTTAATTTAAAAGTTTAAGTACTTAACATTTCTTCTGTACTTGTTATCATCAGATTTGCAGCTGTTTCAATTGTCCCATTGTTCCTGCATGCGTGTTGAAAAATGACTAAACAGGGGGCCCATAATGATTGCCCAGTCAGGTTTCAATATTGGCAAGGAAATGCAAATAATCAGTGTTGATGTATTTGAGCAAAATGTATTGATGATAACCCTCACTCTGAGGGAAGAAAATAATTTCCTTACATGGAAAACATTGTACACTAACAAGTAAACACACTGAGCGTTTTCTTTTATAACAGAAATCTGCTTTATTGGGTCGTATTTACAAGTTCGTCAAAACTGAAAACCGTGACACAGCATGGCATTAAATCAGTCAACAAATATAAAAGATGCCCTGAAATGTCCTTCACAGCAGAGTTCGAGATAAGAGGCAGACAGTCTAAAGGGCAGAAATGACTGCAAATGTTGCCAGCGTCATGTCTGGTTTTCAAAATAGTGACCTTTCTCTGTTCCTCATTTCACCAACATGATTTTCTTCAGTCTCGATGGCTGTTTTCTAGTTCTGGGTCAGAATATATTCATTACAGACACTGAGTTTTCTATTTTCAGGAAGGTTTCTTCCACTGCTGACCAGCCCTAGCTTTGCATTAATGATTATCCAATTAAAAGGGATTTGTGGGGAATTGCTCTTGACAAGGATAGACTATGTAGTTTTAGTGGTTCACTGTTTCTGAAGAAGGATCTATGGTGACATTTCTGTTTGTCTCCTTAAAAGTCCCTTTTCTTAAAAACATACTGATAATCATTTAAAATTCTGATTTCAGCCTTGTGGCCTTTTTATGTGATACAACTGAGGTATAAATAAAAGCATACGCTATATGCACAACAATATTTGGCTGCCTGACCATTACATTGACAGGGACTGTAATGACATTGTATTCAAATATATGTACTTAAAAATTACTCCCCCCCACCCCCAGCTATAACAAGCTCCACTTTTCTTGGAGTGTTACTGTGGGAATTTGTGCCCATTCATTCTGTAGAGCATTGAGGTTGGGTTTGGGCTAGGCCCCTTATCTCCAGTGAAGACCAACCTTAATGCTTCAGCATTTGGACAACGCTATGCTTCCAACTTTGTGGCAACGGATTAGGGAAGGCCCTTCTCTATTCCAACATGACTGTACCCCAGAGCACAAAGCAAGGACTATAAAGACATGGTTTGATGACTTTGGTGTGGAAGAACATGACTGGCCAAAGTCCTGACCTCGACCCCGTTAAGCACTGTTGTGTTGAACTGGAACAGAGATTGTGAACCAGGCCTTCTCACCCAACATCAGTGGCTGACCTCATAAATGCTCTACAGGATGATTGGGTACAAATTCACAGAGAAGTTCTCTGACCAGATTTGAACAGGAATGAATAAATTAGACTAGGATGAATGAATAAAACATTTGAACCTTTTGTTTGGAATTCTAAGGCAGCCTGAAAGCGGACTTTTTGAAGTTAGTTTAAAACTTAAAATAACTAGAGCATTGTTTTTGCACTGTAACCTCACTGTCTCAAATGTCAGAAATGTATAGAAATGGGTGTTTGGCTCCTCCCAGTGTGGTTTTACTCAATTATTTCTGCTTTGCCCATGAATTGACTTTAAGTAGCACGCCAACTGTGTCTCATTTTTTAAAAAAGGCTCATGTTTACACCTAAACCAATTATTTTCAGCTTTCTAACTTTTACTACCACTAAAATGTGTGTCTTGAGCTTTTATTTTAGACATTCGCCATGTCTGAGACAAAAGCAGTCAGAGCTGATCCACCACAGTGTAAATTTCACCCATGCTGCTTTTATGTGTGTAATTTTGTATCAAAAAGCATTCAAGCATGTATTTATTTGACTTTTCCAAAATGTGTGTTTAGCTCCTGGTTTTGTTAAAAACTGTTTACATGACTCTATATTTTATAAATGACAGTTTATACCTCATTGAGGTAACTTTGTTTTAATGTTGGGGCTCTTGTGCTTTATGTTTACATCATCCAGCCTATCTTAGCAACTTGAACAATATTTCTTTCCACTTTGTGTGACACAGAAAGTTGTAATAATTTGAAAGAACAAGGTCTTCATGACTTTGTATTTAGAGAGGCTGAAAAAACACCTTGTACAGTTTTATTCTTAGTTCTGTCTTATCAAAGACAGCATCTCTGTGATGAAGGTAACCTCAAAAGAAACAAAAATGCTTGTTAGCTTTCAGGTGCTGTTTTTAGCACCAAGCAGAACGTGAGGACGCTTTAGTTTTCCTTTAACATTTATGGTAAAACTAAAGAAACGTAGAACTATCAGAGGGAATGAAAGCTGCTGTTCTATTTGCCTGTAAAGGCTTAGGATTTCAAAGGTCAAGATAAAGACAGGAAACCAGACGTTTTTAAGAATAATTTTATTACAAAATATGGTGGCTGTCCATTTCCATGTGCTCTCTTTAGGCGCTGATTTGAACTCACTAAAAGGTATTCACACTGACAGAAATCAAAGCTGTTCCACTTTTAGGTGAATTTATTTACACTGACAACAAAAGAGGGTAAAATACAAACATCAGTTGTCTGGTGATTGAACACTGACCTTCAAACATATGACCATGAAATCTGCTCGTCTTTATTCTTCTTCCATATTTTGTTTGTTTCATGGACCATCTGGTGATCATACTGTCTCATTAAAAACCTGCTGTTCAAGTCAAATGTGAACATTTTACCGTCTTGTCCCCAGGAACTCTTTGTTGCATTTATACAAGGATACTGGGATTATGATTGGTTCACAATTCTTTGCATCTGTGCTGATAAATCCCTTAGACAAGCCCAAAAGGAAGTGATGTCATCACTCCCCTTATTTTTTTCTGTTTTTACCATTAACTATATACAGCATTCACAAAAATACACATTGCTAAATATTATATAAAAGCATTACTCCCCCATGAGGACTGCTCTTTATTAAGGATCAGTGTGGTACGTCCTATCCCGGTAGAGAACATCCCCTTTGGTACAAGTGCTTTATAAAAAGGTGATTGTATGCACTGGTCAGGACTACAACAAGGTTCTCTGCTGTCTTTCAGGACCAAAACAGCTTATTGTTACGACATACTCAACACAGTGAGCATCTGTTGGCACAAATACTGAAATGTCAAGCATCTCTGGTACATTTCTTCCAGCTTTTAGCAGCAGACGGTGACTTATTGTCCAATATTCCCTTTGCAAGTAAGATGATCCTGTAACAGTCATTTACTAAGACTCATTTAGGCTTCTGATGGAGGATGTATTGTAAGGGAACATTTTCGACTCTTCTGTGCCATAAAGATTGATCTTTGGTTGGTGTGTCTTTCTTAGCTGCCATTGACACAGATCTCCTACTCTCAACCTCACTGACCTTTGACCTCCTCAAAGCACGGGTCAGAAAATATACAAAACCACTTGTGACCAGGTTGACCAAATGAATGTTTGCATCCATCCTCAGATTTCTTTTGAGCATTTTGGGGGTTAAAAGTTGAAATTTACAGTCATAAATAGAATAGAAAGTCAAAAGTTGAACACACATGAAAAGAAGTATATTTCACAAGGTAAAATCTTTTTGTCATTTATATGCTTATCTTCTTAGTCATCTCACAAACTCTGGGTTAGGGTTAGGCAACTCTTCCATCGGCCCTGACCCACCGTTTCTGCACTTTGATTTTCATACTTAACACTAATTGTTTGTATTGATTCTGGCGCCCCCTGTGGACAACAAACAACTTACATTGTCATTATTTTTTTCCCTTTAATTGTGTAAGTTTTTTCACAAATTATCCATCTTTCTTTCATTTGCCTGCCATCTGTATTACTGCTTATGGATTTCTGCAGTATCAAATTTAGCCCATGCCACAGCGACCTTCATGACGCATTTCCAACAGGTGGTCCTCTTTGGATCAGTACAGTTTGGCATGGTTTGGAATAGTGAGCTCATCTTGCTTGTGTTTCCATAGTCTAAAGAGGGGTTTCTATTTAAATGTATTGCACAAAAATATTTTTGGAAATTAAGCAAAAACAAAATACAAATGTGTCAATTCCATACACTACTATTATGTAAGTACTGGGAGTCAACAGTTCAGGCAGCAGGTGGCACAACTCATGAAAAAGAGAAAACCACCGCAGAAGAAGGAACTCCATTCCAGTCTATTACCTTTAGGCCATCTATACAGTTGTAGTGAGCTTAGCTGGGTTCTCATCTTAGGATGACGGTAAGCATCGCTGAGCTAACTGCTAACGCCACTACAGTTTAGCAGCCACTTACACACATGCAGAATGCATAGACTAGATAAAGGCAAGAAAGGAGGATTTTAGTGGTGAAAATGGTGAATGTGGTGTTTTTCTTTTTGTTTTGTTTTGTTTTTTTAAGTTAAGCATGCATGGCTTTTAAATTGGAGTCAGCTCTTGTTGTTCACAGTAAAGACCAGGCTATTAGCAGCAGCACAATGACGCACCACTACGGCTTGGAGCTTGTGTTGATCCGCATTTATGAAATAAGAACAACTGAAAACTGGCTCTCAAACTGGAGTCAGCTCCTGGCGTTTACATGAAAGACCAAGCTCTCAGCACTGGCTCGTTTGTGAATGACATATCACTGCCTTAAAACTTGTCTTGAACTGAGATCCATCTAACTAGTACCCTACCAGGTTTTATTTCCTACACAGTGTTTAACTGTTTCCTTTTTAAGCATGTTTATGACATAATGAGGGGAAAACAGCTGTTCAACTCAGTACAAAACATGGCGTGTTCCATATTTATCTGTTATCATCACCATTTCACAGGTAGTAAGGATGTTAGTCTAGCTCTCCTCGTTAGGGTCAGAAAGGTACACCTGCTGCCCCGACTGAAGGGTGCAACAAAAGTAGGACGGTATGGATCAGTGATTTTAGTTCTGCCTCCTACTTTTGACTGAAAAAACTCAAGTATTTATATACGGTATACTAAACTGAATTCAACCAGACCACTTGGTGGAAATGCAGCTTTACAAGCATGAAGTTCAATATAGAAATTGCTGATGGTCTGCAGTGTTAATTTCAGTCTATTTCAGCTCAAAACTCCACACAGAAGTTTTAAATAAGGAAAGACTGATGTCATTATTTTGATGATACAGGCTTTGCACTCAGCCCTCAAAGTCAAAGCATCAAAATCCTTCAGCTCTGTTGAAAACATAAAAAAGGTACATACTGTATGTACCAGGGAGCAGGAAAGGATGAGTAAAACCAAAAAGATTGCACACTGTGTTTTGTTCTATTAGAAACCATTATCTGTGAAAGTGCCTCCTTTGATCAGAGACATTTATATGGAGTGTTTTGGGGGCTGCTCACCCAGGAAAGTGGAGCGAGGGAGACAGGCTTTTTAACTCTCTTCTTGTCAAATGGAGGGGGGACATTCGGTCACACCTGTCAGCCTGTCTGAGGATAAGACACAGCTGACAACCTCTGAGTGCAGGGAGGGAGCTTCTATCATAAATTCACCTTTTAACCCTTTCCTATCTCCATTCACCGTGAAGTACAACCAATAAAATCACCCCAGACCTAAATGGGCTTTGATTACATCTCCCTCATCCTTCAAGTTTCTTCTGCGCAGCGGTTAAAACTGTCAGAGAAGAGTCACCAGAGAACCAACTTTCAGTTGACACGATGTGACTACATCTACATCTGGATGGTGCTGCTTTTGCTGGAAAGATGTACGCCTGCTGACATCCACTGGCAAACTCTCTCCTTTTATTTTATAACAGGAAATGGAGCCAAGCCAGGATCCAGTTCAGTTCAATGGTTCTCAACCTTTTCAGTTCAGTTTACAGCCTGCAGACAGAACTAATTCCTTTACTTACAAGGCTGAGGGCATGAATCGGCTCAACCATGAACTATGACGAGGAGGATTTATTTGAACAGTTTAGCTGAAGTTACTTTAGTCAGGTTCAAAAGGTTAGGAATCCTTTCAGCACCCACAACACCAACAGCATCATGTTTACCAATCTGATATAAAGTCAGATGAAAAGTCTGAAAAGTCCTATTTTCCTCTGAATGAACTTTGTTTGTGTGCACATTTTGGACTTGTAGTTTGGGTTCGATTGCCCACTAATGATCAAAGATGATGGCAGCCTTTTATTTTGGCACACTGCAGCTGAACGTACACAGCATCTCTGCTGCAGTCCCAGTAGGTCATTAGGGCTCTGAAGCCTTTGTGTTTAAAAAAATATAGCACAGAGTGGCTTTAATTAATAATCAGAAAAAGACCAAAGGCAGTGACTGCATTGCCAGCTCAGTAAACAGACCTTACTGCTCTCTGTTGCTCCTTCTGCAGTTCAATTCAAGTTAAGGAGGTTGCATTTAGCAGCACAGACTGTATTGACAAATAAAGTTCAGTAAAAGTCCATCGTTATCCTCAAAAGTATTAAGAACATAAAACACACTGTTTCATGAGAAATAGGAATAACACCTCTTTGCCACTAATCTCTGTCTCAAAGGGAAACACCATATTGGAAAAGGCTGCCAAAAATAGGACCAAACATGCTCCAGCTGCTGTCTAAGGTCCCTCTCATACAGTAGGAGATTATTCCAGGCTCCACACAGGAGACTGCCATACCATTAATTTGATTGGAATTTCAAAGTGCATTAATATCATACACAATCTGTTGCAGCACAAGTGTAATTTCCAGAGCTGAACCTGTGCTTTTCCATAATGAAACTCTAAGCTGAGTCAACTAATCTCTGTGTGCAGGGCTTAAAAACACCAACGAAGTACCTGCCATCATATTTCCACATTTTTAAACCGAATCCTACCTTAGATTGACCTTTGATTTGGAGCCCAAAAAGCACAACTCTTCACATGTCATTGTACTTACTGTCTGGGATCACTTGTTATGCACAATTTGACACCTTGAGAGACATAGCGTACATAGCGTATATCCCTATGAGCATTACACTGCACACATTTAAATGTAAATTAATCATATGTGTCTAATTTCTGGTCAAAAAGACTGATTCCAAACATTTTGAGCCACATCCCTCCAACAACTCAAGATAAACATCTTATTTCTGGAATGTATAAACACAAATAATAAAGCCTGCATTGCTTTCAATAAGAAAAGCAAACTTCTCTTGCTGCATGTCTTAAAATGACATGTACTCTTTAATTCACATAGTAGACGTCACTCTTAAGAAGCTACTTTTAAGAAACTAACTCTAAGAGGGTTAGGGACCCTAAAGATCTGCAGCCAGATGCCTCTTGTTTTTTGTCTTTGTATAGAATTTTAATTTGGATTTTTAAGGTTAACGTGGCTTTAAAAAGCACAGTTAGTTATTTGATGCAAAAATCATTTAAAAAAGATTTTAGCTGTTGCAGTGTAGGAATAAGGGAATCTGCTTTAGTCCCTTGGTTCCAATGCTCAGACCTGATTATCTGATTTTCTGTGAGGGGGTTTACTGATCCATTCTTAATCTACCCAAACAGAAGATTTACAAAGGCCTCATCCATCTCAAACATGCTGTTTTTTATGAGTTAAATTCAGGATTATATCTTCCAGTGAGACCAAGCAGAACCGAGGCAAACATGAGCTATTACAGAAATGTTTATATATTTTTAAAACCCACTTTGCAGGAGGAAAGACCACTTTGGCAAAAATT
Source organism: Cheilinus undulatus (assembly GCF_018320785.1). Taxonomy (NCBI): domain Eukaryota; kingdom Metazoa; phylum Chordata; class Actinopteri; order Labriformes; family Labridae; genus Cheilinus; species Cheilinus undulatus. The sequence goes on along the minus strand of NC_054870.1, from coordinate 13,087,848 downwards.
ATTTAACATTGAATACATTTGGTGGATGAGATCAGATTGTACCATATCCATCAACGTTGTGCAATGCTCTGAATCACAAACCAACTAGTGCTTCATGTGTCACTATTTTCAAATCTTTAAGTGTGTGCATTTTATAGATTAGAGTGAGTAATATATGTTAATGTCTTTCGTTCCAACTCTATTCCAACATTAATATTTATTTAGACAAAGCCCGACTTGAACATTTTTGTCTTTGCTGGGAAAATGTGTTAGAATAGAAACCACTTTCCCACAGGCTTTAAAAGCTCCTGTTAGGAGTTTTAATTGGTTAAACAGACTGAAACTAAAGTTGATATCATTTAATGACCTACAAGGCTGAGGAAGACCATCAGACTTAAGACTGGCCAGTGATCTCTGGTTATTCTTAAAGACCTTGTAAACTGAAATCCAAAAGTTGTTTTAAGACACTAGATATGTTGGAATACGGTTGATGTAAACAAGTTAAAACATGTTGTTGTACATCTTGTTTCATCGTTTGGTTTGGGTGGGGCAAATATGTAGGCTGGTGATGTCACCAGACATTTGCCAAATCTATCTGCCGCAGTGGTCTATGGGTTATTTAAAATATCATTAGAGATTTGTGCTGGAAAACAGACTTCTTCTCTTCTCTGGTTCAGAGCCAGGCAGCTGCGATCTGATCATAAGGTCAATGTAAGGTCAAGGGGCAGGCTTGTAGCGTGACAGCTTTCCTCCAATCAGATTGTAGCACGTTTTTTTGTTTGAGAGGATCGTATTTCTCCTCAGTGGGCGTGGCTTCAGCTCATTCAACAGACACGCCCACACCATCTTGGAGCAGACTTTACTGCCTCATTTTTCATGATTTTAAAGCTTAATTTGATGAACTTATGGATGTTTTATTTGACTGAAATTTGGCCTGGGTGCTCATCACACAGTGACCTGTCATTCAACAAACCTAAATACAGATTTATTTTCACTTAGGGTCTTTAATGTCTGGGTTGGTTGTCAGATGAAGTACGTTATAGTATGCTTTGAAACCACTTTTGTTTACATCTTTCACCTGAAGCACTCCCAGTAGGCAAGTTTGACTGCAATGACAATAATTATAATAATAATGAGCTCAACTCAGATAGGAGATATGACCACAGGGGGCGTCAAAATTCACGCAACCCGAAAATTCTTTGCAGGAGCTTTAAGTATATAAAAACAATTATTAATATACAGTACTATGCAGAACTTTAAGGAGTGTTTGGGTCAAAACTTGAGGCTGAAAATAAGTGTATAATGGTGTGTAGGCCTGTCTGAGGGCACCATTGGCAAGGGAGGAGGATTGACACAACCCCAGTTGTGCTCTGGATGTACTTGCATATTACCAGGGACATGGGAAATAAATAAATAAATAAATAAATAAATAAAGTCCACACCTTTTGGGCAGAGTAAGGGGTGGATGTGGGGAGTAAGCACAGCCTCGGGAACTGTCTGGGCAGGTGGTAGTGTTGTCACGAGCCCCTTGTCTTACTGTGGATGCCCAAAGTCCCTGAAACGGCCTGTGGTCTGCGAGCGTATTACCAGGGGTGAAAAGACAAAAGACAGACCATCAAGCTTGACCTTGGCTGCCAACTCTGAGTGACACAAGTCGACATGTGTTGAGCCTGACTCTTGCCACCCCTTCCTTCCCAGGGTTGTGGCACATCAGGCCCTGTGATGAGTCCTTAGAACCTTACATGCCTAAAGCATATGCAAATGACTGTAATTAATAGTTAAACTGCTTATAATTAACAGAAAATGTCTTGATTTTGGGAAAGGTAGTTTTCTGTATGGTACAGGTGTAAACCATAATCCTCTCTGCTTAGCCTTTGCCTGGATAGAGCCTTTTTCACAAGATAAAACTTAGACATGATAGACTCAAGAGTGCCTAGGGAACTGTCAAACATTGTGTCAGATCTAAAACACAAGGTGCATAGTTTGAAAGTAGACTCTCATATACTGCATCCCTACACAATAACTCAGGAGAAGGCACAGGCATGATTAAAGTGATCTTTTTCTTTACCTTTTTACTTTAAGCTCTACTTTCTTTCAGTGTAATTTCCCCAAAAAATGATTCATTTGTAAGCAGCCTGATTAAAAAAAACATCTATAAATTCAAAGTTGTAGCATGTCAGTTTAGAAAAAAGTGATCAATTTTTGGCACATTCAACACATGGTGACACTGACCAAAATAAGTATCTCCAAGAGCTAAAAACTCAATCCAGGTACAAAAAGGTCGTTAAAATGAATCATTCTGACCTCTAGGAAACAGTGTGGCTTGATTTGTGTACAAATTCTTTTAGTTGAAATAGTTTTTTCTTGCCAGCTTGTCATTAGGATTGTCCATTAGAGCAAACTCAACATACAGAAGCAGTGAAAGACCATGTCACTGTGATATTCTGGGACAAAGGTCTACGCTTTTGTTGTTACAGCCTCATGGACCAGTAGAGCTCAGAGGGATCCAACATTTACTCATAAGGCTCAAGTTTTTCTTGGCTCATTGTGGAAATCAAGACACCAGCTGTGGGCATGCACGTTTAAGCCAGGGTGCAGCTCCACCAACCTTTGAAGAATAATGTGCAAATGACCATTCAGCAGGGGAGCAGCCAGTTTCAAATGCACCAACTTGTCAACTACAGTTACAATTGTTGGACCTCACCGTGGGTGTCAGAAGAGTTCAGTAGTTGCAAGTGCACTGCCACAGCAAAGTTAAATAACTGAATCTGTCCCCAGTGAGTTTAAAGTCCCACAATTATCACTTAATCCCTGGAAAAATGTCTGTCTTCCATTTGACTTAATGTGGGTCCTTTTAACCACAGAGTCCTTCCTCAACTAGTTTCAGTAATCATCATATAAATGTGTTTAGCAGCACAGTGACCTTGTGCCACAGGCTGAGTCCCACTGGATGTTTTCCATAATGGTTGTCAGCCTGCGCTGCTACGCTGATGACCCACATCTTTACACATCAGTGTCTGGCTTCTCCACCAGCTTCAGAGCCTCATGCATGCCCGCCGCAGACAGTTTACGATTGATGTTCCTGTAGCGGCACCGCAGGAGATTACTATAGGTGGTCCTCAGATCCCGGTTGAAAAAAGCATATATGAAGGGATTAATGAGGGAGTTGGCGTAGCCGAGCCACAAGAGAGTTCTTTCAAGCCAGAGAGGAACGCAGCTGCACTCCACGCCACAGACAAACGGCCTGGCCGTGGAAACAAGGAAGAATGGCAGCCAGCAGAACGTGAAAGCACCGACCACAATGCCTAGAGTGGCTGCCGCCTTCTGCTCCCGTTTGAAGATGGACTGATTTTTCCTCTTCCGGCGTTGGTGGTGCTCGCCGGTCTTGAGGAGGCGAGAGACACGCGTGCTGCACTCCTCCTCCACTTCACGCTGGAGCTTCAGGGCAGCTGCCACACAGTCCAAGCTCTCCTCCTCTTCCTCAATTTCCTCCTCCTGCTCAGCCTCTGTCCCTTCAACGCTTCCTGTTTCTTCTGATACTGGGGGACGGGGAACCTCCTGCCCTCCTCTTCCCCCTCTGGCTGCCGCCCCTGCGCCCTGCTCCCCTTCCCTAGGGAAGCCGGTGATGGTGTGCTTAGCAGCGCTGAGTTTGGCTGCTCGGTAGATCCTGTAGTACATGATCAACATCACAGACATGGGAATGTAGAACGCCACAGCGGTGGAGTAGACAGTGTAGCCGAAGTCCTGGCTGATGAGGCACACTCTGCCGTCGTTGACATTCTGCGCCCATCCAAACAGAGGAGGGAGAGTGATGGAGGCTGAGAGGAGCCACACTGACAGGATCATCTTGGCCATGCAGCAGCCGTTTTGCCGGACAGGATACGTCAGGGGTTTAGTGATTCCCAAATACCTGCAACGAAAAATAAGTTGAAAGATTTCCACGGCAGACAGACATAATTCACATGTACTAGTTTGATTTTCTCATTTCTAGTCCTATAAGAAAAAAAAAATGTTTTTTTTTGCATTACCCTGCCATAAGTTCTGTCTCCTCCCTCCACAAGGTGCCCTTGAGCAAGATGGGTTTGAACAATCTGTGACTTCCAAGAACAGCCTCCATGTGGAGTCTGTGTAATTTTTATGAATGAAAAGCTTCATGATGCTCAGAAAAATATATAAACCTTTAACCTTTAACTGTTTATTAAAGGCTATAGTTTCTTTTGGAAAATCTGAGAGTCATCTTTCTTTCTGATTACCTTGATTCTTGTCTTTAACTTCTTTAGGATGTTAAGACAGAAAAGAACTTAGTGTACAACATGCACAGATCCAAAAGGTCTTAATCTTGATCCCCACATCAGAGGTAAGGAGTGAGCCTCCACGCGCTGATCTCCCCTAAAATGCTTTTGTTTCGGTGGGTGGAGAGCTGAGCCATAAAATATCTTATCAGATTGCATAATGGGATTTTTACAAGAATGTGATATGAATTAGGAGTGGAATTAGAGATTATTCGCCAGTGTGTTGGCTTCTTACAAAAGCGATGGAGAGTCACTGTCCATGCGTAAAAGTTCAGTCAGATAAAGAAAATCAAGAAACGACTGTGTTTGACTTCTATCTGATGTGAAATCTTAAATCATGGAGCCTTTATGGCCGTAGATGGCCGTTATGATGTTAGAATTTCTTAAACTTTGTTCAAAGAAAATAAGTTGATCTCACCTGTCAATGCTGATTACGCACAGAGACATTATGGACGCGGTGCAGCACATCACATCCATGGCGATAAAAACGTTACAAAAGAACTGTCCAAATATCCACTGGCCACCAATCAGGTCCGTGATGCTGACGAACGGCATCACCGCCAGAGCGACTGACAGGTCCGCCATGGCCAGAGACACGATCAGATAGTTGGACGGCTGGCGGAGCTTCTTCACGAAGCACACGGAGATGACCACCAGTAAGTTCCCGCAGATGGTGGACAGCGTGAGCATGGTGAGGACCCCTCCGATCAGGACTTTCTCCACCCGGCCGTAGCTCAGAATCTGCTCGCCGCACCGGGTCCCGTTAGTCTCCATGACCTCCGGCTGACTGGAGGTGGACGGAGAAGTCGCTGCTGCAGCTGCAGCTGCAGCCTCTGCGGCGCCCTGCGCAATCATCAGCAGCCGGGGCGCAAGAGCCTCCGAGATCATCATGTTGGTGGAACCCCCGGGATCTTCAGCACCGACCCTGTCCTCTATGAACGAAGACCTCATGTTGCCACCGCCAAAGCTTCCGTTAGTCGCTCCCACAACAACCATTCTGCTGCCTCCTGTTCCTTTTTATCCATGGACTTGGAGACCCGTCCGGTGGTGACATAGACGCGCACAGCCGGTGTTGGTGTGAGAATGAGTAATTCCTAAACACAGCACCCCTCAGGGTTCGCTACTCAAACAGACTCTCCCTCCCTTCATACAGACTCGACGCCTTCATTCTATTTAGAGGCATACTCGTCATTACGCACGTGGCGCTCCGCAGGCATTCTCCCAAAATACCTGACCTATAAAATACTATTTTATTTCCTGTTGTCTGTGACCATCAAGGCTTCCTCTTCACTTCTGAGCCTGATGTGCAGAGACACAGAAACTTAAAAACCGCAGTGCGCGCATCACAAAAGTTGACGCGTGACGTAGAAAGGCGTTTTGGATCGCCTGTAGGCTGCCGAGCACCTGGCATCTGTTTTTCTGGACAAAGGATCAGAAGAATCAGTCCTTCTTTGAGCAGCTGTTAAGTTTATTCCACCTAAAATGTACTGGCAGAGCTAACTGTGCCAGTGGAATGGAGCGTGCGTAATTGCGCATAAGAATGAACTGTTCCGTCGACATCAAATACATTTTGACAGGGTGGTTTCTCCCTCCACGCATACACGTGCCCACTCAGACGCTCAGGAGGGAGAGGAGACAAAGAAAGGATAGCACAGAATGAGAATAGACGATACATGATGGAGTCAAATGAACAGTCGTGGGGTATACAAGAAAATTGCAACTTTTATTCTAATCCATCCCAGAGAAAGCTCAGGAGTATTGTGTCACTTTTTGGATGAAAGTAAAAGCTTCATCTGAGCAGTGATTTGTTCCAGGTTTGACTTTCATCCTTCTATTTTGAGGCGAAAGGAGCCAAAGATGGCAAAGTGACTTCATTTCATAGAGACAGGTTTAATTTTAAAGATCGCTTTCTCCTTATGTAACCAAGGTGAGAGCTGAGGAGGATTCACCCCAGTGCCCCTTCAATCATTTTGCTATTTAGCGTTCAAGCGGAGGCATTAAATTAGTGTTAGGACAAGATGTGCCATCTACCGCCATCTCACTTGTAAAACTTATGAGATTTATGTTGCCAAAGGAAGGAGCAGAAACACAAACAGCCCCTGAAGCCTTTTCATCATTTTCTAATCTGAGCTAAATTATTGTGTGATAACCCCAGACGTGGGAAAGATACTAATGCAGAGAAGGCTTGAACAGTGGCGCACCCTAGCGGCCAAAGGCGTTCACTGCAGTGTGTTGAAGGCTGTCAGTGGCAGTACCTGTTTTCTCAGGCTCACTGGGAATCATGGGCTGTGCAGAAGACTTCAAGTGCTTTACAGTGGTGCCACTGCAAACTCTGTGATTTATTTTCAGACTGATTTCATCAGCATAAGGAAAGGCAAGACTGCCCATAAAGGGGTTAAATAGGAGAGCTGTCTGGGGCCATGGAGGTCAGCAACATCATGGCCCACAGAAAAGTCAATCTGTGATAACCACATTTTATTTAAGCCGAATCATAACCACTCTTCTCAAAGCAGCAAACATGATTTTCATTTATTTATTCCGTAACAGAAACTTTTTAAAATGCAAACCTCTTTTCTTCAAACAGAATGATGTTTTCTGGTAATGTTAACCATGTGGATGGGCACATGGAACTAAACCATTTGGAAACTAATGGCAGACTAAAAAGAAAAGCCAGTATGTGCTCAAATCTACCGACATCAGGCAGAAACTGATGTGACTTTAAGGGAAAACAATTTAACAATTGTAAAAGTGGCAGAAATGAGTTAAGTACAGCAGGAATTGGTAAATGCAACAAAAAATAGGTGAAAAGTGAAAAAAAAGGATAAAAAGAGGCAAAATCAATTTAAAAAATGGTCAGAAATGGGGGTAGAGGATGGCAGATAAGGACAGAGAAGGGGTTTAAAGAGGTTAAAAAGTGGTGAAAGGTGGTTGAAAAGTGGCAGATCAGGGCAGAAAAACTGTCAAAATGAGTTTGAGGAGGCAAAAATTCTTTTTAGAAGGCAAAAATGGCTGAGAAGCGGCAAAAAAGGGCAAAAGAGGCAAAAATGGTCAAAAAATTGGCAGAATGGTTAAAATTGGCAAAAGGTTTAAGAGAGGCACAATGGGCAGAAAAAAAATGTAAAAATGGGTAAAAAAAAAAAAAAAGTGGAGAAATAGGGCAAGAAAGTGTCATAAACAGGTAGAGAGAGGTTTTTATTTTTGCACAAATCGGTTAAAGAGGCAGCAAATAGCTATAAATGCAACAATGGCTAAAAGAGGTAAAAATATGGATCAAGGCATAAATGGGTTAAAATAGTCAAATATTGGTTAAAAGAGGCAAAATTGGGCAGTAAAAAGTGATGAAAGGGTTAAAATATTGCATTTAAGGCCTGTAAAAGTAGATGAAAGTGGTCAAAAGTGACAACATTTTTTAAAAGATTTTAAAAAATGGATTAAATGTAGCAAAAATTGGTTAAGAGAGTCAGAAACTGACTTAAAGAGACAGAAATTGCTTAAAAGTGACCAAAAAGAGACAAAACTGTCATGAAAAAGTAACGAAAGCAGGTTTAAAGGTGATGAAAAGGGGTCAAAACTGTCACAAAAAAACATTAAAGATTTAACAAAAAAAAACATTGGTTTAAAAAAAAGGACATTTTCTTAAAGATGCAAAAATGGCGGGAACATGACCAAATAATTAATGAAAAAAGGCCTATAAGAGTGGTGAAAATGTCCTGGAAAAAGTGCTGGAAATGGGTAAATGATAAGCACCTATACATTTTTTCATCATCATCATCACCAAATCAAAGCTTGGCACAGTTTTTTGGCTCCAAAATGAGACAACCAGTATAAAGGCTGCCAGCACCACTGCTACTGATCCAACACATTAGTTTGATATCATCAGTAAATCACAACTGGGGCAAACCCATTTTCTGAGTTTTGCAGGGGCACAGCAAACCCTGTGGGCCGAGCTGCTCAAAGAAACAGTTGGGAAAAGTGTTGCTTTCATCCTTTTCAACCTTTTTCTGTCATTTAAATTCATGAACAGTAATCTAAGCTGCTAAGTTCTCCCGTGAAGCTGATTTTTGTTGATCCCCAAGAATTATGGAGGCATTGAAATCTGCAGTATTTTAAAAAATCAAGTGAATAGGAGAAAAATATATTTGCAATGAAAAATGTTGACAGCATTTTTATCCTTCTCATTTTTCTCTAACCCAGATATGTACCCTGCTAGTCCTTCTGTCCTCTATCAGCATAATACGGCAAAAAGAAAATTTTATTTCACTTACATGATTGGAAAAAAGCATCTGTAAGCTGATCATCTTCTATAAACCTTCAGTGTTTAAGGACTTGTATGAACCCCATTCAAAAGTTTTTTTTTCACCAAATTGCACTGATGCTCTTATCCAAAGTCACATATCAGATGCATACACGGGAGAGCTGCAGAAAATAGCCCACTACACAAACACGACTCAGTCATTAAACAGGTCAGACTGTTTGAATGGAGGTCTGCCTTCAAAAGTCTATTTAAACCCAGAACAGCAGCACAAAAATGCAGGGTAAACCACAAAATAGCTGCAGATTGACACTGGCTGAACTGGAGAGGTCAATAATTTCTGAAGCTCTGGATAAAAACAAGCTTTTTAGAAAATGTCGTGAGAGTAAGGTGTGAAAAAACATACATGCCAAATGATATACTGTCAGTGCATTAAAGAACTACCCACATCAGCTTCATTTCTGCAGGAACATGAAAAAAGATAGCTTGTAAAATGTGCAACATGATGAATTGGTGTTACAGAAGCAGGTCAACACGGGCAGGGCCGGAAAGTAAATCACATTACTCATGTTACTGGAATTGGGCTGCTCTTTTGTGTATTTGTACTTTGTGGACAGTTTTTGAAATCACTGCTTTTATTTATTTGGTGGACATATTATATTTCACTGTGGTCACTTAGCATCTGAGTTTAAAAAGTGATTGAAGCTTTCCGTCAAATGTGTGAAACTGGCCCACAGACTGGCTAAAGTCTACCCGACTACAAAAACACGAATGCTAACACTCAAACAAGAGCAGGAGCAGGAAATTGTCACTTTGTGACACAGAATCAACCTGTTTGGCTTCAGGTTCAACAAAGTCAACAGCTGTATCACGAATGCTGGTGTGGTCTGTGTTTGCCCGGAGAAGGAACCTGACATCTAGTCTGCACAAGCATCAGAGGAGAACCCCACTGGATTGTGGACTACCCTAGTTTACTGTAAAGAACATAAACCCTGAAAAGTGGGGCTCTAATAGCCAGCAAAGAGGTGTAGAGGTTAAACATGCTGCCTTAAATTGGAAAGGGTGAGGGTTCAAACCCAGACTGGGGGAACTCATGTGGAGTTTAAGGCCTGGTCCACAAGTAGGCAAGTACTTTTGAAAAGTGAGGTTTTCCTGTTGAGGTTCCATACATGCAAACTTTGTTTTAGGCAAGCGGCAACCTTCAGTCCTGAAAAATAAAGCCAATGAAGAATTGCAAAAAAATGCAATACCACGAGTGTCCACTTGAGGCTGGCTGCAGGAACACCAGAAGTCTTGTACACAACACATGTAAAAAGCTGTTTTTTTTACTCTAGAAATAAACTGGTTTACAGCCTGGTTCAAATAACCAAACATGTCTCAATAGCCAGTGCTCTCATGTCCTCTCACTGTATGGGGGTAGAATTTCTTTGTACCACAGTTGTTTAGATTATATTGGGGAAAAACCTCACTGCGCACTGTTGGCACATCTCATTTGATAAACAGACGCTACCTTTCCTTTAACCAGAGGTAGCTGACAAGAAGTCGAGTCAGTAGGCGAACTGTTAGGTTGATCCAAAGTTCGGTTGAGAGATGGAAGCTGCTGCAGATTGGCTTCAAAAGCTGTTTGAGTCCACCTATTGTAAGCAGACAGCTGACATCACACAGGCTTTGTTTAATTCTTTCTACAATCGTTTTAGGTCACTGAAAATGGACTTTACACTGGACCTTCCAGGGTGACAATCTTTAGAAACTCTCAGTTTAATGTCTCAGGTGTGCAACTTTATCACTTTTTGGTTTTATGGAAACAGCAGACACTGAACTTGTGCTGGCGTTAACATTGCTAACAGGACTTTTAACATACTTATACATAAGCGGTTAAAGCATTTTGGACAATTTGCAAAAGAGGTTTCCCAAAAAATGAATAACACAGTGTATGAATCAAGTCTCTTCCTTTATTCTCATGCTGCTGCATGGAGAAAAGACCCAAAGTGTTCTCTCCCGTCATTCTTAGGACTCCACCTTTTATACCTAAGGGCAACATTCTACCACTGGTCATCCCTCCAGCATACACCTGCTTCTTGCCACTTATTTACTTGTAAACCCCCACAATGCAACAGTCATATCCTCAAAGTCTTTTTTCTGACCTTTTACAACAGACAGCTGTACACACATCACATGAGTTGCTTTCCTGAACAACATCATGAAACCCCAATGACTAAAACCTTACCCCCAAGAAAATATGCTTAAAATTCCCTTTGAAAACACACCGTTGCTGTGCCAATATGTTGATGAACAGAGACGCCTGACTGGACTACAGAGGTCACTGCTGCTTCAGACAAGACTTAACCTTTCAGTGCAGATAGATTGGCCAGATTCCATGTCTGTCATCAGGCAAATCCATCTTGCAAAGCTCCAATCTGGAACAGTTGTGACAGGTCTGAAAAACGATCTGGCCATCAGTGTCATTTGAAAAGAACAAGACAGTAGCTGCCCTGTTCTGTGTGCTAGAAGTCATTAAGAAAAGCTGCTGCCAGTGTAGCATTTAGCTTGAATGTAGAAGCAGAAGTTGGTCACATTACTGTGATAAACAAGAGTTAAAAACAGCACTGAAAGCTCCAGTTGACTGAGAGGTTTTCTTTGTACTTCTCCCACCCAGCTGCTGCATGAGTTTTATCCAACAACAACAAGCTCCAACATTCATAAACTATGATCATGCCAGCCTGCAGAGGTCAGGTTAGTACCAGAGCTGTGCATGCCTACTACCTCATTTTGTCTTGTTGCTCTGCCTTTAATGAATGTGACAGACTAAACATTCCTCAAATCACTTTCCAAGAATTTTTTTGCAAAGTCTTGCCTTTTCCAAACACTTTTATGGGAGGTTTCCCAGATGAATGTGAACTGTGTCTCATGCAATGGATAAATAAAACAGACCCATTCTAAACCTCGGCATTGTCTCCATGAAACAAGCCAACATGGAGGAGGAAAATGTCCATTTAGTGTTGTACTATCTCTGAGTGTAAACCATGAATATTTAACTACCCTTAAGAACAAGGATGTTTTTAATATCTTACAAACAAAAAGGTCATTAACAACAGTGCTGTTGTGCTTTTGAGTCCTGAGGTTCTGGGTTTCAAATCTTGTCTACGTTGGTCACCTTTGAACTTCTCTATTATTGTAAAAAGTACATTGACCCCAAGCAAGCACTAGAGGATGGAGTATTATTGTGGCAGTTAACACTAATGGCATCCAGGCATATGGGCCCACCCATACACAGCTGGACGGTTACGACCTTCTCTGACTGGAGCATGCACAATGATTTGAATTTGAACTGCTTTAATGTACTCAAAAAAAAAAAAAACATTGATTTTATTACAATAAAGGGGTAATCCATGAGTGTGGATAGAGGGTTAAGCCTGGCTTACTTCGATAAGTCTCACTCATTTTGGTGAGATCTCGGTTCCATCACCATGGCTTATCTGCCTCTCTGCTTTCTCTGCTTAAAAACCATGGTTACTTAGACAACAGAACTAGCCTGCTCTGGGGCAGGAAAACTGCCCAGCTACATCTAGCATCAAAAAATGTCAGACAGGCTGAAACTCAGCTTGCAAAGCAGATGGATTGACCAGATTCTATGTCTGCCATCAAGCACATAAAGGAACATATGGAACATAGATTGTTTAAAAAATTTGTCCCTTTTTCCTCAAGTATCATTGCATGGTTTTACTTCACTGTTGTAGACTATGTTTACCTAAAAACAGACAAACTTTTGAGACTGTATGGCCACCCCCCAAGCTCTTGGCAGCATCATCATGTTGTGGGGATGCTTCTTAGCAGCAAGCCCTGGAAGGCTTATTAAGGTAGAGGGTAAAATGAATGCAAAAAAAATATAGGAAAATCCTGGATTCCTTCTGGCCAAAAAAGCCAAATTATATTGAACATGATTGATTATAAAATTAATAAAAACTGTAACACATCAAAGGGGGTGGATACTTCCATAGGCAGTATACATGTAGATTACTGCTGATACTCATTCAACACACTGGAACAATTTCTTTGTTTCAGTTTTGTTAGTCAGCTTACTTCACTGTAATTATCATCTAATCTATTTTGGCAAACAGGATCTGTTCCCATCTTTAGCCATGTGCCAGGTTTTGACACCTTTCTGACCTAAGAAATGAATGACATTACTTTTGCAACTGTGCCAACTGTGGCCTTTTCTTATTTTGCAAAAGTAAAATTCTTGCATTTAAACTTGAAAGTTGGCTCATCATCTTAAAACCCAACAAGATAAGCTGTCATTTAAGAAGCCAATTAATTTCATAATCAAAGTAATTAAAGTTCTGGTTTAACAACTGTGTCTGAATAACCAGGAGCCTGGCTCGCAGCGATTCTCCTCACTCTGGTCTCTGTGCAGACATCATTTTGTTAACAGATCACCTAACTTCTTTTGTGGACTTTAAACACCTGCAGGAAGTGTATTAAGTAATCTTTAATCCGCGTTTCACCTGTGACTCTTGCATTCTGCATGTTATTTTCCAGTCTTTAGTTACCTTAGTCTCTCACTGTCCTTAACATCACACTGATAGTACAAGAGGCAAAACAATGAATATATGAATAAATGAATACAAATCATCAATCATCTTCATCCATCTTGCACAGCAAGAAACTATGAAAGCACATTATCATGTATTTATGAATGTCATGCATTAGCTCCTCACTGCTGGCCTTTCTGATTCAATCTGACCACTTTAACTTTCTAGCAAGTGCTTGGAAAGCCAAAACATTTTAGGATAAAGTTATGACTTATTCAACAGCTCATTTCAATCGGTGCACATACATTTCCCCTCATGCAGGGAGTGTGGTTACAAGGAGGAAAATGTTGGTCATTATGTAAATCCGATTTTTGGCAGGAAACATTAGGATGGACTATGTTAATATTTAGTTTACTAATGTCCTAAAAAGATCACCTGCCACATCACATTCATTTGACAATATTGCTCAAGTAGGATGCTTAAAGTTGTAATATTACATTAACTTTCTACTATTGAATATACAACCCAATTCCAAAAAAGCTGGGGCACTGTGTAGATGTAAATTAAACAGAATACAATGATTTGCAAATCTTATAAACCAAGTTTTAGAACATAAACAACATATCTGATGTTGAAACTGAGAATTTGGAGAACTACCCTGACTTGTTTGTGCTAATAATAATAATAATGATAATAATAATTTTTTAAATGCTATAACCCAACATGATGGTAAATGAGGGAAATCTCAATCATCCTAAAGGTTTATATAAAGGTTGATGATGATGAATTTGATGATGATGATCTCTGTGTGCAAGGGACAAGGCTGAATGTCAGTACTGAATGCTTGTGATCTTTGGGCCCTCAGGAGGCACCGCATTAAAACAGGCATGATTCTGAACTGCCTGGGCTCAGAAACACTTACAGGAATCATTATCTGTGAGCACAGCTTGCCGTGCCATCCACAAATGTAAATTAAAGCCGCATTGTGCAAAGAAGTTACGTTGCTGTCTTCTCTGGGCCGAAGCTCGTTTCATATTTGCTGAGGCAAAATGGAAAACTGCTCTGTGGCAGATGAATTTTTTTGTAAACCACATACATTGTGACCTGCTGACTAAATAGGACAGGAACCATCCAGCACACAGTTCAAAAGCCTGCATCTCTGATGGGAGGAGTTGCATTAGTGCTTGTAGTGTGGCCTGCCTGCAGTCCACACTTTTCACCAATAGAAAATGCAGCATAGAAGACCCAGGACTGTTGAGCAGATACATCAGACAAGAATGGGACAACATTCCTCTCCCAAAACTCCAGCAACTGGTCTCCTCACTTCCATGACATTTTCAAACTGTTGTTAGAGAAGAGGGGATGTTACACAGTGGTGAACACAGCCCTGCCCCTACTTTTATGAGACATGTTACTGCCATCAAATTTAAAATGAACCAATATTTTTCCTGAAATGGTAAAATTTCTCTGTTTCAACATCTGATATATTGTTGATTTTCTTTTGTGGATATTACATTGGTTTATGAGATTTCCTGTATTGGATGCCTTTCTTTTAGAGCTTGGCCGGACATAAACATGAGAAACTTAGCAGTTAGCACGTAGTAGGAACAGCTCCTTATGACAGTTATTTTATCAAAAAAATTGGAAATAAAGTAGTAAGCAGGCTGTTGAAGGTTATACTTACTCATCTAAAGTGATGAATAACCAAATTAAACAAGATATTAATCTGAAAAGAGGCTGGTGGAGCTAGCTGCTAATGCTAGCCATGCTCTACACAGCAAATTAGACTCAAATCATGTCTGCTGACACGATGACCCTGTGATGAATTAGACTGTGTTCTTTAGATATTTTTCCCTCTTTAGAGTCTGTTATACACTATTTTAATGGCTGTTTAGCTGATAGGGGAAGAGAAGCCTGGGAATATTCTTACATAGCTTTTTTAAAAGAAAAATCCTCCTCTATTTTAACTACAAAATGGATTTGAATTCACTTAAAAGTCATACTATATAGAGAAAAACACCAGAAACAAGCAACTGACACCATTCACTGGTAACATGTTTAGTGAGCTTATAAATAAACCTAGAAATTGGCTTTCATTTCCCATTTTGCAATTTTTTTTACACATTCAGAGCTGCCGCTGCCTGCTGGCAAATAGAAGATCAAGATCTCTCAAGTTTGCGTTATTTTTCAAACCAAGGAGCTGATGGCAAATACAGTCAATGTTGAAAATGGTCTTTTGTTCTGAGGGTTAAACCGCCTGGAGGCAGCTCTTACTATGGAGGACCAAACCTGCCAAAATTAAAAATAAATAAATAAATAAAGTAAAAATAAAAACAAAAAGAAAAAAGAAAAAAGAAAATTCAAAAATTAAATACAAAAAATAAATATAGATGGAAATAAATAAAAAATATAAAAAATATGAATAAATAAATAAATAAATAAAAGTAAAAATTAATACAAAATTGAAAATAAGATTCAAAAATTAAATATAAATAAATAAATAAATAAAGGTGGAAATAAATACACAAATAAATATATAAAAAGAAATTAAATATCTATAAATAAATAAAAGTGCTCTACTCTCACATTTATTTATTTCATGCTGCAGACACTGTCAGCATGAAATGCAGCATGAAATGTAATGTAAATGAGGGGGTGGTCCTAAGTGTGTCTTGGGTTGAACTGCTCCCCTATTGGTTGATCGACATGTGAGTGCAGAGATCGACTAGGCATGCCTGCCCACTGCCACAGCAAGAGGAACACTACATGAAGTCACTACAGCCGTGTTTCCATCAGGGGGTCCGGTTTGATTCAGTTCGGTTTGGTATGGTTTGGTACACTAAACCCCAAATTAGTTTACGTTTCCACAGACACCCGTGCTCTCACTTGGTGGGCGGGGCCGTGAGCATGCATGTGAAGTCACAGACAGAGCGAGTCAGCTGTTCCAGCTGCAGAGTTATAGAAAGGACGAGAGACAGAAATCAGTCAGGAATAAGCAGTAAACAGCTTTATTTCAGCTGAAAGTGTTTTTAAAAAAATAACTACATCTTAATGATGTTAACAGCTGTCAGTAAAGATCCTCAGCTGATGGAATACGTGTACAGAGAGAGTTTGAGTCATAACGCTATGTTAATATGTGAAAATATCTAGTCTAGAACAGTTTATAAGACAAAATATGAAAGTTTAGAGCTGTACTGTGAGAATTAACCACATTGAAAATAAATTAAAAGTTCAGCTGGTGTTAAAACCAAGCTAGGTCAGAAATCCTAGGTGTGCTGATCTTATTTTAAATAGTCTGCAGCCTGAAGTTTGAGCACATTCAACAACCACAGAGCGATGTTTTCACAGGTTACCTAAAGAAAGAAGCAGATTAATAACTAGTTACAGAAGAGAATGAACTGTTCCAAGGCTTCATATTCACAAACCTAAGCATTAACTTAGTTTCTCATCCACAGCTGATAGGACAGGCTGATGTGAGCCTTCAAGCACTGCTTTGAGTGCTTAAAATCATCCAGATAAACATCAGGAAACTTGATTTGTGGCCAGACATCAATATCCATAGACTAGGAAACAGTTTGGATCTCCTTCGAATCCAAATATTTCAGATTTAAGCAGATATCAGTCCATTTTTCTCCTGTTTTCAGACTTCTGTGTTTACATGCCTAGTCGATCTCTGCACTCACATATTGATCAACCAATAGGCAAACAGTTCAACCCAAGACACACTTAGGACCGCCCCCTCATTAGCATTACAGTTCATGATGACAGTGTCTGCAGCATGACATAAATAAATGTGAGAGCAGAGCACTTTTATTTATTCATTGATATCTAATTTCTTTTTATATATTTATTTGTGTATTTATTTCCACTTTTATTTATTTTTTATGTGTCTATTTATTTATTTTTTTATGTGTATATTTTTTATTTCTATGTATTTTTTATATTAAATTTTTGAATTTTCTTTTTGTATTTTACATTGTTGTTTTTATTTTTAATTTATTAATTTTAAATTTTGGCAGGTTTGGTCCTCCATACTTATCCACCTGTCGCGCTGCTGAGACAGGAAATCCCATTCCAGTGCCTCCTCAGATTCATGCCGTAGTTTAAAGCCTCCCCACAGGGAAACGATGTAAATACTGTGTTGCCATGTTGGGCAGAAATCCCCCTCTGCGCGGCAGACTTTGGTGGTTCATTCCTGGCGTGTAAAGCAGCTTGAATTGAGGGATAGTACAAACCGGATCTGGATTCCGTGAGGAGCACTAGTGTCTTCTGGAAAGGATTTCAAAACACGGACGGTAGCGCCGAGGATTAAATGACTGACGAAGATGATAAAAAAGCGTTTATTTCCCAAATCTGTCTACCTTTTGATGGGTTATAATTAAAGATAATGATTCGTCAGATGTCTGAGGGTGTTCGTTGTTCAGAGTGGAGGACATAGCGGTGGATTTATGCTTATAAAACACAGACGCTTCCTCCTTCCTCCTCAGGATTGACGGCTGGCCTGACATCATTGGCTGCTCGTTGGGAATGAATCATCGCCTCCATCAGGGGGGGTTCAGAGATGCTGTCACTGTCACTTCACCCTTAAAAGACCACAGACAACCCCACACGTACACAAACACGCCCAGCCGGGGTGTCTGTATTCTGTGACATCTCAAATCCCGCCGTTTCCCTGGAGCCAGCATGGAGGAAATCCTGCGAAAGCTGCAGAAAGACGCGTCCGGACACAAGCACAAAGCTATCCGCGATGCCTGCGTCTACGCCTGCGGTGAGTGTTGAACAGCCCCCACCCGGCTCTCCGGCGGCAGGAGGGGGGCGAAATCTGCGACTGTGTTCACCTGCTAGCCTTCAGGGATCAGCTAATTTGACCGTACAGGCCTTAACAGCATTACAGAAATGTAGCAGGAATCTTCCACTTGTGAAAGACTATGTTTCCCACAATGGTCAACCCCCAAAAATGATACTTGGGTAGAGGGGGTTTCCTTTCCCATGTGCAGGTGGGATGCTCCACCATCCAAGAATCAAAGCTGCACCTGTTGTGTTCATGGATGAAGCTCTTAACTGTGTGCAGCTGAAAACAAACCCAAGCCATATTGTCTATTACTGTCTGTTCTTTTTCTAAAATTTAACCTGATTATACATCATAGCTTCAGCAGATTTAACTGGCAGCAAGGAAAGTACATTGTAATGATCACTAAAAAGTAGATAAATGCTCCAGGTCCCACTATTCATCGCTCAAACAGGCCTAATCATTTCCTTTAATCTGACTGTTTCATGGCTGAATTTATTTTAGGGCTGCTGGTCTGTCCACAGTAGGTCCTGATATGTAAAGACCTTGAAATTCAACTTTGATACTTGTAATAATCCAGTTAAAGCCTGTTTCAATATGGCGGCAAAAATGTAGATCTCCTAGGTATCTGGATATTTATATTTTTTTATATATTGTGTTGTTAATATTGAGGAAGCTTCTGCACTCTGTCTAAATTTCACAAATACAATAACAACATTTCGATAATGAATCATCAGTGCAGTTTGCAGGAGTTTGCTTACCATTTTTGTCAGCTTCACATCTAGTCATGTACCATATAAGAAATAGCTGAAGTACTTCTGCAAGCGTGGGTACTTCACATCGCTTTTAATCATTCAGGCAACAGAGATTGTTCTGTTTTTAAAAAACACATTATTGAAAAGGATCAGAAAGCATCAAAAATTTGACAGCCTTAACGGAGACTGATAAGCAAGTATGGTTGAGGACCAACATGGATCACCTTAAAGGTTGTTATGATCAAATATGTCCCAACATGGATACAGTTCTAGTAAAATTCTAATGATCTTGGTATCTGCCTCTGTTTGATACCACAGTTAAATGACCAGATTGGGGCTAAAATCAGTCAGTCTTTATCTGTATGGTGCTACATGACCAAAGTTATCTTAAGACATTTTTCAGAATAGGGCAGGTGTAAACCGTACTATTCTTAACTTCCTTTTACAAGGCCGACACCTTAAACAGAACCAGACCCATATTGAACAGCCATCTGCCAAAGCTGTGCTGGAGTAGTGAAAGGATAGAGGGAAATGCAGAGAGCGAGGAGGGAGATTCAGGAAGAGACAAGAGGGAGAGACAGAGAGAAGGAAGAGCAATGAGCAGAAAAGAGAAGAGAGAGAGAGAGAAGTGTGGGAAGAAGGAGATACAGAAAGACATAAGAGGGAGGTGCAGAGAAAGAACGATCAGAGAAGCATGAATTCATCTTCAACTTAAAAATCCTGCTCACCATCTAAACTGCACACATGCTAACATGCTAATATACTTAAGCAACAATTTTGTTCTAGATGATGCCAAAGTATGGATCAGACAATAGATGTTCAGTGCCTTGGATTTTTTTCTGTGTCCATCCCCCTGACTTATATTTTTCAATAACCTTTTCTCTGAGTTGCTTGGAGTGTTCTTTTTCCTTGTGGTGTAATGGTAGCCAGGAATACTGATTAACCAGTGGCTGGACCTCCCAGTCACCGGTGTCATGATACTACAATCACTTGAGACTCATCACTGCACTCAGGTGATCCCCATTTCACTAACTGTGAGAGTACTGTCACCAAAGGGCTGGATCTGTTGAGTTAGGTCAGTCACTTTAACCCTTTAAATCCTGGTGCGTCGCTGCTGACGCGCTGTTGAAGCACACTTTGCATGACCATAATTGCATGAGTGTTTGTGTTATAGGAAAAATTCAAACAGTTTCTGAAAGCTGAGAAACGGTGCTTCACAGCCAGCATGTGGTTCTTACTGTAATTTCCCCTTTTCTCACTAAGATTGTAGCATGAAGTTCCCCCGTTTTTGTGTTTTTTCATTTTAAACTGTTAAAACACTCAACATGCAGTAAAATGTGTTTTATCCATGTTAATTATTTTTCCATCATCGAGTTACGATTATAAGGGTTTTCTCCGTTTTTTAAACTTTTTTGGCCGGGAGCTCCTCGTTTTAGCTGTCTACAGTCTCATCTACAAACCAGAAGTCCCAACATACAGTAAAATAACTGCCATATATTTAAAGTTTTGAGTATTGTGGAAAAATGGGCAACAGCTCGTACTCACAGGACATTTTCTGGGCCTTTTATGGTTTAAATAAGAAAAGAGTCGAGAATCTCAGGTTTTAAAGGGTTAAAAGGGGTGAATATCTATGCAGTCATTTTTTTTACCTCACATATTATTGTTTGACATAGAGAAACCTGCTTCACTTTGACATTAAAAAGGTGATTTTGTACAACTTTTTTTGTCAAAAAAGCCTAATTATATTGGCCAAGATTGTTTTATAAAATCAATAAAAGGGGAAAACATCCAAGAGAGTGTATACTTTTAATAGGCACTGTATGTGACATCATGCACACTGCCTTGTCAATTGGCTTAAATTTGAGTCTTAAATGGTTGCATTGACCCTGTGTGGTATTTAAAAGATGACACTGTCTTTCTTAAAAACCTTCAAATGTTCACTGTGATTTAGTAGAGGAAAGAATACAGGCAAAGTTAGTGCTGGCTTACTCCTCTGTTGCTCTACTAAAAGGGCTGCAAAGTTAAAGTGATTGACGACTTTGGGACTTAGAGTATTGTGGAAAACACAAAGAATACATTGGGAAAGAAAGGGTCATGCCTTTGTTTTTTAGAAAGCCTTTGCAAATGTCATAAGTCCTGCACAGTTCAGTACTCCCCCATCCCCAGTTATTCTCTCCTCTTCAAAACACTACACCAAACTGGTTAGAAATACTGCAAAGAAATCATTCTGAGACTTTATCAGCATAGCAGTTTCCACTGACGTCACTGTTGCCATCATCTTTATTAATGGTAGGCCTGATGTGCCGGCCTGACCTTTCTGATAGCAGGGGAAACTCAGCAAACAAAGAATCAGTGCTGATGAAGGGACAGTTGTGTTACATAATAAATAACACACACTGATTTAATGCACACACACACACCAGGGGTATGCGTTAACCTAAAGGGTATGAAAGCAGTGGACAGCAGACCTTGTAGAATCACCTTTAACTGCATTCACTAACAGAGAAGACACAAGTATGAATTAAACTATTCATTCTGGTGCATTAAATAAAGAGCATATCTGCACATTATTAAATCAATAATATGTGCATATTAAAGATGCTGTGTGAGAATGTGTTTTCATCAGTTAATGAAATGTTTCCTGGAGACACGCCCATACATCAGTCAACATGCAGCACATATTAGTCTGCAAATGTGAGGATGCCAAATGCTCCCATTGAAAGCCACCTTAAATACACAGACATAAAGAGAACATACAGACATATACAGAGCAGGGCCAAGGCTACTTTGAAATGCAACATGACAGCATGTGCAGTTACTGGAGATTTATATCTTTCAAACACATCAGCAAGTATTGTATTTCAAGTTTTGGTAGTAAAAAGGTATGTCCATATAAAGCTGAAAGCATGATGCCAAGGTAACATTTTGTCAGAGTTAAAGAAATATTGCACGTGGAACCCATTTGCTTTTAAAAAAAAAGTCAGATGTATTATTTCATGTCTTAAGTGTCTGCATGTTCAGAAAATAGCAGAATTATTTATTCATTTGTATTTTAACCTTTATTTAATCAGGAGGTATAAAAATCTCTTTTACAAGGGAGTCCTGGCCAAGACAGCAGCGTGACAAGTTACACACATAGGACAAGAAAACAGAGCATAAAGGTTAAATCAACGAACCAGTCAGCAGCTTTCATAAGAAAAACACATGCACACTGGTCAAATATTCCCTAATTCTTTCTTTAAAGTCTCCTAGAATAATATAATACTAAAGTTTAATATGACTGAAGATGACTGAGCAAACACATTAAAGCCCTTTTACTAAAGACAGAGCAAATTTGAGGAATCTCATACATAATGAATCCATGAGAACAAAATTTACAGCTACTGACAATATTTTGAGTCATAGGGAGCGTGAACTTGCCAGCCACTTTATTAGGTACACCAGTTCAATTGCTTGTCAACACAAATAGCCCGTCAGCCAATCACATGGCAGCAATTCAATGCATTTAAGCATGTAGATGTGGTCAAGATGACTTGCTGAATTTCAAACTGAGCATCAGAATGGGGAAGAAAGGGAATTAAGTGACTTTGAATGCGGCATGGTTGTTGGTGCCAGGCAGGCTGGTCTAAGTATTTCAGAAACTGCTGATCTACTGGGATTTTCATGCCACCATCTCCAGGGTTTACAGAGAATGGTTGCATGAAAAATGGTAAATATCCAGTGAGTGCCAGTTCTGTGGACAAAAATGCCTTGTTGGTGTCAGAGGTCAGATTGGATCAAGATGATAGAAAGGCACCAGTAACTCAAATAGCCACTTGTTACAACGAAGGTATGCAGAATACAATCTCTGAATGCACAACATGTCCAGCCTTAAAGCAGATGAGCTACAGCCGCAGAAGATCACACCAGGTGCCACTGTCAGCGAAGAACAGGAAACTGAGGCGACAATTTGCATGGGCTCACCAAAGTTAGACCATGAAAGATCGGTAAAACATTGCCTGGTCTGATGAGTTTCAATTTCAACTGCAACATTCAGATGGTAGGAATTATGAGTTTGGCGTAAACAACATGAAAGCATGGATCCATCCTACCTTCAACAGTTCATGCTAGTGGTGGTGGAGTAATCGCTTGGGGATATTTTCTTGGCACACTTTGGGCCTTTTAGTACCAACTGAACATTGTTTAAAAGTCACAGCCTACCCCAGTTTGTTGCTGACTATAACCAGCCTTTTATGACCACAGTGTATCATCTTCTAATGGCGACTTCCAGCAGAATAATGCACCATGTCACAAAGCTCAAATGATCTCAAACTGGTTTCTTGAGAATACCAATGAGTTTACTGTACTTCAATGGCCACCACAGTCACCAGGTCTCAATCCAGTAGAGCACCTTTGGGATGTGGTGGAATGTCAATATGGACCAAATTCAGGGGGTTCAACTCATTACTAGCAAGGTGTAGCTAATAAAGTGTCCGGTGAGATAAGGCAGTTCATGCAATATGGCCTTATTAAGAAAGATATTCCAATTTTCCATCCTTCTACTGTATAAGAACAGAAATCTTTCTCATACAAAACACAGTGATGAGAGAAGATGATGTAGCATGAATGTTGAGTATCACCATAATCATTTATGGAAAAAATAATGTTGCTTGAATGATTTTCTTGCTTGCATAAAAAACAGTGTTTGTTTCAGTTTGTTTCAGTATATTTGTTGACTAAAAGACTAATCATAAATGTTTGAACACATTCACTCAGCTCATTATTTGAGGGAAAAATCTGAGCACCATCTAGACCTTGAGAGGGTTGTTGTTTTGGTCTAGTTGGCATGAAGTAAAAGGCTTAAGTCACAGAGGTGTCTCAGGGAAAAATTTAATGCCACTTGTAGTTTATTTTTTAACTTCTAAGGATCATGACGATGCATATATAACTGTATCGTTGGCATAAAAACATACTTTATGTCAGTAAAGATAAAACGTAAGTTATTTATATAGATAGTAAATGAAATCAGGAACAATATGAACCCTTTTGGGACACCATTTTGAATATTCCATAACTAGATGATAAACCATCAACTTTTAACACTTTGTAATTTTCAAACCAATTCAGTGCTGTTATTTTTTTTTAACCTTTTTCATTATAATCTCGCTGTAATAAAAAGACAAAGTGGTTTTATTGAGGACTGTTTAAACTAGCACATGAAATCCCATTTTGCACTAAGTTAGCTTTTGCTGCAGCATGACAGTACCCAGGGGGATTAGGCCAAAAATAAACAACAACATGTGCATTTAGGGTGATTAAACAAAATGTCATACACTCCATGACATTTTTGTGACATTTCTTGTGTGGATTTTAACAGCTATAGTGCTTCAGACTTCAGTATTTCCTGTTTAAATGGTCCGCTGTCATTTTACTTGTTATTCTACTTCTATGTTCTCAATTTTTGCAGCAAAAAATGAGGTCAGAATCCTTTTATGTGTAAACATATTTGTGAACAAACCAGATTGTGGTACAGCTAAAAGGAAGCAAATATACTAAAAAATTGTTGCCTCAAATGTGGTTGACATGGGCTCCTGTGTGAGTTTTTTTTAATTCAATCTATGGATAAAGAAAAGCTAAGATCAACAACAGAAGACCTCTCATCAGTGAATTGTCTTTTCTTTCAGTTCATTTAAATGTAACACATGATCTCTCAGGAGTTACTAACCACAGTTTGTCCTTTTCTTTGTCCCCTTAAATCACAGAAACCCTTGAGTCTCAGAATGGATCTGCCAAGATTTCCCCAGCCCAGCTTCGGTAAGTTAAATGTCAGCGATGTGGATTTATTTTAACACCTATAGCTCATTTCTGTTAAAGCTTCAAAAGTATGACGACTGAACCTGCTAAAGTCTTTCTGGCTCAAAATATCAAACTCAGCTGACTTATAGAGATGCTAAACATGTTCATGTCATTTGATATGATGCAGAAGCTTTTGCTGATTCTGAATTCAGTCATTTCATACATTTTTCTACATAGGTTAAACTACTAGGATATCCTCACAGAAACATGAACATTGAGTTATCTCACTAGAGGGAGAAGATAACTGTGTCCACACCACTTCTCACACAGTTTGATTTGAATTAATTTGAATGCTACAATGCTCTGTTATGATAATGCAAATATTCAACTTTACTGAACCCAGGCAATGCCACACATTACTCAGCTTACAAACTTTTACAACACCAAACTAATTTAAAGTTTCTGTTGATAATTTCCTCTTGTGAAGCTTTTAAAATGTGCAACTGCCAAATAATTGCTGCTTTGTTTAATCCTCCAGTTAAGATGCCCTAGTTGTGAAAATTAGAACTCAAACCAACACCACTGTTTACAGTAACATCTGATTGCTGATCATGATACCTTATTTTACATTACTGAGCTAGTGCTTAGTACACTGTAACAGTTGGTTGTGGTTGAGGTGTGGACAAGTGGTTTAGTACATTTTAACAATTTTCAGTTGTCCAACCTCATGAAATGTCACCAAAACATATCCTACACAGTAAATTTACCTGAGTAAGTTTTACTCAAATTGAGTAAAATTTTACTCTGAAAAATATAACATTTGGTCCCAGTCTATTTGGAGGAAAATTTACTCTGCTTGCAGTGTAATGTTTTCAGAGTAGTTTTTACTGTAAAAAATGTTTTTATTTAACTCTAAATGATGCTTTTGTACCCTGTAATGAACAAAATAAAAACAACTCTAAAGCAACTGTACTTCCTGCAGAGTAATTCAGACCTTAGTTTATTCATTATAGAGCTGTTTTTCTCAATATAAAGTGACAGTTAGTCCTTTCA
Organism: Cheilinus undulatus; assembly: GCF_018320785.1. Lineage (NCBI taxonomy): Eukaryota > Metazoa > Chordata > Actinopteri > Labriformes > Labridae > Cheilinus > Cheilinus undulatus. The sequence goes on along the minus strand of NC_054870.1, from coordinate 13,062,421 downwards.
GAACGGGTTTTCATTCCTTATAGAAATGTTTCTACTCATTACAGAACATTTTCTGCTCCATATAGAATTTGGTAATGGTTATGCAGTGCTGTATCTTACTCTAAATGGACTGATCTTCCTCTTTGTATAGTACGGAAGAGTATTAGGGCCACTGAAAAAAAAAATGTTGAGACAATTTTTTTTTTCAATTGTGAGAAAAAAGTCAGAATTCTGAGATTAAAGTCAGAATTCTGACTTTGTTCTCAGAATTCTGACTTTAAACTCAGAATTATGACTTTTTTCTCAGAATCCTGACTTTAATCTCACAATTGAAAAAAAAAAAAAGGCTCAAATTATTTTTTTCAGTGGCCCTAATACTCTTCCGTAATATAGAGCTACATTTTCCTCTTAATAGATAATTTTGCCTTTCCACCTATAAAGGTCATAACAACAAAAGAGGTGTTTTTACCTATACATATTAGACACTGAAAAATCACTAGATTATCCAAGGTTAAAGAGGAGTTACCTTACTAGAATATAGTCCACAGCTCTCTGAGAATTCATCACCAGGTGAGGAAATCTTAATTGCCAAGGATTAGCTGCAGCTGGGACCGGCCATGAGTGATGGCAGCTGAGTTGAAACTTAAGTGGGTGTGGGTAAAAGTTTTACTCCAGCAGAATTTACTCTGTGTTTTTACTCCAACTCTGGTGGTGGCTGGAGATAAATATACTCAATAAAGAGTGAAATTTACTATTTTTGAGTAAAATACTTTTTACTCTGGAAAAATTACTCCAAAGATTTTCCTGTGTACCAGCAGCATTTCTCTGACCTCAGTGACAGTGTATATCTTCCAATATCTGTCAACATTTTTCTTCACACTTAACAATGCAAACAAATCAGAGGTTATCTCAAAGAAGAATCTGAATCAGCGGTGAGATATACCAGCTTGCCAGCATTAAATGGCATTACTACAACAGACCATATGCTTCTGACATTAATGCATGCCACTGTATTTGCCAACATGCTGTTTATCAGCATGTAGGAAAAGTACATTCAAATATCATACGCTTGTGTTCACCTCAGACCTCCTCTCAGGTATCTAACTGAAAACTCGTACAAAAATCCCTGAGACTTCTAGATGAGGGAACAAGGTGTTTGAGAATGCTAACAGACGTTAGAACTCACACTGTACAGCTTTGTTAGGTCAAGCGACCAGGAAGCAGATGCTTGTGTCTTATTTGAAATAAACTGTCAAAATTGATACAGTAATTAATCACTAACAAGGATAATGTTCTTAACCTAACCAAGAAGTTTAGGCCATTACATCTGACCATATATGTGCTAAAGGTTGTTATAAGTTGAAGTGAAGTTAAATTTAGGAACCACAACTATTTGGGTAAGTTTAGCTTCAAAGCATTGTTTGGATTTCAAAATGCTAATAAAAAAAGTGTATTAAATGCATCTTTATGTTATATGAACAATGGTCTTCTGTAGTCGACACTGAATGCAATGACAGCAGTGTGCACCAGCCAATCACAGCGCAGTTGTCATCGTTAACCATTTAACCATGGCACAAAAGGAAAGAATTATGTGGTACTCTGGGAAACCAAGAAATGATAGCAGTTTACATAAATGAGCTGTCTATTCAAGATTATAACTGATTGGTAAAACTGAGTTTAACATTGCCACTGACAAATGAAACTGTACACCTGATCCGTTTAATACGTCTGGAATTAAACAAGATCTGCTTCTCCTGTGCATGATCTCAAAACTTAGCAAGGTGCAAGATTTATTGGCTGCCTGGCCAGGCTGTTGAGTTGAGTTCAGCTTCTTTTATGCTGACCATGTCTTTCAAGGCATGCTGAGAAAATCAAAACACTTGGGGTGGCACTTAGGAAATTATTAAGCTGATGTTGACTGTGGCCTGAAAGCTGTGGCCTGGTTCAAACTTTAGTTACAATGTTTTCTTTTTTTACTACTCATCTATTAAATTTCTTAATGTTTAAACACACAAGTATTTTAACCTTGTTTTCATAGAAATACCATGCCTATAATTGTATCCACCCCCTTTAGTGTTTTTCCCTTTTATTTATTTATAAGTCAAACATAGTCCATATTATTTGGCTTTTTTTTTTGACAAAAACAAGGACGAAATCGTATTTAACATCAAAGGGAAATCAGATTTCTACAAAGAAATGTCAATTAAATACAAATTTGTAAGCTTAAATGAGTGACTGCATAAATATTCACCTTCTCCAAGTCAGTATTTAGTATATGCAGCTTTGGCTACAATTACAGCACACACATCTGGACACTGCAATTATACTTTATTCTTCTTTAAAAAAAAAACTGCTCCAGCTCTGTCAGGCTACATGGTGATTAGGCGTAAACAGGCCTTTCAAGTCCAGGCACAAATTCTCTATTAGATTGAGGTCTTGGCTCTGACTCGGCCCTTCCAGAACATTCGCCTTGTCTTTAAATTATTCGTGGGTAGTTAATGCAGCATGTTTTTGGTCATTGTCTTGCTGGATAACAAATCTTCTCCCAAGCCGTAGTTCTCTTGCAGACTAAATAAGATTGTCCTCCAGGATTTTCCTATATTTTGGCGCATTCATTTTAATATTTAAAACCTTCCAGGGCTTAGGAGCATCACACAGCATGATGCTGCCATCACCATACTTCACAGTGAGGATTTTTTTTGTGTTTTTGGTGATGTGCAGTGTTGGGTGTCTGCCAAACATAGCATCTTGTCTGATGGCCAAGAAGCATCATTTTGGTCTCATCAGACCAAAGAAGTTTCGCCCACTTGACCAGGGAGTCTCCCACATGCCTGTAGGTAAACTCCAGTCCAGATTTAATATGAATTTTCTTCAACAGTGGCTTTCTCTTTGCATCTCTCCCATAAAGCTTATACTGGTGAAGAACCCAGGCAACAGCTGCTGTATGCAGAGTCCCTGGCTGAATCTCAGTCTCCTCCCTAAACTCTGATCCCTTATGGACTTAACTGACTGCACCTTGAAAGGGCTTGAGTCCATGAGGCTGCAAGGGGTGGAAGTGGTATCAATGGGAATGGGACAGCCCTTTTTTGTTGACAGCATCTTGCAGAGTTAAAAGCAAAGATAAAAACACCTATAGGCCCATTTCCTCAGTGGATGAAGGCTGTTTTGTATAATAAATTCACAGGAAAATTTCTTCCCTTTTTACAGCTTCAATGCTTATTGCACCCTCCATGTTTTTTTTTTTTTTTTTTTTTTTAACCATTTTGCTTTTGCACTTTGGTTTTATGGCGTTCCCAAGCTGGCTTCCCAGGGAATTCCCTTCATACGTTGTAATGCTTTGAACTATGGGTAATTCCCTCTTGCTAAGTCTGCAGATATGCCCACTCGTGGAAAGGGTGCATGAAGGGCTCAAAAAGTCTGCAAGAGATCCCTTACACACTCCAGGATTTGACAGTGGGACAGCACTTACAGACACGCCTCAAAGTCAGTGAGTGTGAACGTTGAGACTGGGGCTGTATGCCATTTTGTAGTGGCAAATTCTGAGTGAGCCTTGTTATTGTGCACTCATTCTATCCCACAATGCATTGTGAAAAGTAGTGAACAACCAATGGTCACTAGCCCAGCAGTATGTACCATTATGCATCGTGGTTACTGCTCTAAAACATGACAGATGAACGAGAGGAGCTCAGGAACACTTTAAAACATTTTTAGCTTTATGCCAATAAAGAATCAACACTTTTTTATCTATTAGTATTTTTATCTTTTGTGAAAATATGTTGCGTTTAGTATCAGTTTTAAGTGAAATTCTACCGTTAATTTCAATCCTCAGCCATTGTCATGGAAATCTATGAGTAGGGAATGGGTGAGTGGTGTCAGGCAGAGCCTGGACCTCTCTCATCTCAGCTCCTGACACAGGTGCCTTTATACTACAATCACTGCTCTCTGATGATCCCCATTTCTCTAGTAGTGAGACTACTAGCACCAGTTGGCTGGATTTCAGTTGAATTAGGTCAGTCACTTTAAAAGGGATGAATATTGATGCAGTCGCTTATTTTACATTACACATTTTTATTTAATTGTCATTACTTTGTAGAAATCTGCTTTTACTTTGACATTACACAGTTTTTTTCTGAAAAAAAAAGATATGACAATAAAAGAGACAAATATTAGGGATGCACGATATAATCGGTCTGGTACCGATGTCTGTTCATTTCAGCATACATTAGCTGTAAATTTTGTCCATATATACTAATAAATTAGAAGAGTTTTAGGCTGAACCAACAGACCTATATCAGTTGAGGTCTCTTTCTTTATTTATCCTCATTCTTTAAACTTTGAAGTGTTTGTAAGGACTAAAGTTTGTTTCCTTGGTCATCCTCAAACCTTAAAGTGTGTCCTAAAGGACTGAAATTTCTTTTCCAACAAGCCTATTTAAATATTGGTATTGATATCGGTGTCAGCTGAAATTAATCTGTAAATATCGGCATACCAGATATTGGGAAAAATCCAATATTGTGCATCCCTATTGACCATGATTGATTTACAAAATCAATAAAAGGGTAAAACATCCAAGAGGGTGAATATTTCTAGACATTGTACGATGTTCATGTAAGAGCGTCGAGGCTTGCTCTGTTGTAACAACATGAAGTGAGCTGCTGCTGGTGGCCGTCGAATAGCAATGCTGTAAATTCTGGATGCTGTTTGTGCTCGTATCTTTATGAATTATTCACCAATAAACTCTATTGTTTTATTAGAGATTATAGATTAAATATTGATGATAATGTCTTTGTATTGTAGTGCCACAGCGCTCCTCTGTCTCACAACAAAGGAGAAGAAGACACTTTTATCAACAGTGAAATAATGAATAAAGGACTGAACATTTTTGAGAATTGCATTTTGGTGTATAGGCATTTTAGCTTTATTTGTTGTGCACCTGACTTTGAGACTCATCTTTTATTGATAATTTCCCTCATTTCTTGTTTAATGAATACCTGATTCTCTATTTACATTCTAATGTCTTTGTAGCCTTTCATTTGTTACCCTCTATATTGGACTCATTGACAGTGTCGCCTTGTATTTAGGCCAGTGGTGGTTTCTTGCAGCCCCTTTGCACTGGTGTAGTTGTGACAGCTCAGAGATGAAGCCCAGTAGCCCGCTATCAGCAGCAGAGCACGCTGACTCAACTGTCTACGAATAATAAGAGGGAGATGGAGCACAAGTGAGTGTACAGTGGATCACAAGACAAGGACAGGAAAGAAAATAGCACTGTGATTCAAGCACAGTCGCCTGGTTATGTAACTGATTCTGTCCTCCACTTTTGTTTATAATTTTGGGAATAGAAGGAGGTGGATTCTAAATCTTCTATTTTTATCACTGGTGTCATTTCTATTTCTGTAAATCCATAAATAAATGTGTTTTTCATCTAATGCAAGTTGACAAAACTGCAGTTTTGTTCAGTGTTTGGTGGGAACTATAAGTAATCAACTTTAAGACTAAAAGCAAACAGCAGGGGGCAAAAAGACAAATTCAGAGCAAGAGATTACCCCTGAAGTTCCTCGTGCATTTATGTTTGCCACTGGGTGAGCTTTGAATGCTTTGGTATCTGTAGAATTCACTGTTGAAATAGCGTGAGCTTGTTATCACAGGTTCTCAGCCTCTGCTTGGCACTTCCCGCCTGAAGACATGGCCTGCATGACTGCGTCTCCAGTCTCATCACAGTCAGCAGTGACATTTCTCTGTCTGCGTGGGTCTAGACAGAAAACGCCTCACAGAGTCTGTTTCTCCAACCATATAGATTCAGTAATCAAATACTTCATTACTCCTCTTTCTCCATACTCTTCATATTTTTAAATAATCTAAAGTGAATCCAAATTGACAAAAGATAGCAAGTTTCATTTGATTCTTATCAAATCTGAAGAGGATTTAATTTTGAGTGAGTAGCAAAGAAGCTTCTAGCAACATCAGAGCATGGTGTCCCTGTCAGCAGCTGAACAAGAGAGATGAGAGACAAGACAGAGATACAGACAGGCCTCTATCTCTGCAATCCTCCCTGCAAGATAAATCCAAAACCTTGATGTGAGATGCTCGATGGCTCTGTTGTTGATGAAAGGAAAAGTTGGGGGACTGAAGCTCCGCTGAGCTGTTTCTGTTGTAACTGATATTGTTAAAAATGCACTGATTTTAACAACCAGGCAATGCAGATGTTTAAAATATCACCCTAAGCTGATGGCCAATGCTGATGCCAGTGTTTCTTTCATTACTTCTTAGGGTGTCACGCTCCCACAGTAAACTCAGTGAATGGGCCCTCCCCAGTGGTGTTTTATTGACGTCAGTGCATGTGTGCTGGCTCAGTAGCACTGGTGCTAGCATCCTGGCTAACAGTTACTTCATTTTGGGGCGCTTTTAACTCATTTTTTTGTCATTTATATTTGCCACTTTAGACTCATCTTGGCCACTTATTTTTGCCACATTTAACCCATTTTTTGCCTCTTATTTATTACTTTACACCTATTTCTTACTGCATCTTTTTACCTGTCCTTCCACTTTTGCCCCCCCCCCACACACACACACATTTTCTCTATTTTTACCACTTTTTCCCTTTTTTTGCTACTTTTAAGCCTTTACTGCGTCTGTTTGTAGACATAACATTTTTGCCACTTCTTTTTTTTTTTACCACATTCAACCCATTTTATAATTGTTTTTGTGGCAAATTTAACCAATTTTTGCCACTCTGGACCAATTTTTTAGCACTTTTTGCCCCTTTGAATCAATTCTTGCCACTAACTATTACTTGCTACGTCTTTTTGCAGCTTTACCTACTCTTCTTTCCACTTTTTACCTATTTTTTGGCACTGCTTTTTGCCACTTTTTGCCTTCTTTGACACTTTGAAGCCTTATTTGCTCCTTTTTGCTCATTTTTGCCTTCTTTTTGACACTATAACCCTTTTTTGCCATTCATCACGTTATTTCTTTTATAATTATTCAATTCTTTACCATGTCCTTGTCTCAATTTCTTTGACTTTATTTTCTGGCTTCCTGACATTTGTGCACATTATGGCCTAACTATGAAGTCTGACATAGACTTCATTAAAGAAAAAGGAAACAGGACCTAGAATACTTCCTTGTGGAACATTTATGGATAGGGCTGGGTATTGCCACTGATTTCCTGAATCGATTTCAATTCGCAAGGTCCCGATTCGATTCGATTCAATTCAATATCGATTCATTGAGGGATATTTCAGCTACAGTACTCGTTTTGCTTGAATATGCAAGGGGGTCTTAGAGAACTAATGTCAGAAATGATAATTTCAGTTGAATTATTAATAAGAAACCTTTTAACTAGGCACAATATTTAAAATATTAAAGTTCACACTAAAAACTGACCCCAAACTTGTTTCCTGAAAATACTTTTTATTGACCAACACATTTGATCAATCAACATAATAAAGTGCAACATAGACTTAACAGTCAATAATAAAAGATTGATCTGTGAAAAAAATGAATCGATGTCGAAAATTCAAACAAAAAAATCAATCTGAATTGGAAAATCGATTTTTTGAACCCAGCCCTACTTATGGACTACAGAAGAAGTGGAATTAACTACAGTGACTCTACCCATTTGATTTTAGCCTGATATTTTTAAGCATGGAATTGGTAATATGGCTGTCTTTAATTTTGAAGTCAAAATTGAGCAAATCTGGATAAGTCTTTTCAGTCACTTTTTAGCAGAGCACAGAATAAATCCAAACTGACACGCACTTGGTACAACACCTAATGAATGTTTTAACACTCTATAACAGCATAGCCAAGATGTCAAGTTCAGTGACTGAATCAGCTGAGGTAATGTCTGGCAGACAGCTAGTGGTTTCTTCCTGGCACTGAAGAATCCCCATGCCCTATTATGCCTAAGTTTATTCACCTTTGAAAAAAAGAAAAAGTTATGAGTTGTCATCATTAATCACCCATCATATGGTCAACATTAACAGAGTTTAGCTATAAATACCAAAACTGTTTTACCAACACCAGGCTGCAAACATGGGATGATTTGCCGTAAAACTGGGAATTTTGACCTCTAGGACACTTGAATCTGACTCTCTTTTGCAGATGGCCCCAAGCAGCCATTTTTTTTTTACTGAAAATAATTGCCTTTTTGAAAAGAAAAAAAAAAGATTTATTTCTGGCTTTTTATGCCTCTATTGACAGAGGAGGATAGAATCAGAAACAGGTGTGAGAGAGCTGGGGAGAGACATGCGGAAAGTGCCACAGGCCAGATTTGGCCTGACCGCATCCCAAACCGCCAGGCCACCTGCACCTCCACTTCCTTTTTTAACCTACATGTCGCTGCTTGTGAAAATGCTATTTAATGAAGCTGCACCAAAAACAGTAAGAGCAACAGAGTTGTTATAACATGGTTGTGTTTCTCTTTTCCAGAGAGTGCTGTCTGCTGCCTCTACAGATGGCCCTGGAGTCTAAAAACACTAAACTGGGACAAACAGCACTCACTGGGATGCAGGTAAATATTTACTGTAAAGATGAAGTTTGTCTCCCTACTCTTTGATCAATTTCTTGAAGCGGCATTGTTTTTGATTTATAAAAACGCCAACATGCAAAGTTGAACTTGACCCTCAAATCGTTATACTTGGTCTGATTTGACCAAAGGTTTAGAGACATTGAGTGTGTTTCTTAGCTGTACTATCACTGTTGCACCATTGTTTAGAAACCTGAATAAGCCTGTAATTCTCACTACAAAATAGCTTTGAATCCCATGAACATCAGATTTTTTTGCCTGTATGGTTTTGTTGCAACAAGATGTTAATGAAATAAAATAGTTAGAAAATATAAAATTCTGCAGACATTGACATTTTACCTGGTAAGTTCTGGCCATTTTTTATTTATTATTGCATCTTGTATTTGTCTGTTGTACAAACCTCCTTTATTTTTGTAGTGCTTACAGTAAACTTCTTCTATGGCTGATTGTCTTGTTTTGTCTTGTTTTATTTGAACAATTGATGCCCATTGTGGATATATTTTAGGATGTTTTAACAATCTGCAGCATGTGCCTGCCACTTAGAGCTCTATTCCCTCTGCTTTTTTTTTTTTTTTTTTTTTTTTTTTTTTAATCAATTTAGAAGCTCCTGTGTGAGGATAGGTTTGTTGGTGGAATCAGCCTGGAGGTGGAGGTCCTGGAGAAGCAGTTGCTGAGCCAAATGTTGGAGGCCATTAGAGTAACTCCATCTCTCCATGAAGACCTACAAGTGGAGGTCATGAAGGTAAGACCTGGGGATGTGCAAACAAACAGTTTTGCCCTGATATAATGCTTCATGCTCATTAATGCCTGGAATTTATATTTAGCAAAGTGCACAGACATCTTGCAGAAACCCTGTGTTTTAGTACATGTAAGGATTTTTATATACACAACAACATATTTTTATCTGTTATAGGTTAACTGTGATAATTTCCTGCTTTTTTGGTCTCTTCAGTCTCCTTCCAGTTGGTTTGTGTCTTTGTTATATTCCCCTTTTTTTGCTCAATGCAATATGACCTCATTTTGTCAGAGAGCTCATAACTATGTTGACATTACTTCCATTAAGTTCAATTTCCCCCAGCTGTTATATTTTTCATACCTTATAAATAAACATAGAAACTGTCATCACTGAACCAGTTTTCTCTGAAAAAGAAGATAAAACTGTGTGTGTGTCTGTTGTGTCTAGGTCCTACTGTGTATCACCTACTCACCAAACTTTGACATCAATGGAGACTCCATCCTTAGGATCGCTGAGGTAGGATGCCCTGAGTCTTTTACTTAAGTTTTTATTCAGAGAAACAAGCAGGACCATTGTTTTTTTGTTTTTTAGATTTTTCCCCTGGCTGCTTCTGGAATTTCTGTAAAACTAGAGCCCTGTGTGGGACTCTATATTCCTAATCCCACTCCCACCAGCTCTCGCTGGATTTCTGACCATTACCCGCCCTCGCACAGTGGGTGCCATCCATTCCCACCCACAACAGATGTGTCGAATCTCGCACGGATTCTGACAATCCATGTTAAATATTCAGAATAACAGACAGTGATTTAAGTTTTCTCTCTGAATGAAGCAAACCCAGAGAAAACAACCACATCTTTGCCATGCATAATGGTACCAATTATGCATAAAAGAAAGCAGATGAGAGTCTCAGACTTATTTAACTCCTGGTTATGGCTTAGTATTGGCAATGACAAAGCAATATTTATCAGCCTTATTTACATATCATTTATCATCGTTTATTTCAAAGTCATACAGAGGTGAAATTGTTTTGTGATCTCTGGAAAGTTCATGTGTCATAAAAACTGCAGTGCACTTTCATCAGCTCTAATTGACAGTAGTCTCACCTTTACTCTATTTATTCTGTGCTGTCACTGCCCGTGTCATTAGATGCTTATTGCAATAAGGCCAATTTGTATGGAAGGGGGTATTTTTCCCCAAATAACAGCATAATGGCTCAGCATCTCTGTGCTCTGGTGCATATGTGCGTTGATAGGCCAACAACACAATACGGGGAGCATTAAAGCTGTGACTTTTGACTTATTTACAAAGTTTTAGTGAGTGCACTTTTTTGTGGAGCTTAAACTAAGCATCACACTGCCCACCTGCCATCTGAGGTGGTCTGTGAGCAAAGATATGAGCAAGGAGAACAGTGGGAGAGTCCTTTAATGAGGGATCATGGAACAGGTGTATCATCTCATCCAAATACATTTCCCTGTGGGCGTGTTTCTTTTGAAGTAAATGGAACATAGCAGAAGTCCCTAAATGCTGACTCAGCACAAACTTTTGGGGATTTTATAGAAAATCTGTACATATTTATGATTTTTTTTCATGCCACCAGTTTTGAACCAGTACATCCAATAAGTCTTCTAAGAGGCATCAAGGACAATTGGAGCAACGGTGTGGCGTGCAAATCAACACAGACGGACAGACACATTGGCAATTGTAGTATTAAAATGAATTTCATCTATGGTCAAGGGTTTTAAAATTCACTTCAAAAGATTTGTTCCCTGTATAAAGGATAGAAAATATTTAACCTACCTCATCTTTTCAAAACTAATTAAGCTTTAATGAATTTACAAAAGAAAGCAAATATTGGATGCTACTGTTTACCACACATTTTATTTAACTGCTCTGTTTGCTGTTTCTCTGTGAAGATATCCTCACTGACTGCATGTAACACAGTACGCTAATAACATAAAACCTCTCTCCTTTTTGTGCTCTTAGCAAGCACTGCATGGTCTGAAATCTATTTTTAAGATTCACTTCTTCCATACTCATCCAAAGGCCTTGTTTTATGATGCAATCTCATCAATTATTCAGACAGTTGAGAAGAGTGGTTCTGCATGTGTGCACACACAAACAGTGAAAAGATCGGCTTATTTTGGAATATAGCAAGAAAAAGAAAAAAGGCATGAAGGTTGAGAAGATAGAGAAGTATAAAAGAATAAGAGGTATTGGCTTTAAACCAAGAGACACTCTAGTCCTGAACGACTGCACAACAACTGTCAGGATTTCCATTATTTTTGAGCTATCATTGAACACTGCACTTGCTGCAAAGCTTATCAGTGATAAATAGTGATGTATTTTCAGATTAGATTTAAATTATAGGTTTAGAAAATGCTTCGGAATTTAAAGAAATTGCTTGATGTGATCCAAAACACTTTATAAATCTTCTCTACCGTCTTTGACAGTAGCTTGGTGCTGCTGTTAAGTAAAGTTTGTGTGTAAAAAATATTCTGGATTAATAATTTATTTCCAATGGTTCTTGATATTGTTGTGTAGATCATTCAGAGCAGCTGCAGCTCCATGATGGCCAACAGGTTCAATTCTGTGCTGGTTTTTGATTTAGTTCACCTTTTAGAGATGACTATATTGTTTGTTACTATCATTGTAAAAGCTTAATATAGCAAACAAGGCTATCTATGGTGCATGCCCAACCATGTACAACTACTCAAAATGATTGAAGCTTTGCAGCAGACTTGTTTAGACTATCATTTCAGGTTAGATACCAGTTGAATGTGTTAACCAAAAGCCAATTCTTGTTGCCAGTTGATGAGTTGATGTTTTTGTTTACTGTTATTTAACTCAAAGTCCATATATTCTAGATACATTTTATACAAAGTGAAATATTTCCAGTCTTTTTTGTATTAATCTTGTTGATTACAGCTTCTAGCTCACAAAAATCAAAAACCTGCTTTCTCAGATATTGAAACAATATGGGAAAGTCTACTTTGCAACTTTCCTGGGCTTTCATTCTCTCATTCTGGTTCAGTACACACAACTGAAATCATGGAAAAGACTGCTGACTCGACTGTTGTCCAGAGGACAGACTGTTCTCAGAGGCAGTATCACAGCATATTTATGGAAGGGAAAGTGTGGTAAGAAAAGGCTCACCAGTTCAAAAAAATATTTATAATACAGAAATGTTGACCTTCTGGAAAATGATGGTAATTCATGCACTCACTTGGTTGGATCACCTTTTACTTGTATTACGTCTATGTGACATGGCAAGGAGCCAATCAGTCTGGGGCACTGCTGGGGTGTTATGATGCCCAGGTTGCTCTGATAGCAGCCTTTAGCTGAGTCTAATGTCTCTCATCTTCCTCTTTGGCAATACTCCAGAGATTCTCCATGGTGTTCAGGTCAGACCAGTTGGCTGGCAGATCAAACACAGTAATACCATGGCAAACCAGTCCCTGATAGTTTTGGCTTCACTGTTGGCAGATCACAAGTCCTGGTGGAGAAGGAAATCAGTATCTCCATAAAGCCTCTCAGCAGATGGGAGCATGAAGTGCTCTAAGACCTCCTGGTAGACGGCTGACAGTATTGATTCTGGACTTGCCAAAACACAGTGGACCAACAGATGACATGACACCTCAGACGATCACTGACTGTGGAAACTGGAAACACTGGACTTCAAGCATCTTGGATTCTGTGCCTCTCAGATCTCCCTCCAGACTCTAGGATCTTTCCAAATGACATTCAAGATTTACTTTCATCTGAAAACAGGACTTTGGGCCACTGAGCAACGGTCCAGTTCATCTCTCTCAAGTCCAGGTGAGACCCTTATTCATTTTATGGTTCAGGATTGGATTGACACTAATAACACAACACTTGTAGTCCATTTCCTGGCCCCATCTGTGTGGGGTGGCACTTGATCCACTAAATCCAGCCTCAGTCCACTCCTTGTGAAGCTCCCATATGTTCTTGAATCTGCGTTATTTGACAGTCCTCTGAAGGCTGAGCTTATCCCTGTTGCTTGTTCACCTTTTCTTACAACATCTTTCCCTTCCAGTCAACTGTCCATGAATACACCTTGATACAGCCTCTGAGAACAGCCTGTTCAGTAGTCAAGTCAGCCGTTTTCCCTATGATTGTGGTTGTGTGCACTGAACCAGAATTGGAGAATGAAGGTTTAGGAAACCTTTGCAAATTGGACTTTTCAACAATATTCTAATATTTGGAGATAGTGGATTTTAGATTTTTGTGAGCTTTAAGCCGTAAGGTGAAAACATAAACACATTTTTCAAGATGCACCTGTAGTTGCCCATTCTGTTGAGGCATGCTTTTGACTTTCAAAGCTTTTCTGAGGCTCTGAACAGCCTCAAAGTAACATCCCAGGCTATAACTATCTCACAACTACCATATGTCGCTTGAAAGGTGGCTATGGCCTTATTTCAATTCCTCCCCGTGTCTACCCTAGTTTTGGTTTGCCTTCGGTCTTTTAAAATGGAACTTCAAAGGGTACTGTTGAAAATGTTACCTGTAAATGGGACACATCATATTTTGTTATAACCTCAAGCTCTGTTCAGGAGGAAAGAAGAAAGGGTCTACCTTATGCAAGAAAATTAAAAAGTCGAGGGTTTGTGGCTCATTGGCCAAAGGAGGATTTGACTGAGCTTTTATAAAGAATATCATGCATACAGTATGTAGTCAGCTTGGTTCAGAGACCTAACATGAATCCTGCAGCACAATTGTTTCCGTTATTAGGAGTTTTTTATTGAGTACCATGCCAGCTACTTCTCATGCAACGAGTGCCTTTAAATTCATCTTTCTTAGTAGCTTTAAAAAAAAAAAACGACTCAAGAAGTGCTTTGCTACAAAAAAACATGAAGTGAAACGAATACACCTTTCATTAGATCCTGCTGCAGGAGTCATCTCAGCAGTTTCCATAGAGGGATTTACATGCGTCTCTGTGACAATTAGACTATATTGCATTGACATTCATGCTGACTATGGCTTCTTTTGCAAATGTTAGGCTGGAACATTTTCCACCAACCCCTCAGACAAGTAGGTCCATTATCTGATTATCTCCTTCACTGTCATTGTCTGAGTCTTTTCTTCAACATACTGTAATTTCATTCGGTAGCAGCAGCAGCTCCAGCACCCAGGTGATGCCTGACATCCATTAACAGCTCATAAAAATCTGGTCAACATGTTGTGTTAATGGACTCTGTGAATCCAGGTCTGGCCATCTGGCGTGTGGTGTTTCTGTTAGAGTCAGGTCGTAACTCAGGGTGGCTTGAGAGGCTGTCAACAGCACTCCATTATCTGTAACATCCCATACAAACAGTGAGGCCCAGTGCAGGTTCTTAATGCAGGGATTGGCAGGACTGGGAGGATTTATTCAGTTTCAACCATCGGGGGCTGGAAGTTGATACTTAATCTTTGTGAATTCATCATATCTCTTACATCAAAACAGATTTTGACACTGGGAGATCTTTGCTGTCACCAGGAATTGAGTCAGCTGTCTCATTAGGTTTTATAGATCTCCATCTCTTTTCAGTCCAGTACTAAATGGCTCCAAGCATAGGGCATATCTTGGGCTCAACAGGTAGATCTGCTGTTTGGAGGGTTGGTAATTTGATGCATTGGGCCCCCAGTCCATATGTCAAAGTGTCCTTGGGAAAACTGCTGAACCCAAATTCACTCAAAAAGGCTTCAACTGGGGTTTGTTAGAATAAGGTAGGATCCTGATATTCAGGGTTCTCTTTTTATTTTCTCATATTTGATATTTATTTAACCAGGACTATTTCTGATGGGATATATAAACCTCTTTCACAAGGGAGCACAAGACATTACCTCCAAAGAGCACATGGCACACTATGACATCAGACAATAAGATTAGCAATGTTCAGCAGTAACAGTAATAGATCACTGGTAATAGAAACTAAAACCTAGTTTTAAATTTTTCTGAACTGATACAACTGGTGCTAAGCATAGGAGACTGTGCGATGCATACATGGAGTCTTAATTTAGCACATTTAGTACGAAGTTAAAGGACTAAATTAAATATTGGGCCAGTGCTGATGTGATAACAATAAAGACTGCTGTCATCAGCTGCAGTGCTCACTTTAAGTATAAAACTAATTCATACCAGTGTTTTCAGCTCTCAGCATTCTCAGCAGTACAATGCCCCCTCATCTTAATTTTTTTGGTCAATCTCAGATGAAAATGGTTGAAGTGGCACTTTTCTGTCTCTGACCTGACAAAATAAGGGGCTGTACTTCTGATAAGTGATTTATCAACAGCAATTGTGGTGGAGAAAATTACCTGACTCATTTTTTGCGAGGGTACAATTTACAGGTCAGAGCTGCTGCAAATGCTTTTTACAGTTTAGTTGTGTTACTAAAGTAAACAAAAGATAGTCACTGCCTCCTGAAAAATATTCACATTACAATTGGCTCAAATATTTATTCTTATAAGTTTGACTTGCACAAGATCTCTCCTTTCTGTTTTTTAATACAACAAGGTGACAGCAAAGTTGTGAAAATCATGTCAAAACAGCAGCTCATAGAAAAACTTGTGGTTACCTGCTGCTGTTGTTGAAAGTCAAGCTTTGCCTGCTCAGGATGAGTTGGCTTTATGCAGTTATCTTGACCCTTACTTGGACTCCAGGGGTCTTCAGCTTTGAGTTAGTATACTGCCTTTGCAGGTGTTTAGATAGATTTTATGTGGTTCACAGCAGTGGAGAGTGGTGTCAGGCCTGTTCACAGTTTACACTCCACCATCACAATCTTGTCCTTTTGTGCAACAAATCCAAAGTAGTGTTGTTATCTACATGCATCTAATTAAATTTATTTTCTTATTTGAACAGCTCTGCTGTTTCCCACAGACTTGATGTGTCAGTCCCCTGAATTAGCCAGTGTTGCACCAGCACACATTAAAAAGGATGCTTACTGTGTGTAAAACAGGAGCACAGAGGATTAAATTCAAAAAGGATACAGTCAATGTTTTGGCAGTAACCCCTGAAGCTGGGAAACTCACAAGATCTTGTATTTTAGCTTAGAAAAGAGCTGATTCTCCAAATGAAGGAAATGGTGTGTCTTTGGACCAGTTCTACACCTTGACCCAGACTAGCACTGATTACTATCACATTCATCACAGGCAGCCATGTTTGTCCGACCTCACACTAAGCTGAAATTCTGTGCTTATGAGGAACATTTCTTACTGCTGGGACTCAGGGGGACAGTAGTACCAATATCATGATAGATGGCATGGAAAAAAATGTAACATTTCACAGTTTCATTCTTTATTTGGTATGCTATTCTTTGAAATGTTCCATTTTATGCAGCTTGAAATCTGAAAATGGCATTATGACATTTTCTTTATAATACCATTTGAACATCCTGCCCTTTCCCTGTTGTCAGTGTGAAATAAAGCCATTGGAGTTTGATCAATTCAGACCATGATGTTACATTGTCGGCACAGTCAGGAAAGAAAGTAATAACCACAATAGTTTGCCCCCTTGCACAGCTCTAGTCGTAACTGATATCATTAATAATATGCATATTTTTTCACTATCAGTTCTAGGGGTGTAAAAGTACGTGTATTCGTACCATATCTGTTTGGTATGGGCCCTTCGGTACGGTACAGACGTGTACCGAACGAATACATGTTGAATGAACCTCATACACAGATGGAAAACCAGAGAACAACTCACTGTCACACTGTCCTGGCAACCACAAAACCACAGCAAATGACAGCCTGAATATTCCCAGATTACTGTCCTGTTAAGGAACACTTTGTTTCCCAGTAAAATACAACAGTGGACAAAGACAACAACAGTAGTACTGACATTATTCAGCAGGTGTGTCGCCGACAGCATGTCGTCCAACAGATCAATCAAGGCATTTGAAAAGGCTCCACTCAAACAAGAACGTCACTGTAAAGAGAAGGAACAACAAAAAGTTTCACCAGCTAGTTATGAATTTCCCATTATTGAACATCTTTTTATTATAACAATGGTGCTCTGGATTTGTGAATCAAATTATTTCTAAATGCATACCTTCAACTGTCAGCCTGGGAGGAGGGGGAGAGGGGACTCCATCATGTCTGCAGCTGTGTCATAGGTAAAGTTATCCTTAAATTTCACATGGCTCTAACCTCTTTATCCGCCAAGATGGGCTGTGAAAAGTTCTCCCAAACTTTGTAGTAGGTCCCATTGGTTAAAAAAGTAATCCAGTGCTGAAGTCAGTGTTGAAATCCGCAGGATAGACGCTGGTTAGCATACTTAACAAGCTAAAGCACGGTTGTATGATGATGTGTTCAAGTTGGCTGGGAAATTTTAGTGTTTAAAGAATGGGTATAAATATGTCCATTTATCAATTAAGATAACCTAGTAATTCAAAAATTCATTTCTTATTTTTTTTTTAATTCAAGACCTTTTGGAAGAAAATTGCAGCATGATTAATAATTTAAATGTAATTTATTCAGCCTATCTGTTTTAATACAATTTAATAAAAAAAAAAAAAAAAAAAAAAAAAAAAAAAAAAATCTGTTATTTATTCACTTTGAGTACCATAATGAAAACGTACCGGACCATGACTTCAAAACCGAGGTACATACCAAACTGAATTTTTTCCATACTGTTACACCCCTAATCAGTACTTATCTTTTTGTGTGCTCAGTGAATTCATGGAACATGGACATTTTTTATAAATGAAATGTCACTCGCCTCTCTGTTTCTTTGCTTTCTGAATCACTAGAATTACAGCCTCTTTAACTTCATTCAAGTGCGCCTGGCCAGCATTCAGGTTATATAATCGTTTTATTTTGGCTTTGAAATATCAGGTCACATTGATCTATTAAGAACATTTCAAAACAGCAGCTGCTGACCAAAGAACTGCAGTACAACAACAAAGACGGCAAAAAGGGAATCCTGAGAGAATCTGCCTGTTCAGGACCTAAGAAAATGTAAACCTCAATCATGCTCACTAAACTGCTGCATTTAAAGGCATATAAAAAGAATCAGACACTGATGCGAGTTGTGCAACTCTGGAAATGGCTGAAGTAGAAGAATCTCTTTTCTGGGAGAGTGTCTTATGTTTCTATCTTATGCACAGACTTAATTGCAGCAGGAGGGCATAATGATGCAGGATGCATTGATCTGTCATTGATTTGGCACAGGTGGTGGAAAGAATCCCTGAGGCTGCTGAGACATAAACTCTAAATATAATTAGCAGAGATGGTCTTTGTAAGCAGCAGGATAGGTCTGTTTGCTCTCAGCTCTTTATTATTCAAGGATAGAGCCACACTTTGTTGAGTAGTGAAACAAACCCTGGCATGGACATTTTATTGCAGACATGTTCTTTACCTTCTGTCCTAAGCTGTCTCCTGTTTACCTTTGTGAATTTTAAATTGTGAGTCTAAAAGTTCAAACTATGGGATTATGAAGTCAAAGTTTGGAGTTGAAAATATGAGGTAAAATACAAAATAATTGGTTAAAAAGGTCAAAATATCTCTTAGAAATTAGAATTATGAATCTTAAAGCTCAAGTAGTATATGAGAAGTCAAACTCATGAGTTGAAATGCTCAAAGTATGAAATTAAAAGTCAGAATCCTAAGTTTGAGTTCCAGTTGTGAGATGCTAAATTGAAAATGTGAAATTAAAACAAAAATTAATTTTCTTTTCTGACATTCCTGACTTCTCATCTAAATATTTTTACCACTCTTTTTAGATTTTGTGACTTAACAAGGATATCTTAAATCATCAAGGATAAGTTTACATTTTTATAGTTGAGGAAATCTGCAGACCTCATACTGATGGGCCAGTTATAACAGAAATATGAGATCATCTTGGGGGCCAGATTTAACTGTTTCACCGGCCGGATTTGGTCCCCAGGCCTTGAGTTTGATACCTCTGCTGTAAAGGGTCAGAAAACTGGTCACAAAAGATCCTGTTAGGACATACTGAGGTTCAACAGCTGACTGCATGCTTTTTTTCCTCTCTGACTTTCCATAGATTCATAGTTTACTCAGTCAGCTTCTAATCTGTCTAGAGGGTTTTTGACAAATTTACAAAACATCCCCCTGCCCGTTCTCTTTAATTGGTCTTGTTCCCGTGGTAATTTATGACGCCCTGAAAACCTCCAGAAAATCCCCCAGAGAGTTCAGAAACTGTGTCTGATGCTGGCTTTGATTGTGCGTCATCACTTTTCTATTTTTGTGACTCAGACAGGAGGGAAATATCACACTGACAGATGTTAATGTGTTTATGATGTTTAGGTGTGCATCGAGACCTACGTGTCCAGCTGTCACCAACGCAGCATCAACACGGCGGTCAGAGCCACGCTGAGCCAGATACTGGGAGACCTGACGCTACAGCTGCGACACAGACAAGAGGTCACGCTCTGACACAAAACACAACCCATCAATTACAAAACTCACACACACACACACACACACTTACACACAGCCTCATGCATAGCTCTCATTTCAAGGTGGCAATCACAGCATGTATGAATATAATGGTCTATTATTAATGTGGTATTTTCAGGAAACTTAACAAATGAAGAGCATAGGACAACAAGTTTGAGTCTAGGACAGTGGTTTTAAACTGGTTTACCTTCCAGACCAACCAAAACCTCGTGAATGAGCAATTATAACCCAAATGTGACTGATAAAAGAGACAGCACGAGTATGCCCTTATAGGGACCCTAAATTGATGGGAATTCATACATGGTATTTTATTCTGTTTTCCTTGAAAGGGCATATATTTTGGTTGTTTTCTAGAGATTCTTAGAAAATAGATCATGAAAAATAAAACTTATTTTGTTGTGTTCTATTTCTTTTTTTTATGAAGAAAAGTTCAAAAGATTTAGATCTCCAGAAAACACCCAAAATGTGCTTCTAATCACTGAAAAACAGTAAAATAAAATGTATAGATGCATGCCGGCTTTGGCCTTTCATACGTCATGGTCTTTGTACCACAGTATTTACAAGCTCAACTTTGTGACCCACTGGAAACTGTACTGCTACCCACTCCAGGGTCCTGACCCACCAGTTGAAACCCACTGGTCTAGGACATTGAATTAATCACAAAAAACAGCACATCAGGCTGATTTGTGTGTTTAGAAAGATTTGAACTCAGGAGTAGCTATAAAACAAATCAACTTGGCACAAAAAGTAAGTGTTTGGTAGATTATTTTTTGTTGTAACAATGCTTCTTGGCAATAAATCTTATACTAATGGAAAGCCTGTTTATTCCTCATTTAAAAGGTGCCACGTTTGTAAGGATCATGCTTTTTTGGGATGAGCAGCAGAGCTTAGAGTGGATTGCACCCATGAAAATTTTTCAAATCTTCTCTGCCAGTGACAAACGGCTTATTCTGACATTGACTCGTTTTGGTGGATTGGATGATTGGAGAACAAGACATATTGGCAATTTGAAAATTTGTTCATTTAACAAACAGCAGCCTCAGTAGTGTGTGGAGGAACCATACACAGCCACAACAGCCTGGTACCCCCTCCTCATGCTGGTCACCAGCCTGGTCACACACTGCTGTGGGATGGCATCCCATTCTTCATCCAGCATTTGTCCCACGTCAGCCACTGTGGTTGTGTTGGTCGCTCTGGCACGAACAGCACGTCTAAGCAGAATCTCATCTCGATATTTCTCTGCACTGAGATTGCCTCAAGTGATGACAAGCCTTGTTTTTCCCTTGAGGGAGATGGCGCCCCACACCATCACACTGCCTCCACCAAAAGATGTTACTGTCTTGGTGCGGCAATCAGCACAGCGGTCTTCACCTCTTCTCCACACTTTGACCGGATTCAACTGCCGTAAAATCTGGATGCATCGCTGTGCCAGTCAGGCACTTGATTGTCAGCACCTGGGGGTACCAGAAGCTCAAAACAAGAGTCAGTAGCAACAGCAGATTAACCTGTTTGGCATTGGAGAGAAGATTTGGCAAAATTGTCATGAGTGCAACCCACATACTCAGCTCTGCTGCTCATCCCACAAATGCATGTTCCTTACAAATGTGGCACCATTGAATTGAGGAATAAACAGGCTTTCCAACAGTATAAGATTTATTGCCAAGAGGCACTGTTACAACAAAGGGATAATCTAGCATACACAAATTTCCTTACCTTTTTGGCTACATTTTGTTGATACAACAGGCAAATCATCACGGAGATTAGAGGATTTGTTGCTATTTGTTTTTAAAGAGAAGTAATAAATCTCAGATTATTTTCAGGTGAAATGTTTTGGACATTAACTTCATTTATTTTTGCAGACTTATCCAGACTTATCATGCATTTTCTACTAATTATCTTTGATTCTTGGTTTCGTGTTTACTCTCTCACATGTAGTCACACTTTGCACACGCAGCTACGTAGAGCAATTACAGGCAGTCACAGTTAACATTGCTTCCTGCTGTGTTGTCCTCCACAGGGTGCAGATGGAGAAGAAGTGACGGCACCACCACTGCATAGAAGAGGTAAATCAATATGAGTAGCATCATTAATCTGTGAGAGTCTCCTCATCTGATCCAGGGCTGTTATTACCTCTATCACATAGTCCTCCATGGTGCTGGAGAGTGTAATTTTTGTTTTTTTCTTTTCACTGAGTTCACTGAGTAAATCTTGCATTGTACTGAAACACAGGGCACTTAGAGGGTTAAGTGTTTTTTTTGTTTGTTATTACTTTCTTAAAAAGGCTAGAAACATCTATAAACCTCAAACTGCCAGCAGGTAAAATTGACCCGTTATTAGGCTGCGTTGATTTTCATGAAGATCTCTGATGAAGAGCAATTATTTAACAACAGACAGTGAGAACTGGATCACTGTCCAGTGTGGAGTTGTCAGCGTACCAGGATTTTGTTATGATATTAGTCAAGCTCAAACAATACTGATACCGGTTTCCATACCACAGCAAAAATTTATTTGTTTATTTGTTCATTTCTAGCCTACTCATTTGAAAGGTTTGCTGAACAGTAAGCACATACCAACATTTGGCACTGTTTACAGTAATAAAATGCAAAATAAATAAGATTTTCCTTAAAAGTAATGTTCAAGGCCTACTTTAAATCAAAAACTTCATATGAATGAATCATTAATAAGTGTCTGCCAGGCCTCTGCTCTGTCTGTAATTTAATTTTTTTCATATTTAGGTCATTTTATGTTTTTTTTTAGGGACCAGGAGACTTAACTGTCTCCGTTCTCTCTGTCTGTAACAAACGCTAACACTGTATTATTCCCTTCCAGTGTGTAGAAAGTCTTGACTAAACACTAGTTAATCCAATATCAATGAAGACGGAGTTGTAGTAAGGTTTCTCTCATTTACTGAAACTTGGTCCAAATAATCTTAATGGTGAAAACTGCAAATAAATATATAAACACATTCAGTGTTTGCTATGTTACAAAGTAACCGAGTCTCTGAAACAAAACTATAAATTACACAAACATATCCTTATAATGCTTTATAAAATATATTGTCTAAAATCTCTTTGATAACATAAAATACTCACAGAATTGCCTGTCTTATGCATCTCAGTGGATGGCAATGGATTGTCCTCAGCTGTCTGGCTGCAACTGTTAACTAGTTCCCCAACGAAATAAATCCAGACCACGAAAGTTTAAGTAAGCCAACCCAGGGAAGCCAACCCCTGAAAGTGACGAACGCCACTAGGAAACACAAACAATAATTCTTGTAGTTTTAAGACACATTGAGAGACTGATAAAACATATTTTCTGACTGTTAAGTTAAACAGTAAGGGAGGATGGAGGTTGTGAAGGGCCACAGAGCAGGTACACGCAGTGTCAGAAAAAACCTGAATCTTCCTTCATTTCTGTGCAAAGGTGTTAGCATAGTTCTGATTTCTTTACAGAATAACTTCTCAGAAAAGATCAGAAAAGACTATCAGAAAGATAGAAGGCACATCTATTGTTTATCTACTTCAATGAGACAAAACTGAGAAAATTAATGCTTTCTTATCAGAATTGGGTTTTAATGCCAAGTACATTTTCACATACGAGGAATCTGACTTGGTGTTTGGTACAAATAACAGACAGGGAGAATGAAAATAATAAGAAGTAAAATAAAATATTAAGGGGTTAGACTTGAATAACTTGTTCGAAAAAATATTGTAGTGAAATAAAAATAAAGGATACAATATGTACATCACAGAGTACAAAGGTGCAAAAAATGAGAAACTGCAAATATACAAGGTTTTAGTGCTATTTTTCCAAACACATGCTGCGCAGCTGTAAACAGAAGAGATAAAGTCCTGTGAGTGTTAATGTAACATATAAAGTCTGTATAACAGGGGGAAGAAAATGTTCTTGTGGTGGGAGGTTTTGGTCCTGATGGACCTCAGCCTCCTGCTGGGGCCTCAATTTTACCTGCACGCCTTAGAGTGTTGGAGGCATACTAGTCATGGAGAGATGGCATCCAATCACAGTCTCTACAGAGCCGATGATATGCTGCAGCCTGTTCCTGTCCCTCGCCATGGCTGCAGCATACAAGAATGTGATGGATGAAGTGAGAATGGACTCAATAATGGCGGCGTAGAAGTGCACCATCATCATTGTCTCTAGCAGGTTGATTTTCTTCAGCTGCTGCAGGAAGTACATCCTCTGTTTTTGATGAGGGAGCTGATGTGGACCCACTTGAGGTCCTGGCTGATGAGAGTCCCCCGGAAGCAGAAAAGAGTCCACAGTGGAAACTGGGGAGTCACCAGAGGGTTATGGGGGCATGGGCAGCAGTGTCCTTCCTGAAATCTACGACCGTCTCCACTGTCTTCAGAGCATTTAGCTCCAGGTTGTTCTGGCTACACACAATTGACAAACAGCCTTGGGTAAATTTTACCTGCTGGTGGTTGTAGTGTTAACAAAAATGAGCAACATATGAATCATTTAAGGAAGACTTGTCATATTATGCTGCATCAAACTGCACTAGCATGCCTAAATGAGTGGTGTGCTAGTACCAGCACTAAAGATAGGCATCTTCAAGGGAACAGTTAGTGTGACAAATTCACACTCCTTTTTTTTTTTTTTTCTTTTTTTTAACAGAAATTCTTAACAAGCCTTGTAGATTTGATTAGTCATGAATTTGGAAAGCACACAGTGGTGTAACGGGCACAATCTCCCAAGTCGTTTCATGGCTTGGCTACAGCAGAGACTGAGAGAGTGCAGCTCAGACAGCTGAAAAATGAGTCCAGTTTGTCTGACAGTGGAGATCAGCCTGAGAAGCTGTTTGGAGGTTTTAAACCTCAAAAGAATTGTTGAAGAGTTGTTCATTTAATTTTCTAAAGGACTGCTTTTTCTCAAACAACTATGTCCCTTATTTGGAAAATCTAGACTCATTGAAATTTGCTCATGGCTTTCTCTTCATTTATTTTGCATCCATCAGGTTTTTTATGTGTGCAGTGCTTTGTTTCCTAACTGTCATTACATGCTCTCGGTAATGCAGTTATGTAAGCTATGCACTACCTATTTCAGTTTTTCAGGTCAATTTCAACATGATTATGTAAACATTAGTATCACCTAGAGAACACAGCGGTCTATGGGTGTTAAATGAAGCCACCCATGGTTGCAGACCTTTAATATTTTACGTGTAATAATTCTGTGAGTACTGTAATACAAATGTAATCATCATCAACATTAAGATACTGCAGTGACACACAAACATGGCCTCACATAAACATGTGAGATGGATGCCTTTGCAGGCAGAGAGCCAACAGGTTTATAGAGAAGGTACTGATTTATTTTATTTATTACACAAAAATCAGGCGCTAGGAAAGGAGAAAAAGTAATGAGGTTTTTATCACTTCATGTACATATTGAATAAAGATAAAATAGGTGCCATGAATTAACCTTGTTATTATGTGTTTTTGCAGATATTTCCCCAACCAGCCAGGCTCTGTGTGAAGATGTGGTGACCGTTCTGACAGTTTTCTGTGAGAAGTTGGAGTCCGTGGACAGGTACCATTTAATTTTATTAACATGATCTAACTGATCCCTTATTGGGTCAGGTTTTGGCTTGCCCTTCTTGTCCCAGAATCACACTATGTCAGGAATCTCCAGTATAAATAACCATACAAAAATTTAAATCAGAATTGGCTTTTTGGTAAACACAAATGTAAGGGGAAAAAAATAATGCATAAACCCTCCATCATCTTTGGTGCTGGTTGGTTTCAGACAAGATGCTCATTGTGACGGGAAAGTCTTATTTTTCCAATTCTGTGTTTTTTTTCCTAATCTTACGTTTGATCCACTTTGGCTGAGCTGTTTGTAAATCACGACTAGAGCACTAATCACTTGGGACTAGTTTTACCTGTGGACCTCTGATAATTTGTGAGTTACCCCCTGACGTCAGTGTTTGGTGCAGTGCATTCACATGGGATATGCAAAGTCTTTGATGCACTGAAATTTATAGACGTTTCTGAAGGAAAACATGAAGGTGCTGCATGGCTGCAGCAATGAAAATGCACATTGAATTTCCATTTCTAAAAATACATACAAACTAGAATGGCCGTCTGAGGCGACAGACCCACGTCTAAGCAGCGACACCGAGGAACTCACGCTCCCATTGATTACTATGGTGTTCAAAATTTCGAAGTCCAACAAAAACCGAACGGGTGCACGGATCATCACCAAAATCTATGTGATTCTTCCCTGTTACTATCCCAATATTCCCTGAAAGTTTGGTGAAGCTCTGACTTTCCGTTCTTGAGTTATCTTGTACACATACAAACAAAGAAACAAACAAAGATATGGAACCGTTTACATAAAAATGCAGTCTTGTGCACACTGTGTTCTGCAGAGAACCTTTCCTGCATGTGTCTTATACAAACTTTGATACTCATTTTCCAATCAGCAACATGCATGCACTTCAGGTTTTTTTCCTTCTCTATGTATGTATTTTAACATTTTTTATATATAGATATATATATACAGTATATTATTATGCATTCACAACAGCCCTCTTTCCACAGATCAGCTGTTGCAGCCTAACTACTGAATGTTGAGCTACACATTTCTAATCATTAACTGTGTTATGTAAGACATGTACAGCTAACCAATGCTGACATAAAACCAGGTACTTGCATAGAGAAACTGTTGGATGCAGAGCAGAAGTGTTGCACATATGAAGAGAGCAGAGTATGCAAATGCACATTTGGACAGCAGAGTTTAAATAAATAAGTAAAATAAAGCCATTATTATGTATAAGCTAAAATTAACTAAAAAATAAGTACTATTTTTAAAAACTCACATCCAAGAACCACACAGGGAAAGGGAGATGTTCTCACTTTCTCTGATGGTGAGATAATGAGTCAGCACTGAGTGCTGAAACCCAAGAGTAAATTTAAGCTCACCACACCTGGCCTCAATCAGGACTAATCTGCCACTCACACACCTGCCACCACTCTGATTAAATCACACTCGGGCCTTGTCAACACGTAGGAGGGTATTTTTAAAATCTCCGGTTTTAAAAATACACACTTGCGTGTGGACTAGCTCTGGTGAATGACCGGAGTGTTCTTCCTTACACTCAGCTGTGAGCTTTCTCTTCCCATCCAGTTCTCTCTGTGTTCCCAGTATTCATCACCCAGTATCCCACTTTGATATCATCCAAGCATTTCAGCGAGGCTCTAGATTTAGTTTGTGGCTTGCTCAAAGAAATAAGTAGCAAAAAAAGTTTCAACAACACAAGAATTGTTAAAACTGAGTCTAAAAGAGTTAAATCAAAAAATGAGTAAAAGATATTTGGAAGTTACGCTGGTTCTTCAAAGTGACATTTAAAAGAGAGAATGATGAAATGAATGACTGAAAAATAATGTTCTTTTCTGAAATTGTATCCAATGAATTACCTCTTTTTACTTTTTTTTTTTACAATGTGCATGCATTATGTGTTAATCACAATTCAAAGTTTATCAGAAATGTTGTCCATTAAAACTAATTTTGAGGCCTGACTCACTTGGTATGAACACAGGCTGTCTTTTTTCTTTTCACCTTTCAGTGGAAACCAGCTCCTGCAGCTCCTCTACCTGGAGTGCATCCTCTCCATGCTCAGCAGCTGCCCTCCCACAATGCACCTGTCCAGAGGTTTCACAGACCTTGTATGGTAAGACATGCAACATGGTGACAAACCTACTAAAACTGCAAAAAAAAAACCAAAAAGAAAATCGATTTTACAGCAGCTAAGCTCTGAAAATTGTATGAATATGTTATGATCATTGGGAAGTTGATCATACAGAATTTTTAGGTATTTTATCCTGTGTACTCTGCCCTCTCTCATGGATTTTATTAGTTGTTGTTTTTTTTTTTTTTAACCAAATCATGAACTGTTTAATGACAATAATGTTAAAATCTGACAATCAAAAAATAAAAAGACCTTAAGTTAAAAATGTTAAGAGTTATCCTCAATAATGGTTCAATTTTGTTATGCTTACTTTTTTAATTTTGTTTTATTGTCTCCAAATTTCTCGGCTCTCTTTAAGCTTTCCTCTATTCATCATCATAATGTATTCATATTTCTTTGAGAACAAAATTATTCCTCATTTCAGGAAGCAATTGTGTCCATCCCTTGTGGCAATTATGGGAAATCCTGTCAATGACAAAACCATTGCCTCCAACCATGGCTTCACAGGGACACCAGACCGAGACCGACTCTCTGATAGACTCAGTCTAGGTAAGTGGATTTGCAGCACACACGGAGGAATAGCCTTTTTCTTACAGAATTATTCAAGGGTTACTTTTAGCAAGTTTTTGTGAACATATAAACTCATGACATCAACCACCTTTGGTGTTTAGAAGTTTACTATTTTCTTAATGGTAACATCAGTAGTTTGAATTCAGCAACTTAAGTAGCTAAAGAAAAAGAAGTGTAGTTGTATCTGCTGTTTGTCGCAGTTTATCTGGCAATCAAAGCAGAAAGTGAATAGATCAAACTCTTCTAATCATGGCTTATTCTTTATTATCATGTCAATGTTTGCAGCTAATGTGTGTAGCTTATAAACCAGCCTTTTATCCCTGATAAACGGTTAAAGGTGCCGCATGTGAAACTGTAGTAAAAGCTCTAGAACAAGCAGATTTACCCAAATAGGCATTTGATATTCCTATGGGATTATAGTCTGTGTCCATTTGTACAGAAGCTCTGAGCAGACACACATCTGTATATATTTTTTGTTCTCTTTTTCCTGTTATGTGAGTAATTTATGGGTGTTTTGTTAAGATCCCTACTTACATTGGGATGCAATGTGATCTTGGTTACAAAACGTACACACAGCTTTATACATCCTGT
Organism: Cheilinus undulatus; assembly: GCF_018320785.1. NCBI lineage: Eukaryota > Metazoa > Chordata > Actinopteri > Labriformes > Labridae > Cheilinus > Cheilinus undulatus. The sequence continues at coordinate 13,033,891 of NC_054870.1, read as the reverse complement.
GTTTGCCCTATATTAGACTATGGTGCAGGGGTTTGGGGTTTCCGTAGTCCATCCAGATGTGAAGCAGTTCAGAATAGAGCTATTCGCTGCTTTCTAGGCATACATAAAAATGCCCCAAAACTTGCATTCAACGGTGATATGGGCTGGGAACCTTGTGCAGTGAGACATATGGGTGACACGGTGTGGCTATGGAATAGACTGATCAATAAGCCAGATAGCAGACTGACTAAAATATTTAACTGGGACATGTCCAATAGTTACACCTGGGCAAGAGAAGTAGCAAAAACATTTGATAAGGCTGGTCTCCAGTATATATATATATATATAAGAATAAATTAAGGTGTCATGTAAACCAAATCAAATCAATACTTTCTGAGAAGTATAAACAAAATTGGGCTAAGGAAGTTTTATGTAAACCTAATTTAAGAACTTATAACCTGGTTTAAAGAGTTTAGAGTCCAGAGCTTTGTGTTACTCTGAACCTAACTAAGGCTCAGAGATCTGACTGTGCTCAGCTCAGATGTGGCGTCCTTCCTCTTGCTCTGGAAACAGGTCGCTTCCATGCTGTTCCTGAGGAAGAGCGAGTGTGTGTGTTGTGTGATTTGGGTGAAGTTGAAAATGAAACGCACTTTTTATTCTGTTGTCCTCTGTATCACAATCTAAGGTGTCAGCTTTTCTGTAAAATGTCTGCAGAGTGTCCTGATTTGTTTTCTATGTCTGATGAAGAAAGACTCAAATTTTTTACTCACAAAGTGTTTCAACTCGCACAATTTGTGCTGAATGCTTTTCAACAGCGTAAGAGGACACTTTATATTTGACTAAAGCTGCGGTCTAATAATAAGTGTGAAGTCTAATTGCTAACAAGCAACATTTTGTTAACACTTGATTTGTTCCTGTCTGATAGTACTGTGATGAGTTGCTCTCATCTGCGCTTGATTGCTCTTATTTGTTTTATATTTCAGTGTCTTGTAAGCCTGTGAGGGCTGGGCACCTCCTTTGGTGTATGGCACGATGAAATAATAATAAAATAAAACTAAAAAACTATAAAAAGAAATCCCACCTTCGATGTTTTATCTGTTTATTGGTTTTATAAATCAATGTCAATACAATTAGGCTTTCTTGACAAAAAATACAGAAAAAAATCTCTTTCAAGTCAAAGTGAAAGAAATTTCTACAAAGTAATGTCAACAAAACTATGTAACGTAATATGTAATGTAGAATAAATATTTACTCGGCCCCCTCCCCCCAATTGATTGTAGTATAAAGACACCTGTGTCTGGAAGGTCCAGTCACTCATTAACCAGTATTTCTGGCTACCATTACACCATGAAGACAAAAGAACACTCCACACAACTCAGAGAAAAGGTTATTGAAAGGAATACGTCTTTGGATGGCTACAAATTAATTTCCAAGTGTACTGTACTGAACACCCTCCAGAGTTCAGTTCATCATCAAGAAATGGAAGGAATATGGCCTAGATCAGGCCATCCTCATGAAATGAGTGACAGTGGAAGAGGGAGACTAGTCAAAAAGGTCACCAAGACACCTTTGATTACTCTGAAGGAGTTACAAGCTTCAGCTACTGAGATGGGAGAGACTCTGCACACAACAACTGTTGCCCAGGTTTGTTACCAGTCAAAGCTTTATGGGAGAGTGACAAAGAGAAAGCCACTGTTGAAGAAAACTCTCATTTAATCTGGACTACAGCTTGCTAAAAGGCATGTAGAAGACTCTGTTGTCAAAAAAGCCAAATTACACTGACCGTGATTGATTTAAAATTCAATAAAACCAGTACCGTAAAAAGAGCTGTATTTTTTTCTTTTGCAATATCTAGATCCTTTTCACTAATGAAAGTTTTGAAATGATTGATGGTATTTGCTTTCAAGTGTAATAAATCTCTTTAGAAGAAACTCCTCCTCTCCTCCTGTTAGGTATTACACATAATGATGGACAATGGAGTTGAATTTGGATGGACTTTGAGATTGTCTTCCTGGTAAAAAATGCACAATTTATGTCCTTTTAATGTCCACGATATTATATATTCAGCTTTCGTACCCCCTTTTTTGTCTTTGTCCTTGGCAGGAATCGGCCAGGAGTTGGACTCCTCCAGTGGTGGGGTATTAGATCAAGGTAGAGGGTCCGGCTGTTCCTCCAGCGCCCCCGCCAGGATTGCACCTGTAGTGCGGACTGTGTGTTACATTGCAGCAGAGCTTGTTCGTTTGGTGAGCTGTGTGGAGTCGATGAAACCAGTGCTTCAGTCACTTTACCACAGGATCTTGCTGTACCCGCCTCCTCAGCATCGCACTGAGGCCATCCGCATCATGAAGGAGGTGGGAGAACAAGACATCATGGCACACCATTTCATAAAGCACTTTTGAATTTGTGATTGATTGTTTACCCCCAGGAAGACAGTGATTTTTTTTTCCATTCCAAACAAACTATGCATGTAATTTCTGCTGTCCCATATACTGCACGTTAAAGGAGCAACCTTTGCAATATAGATCCATAGAACTGAGATCTTCTGCAGTTTATGCAGACTTAAAATGACCATAAAAGACTCTAAAATTCATCTAAACAGATTTGGACTGTATGACAGCTTTCATGACTAAGATTGAGTTAAAGAGAGGGATACACAAATATGAAGAGGGACAGACTTTATTTTCAACTGAATGTAGTCGTTCTGTCATCACAAATTAAATAAGGGCTCAAGGGACAGGCCCACCCACAGATTTGGCTGTGCCCCTGACAGACTTGAAGAATGGGCCCTCCCCCGTTGTGATTTATTGATGATATCATTGTGTGCTTGATCAGTAGCATTGGTGCTAGCTATCCTGGCAAACAGTGACATTATTTTGGAGTGGAAAAGTGTGTCAAACTATTACTGGGTCTGTTGTTGAAGGTATTTATTTGTGACACTTTTTAACCTTTTTTATCTACTTTTGCAGCCAATTTTTACTACTTTTTATTTGCCACTTTTTGTCAATTTGGCACATTTGTTACCCAATTTGCCTCGTTTTGCACATTTTAACCACTTTTTAACCCTTTTCCGCCACTTTTTCCGCCGTTTTTGCAAATTTAAACCACTTTGCCTCTGTTACCCCATTTTTGCCTCTATCACCACTTTTTTATGCAAATTTTTGCAGATTTTAGCTGCATTTAACTCTTTCTTACACTTATTTTTGCCATTTTTAACCCATATTCACCTGTTTTGACCCACTTTAAACACTTTGTTGCCACTTTTAACCCATTTTTATTCTGCTTTAAGAAAAGGTGTTTTCATTTTGTAGAAGGCTTTATACCACAGCTTAAATACATTAATAAATAATTTGTTGCTTCGATAAGGATGATTGTTATTCAGGTGAAAAACATCAATTATGGTTTTCAGCTGGGCCCCAGAAAGCTCTCCCTTTCACCCCCCCTTATGGGTGGCATTGTCAAGAGGAAATAAGACATCACATGAATGTTAAATTAAGTGCTCTCTTTCCCTTTGTGTTTCAGATTCTGGGCAGCCCTCAGCGTCTGTATGACCTGGCCGGTCCGTGTGTGGCTGAGCCTGAAACCAGGAAGCGCTCCTTCTCAAAGAGGAAGTCCCACCTGGACCTGCTCAAACTGTGAGTTAATCTTCTTTTTTGCTCCTTACAATGATTTCTTAGAAGTTGAAAAGGTAGAAATTATTAAATTATAAAAACGTGTATGCTCTTATATGTTAGTCTTGCTTGCTGTCTGTTAGCATCTAATTCTTGTTTTTGCGTTTCTTTCTATACCTGCAGAGTGATGGATGGGATGACAGAGGCCTGTATGAAGGGAGGCATCGAGGCGTGTTACTCCTCGGTCTCCTGTGCCTGTGCTCTGCTCGGGGCGCTGGATGAACTGTCGCAAGGACGAGGCATCCAATCAGAGCAAGTAGGCTACTGAGAAAAGATATCATAAACATTAGAACAGGGACCCCAGTGCTTCAGTTTTGTTTTCTTAAAGAACAGATGAACAAGTTCCATGCAGATTTTAAAGATAGATTACATTATGGAGTGAATTTGAATGAAATAATCCTCCAAATGCCTTAAAGTCTAAAATTATGTATCCTAGGCCCGGCTTCTCCTCAGACGACTAGAGGATCTCAAAGATGGAACAGAGTCGACACGTGAGTCCATGGAGATCAATGAGGCCGACTTCAGGTGGCAAAGACACATTCTGTCCTCTGAGCAGGCCCCTTGGGACCCTAGCTCCTCTTCCTCCAACATGGCAACCAGCGGGGCCACCGAGCGGAGCCCCGACATCAGCATTAGCATCACAACTGAAACAGGCCAAACCACCCTGGACCTGGAAGTAGGGGAGCTTGGCCTGGGTCACACCACTCCTGAGGAGTGTGGGGAAGATGCACACCTCCCTTCACCTTCATCCTGCGGAGGCCCAGAGGGGAGCAAACATGAACTGAGCCTTGAGGTCAGTCAGGGGAACCAACGGGAGCAGGTCGGAGGAGCCGTAGAGGTCGAGGGGAGAGCAGAGAAACTGAGAATAGGAGTAGGAGAGAGAGGAGGTGTGGTTCCTCCTGATGTGGTGCAGCGCAGTCATGCGCTCGTCTACCCTGACATTACTAACTTCCTGTCAGTGGAGTCCAGGACCAGGTCGCACCATGGTGGAGGATCTCGATACAGCGAGAGCAACTTCAGGTATGCCTACGTGTGCATGTCTGTGTTTGGGGAGAATTTTAACTTTAAACTTTTTGTGTTTTAATCTAGTGTCAGCTATCAAAAGGTAATGTTTCAGCCTTGAAAAGTGCTGACGAGCTTGAATTGTTCTGTCAGTGCACTGCTGACAGTACAAATATAACAGAATTGATCCCCCACCATAATTTTGCAAGATGTTACAATGTTGATGTATTCATCAATTTCTGGTGCCAGAAGCTTCAAACTTTCTCTTGCTGAAAGCGTAGATATAGCTTGTTTTCAGAGTCATTCTATTGCTGTTTTTCAGAGCATATGGCTTACCCTGTTGGTGCGTACAGCACAAGTTCACCTTATCCTTAAATGTCAAAATCTGCACTCTTTGAGTCACATTTCTTTCACAACAGTCTGCCACTTTACTGTTTTGCAGCAGCTGTCTGTTTTTGAAATACTCTTATAATCAAAGATCCAAGCCTTGAAGGCAAAGGGAAGAAAAGTGACTGATTATCCATTTTTCAAGCATTTTTCATCCAAATAATCCTGGAAATTTATTGGAAATTTTAGTACAGATTTTATATAAATATTGCTGACTCGCCTGTTTACATCATAGATTTTAGAAAATATAAGATGAAGCCAGAGTGACATCAGTGATGTGGTTACTGAAGGTGGGGGGTTTGAAGCTGATCTTCAGCAGCCTCCACATTGAACACACTGTCTCAGACTAACTTTAGATCAACCTAGTCACAAGACAAAGAGGTGGAAATGAGGCAGACCTTTAGCCTGTTCTCAAACCGCAACATCCTTTTGGCTTGGAGTTATATCTAGGGTTAGGCATTGTTTAGGTTTTTTCTGATACCGGTGCTAAATCAATATAAATCTTTATATGGGGCCAGTGCCTAAACAGTGCTTGAATCGATACTTTTAAGTGATAAAAAATCTACTTAAAGTCAGCGGGAAAATAAAAGTTGTCTGGCTATTGTAAATGATTTGCAAAAATATCTAAGATACCAGTTGAACATGGAATAAGAAAAGGAACCCAGTGTAACTTAACTCATCAATCAAACACAAGCCATAATGTCTACCTTGCCTTTTATTTGGGGTGGCTGGGAATCAAAATTAAGTACCTGTGCTGCAATTCGGTCCCGTGGGTATCAGATATGTTGGTACCAGTACCATGTTGGTACTGGATTTTGAAACTCATTACTAGTTATATCAACTACACCCCTAATTTTCCATAACTCCGTATCCTTGATTAAACCAAAATAGACACATTTCAAAAAAAGAAGTTCCACCCTGTACTGTGTGTGCTCATAAAAGGCACTAACTATACCAGGCAATGGCAGGAATGCAATGGCTTCATTTTTAAGTACTGTTGGTTGCCATTTGGTTCACATATGTGTTGGTGGGGGCTGTATGAGCAGGCAGGCCGTGATGCAAAAATAATGGTACAGAAATGGCAGACGAAGGACGCTTCTTTGTGCATATCTTCTCCAACTCTCTATTTTCATGTTTCCTGTCTCTCTTCACCTGTCCTATCAAAATATGAATAAAACCCCCAAAATTATATTTTACAAAAAGTAAAAAAGGCAAATAAAGCAATAACATCCAATGCTATTATGTTTTTTTTTTTTTTTTTTTTACTTTATACAGATGCTGTGATAACTGGACATATTAACAGTATCAGTGAAAGCATTGAAAAGAACAAACTCTCCAGCAGAAATGTTATGAATCAGCATCATTTTATTCATATAATCTTACTGCTCACTCCTGGATCATTACCCCTTTCTGCCTGCTTGCAGTGTATGCTCCAACTATTTCCTGCTGCGTTTTCGCATCACATTGGCTCTTTCCCTGATTTCATTTAATTTCAAAATTTTTACATACAGGCCAGCAGGAAAATTCTGGGTTAAGTATTGCCCAAAAAACTTTCTATGCTCCTTTATTTGGTAACTTAAAACAACTGAAATGCAAGATATACTGTTTCATATATCCGCTGCATGATTTATTCCACATTCATCTGGTTTCCTAGAGGAGTGTGGTTTAGGATGGGCAGGACTTAACTTGTAAAAGTTCTGTCCATCACTTCATGATGGGTCAATCAGAACGACAAGACAAAATATGGTAGTAGACATGCAGCTCCAGAGCTAAAGTCAACGGCGAGCCCCGCTGTAGTATTTGAACTGTGGAGCTTATTGGTTGCTGAAATCCATGCCGAAGCCAATCAGGAGTCATGCGAAAACAACTTTTCTGCTAAGAGAAGCTATCTGTGTGGCTCTTTGCTCTTGTTCTGATAAAGAAATGTGGTTGAGGTCTGATAATACTGCTGCTATAATAAAGCTGCATTCTAGCCAAGCTACATTACTGTACAACAAAACCCCACCTGTATCTACTGAGTCATTCAAGTTAGATTTGCCTGATGACAGTGTCTGGCCAATCCATCTGCTTTACAAGGTTGGTAACCTAAAGCATCTGAAAAAGTGGCAATATCATTTTTTCAAACTTCATAATTTTTCCTTTATGAAAATTGGTGAAAAACACTTGATCAAAGTGTTTGTTGCTGCACTGCTCATTTCAGTAACAAGGCAGACGGCTATATTATCTCCCCACCAGTAATCACCTTAGATGGTAATAAGATAAGTACATTAATAAGTTACAATTTTGAAATACTGTGATGGCACTCAAGATTCTTAGTGCTTTGTTCTTGTGTATCAAACAGAGAAGATATTATCAAAATCAGTCTTGTGAAAAAGGCAAAAGAATCTTACTCTAACTTGTCTTCTGTTAAAATCTGAGCAGAACTGTGAAAAAAAAATCAGATCAACATGTTCAAATTTGACACTGTTTTAAACCAAAGGTGGCCTTGTTTGTTCTTGTTCCATCAGTATGGAGGAGCAGGACTTGTCCCGGACAGAGTTTGACTCGTGTGACCAGTACTCCATGGCTGCTGAGAAAGACTCGGGGCGCTCCGACGTGTCTGACATCGGCTCTGATAATGTCTCACTGGCTGACGAGGAGCAGCAGACGCCTCGTGGCCACCGCTCCCTGCGTACCGCCGCCCTATCGCTCAAACTGCTCCGCAACCAAGAGGCCGACCAGCAGAGTGCACGCCTGTTTGTCCAGTCACTCGCCGCTCTGCTGCCACGACTGCTGGGATTGGCTACTGCTACTGAAGTGGACCTGTCACTGCAGAATTTCTCCTCAACTTTCTGCTCCGGACTGCAAGCGGGTGAGAGACAGAGGGAGGGAGGGAGGGTTGATTAATGTGCTTATGTGTTTGGGTTTTTTGTCCTGTGAGAAGCCTGGAGAGATTGTAGACTCTGTGATTGCGTGTGTGTGTTTGTCCAGTGTGTGTGTTTTAGTGCAAGTTAGCAAATCAAACACTGGATATTTGCTGTGGGTGGAGATCTGTGCAGCTGCCTTCTCCTTTATTAATCAGCTCTGGAAAGTTGCTGCTATTGTTGAAGTCCCTAAATGAGACTTTGGAGTCTGGACGAGAGAAGTTTAACAAAAAACTGCAAAATATTTCAGTAAATACATCTTACTGCTGAGAATCCATAAATTTAGAGCAGGCCAAGTGAACTGTATGATGATATATAGATTTTTACTGCTCATCTCTCACTAAAAAGCCTAAAGTTAGACATGAGATTGTAGCAACCAACTTAATTACAGCTTCTTTTTTTTTTAGTTCTGTATGAAATCAAGAGCCTATTTTCAATCACAATTTCTCACTGTGATGTTCAATCTGGAATAGGACTGCATGCCATGAGAACATTAATCAATTTCGCAATAACAATAGGAAATGTAATAATAAAAAAGACTGCATATCATCCATAGCTCACAATTTTCTGTGTCTATATCTGGGTTTCCACTGGACTTTTTTGTCTCCAGCCAAACTGGCCAGCAGTCCTCAAGAAAACTGACCATTTAGAACAACTACTGAACCTGTGATTTAGATAGCCATGTGACCAATAACCTGGATTTAACAGCAATATCGCAAAAAACATAGACAATGTGATGTAGCTTCATGTCTATGCTTAAATGAGGCTGGAGACGTATTTTTATTTCCAAACATGACCCAAGATCAAGACAGTACAAACCCAGCCTTATGGTACACCAGAGTAATTGTTACCCTGTTATTACAGCCTGCCTGTTTACACAAGACAGTCTTTTATTTGTCTTTGTATAAGTTGTTTAAAAACACTTTATGAAAATTGTGAGCTGTTCCTTACAAACATGTAGTCAGTTGCTTGATTTCTGCCTATGTTTAACACATAAGCACTTAGCTTCACATTAGCTCCTTTAGCTCTAAGTTGGCCCATTAGCTGTTACCATAACAGCTAACAGCTTACACCAGCCAAACGCCATCCTCCACCAAAAACACCAACAAATCGTCCAAACCATTAACTAACAGGTGCTCTGTTACCTAAACGCCACCTCAAAACTCTGCATTACAAAGAAAATTGAGTCTTACCAGTTGTCCAATATTAGTCCTCATGAACTGATGATCTCAACTGTAACCACCAATAAAGCAGTAAAATTCAGCCATCATGGTTTCTTTGGAGTAGCCCTGAAGAAAGATGGTGTTCTCACTGTCAGCCTTACCGGCCCATGCCTTTTTGTATGATGTGGTCCTGTGTTAAATACAGTTCCAATTCATCTTAGAATTCAACATAGGTAGATTTACCCACTCACTGAAGTCCACTACAACTCTCTGCTCCACCCAGGCCCGTCCTCGTCCCAGCCACTGCATCAGTGTTTATGTCGCTCAGCTATCTGCAGTTCCCTTTGTTTCAGCTTCTTTATTACCTGCAGTGATGACAAGCTCAAGGCCTTCCATGTCATTGGTTTCCCTACATAGTTTTCAGTAACTCTAAAATATTCCAGGGGCGGACCCTGTGGATAAGTTCAGAACCAGACTGTGTGATACTCAGAGGGAGGAGTTGTACAGTGAGAAAGACCTCCTCTGGTGCTCTGTTGTGCATTGTGGGTGAATGAGTCACTCCTGAGTTTTGCCAGCATGTTGTGGTGGGGGTGGGAGGCATTGTCCAAGGTGCCATGATTCTTCAGCAGCAGCTTTCTCTCAGACATTTTTGTCAGAGTCCAGCTACACCTCCACAGCATCACTGGTCTTACAGATCAGTTTGTAGGGTCTGTTGATGTCAACTAACTTCAGTCTTCTGCCCCAGCTCAGAACAGCAAACAGGATAGCACTGACCACTACAGATAAAAATATCCTCAGCATCATCCCCGTAGATGTTAAAGGACCATCTTCCACGCAAAAATCCAAACCAAATTTATTTATAAAGCAACTTTTAAAGCAACAAAGGTTGACTAACGTGCTCTACAAGCATATGTAAGATATAAACCAACACAGTGAAAACACTTTTAAAGACAAAAGGATATTCAAAAACAAAAAAAACAATGCACCAATAGGAAAATGGAAAATCAAAGTGGAAGCTGATACTACCCTTCACTTTTGTGTGTTAAACATAAGTCACTGGATAATCAAGAGAAACATTTCAGGCTTTTGTTGCCTCTGAAATAAAAGTATTTCTTCTGGTTGATTATGTGCGAGTCCAAGGATTTTAGAAAACATAATTTGACGGTGTTTAAACCATACTCTATATTCACTTCATCACTCCAGAGCAGGAGCAGTTTAATAAAACGTTTTGCCTCTGAGGCACAACCCATAATCCATCAGTGAACACAGTGAGCCTGCTGGGAGTTTTTTACATCTGCAGAGCAAAATTACCAGTCAAATTAAACTCTGCGGTTAAGTGACTTAATGAATTTTGTTCGAGACTGTGAATCCCCGGAGTGAAGGGTCTGATTCTAACACTTGACTTCATCAGCGAACAGATTATATCCCTCTGTCTCTCCTCACCTTCACACTCTTCATTTAACAATCAGCTCTTTCTACCTGTCTCATGTCTGTTTCTCTTTTCCTCGTCTTCAGTTCTTCCTTCTCTTCCTCTCTGTCACTCCTATCCTCATTTGTCCTCATTCTGTCTTTCCCCCTTCCTTCTTTTATCACTCACTACCAAGTTTTCTCTACTTTACCACCCACTCCCTTCCTTGCAGAACTCTCATTTTCTTTCTCCTTCACTATTAAACTCTTTGTGTCCCAGTTATTTTTCATTCTCAGATCAAATGAGCTTTATTTAGTAAGAAATACGCTGGCAGCTGTCAACTTGCTCTCTTCAAAGTCCCTTAACCCCATTGACAATTATTTATCAAACTGTAATATTCCAACAAAGGGAATTCTTGTTTACAGCTGCATACGGCTCCATTTGTTGTTGAATGTTTAATTTTTTGACTATGGTTTAATGAATGGTTATCCAATAGGATTTTTCTATAACACAAAATAACAAAAAATGACAGATTGAGGTACAAGTAAATACGGTAAAATAACTCCTAGGTAGTAGTCTGTTGATGGTGGGTCTATTTCTGTGCAGACCATTGAAATATTGTTTCAGACATTCAGAATTAAATTCAGTGCCCAAGTGAGAAAACTAAGCACTCAATGCTAGGTCTGCTGGGGGGTCTCTATACACCCAAAACTGCCAGAAAGTATATTTTAAAGGTCACATATTATGCAAAATACACTTTTCCAGGCTTTTCTAACAAAAATATGTGCCCCTGGCCTGTCCACAATCCCCCCAAGAATCAGAAAAAGTTAGCATGGCCCCCAGGTTTGGTTGGACCTCCCTGCTTGGAAGAAAGTTCCTCACTCCTCTCCTGATCAGAAGAGCCACATCCATTAACCACATCCATTTCCCGTGAGGGGTGGAGTAAGGGGCGGATTCCAACAGCTCATTAACATTTAAAGCCACAGACTCAAACAGCTTGTTCTGAGCAGGGCTGAAACAGAGGGGTTGTTTAGACATGCAAAAAATCCCAAATTTGATTGTTTTTTCAGCACAAACTTCACAGGCATGTTTTGGGGACCTCTAAGACCAATATAAACTTGTCTTAAAATAGTAAAATATGTGTTTTTTAAGTGTTAATACATTTTTAACCACAGCACCCGATTAACAACAGAAAGAAAACTGGATAACTGCTAAATGAGGATCCATCACATCTAACTTTATTGCTCAGTCTTAGAACTTTGTCACCATCAGATTCTCCTTGACTCAAAGCATTGAGCAGATCTAATGACACTTCCTCAGAGTGAATGACTTAACTTAATCCCAAGGATGTACTGCAGCCACTACAGCCAGTTTTGTGACTTCCTGCTGCCAAGATCTACTGGAGCAATCCACAAACATTGTGTACTAATCCACTATATGGATAAAAGTATTCAGTCGCCTGACCATTACTCCAACAGGGACTGTAGTGACATTTTATTCAAATTAGTGCTGTCAAACAATTAAAATTTTCAATCAGATTAATCACAGGGTTGCTGTGGATTCATTTTGATTAATCATGATTAAAAATCATTCATTTTTAATCTACATTAATCGTGTTTCATTTTGCATAAGCAAATAGACCCAAGAAACAAGGGAAATATATATACAAGAGCTATTCAATTACAAATTCAACTGGGCCAAATTTTTAAATCAAGAAATGTAGCCGGGCCAGACATGTTTGGCACCAAGTAAGCAGCTGGTAATGTCAAATTTTGAAACAATACAGATCAATTTGATGAAAAATATTCACTTTTATTCATAGTCTCCCTTTTAAATTTGGCAACATGACAAAAGCACATCAAAAAAGTGCATAAAAACACAACAACAGAGCTGTATTTGAACATAACCTGAGGCAGTAGGATTTTTTTTCACCTGAATAAAAATAAAAAAAATAGATGTGCTAGCAGAATGAAGGTATGCTTCACGTTAATGTGGTATTTTAAGCTGGAAGTGCTTCAGTGAAAAGAAAACTCCTTCCTGCAGAATGTGCATAATACTTTATGTCAGTTGACTGTTCCGTCCTGAGTTTTTTTGTACTCATATTTCCCAACTTGCTGCTTAGCAGGGCCAACTTGCTGCTTAGCTTCTTCCATATCGAGTTGGTTGGTCACTACCGGATCCATGGCCCATTTGCACATGCTCAACGGTAACCCTACTTGGGCAAACTGCCAGAAATGCATTGCCAGAGACGTTTCAGGGATTTTGAGTCATTCTGCGCTGTAGATGGGTTAATTGCCTTAAAATTTTTAATCAGATTAATCATGATGATGGATTAATCCTCATTAATGCATTCATTTTGACAGCCCTAATTAAAATACATGTACTCTAATATGGAGTTACCCCCATTTGCAGCTATAACAGTCTCCACTCTTCTTGGATGTATTACCACAGGTCTTTCTGTGGAAATCTTTGCGCATTCATTCTGCAGAGCATTTACAAAGGGACAAATGTTGGACCAGAAGGCCTGGCTAACATTCTCCGGTCTAGTTCCTCCCAAAGGTTGCCACAAAGTTGGAAGCATTGTCAAAAATGTCTTGATATGCTGAAGCATTAACATTGTTTTTCATCCAAACCCTGAAAAACAGCTACCTACCATTATCCCTCCTTCACCAAACTTCACAGTTGACACAGTGGAGTCAGGCAGGTAATGCTCTCGCCCAGACTCGCCCATCTGACTGCCAAACAGAAAAGCGTGATTCATCTCTCCACAGAACACATTTCCACTGCACCGCAGTCAAGTGTCGGTGTTTTACACCACTCTGTCCAACACTCTCATTGGACTCGGTGATGTGAGACTTGCATGCAGCTGCTCAGCCATGGAAAACCATTGCCTGAAACTCCTTCCGCACAAGTTTTGATCTTACATTATTGCAGGTGTCAGCTGGGAACTCTTCAGTATTGGAATAAGCAGAGCATTGGTGATTTTTACACACCGTGCACCTTAGCAGTTGTTGAACCCTGTCTGTGATCTTATGGGCTCTTCCCCTTCGTATCTGAGTTGCTGTTGCTTCTAAATGCTTCCATTTTTTCATAATATCACTTAGAGTTAATTGTGGAATATCCAGCCGAGGAGAAATTTCATGAACTGCAATGAAGTGATTGCAAAGATGGCATCCTGTCACAGTTTCACGCTTGAAGTCACTGAGTTCTTCAGAATGACCTGTTTAACAAATGTTTGCTAATGGAGACTGCATGGCTAGGTGCTTGATTTTATACACCCGTGCCTCTGACTGGCACATAAGCTGAAGAAAGGGCCATTCTGGTAGCATGAACACAGAGCTGAGAACAACACTGAGGGAGTTGACTTCACTCTCTTTTTAGGCATTCATTACTTAATAATAAATCTACATAGGGTTTATCTGATTTTTGATATATTGCTATTCAGAATCTTGTATACACAGTCGTTCAATGTTCATCAGCAGACTCAATTTTAAAGTACTTATATTACCTTTAAAGCTCAGTTCTAACAATTCAAAATCTCCCTCTCACTTTCTCTCCAGGTGGAATCCACTCTCCAGGTTTCGAGGCAGGTGATACTCTGAGCTGTCAGGCTCTGATGAATGCTGACGGTCTCTACTTGGTGTCGTACTACGCTCTGCTGCTCAATCTCAAACTTTGCTGCTGTGACTACTACAGACGACGGACACTCACACCTGTCCTCAGCCTGGTGAGCAAAGTTCTGCTTCACACACATAATCAGTTAAGAAGAGTAGGACATGGTTTCTAATGGAGTTTTTGCACATTAAATTATTGATAGCAAGTTAAAGCTCCTATGACAAATTTAAGGATGGCTATGACACAGAGTGAAATGTACACTGACAAGAACATTGGTAACACGAATGTTTTTTTCTGGTTATTTCTATAAAATGTTTTTAACACCTTAGATTGCTCCCATGGGTAGGTGTCATATTAGGTGTTTCATATCATGATGTAGAAATATCTTGTTTGTGTAATTCTATAAAGACCAACTGCAAAACACAAATTTGACTGTTCAAAGAAAGCTGGATGAGGGTCTTCTGTCAGTAAGTGACAAGATCAAACACCGGAAAAAAATTTTCTGTAGTTATTTTTTCAAATTTATTCAAACAGGAGAACCTCTTTGAGGTTAAGAATCTCATCTAAAGGGGTCCTGGCCCCAGAACAGACAGAACAATTACAGACACAGATCAACTAATCCTTGTCACAGAGCAGGAAGTTGTTAGTCTACATAGCCACAATGTTGTGAATACTTCTCAAGCACCTTTAAAGGTCACATTTTTTAACCCTTTAAGACAAGTTTATATTGGTCTCAGAGGTTCCCAAAACATGCCTGTGAGGTTTTTTTCTGAAAAAACACCAGTATTGGATTTTTGCTTGCCTAAAAACTCTTCTGTTTTAGCCCTGCTCAGAAGAGATGTCTCTGTGTCTGTAGCTTTAAATGTTACTGGGCTGTCTGACTCCGCCCTTGACTCCACCCCTCTCAGGAAATGGATGTGGCTTAACGGATGTGGCTCTCCTGATCCTCCTCTCAGGAGAGGAGGACAAAACTTTCTTCCA
Organism: Cheilinus undulatus; assembly: GCF_018320785.1. Taxonomy (NCBI): domain Eukaryota; kingdom Metazoa; phylum Chordata; class Actinopteri; order Labriformes; family Labridae; genus Cheilinus; species Cheilinus undulatus. Next base: position 13,018,785 of record NC_054870.1, on the reverse strand, counting down.
AGCGGAGAGAGCCAACCAAATTTTGGGGTGGCGCTTGAGTCAACCAGAAAGAGTCCTTTACATGTGTCTCAATGTAGCAATAAATAACAGTGTCATCAGCATACAAGTAAAAACTAGCATTGGAAATGTATGACTGTTAAAGTAATGTAAAGATTTATAGCAGAAGTGACAAAATTTTACTAATTTTTAGCAACTGTTTGATTCATGCATTAGATTTTGATGTGATGTCTCCTTATTGTAGAAGGAGTTTGTTCGTCTGATCCAGAGCAGCGGAGTCCTCGTAGTTCTTTCTCAGGCATGGATCGAGGAATTATACCACCAGGTGTTAGAGCGCAACCTGCTGGGTGAGGCTGGGTACTGGGGTTCACCTGAGGATCACACATTGCCGCTCATCACCATGCTAACAGGTACACACACGCACACAGACAAGTATGTCTAATATGTTCTCATATAGCTTACATGCTGCTAGCTGTTACTCACTAGAGGCTGTATTTTACTGAAAATGGCCCCCTTTTTACCACTTTTTACAATTGTTTCACCCATTTTTGTGTGGAGCTTTTCAGAAAAAAAATTATTATTTACACAGACATGCTCTACAACAACCCTGTTAACCTCTTCTCTTTGTCTTATACCTGTCCTCTCTCCACTCTCCTTCAGATATTGACGGTCTGGGCAGCAGTGCAATTGGAGGACAGCTGATCCGGAGGGCATCCAGCCAATCACCACTCAGCTATGACAAGACTGGCAGTGACACTGTGATGGCAGGTTAGCTCCTAATCAGCATAAAACTTTCCCAAACTCTCAGTGATATGATGTTTGAATGGATGAATGGACTGATTGATTTGTTCTCTGTGAATTATTCAGTAGCATAACTTCAGCAGTGAAAACAATGACACCCAGGGAATATCGTTGTGTTTTATTGCATATTATTTTTGCCTCAGAGCCTCTAAATCAGTCCAGGTAAACCTCTATAAATAGGGTTCACTCACCCTGAAACTGCTGCAGCATGGCTGCTGTGTTAATCAGCTGAAAATGTTCCACAGACTCTGTGCTGAAGGTGAAGCGTCCCAGTGAAGTGCTGCATGGTCAAATACTACAACCTTGTTTTTTTGTAATGTTTGAAAACTAAAGGACACAAACAGCAAGGTCAGAATAGATGAATAGAGGAATATTTGGCTGTTTTATATTCTTGTCTGTAACCATGAAAACATCAGTGAAAGTATAATCTAACCCTGGAGCAGCCAGCATTTAAAAAATGAAACAGTAACAACTTATAAAAAGATCCTAAAAACAGAGTTCTTCTTTCTGAATTTGAGTTGGACTAATATACACTAAATGGAAAATAGAAACTACACCAAAAGATACTGTAATGAAATTGTATTCAAATACAGGTGTATCTCAAAAAATTAGAATATCATAAAAGAAAACTATTTTTTCTTTGAATCAGTTCAAGAAGTAAAACTTATTCTAGATTCATCATTACTGAGTGAAATATTTCAAGACTTCAGTTTAAATTTTGATTAAAGTTTGCAGCTCAGAAAAATCAAAAATCCACTTTTTCAGAATATAGAAATATTTCAAAACATCTGTCTAAAACAAGGATTTATAATAAAGAAATGTTGACTTTCTGAAAGATTGTGCTCACTTAAGCACTCAATAATAAATTGGAGCTCCTTTTATAAAAAAATATTCCATCTATGTGGCATGGCAAGGAGCCAGTCAGTCTGTGGCACTGCTGGAGTGTTATGAAGCCCAGGTTGCTCTGATAGCAGCCGTCAACTAACATTGTTGACTCTGGTGTCTCTCATCTTCCTCCTGACATTTCCCCGGAGATTCTCCATGGGGTTCAGATGGAAGCATGAAGCTCTTTAAAATCTCCTGGTAGATGGCTGACAGTGGTAACTCTGGACATGATAAAGAACAGTGGACCCTCACAGCAGATGACATGGCACCCCAAACCATGACCAACTATGGAAACTGAAAACACTGGACTTCAAGCACCTTGGATTCTGAGCCTCTCTGATCTTCCCCCAGACTCTGGGACCTTGATGTACAAATGAAAGGCAAAATGTAGCTTAATCTTGAAAACAGGACTTTGAAGCACTGAGCAAAGGCTCAGTTCTTTTCCTCCTTAGCCCAGGTGAGATGCTCATGACATTGTCTATGGTTCAAGGGGCACAATACTAAGAACACCACACTTGTAGTCCACTTCCTGGACCTGACTCCAGTCTCAGTCCTCTCCTTGTGAAGCTCCTACCAACTGTTGCTGAGGCTGTTTTGCATGAATATGAATAAGGTGTGCCTTAAGATTTTCGCCTGATCTTAGGCAGAGATGGAGAAGATACATGACTATCATACTCAAGTAAAAGCACAGTTACTTTTGTTAAAATTTGCTCAAGTAGAAGTAAAAATACTACTCTATATCAGAAAGTAGATCATTCTAAGTCTACTCAACGAACCAAGTACTGAGAAGCAACTTTTGGCTACCCAAGGGGCTTGACCAGTAAAATATGATCTTACCTTGTTGAGTAATAACAACAAGAGAATATGAATCTCCAACCAGGTTGTTTATTATGGGATGTGACTTAACCCAAAGTAAATTAAACAGATTTTTAGGAAATAAGTAATCAATATCTTTTTGTGTGCTATTGAACGTCACGTGCAATGAAAACCATACTTCTGTGTCATTGACACATTGCTTTTTTTTTTGTTTTGGCTTTTAGTTGTAATTTTTTTACTCAGTACTTGTTGCTTTTTAAAATGTAGTGACATAAAATACTTTCTGTAGAATATACTTGAGTGAAAGTAAAATTACTGTTTTTAAAACTACTCAAAAAAGAACAAGTGCACAAAAAGCTACTCACAGTAATTGGAATAAATTTAGTGAGTTACTTTCCACTCCTGAGATGAGGTATGCCATGGACAAAAACAGTTCACTGCCTTACACTGGGTTCCAAATTATTATGCAAATACGGTTCCATTTCAACAAACATGTGATTTTTTGTTTTTCAATTCAAGTTTTCAATTGTGCTGCTTCTCCTGTCAGTTTACATCACTAACATTAATCTCAGACAGGTGTGGTTTTTAGTTTGCCAGGTGAGCCTTATTAAAGGGAAACTACTTAAGGAGGGTGTTCCACATTATTAAGCAACTCACAGGTTTTATGCAATATGGGAAAAAGAGAGATCTTTCTGCAGATGAAAAGCGTGAAATAGTGCAGTATCTTGCGAAAGGTATAAAAATACTGAATATTTCAGGAAGAATTAAGAGTAATCATCACACTGTGAAAAGATTTGTGTGTGATTCAGAGTGCAGATGAGTTTGTTCAGATAAAGGCTTATTAAGGAAAGTTTCTGAGCAGCAAATTCATGGTATTAAGAGAGCAGCTGTTAAAAGTGGTGGATGGAGTTCTGGATGGTTGGTTGATAGCCACCATGTCCCAACAAGGCAGCAATGTCAGCAAGGAGGGGTTGGAGGTATGTTTCTTGATGGAATAGAAAGTGAGTTGGTAGGCCCCCTTAAGGTGCCAGAAGGTGTCAAAATGACCTCAGCAAAATATGTGGAGTTCCTGACTGCCCATTTCCTGCCATGGTATAAAAAGAAGAACCATGCCTTCTGGAGTAAAATCATTTTCATGCAAGACAACGCACCATCCCATGCTGCAGAAAATCCCACTGAGACCTTGGCTGCTATGGGCATAGAGGGAGAAAAACATCATGGTGTGGCGACCATCATCCCTTGACCTCAACCCTATTGAGAACCTGTGAAGCAACCTTAACAGGAAGCTCTTCGAAGGGGGACAGCAGGTCACCTCCAAACAGCAGCTCTGGGAGGCTATTCTGGCATCCTTACAGGAAGCAGAAACCGTACATGGACTTACAAGTTCAATGGATGATATCAAAGAAAGACTCCTTTGTTTTTATGCAACTTGATCTGGAAAAATGTTTTTAATTGAAATCGCTTCAATTTGAGAAAAATTACTTTCTAATGCAAAACATTACAGATTTCTGTTTTTAATCATTTAGAAACTAGTAAGTGTTTTGAAACTCTATTTTGCATAATGATTTGGGACACTGCATTTTGAGTTTTTTTTTTTTTTTCTTTTTTGCAAAAAATGCCGTTATTGTCATTGGTAATTTTCTGAAATAAAGTCCAGATTGCAATGTAATTGTTGAGGAATGAAAAATCCTGTTGACTGCCAATTATGTTGAGTAAGAAAAAATGAACAAGAATATGCATTATAACTTGGAACACAGTGTATGTCATATCAGTTATATCCAGCTTGCAGGTCATCAACCTAAAAGGAGAAGACACATGTTAAATGGTGCTTTTTAAACATTTTATGATGTATGGGAAATAAGGACAAAGAAACTATTAAAAAGTTTGATTGGTGCTTGGTTTGGTAGAACTTCAGTGTGAAAGTAAATTGGACAAACTTCAGGGACCAAAGAGACCAAAGGAGAGAAACAGGAAAAGCCTTGGGGGGAAAACAGGTTAGAAAAGAAGGAAAGAGCAGAAAGGGCAGACGGAGAGAGAGAGAGAGATGGAAAAAATGAGTCAGAGACCACCTGCTCTGCTTCTGTGTTCCCTGGGAGGACAACGGATTGGCAAGATTTGCCATGGTAACTGCTTCTGACTCACCCATGATGAGAGCTACAGTCTGCTTGAGTATGTGTACTAATGTGTAAAACAAACGCTCCTTTTTAACTGGTCAGCATCATCACCCTCTTCACCATCTGCTGCTTAAAGACAGCGTAACGGGCTGATTTGTTGCATCATGTTATGCAGCGTCCTGTTATGTTTTGGCATCAACTGAAGAAGAATTCCAGTATCAGTCCTGGTATTCTGTGTTTTGGCTTCCAGCAACTAATGCACATATATGCAACCCACTGAAATCAACCTTTGGGTCCTGGCCCACCAGTCGATAACCCCTGTTTAAATGATAAGCTTACTTCAGACAATATTTATGTAACACACTAAAGCACAAAAAACATAGGTAAGCACTAGACCTGCAACCCCTGTGATTTTCAAGGCATATTCACTCTGTTTTTATAAGAAATTTGGGGGACTTTAAGAGAAAAATCTAACTGCTTCCTGTTTAAATAACACACTGAAGATCCCCAAATATCTAATATAAGTTCTCCATTTGAACTGAGTCATGCTTCCCTTCCTCTTTGACGGTTTATTCTTGTCCCACGTTTATTTTCTAGGAGCTGTTTTCTCCCGGTTCATCCTCACCGGTGTGTGGAAGAACCTGATCGATGTGCTGTCCACTCCACTGACAGGCCGCATGGCGGGCAGCTCAAAGGGCCTGGCCTTCATCCTGGGAGCGGAGGGGGTCAAAGAGCAGAGTCAGAGGGAGAGAGACACCATCTGTCTGAGTTTAGACGGACTACGAAAAGCAGCCGCACTCAGCTGTGCCTTAGGTGGGTAAAACATGTGCCCCATATGTTTGCGTTAATAAGAAAACTGAGGTTCATCACTCATCTCTACAGGGAATTGTTTGCTCCACCTTCCCTTCTAACACAGAGGGCAAATTCTGCAACATGTACTCAATGGCAGCCCAGGAGCTCCAACAGACCCAAGTCTGAAATAACGGAGATGTGTGTATATGTTTTTCGGCAGATAACAGCCACTTGAATCTAATGCAAGGGATGAAGAAAAGAAACTATGATTTTGATCCCACGTTTCTTATCTTGCTTTGGCTATCTTAACCTCTAAGAGCTGTTATTGTGTGATAGATTGTGGTTATATGACAAATGCATCACTTTTCTATTGGTTTTTGTGATCCAAAGGTCTTTCACACCAAATTCATCAAACCATGTCTTTGTAGTCCTTTCTTTGTGCATTGGGTCACAGTCATGTTGGAATAGAAAGGGCCTTCCCCAAACTGTTGCCACAAAGTTGGAAGCATGGCATTGTCTTGGTATGCTGAAGCATTAAGATTGGTCTTCACTAGAGATAAGGGGTCTAGCCCAAACCCTTAAAACAGCCCCATACAATTATCCCTCCTCCACCAAACTTCACAGTTGGAACAATACAGTCAGGAAGGTAACGTTCTCCTGGCACAGGAGTCCAGTGTTGGTGTGCTTAACACCTCTTCATCTGGCACTTGAAGCTTTTTGTTTTTCATCCAGAAACATTCTGTGTTTGCCACTATTTTGTGATGCAAAAAATAGGCTATAGCTATTGTTGCTAAAAATCTACTTTGCTGGATTTATGTCCACAAATTGGTTTAATGGTTGTCTGCTGCCATTCTGAGGTTAATAGAATATTTAAGGTTAAAACCATGTTGTTAAAAAATCATTGCATGATTACTCAGTGTACATTCACGGTGTTTTAATGTATTTGTCAAAGATTTTTGTTGCTGTATTGTTTTTTTTCTTACTGTAGCCTATTTCACATCACTCATATTCTCCTTTTTTCTAAATCACGGCTGCATGCTCTGAGACAGCCCTAAATAGGACACTTAGCACCTCACCTTGAGGTTATCAGGAAAGGCGAAGTTTTATATTAAGAAAAAAACAACTCTCATAGCAGATTTTTAAAAGAATATCAGGGGAAATACATTTTTATTATCTTCTCATTTTAAAAACCCATATGTATCAGTAAGTAATAGTTAGTGGCACAGCCGCACAGGCATCAGGGAATGAAACCTGATTGAAATTATCCGCACAGAAGCACCCATGAATATGAATGAACACATGGTGTGCAACCTCAGGAGTGTAGTGAGAGCACTTTTTAGAGGGATACGTGCATGTTATTACGGCCAGATAAAATTTGAAAACACCCAAAGGAGACGAAACCCCAGACTTACCATACACAAGTCTGCATAATGTCTCATTTTTTGGAGTAAAGGTTGCATTTTAATTCTGCAGATATGAAGTTTTTTTAATGATAAGAAAATAATGAAAATGTTTCTACAGGTCTGTCAACTCACTGTCTGTATGTCCTTGTCTGTGTGTGTGTCCATCAGGTGTTGCTGCCAACTGTGCGTCTGCTTTGGCCCAGATGGCTGCAGCCTCCTGTGTGCAGGAGGAGAAGGAGGAGAGGGAGGTGGGCGAGACTGGAGACGCCATTACACAAGGTACAAAACTCCACTCCACTCTGTTTTTTTCCAGTGTTCCCAAAGCTTCAACCTTAAATGACACATGACTGTTGGGAACCATGAGATCTGTGACCAACCTGTACTCAACAAAAGCTTCATCATGAGTGCCCTCATACAGACAATGCAATTTTAAACATAAAAACACCCACAAATACATTCAACGCCTAATGCAGGATTTGAGATGGTAGCGTCAGCTCAAACCTTTCAAATAATGTGCAAACATGACTTAATTCCAACTATTATTAGTATTTTTTAAGAAATCAAAACATAAAATCAATGTAAAAGATTGATTCTTGATTAATTTTTCATCACTGCCTTTGTTACCTGAAGAGACTCGGAGCTTGGAGTCTGAGCATGAGCTGGACAGAACTGGTCTATTGCAACATCTGGTGACAGGAATGGTGAATTGCAACCACAAACTAAAATTGACTTCCTTTGACAGCCCAGTGAGTGGCAAATATTACATCCAGAGTTTCTCCTAGACTTCATTGTCTCCAGAAAAAATGACCATTAGTCTGCAAGAATTTCGGTCATTTAGAACAATTTCCAGACATTTGAACAACTTTAACATTGTGTTTCTGCATTTAATCAAAGCAAAACCCATACATCAGAAACCCTGTGATACAGCTTCAAGTCCACGCTAAAACGGGACGGAAGAAACGTTTTTCTTTCCAATATGACCCAAAACCGAGACAGCAGAAACCAACCCAACAGTATCAGTATTGTTATTACAGCCTGTTAGACACGTATACATGACAAGACCTTGGAAATGAGTGTGCAGATACTTTCTCTTATCGCCTTTGTGTAAGTGATTTAAACAAACAAAATGAAAGCTGTGAGCTTTTCCTTCCATACATGCAGTCAGCGTCACAACATCGCCTATGTTAAACACATAAACAACAACAGCACTTAGCTTTACATTAGCACTGTTAGCCTGTTAGTAGCTATTGTAAACTTAATAGCCAAATACCATCCTCTACTGGCAACAACAACAAATGATCCAAACAAATAACCAACCAGTACTCCATTAACTAAACACCACCTTAAAACTCAGCATTTGAAAAAAAAAATAAAATAAAATGCTGATACTGAAAATCAAACAAACCCTGATGATTGTTTGCACTTTGAATCAGCTGTTCAGGTCATCCTCAGTAGCTGATTGATGTCGATTGCACTGATGCTAATGGATTTCTCCTATGGTAAATTTGCGTTCTCTGTCCTGATGTCTCTTCCTCGTGTTTATCTTCAAGTTTGTCTCTTGTGAGGGCTAAAATACAAAGAAACAATGAGGCATAGAGGGACACATTACTGAAAAGAGTATATGATATAAGATAATTCATGTTTGACTTAAGATTTTTAAATTAACCCCTTTTTAGTTTTATTCAGGGGTGGTTTAGTAATTTAGAAGCCCCAGACTACAACCAATATGATATATAATTGGCATGATTTAAAGACTTTTAGGCTTTTTAGGGGATCTCCTAATTTTTCTGGTTAAACCTTATTTAAGTACCCCAGGCATTTGCCTACCTTTACCTTATGGTAAAACCACAGATCATTCTACTTCGTAATTGCCATTATTTGTAATAAAGGTGGAAGTCATCAGTGGTGATTACTGGTCCTAATCCATTGAGATTTTGCAATATCAATTATTCCTCTCTGACCACCATCACCCAGTAGAGCCAGAAGAACCAGTCGAGCCAGCAGCAGTCGTGGACAAACACAGCAATTGTGGGATAAAATAAGTTATGCATAGGAGCATTTCTGTCAACTTGAGTGTTTTCTTCCAGGTGTTGTGTTTCCTTTGTACATGGGCAATTCTATGATTTTCTTGTTAAGACTTATTGAGACTTTGTTTGAAAATCATGTTGTTTGTCTTTAGATTTAGGAGGCATATCTCTCTAAACAACATGGAGACAGATTTGAAGAGAGTAAGCACTCATCTATCAGATGGCAGAAAATGTAAAGATGAGCAGATGGATGACTTGGGGGGCAGAAAGTAGTAAGGCTAGTTTTCTAAAACAACTAATCTCACACTGAGTAGCACAAAGCCTAATTAAAGAAACACAACATTAATGTTGGTTGATTTAAGTACAGATGTTGGTGTCAGTGACATAAAATAACACAAGCACAGCTTGTTGCGTGTAACATGTAGAAGAGTTTGGTGGCTGTATGTGCCACTCCTTGACCATAACTTGTTCTCTGACTACAATCCCTCCTGTGCTTGTCTTTGTTTTTGTGTTTCTGCATGTGTGTCTGTGTGCAGTGAAACAACGTGTTGAACAGCGTCTGGAGCAGATCGGTCGTCCTCAGGGAGTTCGTCTCCACACAGCTCATGTGTTGTGTATGGACGCCATCCTAAACGTGGGACTTGAGATGGGTAGTCACAACCTCGACTGCTGGCCACATGTCTTCAGGTACACAAACATAGATGAACACTGCAGTGCAGAGCAAAATTCTAAGATTGTCATCAAGCCGGTCTGTGTAATACCCAAATGACATGATGAAAATTTAGTTTATCACAAAAAATAAGACAGAAGGATTGCATTTGGTGTGCCTAAAAATCAATCATCAGTCAGTCAATCTTTATTTGTATAATGTCAATTCACAATTTACTATTATAAAGACCAGCATTAAAGGTCACATATTATGCAAAATACACTTTTTAATGCTTTTCTAACAAAAATATGTGATCCTGGCCTGTCCACAATCCCTGCAAGTACCAGAAAAATGAAAAAATAGTTATTGCAAATTCTTCACACTTTTTCTGGCAAATTATAAAGAAAAATAAAATGTACATTGTAATTTAGTATTTGTGATTTATAGGTATCCTATAAGAACAAATTATAGAATAATACTGGTGGTACCACCATTACGTATACAGTATTCTGAAGCCAGTCATGGTCGCCTCTTAAAGAAGTCTGAATCTAAAGACAGTCCCATTTTTTTAATACCCTGTATACCCTTTAATTTAATATTGATATTGACTGGATTCTTTATTCTTTCTTCTTTTCTATTTTCTCACCTCCATTCTCCCCGCTCCTGCCTCTCACTCTTCCTCTCTCTTGACCCCTCAGAGTGACAGAGTACATCAGCTCACTGGAGCACACCCACTTCAGTGATGGCTCCTCGCAGCCGTCCTCCCTTACCACCATCACCCAGCAGGCAGCTGCCGTGGATCTGGGGATGGAGCTCAGCTGTGAGCCCAGCCCAGAGGCCACTGAGCTGGGCCTGAGCCAGCCGGTCATCCAGCCTCTGTCCATCCAGGAGCTGCTGAGGGAGAGCAGCAGAGGAGGCAGAGGTCTGGATTTGAAGACTGGCAGTCTGATGACAGGGAACAATGCTGCCAAAGCTGTGTGTACGCTGTCAACACAGACCGATAGGTGGGTGCAGACATCACACTATTGTCTTTAAATGTGCTGTATCTGTATGAATGCAAATTATTTTTTCTTGTTAAATTCTAAAATGCTAAATGATATCTGACAAAATGACTGCAGATGAAAATTAGCCCTTTGACTTAGTGGGTATGTTTAAGGGTTTGCATTATACTTTCTCAGGTTGAAATGTTTTACTGACATTTGGTGCTCAGCAGAAGCTGTTGTGTGGAATACTGCACTTCTTACATTGACCACAGGAGGGCAGCAGCAGAAAGGAGCTGCAGAAGTGTGTATGCTCTTTTACTTATGTCTGTAAGGGCTTTTTTTGTTTTAGACCCTAGAAGTAAAAGTTTGAAGGTGAAGGTGAGAAAAGGCTGTGGGGTCAACTCCTCTTTTAGCAATTTGTGAGTTAAGACTATGTTAAAGATCAATAGGGTTCAGCCTGGTACAGTCCAGTTATAGAACAGAAATGAAAACCTTCATCTACACATTTGCATGGCAACAGTTGCGGTGTGCATCACAGTGTTTCCCTTCAACATATGCAAAGGTGTGGATCTCAGTGTGCATGCCAACACTCCTAATCTGCACAACAAACTCAAACTCACAGGCACAGACGCACACTGTGGCAGTTAATATTAAGTGTGTGTTCATTCTAAGGATCATCTCTTATATAACTCGTTATCTAGGCTGCTTTTAGAAGTGAATAAAAAATGTTCTCTCTGATCCTCTGGAACAGATGGACTGAACACATTTACAAGCTGAAATTAGAGCCAAAACATTGCAAATTCTCCTCCACAGAGCTCCGCCTCGTAAAACTCAGCACTCACAGGGCCATGTCTCTGAAATCTGAATATAATCAGTATTTTTCTTTGATCCTTTTATTTACATAGGTGTGGGGTCACCTCATATCCCTTTATCTCCCTGATTTGCAACCCCTCTGTATTCCTTTAAGAATGTTGAGCCATTTTATACATGCTTGTTTACCTTTCCATGACCCCACATCCTCATATGACAACATATAGGGGTGGCTACACCTTTTTCTGTATCCTGCCTACTGTGGCCATGTTGTCTTCATCCATGCACATCTTTATCCCCAGTTTCCATCTATTTTTAATATTTACAAAATAATTCCAGGGGTCATCACTTGCATTTATTCAAGGGCAAGATTTGTCTTAGTGGGCACTTTGGGGACCAGACTTTTAAATTAATTAAAAATGATATTTTGGTTCAAATAACATTATTATATTAGTATTAGTATTTTCTTTCAAAATGTTAGTAATTTTTGAGCATTAACAGTGATCAGTCCCTATTGGCTATGAAATATTTTAGCTAAATTTTCAGGACTACCTTGTTGTCCTTCACTAGATTTGACGCTAATATGCTGCATCCTGATTGGTGAAAAACAAATGGAGGAAACAGGTATTTTGTTTTGATTCTCAGGCAGGAAAATCACTTTCTCCAAGAGCCTGAAGTAAAAAGTTGACACAAAGATGTATGTGCTTATCATGAACCATATTTATTTATAAAAGTGGAGAGGTGGATTTCTGTTAGAAACTGATCAAACCTTAAGTCATTCCTGATAAAACTGTTGTATTCTTGATCATTTTAGGGTTGATATGATAGCTTTAGAGATTTAAAAACACCCTTAAAACCACAACATATCTTCCTCCTCACAATTTCTGAATTTAATCATCTTTAGGGGGCTGAATGGGGAGCTCTGGAGGCCTGATATGGCCCACCTGCCCCCAGTTGATGATCACTAACCTAGGGTACCATCTGGGCAGGTAGTTCGGTTGCAATGAGCCCTTGATGAGCTGTGGATGTCACAAGGGCCCAAAAACCACTAGTGTTCCCCAGGCATATCACCAGACAAAACAGATGCAGTCAAGCTTGACCTTGGCTGCTGAGTGATACACTTGTGTGTCAGCATGTGTCGGGGTCGACTCTGGCTGCTACCCCTGTCTCCAACCCCAGGTTGTGGCACACTAGGACTGTGATGAATCCTTAGCACCCTACATACTTAAAACACATGACTGTTGGTCTGTTGGTCCAGCCTAAAACTCCACAAACTTGTTAGTATATTTAGCCAACATTTACAGTCATGCTGCCAAAATATTGGTTGAAAATATTGGCAGATATTTTAATATAATAAAAATAAACCTTTATTTATAAAGCACTTTTAAAAACAGACATTACAAAGTGCTTTACAGAACATAAGACATGCACAACATCAAATTTAATCAGTAAATTCCATGGGAACAGTTTTGATTATGCACTAACTAGGTGCATAAAACAAATTAGATACAAAGTGTCAGAAAAGACGATACTTTAATGACAAATTAAATTCAACCCCAACATAAAGTCAGGAAAAAGCCCCCCGGTAAAAATATAAGTAAATACCAATAATTGTTCTTTCAAGCTGATACCTGCTGATACCAATATCAGGGCAATAATATTGAGAATCCCTATTAAAATTAGTTAAAGTCTAAATGTTACCAGAATTCTGCAAATAATCAGATTTTTCAAAGTTGGTGAATATAAAGTCTGAATAATGACACTGGAACTTTATTCGTCTTATATATGAAAAGTGAGTTTACAAAAGGAAGCAGAAAGGACAATTTAAAAAATACGCAAAGTATAAATGCTCATTTTTATCTTGAACATTAAGCTAGGATTTCAGTTTTAATTTCAAGTTATTCTCACTTTTTTACTGCAGTATTAAAGGCACAGAATTTAAAAAAAAAAGTTGCACATTGGCTTAACCTGCATGTTTTATGTATTTCATAACAATAAAATCATCCCCTTTAAAGACATTTGAAACATCCACTTAATGACAGATGATTTTAGTACAACTAATGAAACTCTTACTCTTAATGCTTAGGAGAAACTACAATGGTGCACAAAACAAAAGGATTCGGGCCTAGGAGGATAACATAGTTGTTTGCTGTAATTAAATAGTTTTTGTGTTGTTGTATGTGTGCTCGTGTTTGTTTCAGGTTGTTTGAAGAAGCAGCGACCAAGCTAAATCTGGTCGGTCTGGTTGGCTTCCTGCAGCAGCTCAGGAAAGCATCTCAGTCTCAGCTGTTTGACTCAGTCACTGAGACTGGAGACTACTCGCTGGCAATGCCAGGTACATATACTGAGCACATATTCTGTTTCTGTTGTCTTAATACTGTCAATCCCTTTTTCTTAGTTCTTATGTTGATGTTGAATCATGCAGCAAAAATACTGAGTAATTTAAAGTAATTCCCAGTTTGTACATATAGCCTTTTCTGTTTTGAGTTTACCTAAAACTTAACCCCTTCTCTCACCTATTTTGGCATGATAATTTTGAATATGTGGAATAGCTTCACATGGTCCTGACTGTTATTGTTAAAGTCAGATGATGTTTTTTTTATCACTGATTTTATGTTTGATATATATCTTATCTTTTTTTCATCTTTTATTTATTATCTATTTGTTTATCTTTTTATTTATAGTTTGGAGTTTTTAACGTCTGAATTTATTGTAGAGCTTTTGTTTTGTTCCTTCTTTTGTGCATTTCTCTTTTAATTTTATTTCATTGTAAAGTCCCACTGGAGACTTCCTTCTAAGCCTTGCTCCCAAAAGAACAGACTTTTATTTTGGGGTAGCTGTTAAGTGCAAGATACTGTGTAATGACAGTGACTAAAATATATGTTTAAAAATGACAAAATCAGCAGTGTAATCCTCAGTTTGCATCTAGTATGTAAGCGGGAAGAAAGTCTACTGATGCTGACTTTTAACATCTCTCTGTTTCTTTAAAGTAATGCTAAATAAAAATGAGAAAAAAACATAAAGTTTCTAGTCAGTTTTTCACATTAAATGTTTGTAGATGAATTTAAGACATGGATAGCTTTTGGTCAAATTCACTCTTGTTTGCAGGAGAGGCTAAATCCACACTGGACCGCCGCAGCGCTCTCCATCTCTTCCGTCTGGGGGAGGCCATGCTGCGAATTGTCAGGAACAAGAACCGACCTCTTCTGCACATGATGAGGGCCTGGAGTGTGGTGGCCCCACATCTGGTGGAGGTAGGAAGCCTTAGCCTCGTAGTAAAGCAAAAGAAAACTGCTGCAAAGGACCACCACATCCAAAATCTTTGATGTGAAAAGATCAGGGATGTGCTCGTCTAACATATTGTGAAGTCACTTGGTTTTTTTGACAGATAAATTCCACTGAAGAACTTGTCCAGTTCATGTAAAATCTTTTTGTTGGCTATTTGTGTTCTTGCAATAATCTTTTTTTAGTTGTAAGTTCAGCAAAGTTTATCCTTCTTATTATGCTTATTCCTTCCTCTTTGTTACTGTTAATTTCACTACATCACTACACAAGTGCAGAGCTTTTGTTCCATTAACTTAGAATGACTACTGTAAAGAAAATAAGGGTTGTTATACAGGACATACCATGAAAACCCTACCTTTTTTTATGGTAATTTTGCATGAATTTTTGGGTACCCTGAGTATCTACGGACCCACAAAATGTGAAGCAAGACAGCCCAGTCCTTTGTTCTATGTCTGAAACGTGACCTCTGATGGTCAATTCAGAATGGTGCTATTTGAGAAATCAAAAATACAATTATAACAACACCTGCCCCTCACCCATGGCCAAGGAAGCACAAAGCTGTACTTGTGTGGTCTACAAAAGAGAGTGGCTGGGTGAGAAGACGCTCACTTGTATTTAATGAGACATACACCAAAAGTGAGCCTTTTAACAAGAGCAACAGTATTTGTAGTAGGTTTTTATAATGCCAAAAATTCCTTCTCATGTTTGATCCATAATATAGTTTGACCAAATCATAGCACAGACATTTCATTTAGACCACAGGGACTGTGTTCAAAGGTGGAAAAGGGTTTATATAATTTATATAAATTCAAATATTTGTGAAAGTTAGAGTTTTATCACAAAATATGTATTACTTTCATCAAAAACACTCCTTGACTAAACTGTCTGATACTAATGATGCTATAAATGTACTTAAAACTCACTGCACATGCTGTAAAAGTTTCCCTTTCTACCAGGCGGCATGTCACAAAGAGCGCCACGTTTCCCAGAAGGCCGTTTCCTTCATCCATGATGTTCTGACGGAGGTGCTGACGAGCTGGGCAGAGCTTCCTCACTTCCACTTTAATGAGGCGCTGTTCAGGCCTTTTGAACACATCATGCAGCTGGAGCTCTGTGACGAAGACGTCCAGGACCAGGTTTCTCATTTTACATAATCTGGTCACTGCATCAATACATATTCATATGAGTCTAAAGAATACTATATAACTTCTGGAGTCTGCTTGTCAAGTTTCTCTGCATGTTTTTCTACAGGTGATAACATCGATAGGTGAGCTGGTGGAGATGTGTTCCCCTCAGATCCTGTCAGGGTGGAGGCCTTTGTTCAGTGCTCTGAGGACTGTCCACGGCAGCAAGACGGACACCAAAGACTATCTACTGGGAGAATACTCCATGGGTAAACAATCTAAACAAAATATGTCTTCTTTTCTCATCGTTATTCCAAGTTACCTTTTTCTTACCCTACTTATCTTTTTCATCTTTACTTTCCTTCTATCCCATCCCCACTTTTTCCTTTTCCAGGTAAATCCCAGGCTCCAGTGTTCGATGTCTTTGAGGCTTTCATCAACACTGATAACATCCAAGTTTTTGCAAACGCTGCAACCGACTACATCATGTGTCTCATGAAGTTCGTCAAAGGCTTAGGTTTGTTACATTTATACATTTGTGTCTTTGGTTAGAAAAAATATTTTTAAAGCCTTTATTAGTATTATTTGGCCTGGGATCAGGCAGTAAACTCTGCAATTGACTACAGATGCACAGAGCATGCGTGCCAGGATTGTACAGTCGCTTATTTTCTGCTCAGCTGGATGGGGGGGTGACTGATTTGTGTGGTTCTAAATGTGCCTATTTTCTGTGTTTCCAAGAATCTTCAAAAAATATCTTATTTAAATTTAAAACAAATATTTGAAATTGAATCAGAAAGACAAAATATAACACCAAATGGGCACAATTTTTGGCTATTTGGTCCAAAAATAATCTGTATAATCATTTTTATCATCTTTTCCCACTGATAAAAACATTTGTGTTGTACTTTATGTTAGCAGGCCTAATTACCTTGTAATTTTATTGTAATAAGCATAAATATCTAGTAGTTTCTCAAGAATAAGGTGTAATTACCTAGTAATAAGTTAGCATTTTAACAAGTAATAACAGGGTAATTTTAAGGAATTATTTAACAAGTAATAATGTATTCATTATTAAGCAATTCCGGGTAATATTGTGGCAGTTCTCTGGTAATTAGGTGGTATTTTACCCGACCCCGGTTCTAACCCCAATCCTCCAGCCGTAACCCTCATAAAATTGTAGCAATTTCATAATACTGTTAAAAGTACTTACCTATTAATCCCTTCATTCAAACAAAAGATGCAGCTATTATCTATGTTAGTACATAAAATGGACATATGCCAAATATTTTAGTCTGAACTCTGCTAACATTGCTGTTTTAAATTAAGGTGTAGAGGGGAGGAAAGACTGAAATAATAATGGACTCAAGTAAAATTGTGGTGTCTTTGAATAAAATTCACTTAAGTAGAAATAAAATTGCTGGTCTGTAAATCTACCCAAGTAAACTGAAAAATAAATATACTTAAAGCTTATTTAAGGAAGTAATAAATAGTTGCTTTGTCTGCTTTTGATACTTTGATTTTTCAAAATGACAAACAAAACATATACTATTTTTTCAAAACAACAAGAGAATATGAATCTTAAACCAGGTTGTTTAATTGAGAGCATGGCTTTAAAATTAAATTGCTGTGTAACTGCATATTTGAATGTGTTCATAAGTAATTCTCTATGTGCTGCTAGTCTGTCTGGTGTAGCAAAGGCCAAATAACTGGCTACTTTCACATAACTGATAGAAAGCCTTGACCTCCATTTTTTAAGTTTTTTTTTTTTTTTTTTTTTTCTGTTAGATGCTGTGTGACATGGCAAAAGAATGATAATTTTCTCAAGAATTACCTGAAATCAGTGGTTTTAAAAAACACTCAAAGTGCTAGTAGACCTACACAAAAAAAAAGCTGAAAAAGAGTAATAATAGTAGACGTGTTATTGGCCTGTGGTGGCTGTGGACCCGAGGGGTGTGGGGCGTCCCTTATTTTTATGTTGGAGGCCCTAGGTTAAGGTAAGGTTAGGACTAGGGGTTAGGGTAAGGGTTAGGGTAAAAACCACCTAATGACCAAGGAATTGGCACAGAATTACAAGGAATAACTTGATAATAAATACATTATCACTAGGAAAATTCTTACTTAATATTACCATATTTCCGAGTTATTATTTGGTAAAATACCAGTTTACTACAAGGCGATTATACTTCATTCTTGATAAATTACTAATTAGATACACTTACAACTATGAAGTTGATAGGCAATTAGTGCTCACTAAAAACAGTGTTACCAACATTTATTTACGATCATTTTCTGTGTGTACACAGGAGAGGTGGACTATAAGGAGATAGGAGACTGTATCCATGTGTCGGGTTATAGTTCCACTGATCTCTGCCTCCCTGCTCTCGACTACCTTCGTAAATGTTCACAGGTAGGAGTCCTGCTGTTGGATCTAGTCCTCATTGTTTAAAGAATTTGATTTGGATCAAAAATAATCAAGACTGGAAATCATATCTTCACTTTCAAGGATGTTTTGGTCGCAGAAGTGTCTGATCCAGACACGTTTCAGGTCTACTAAATCCAGGGGATCAAGGTTTTTTTTTTTTTTTTTTTTTTATTAAACATGACAAAAAAACAGCAGGAATCTACAACTGAAACATCTTTGTCATTTTCTTATAGTCTATTCAACTTGATGTGTCTTAGCAAATCGATAAAACATACTGACATCATACTCTATTTGATCCAGATCAGTTTTGATCAAATAGAGGACCTGGAAAGACAACCAGCATCCTATGAGGAATGTTGTTGAATGAACTTTTTAATTTGAATAAACACAAAATGATAGTCAATAAGGATTAATAATGATATACACTATATAGACAAAAGTACTTGACCACCTGACCATTAGTCCTACACCAACAGGGAGAGCAATGGCATTGTATTCAAGTACATGTACTTTGATATGGAGCTGCGTTAGCCCCATACCATTATCCCTCCTCCACCAAACTTCACAGTTGGAACAATGCAGTCAGACAGACGTTTTCTTGGCATTTTCCAAACCCAGACTCACCCATCTGACCAGTGTCGCTCCCACCACAGAGTTTTTGTGCTTACATCAATGCCGATGGAAGTTCAGAACCTTTCAGCTATGGTACCAGCATCCATTATGCACCATGGACCTTAGCAGTCTTTGACCCCACTCTGGGATTTTATGTGGTCTTCTGCTCTGTGGCTGAGTTGCTGTTGTTCCTAAATTCTTCCACTTATGTTTACTGTGGAATATCCAGCAGGGAGGATATTTCATGAACTATCTTATGGCAAAGGTGGCATCCATCACAGTACCACACTTGAAGTCAGTGAGGTCTTCGGAACGACCCCTTTCTGTACTGCAAATTATTGTAAATGTAGACTGCATGGCTAGTTGCCTGGTTTTATATACCTGTGGCTACGGGTCTGACTGAAGCACCTGAATTCAATAAATAACAGGTGTGATTAAATACTTACAGTATATTTTAGTATTGACAGCTATATCTTTAACACTGTAACAGTTTCCAACAAGTGACTATATATAAATGCTATGCAATTAAACATAAAGAATATATTTCTTTTAAAGCTTTGTTCTTTTTCCTGATATCCAGCTTGAATGCTGCCTTCTGATGGGACAACAATAGGATCCTTTTGAATCCATTGTATACTAGCTCAGCTTCCATCCTACTAATGGGTTGATGTTTTTTTAAACTAAAACTTGATTGTATGACCTAGTCTGCTTATTCTGCCTTCAGAGTCCTTTTTTTCCAACAGACCACTTTTGGGATTTGATGCAGGTCAAAAGCGGATATGATTACTTTAGAAAAAATGGGCCACTGTTTTTATTGGAAATTTGCAGGTCATTTATCCCTTTCACTGATTGGAACCATATTTGATTGACAGTTGCTAGCAAAGATTTACAAGATGCCGTCCAAGCCGGTGTTCTTGGGGGCACGGCTCGCCAGCCTGCCAATGAGAATCCAGGAACGCCCGATAGGCACTGAGGATGGGATGGACTGTGTCCTGCAGGAGTTTGATGATGACACAGGTAAAGTGTTTGTGGTCAACATGATTTTTCTTCCTTATTTCTGTGTCTTTATTCTTTCTAAACCCAGCTGTGTGTGACTCTGTGTTTTCTGTATCACAGGTCTGATTCAGGTGTGGATTTTGTTATTGGAACAGCTTACTGCAGCTGTGTCAAACTGTCCCCGCCAACACCAACCTCCAACTCTTGACCTGCTCTTCACTCTGCTAAGAGAGGTCACAACTGTACCAGGTAACATTTATCATTATACATTCTTCCCCAAATTAAGATAAAGGCATTTCTGACTTTGTTCAAATGGCTACTTGAAATCCTAGAAAAAAACTGACTTTGGTATATTTCGTATTTTGAAAAGTAGGGGACTAAAGAAAAGAATAGATCAGAGAAAATAAAGGCATCCACATCAGACTGTTTTGTTTTTACTGAGACTTGAAGCAGGCAGCCAATGCAGTAGTGTATGTGAGATCTAGAGCCTTTAGCCGCTTTTCTCCCCGCCTCTGGAACCGACTCCCACTAGACATCCATAACATCAACTCTCTACATTTTCAAATCATGTCTCAAAAGTCATCCTTTCAAACTTGCTTATTCAATCTGATTGAATCATTTCTTTTACACTGTTTTATTGGATGTTTTTATTCATTGCTAACTTATGTATTTTCACTAAGTTATTGATATTTCTGTTTTTAACTTTGACTTAAAAGGTGACTTTGAGTGCTTTGATGGATGCCTATAAAATGCATTACTTTTTATTTTAATAGTTCCTAGAAGCGTATTACTTTGCTTCACCCACATTATTTGGCGAGCCAGCCAGGAGAGCCTAAACAGGGCTTCTCAGAGACCTTTATACCAGTTAATAATAATAATAATAATAATAATAATATCTTGAATTTATATAGCGCCTTTCAAGAAACCCAAGGACGCTTTACAGGAACACATATACATGGACAAACTATGTGAGGGGTAGGATGAGTGTAAGGGGTGGTTTAGTGAAGACTGTAGGCTGTGGTGAACAGGTGGTGCTTGAGTTTACTGTAATTGCACCAAATCCATCCACAACCAAAACAAATGAAAATAAATTTTGCATTATCATATTAATGATAATTATGAAGATAAAACATCAATTGATCTGTACCCATGCAAGAAATAGAGAGATGAAATTATTTGAAGAGTATTTTCTGCATTTGTAAACCAACCCCTCATGTCAGGTTTATTGTCACATTCATTGAAGCTGGGAATTAGAAGGCTTCATATATTGAAAGTAAGGCACTGTAAGTCAGTTTCATACACTGACAGAATCTAACATTCGTTTTACGACATTTAATAAAATTCTACCAAGGTAGCTATAAATTTAAGGAAATATCAAAATATGTTAAATTGAAAAGGTATTATAAATCACTTGGAAGAATAGCGAAATAAGTCACACTAGCCTAGTCCAAATTATCAGGTGCTAATTCGAATGGGCTGTCTTACCCTATGAGGTTACCAAACACTGTCCTAAAAGAAGACGTACTGAAAGACTTCTGCTTCTCCCCCTTTTAGGTCCAGGGTTCGCCATCTTCTCCGTCATTCAGTTGCTTCTTCCTGTGATGGCACTGTGGCTGCAGCGTAGCCATGGCGATCACTCATATTGGGATGTGGCGGCTGCAAATTTCAAACATGCCATTGGCCTGTGTTGTGAGCTGGTGGTGGAGCACATCAACAGTTTCATCCACTCAGGTAAGACGCAAAGTTTCAGGAGCAGGTGCACAGCCTGTATAAAACAATCAATCGAATAAAGCAAACATTCTCACGTTTTCCTCTTATTTCCATGTGCGACTCCAAGATTTACAGTCCTAAATTGTGTGTGATAAACCCCAAAAACCTGCAAAATGTTGCACTTAAAAAATACTACGCTTCAATTACACTTTGCTCTAAAAGATCTTATTTTGAAAATGGCAAACAAACTGCCTCAGTGTCAACTACTTTGAAGGGACAAACACTGAATGCAGACCATGTTATGTCTGCATTACTAAGCCGTACTTCTAAATTTATTGACCTACAATATTAGTGGGTCAAAATGTTTTGAACCCACAATCATTTTAAATCACTGGGTTAAACCTTCAGTTCCTGCTACCACTGTCACCTATTTTCACAAAACAGGAGGTATTTTTTCCTCTTTTATAACATGAGGATATTAATAATTTTTAGATTTTTAAACATTTTTATTATCAAGTGTTTATTTTCATTATTTTAACTTTATGTACAGCCCTTTGAAAGTGCTTTTTACTAAAAAATGTATTTTTATTGATATTATTATCTATTAACATTTTAAATACTACCATTTACTTGTATTTTTGGTTGACATAAATTAGTACCAGTATGGTGTTTAATTTAAGAAATACCAAACAAACTAGAGTTTTTTAATTTATTTGTGGTTTATAAATCAGAGTGTTTTAATTCACTGAGCAATAATATTTATAAACTGCGAATGAGCCCAGAAGACAAACATCCGCGCAGGAGGATTATGGGAGGAAGTTGTGGTCAAACTTAGTCATATGATTAAAGTGCATTATTATTTTTTTTAATGCATTAAGCTTTCCAGATTAATCACGAGTGTTAGTGCGTTTATATTAACAGGCCCAAAAATGATATAAACCTCGTTATGAAGCAGATTTTCTAGAAGGCAAAAAAGCACTTTTCAGATGAAGCAGATAAAACCCTACAGACAGTGACTACCTGACTTTTGAGAAATCATAAATTCTTTACCATGAAATAAACTTTTCAGTCGGATTTTTAAGATTTTTCAATATGCTGGAAAATTGAAACTGCCTTACAAACACATGCACACAAGATTCTAGTCTATTATTTTCATCAACTACCAAAGATATGAAATGAAAGGAAGAAGAATTAAGGGCACAGGCGAGGAAGAAAAAGAAAAGGAAGAAAAACGTGATTAAATCTCAACAAGGAGATTCATTTTTAATCTCAGGAACATGAATCTTTGATAGAAAATTTCTAATCTCAGCTCTGCGGTCACATATGAACTGCTGCTGTTTATCTGGTGTTCAATACAGTGTTTGTGTACCCACGTTAAATGGAGCGTGAATGATGTGTTGTTGTTCCACTTGTTGTTTCACCTCTTTAGTCAAATGAAATTGTGGCTACTGCACCTTTATCCCATGTGCTAATAGGACGGGCTGTGTTTCTGTGTTGTGTGTGAATGTTGCAGACATTGGCTACGAGTCTTTGATCAACCTGATGCTCAAAGATCTGTTTAAACTGCTGGTGGCTTGTGTGTCTGAGCCTGCAGAGACCATCTCCAGAGTGGGCTGCTCCTGCATCAGGTGAATACAAATTAAACACAAATTAATTTTCTCAAAGTTTATGGTTTAAAATGGTGAGCAATGTTCTTTATCTCAGTAAAGCCTGAATGTGCTTAGTTTGAACCGTAAATCATACCAAAAACAATAAAGTTGCACATTTTACCTGTAAAATGTTTTAACACTTTATAAACAGAATGTGATAACTTTCTTGTCATTTTCAACAAATACAATGCCTATAAAAAGTATTATAATCCCTTGGTTGGTTTACCATTTTATTGATTATACAAATCAATCATGGTCAATATAATTTGGCTGTTTGGATAAAAACCTCTTTAATGTCAAAGTGAAAACTGATTTCTACAAATTAATGTAAATTAAACAAAATCACATAATGTAAAATAAGTGACTGCATAAATACTTTATCACTTCAACTCAGTATGTAGTAGATGCACCTTTGGCTGCAATCACAGCACTGAGTCTGTGTGGATAGGTCTCAATCAGGCTTGCACATCTGGACACTGCAATTTTACTCCATTCTTCTTTGCAGAACTGCTCAAGCTCTGTCAGGTTGTGGGCTTGAACGGCCCTTTTTACTCCAGCCACAAATTCTCTATCAGAATTAGGTCTGGACTTTGACTCATCCACTCCCAAACATTCACCTTGTTATCTTTAAACTATTTCTGTGTAGCTTTCGCTGTGATCTTCAGGTCATTGTCTTGTTAGAAAATAAACCCTCCCCCAAGCCATAGCTCTCTTGTGGACTGACTAAGATTGTCCTCTTGGATTAACCTATATTTTGCAGCATTCATTTTAACCTCTTGCTTTACAAGCCTTCCAGGGCCGGCTGCTGAGAAGCATCCCAACAGCATGATGCTGCCACTCCAATGCTTTACAGTGGGGTTGGTGTGTTTATGATGATATGCAGCGTTTGGTCTTGTCTGATGGCCAAAAAGTACCATTTTGCTCTCATCAGACAAAATAACTTTCTTCCACTTGACCACGGAGTCCCACATGCCTTTTGGTGAACTCTAGTCAGATTTCATGAGTTTTCTTCAACAGTGTCTTTCTCTTTGTCACTCTCCCATAAAGCTTTGACTTGTGATGAATCTGGGTAACAGTTGTTTTATGCAGAGTCTCTCCCATCTCATCTGCTGAAGCTTGTAATTCCTTCAGAGTAGTCATAGGTGTCTTTGTGGACTCTTTCACTAGTCTCCTTGCACGGTCACTCAATTTCAGAGGACAGCCTCTGAAATTGCCGCATGTGGCAGATTTACACATGCGCCATATTCTTTCCATTTCTTGATGATGGATTCAACTAAACTCTAGGGGATGTTCAGTACCTTGGAAATTTTTGTATCCATCCCCTGATTTATACTTTTCAATAACCTTTTCTTTGAGTTGCTTGGGGTGTTTTTTTGTGTTTGTGGTGTAATGGTAGCCAGGAATACCAATTAACCAGTGACTGGACCTCCCAGACACAGGTGTCTTTATAATATATCACTTGAGACACATTTACTGCACTCAGGTGATCCCCATTTAACTAATTGTGAAACCACTAGCACCATTTGTCTGGGTCTCTAATGAAACAGGTCAGTCACTTTAAAAGCGGTAAATATTTATGCAGTCAATTATTTTAACCTTATAAATTTTATTTGATTGACATTCATTTTTGGAAATCTATTTTCGCTTTGACATTCAAGAGATTTTGTTGTTGTAGTTTTTAGTTAAAAAATGCCAAATTATAATGGCCATGTTGATTTATAAAATCAACAAAAGGGCAAAACGTCCAAGGGGGTGAATATTTTTAGAGGCACTGTAGTTTAACATTAAACCAGATAATTTATGTTTCTTTCAATCATTTAAAGACGGTTGCATTCACATTTTACTCAGCATGTTTTAAAGGGAGTTGAGACTTTTTTTTCTACTTTCTGAGCAGCAGTAAAAGTAAGTCTTTTTGCTTAAACAATACAGCTGAAAGCATCATGAAAACTACCGTGTTTAAAACTTCCATTTAAATTTCTGATGGAAATCTGCAAAAGATTATAACCTTTATTGAGCCCTACAAACAGGATTTAGCAGTTTTTACAGACTGGATTTATTAATAGGTTTGTTTACCCTTTTTTTCAAGACTTTACAAAATAGGACTCTTTCTGGTATGGGTTCACTTTTCTGCCTGATCTAACCCTTGTTTGTCTCTCTGCAGGTATGTTCTGGTCACAGTGGGGCCGGTGTTTACAGAGGAGATGTGGAGGTTAGCCTGCTGTGCTCTGCAGGATGCTTTCTCTGCTACATTAGAGCCTGTCAAGGTACGCACACACTCCCAAGCACACACATACACAGCTGCTTACACATTTCAGAGAATATATGGACATGAAATACTCATATGTAGCATGTCAAAAGACACACAGATGTAAGCAAGAACGAAAATTATGATAACAAACCATCAGTTGCACTCTCTTTCACACTCAGCAGGCCAGTCCCCTGTAGTAAACCACATAATCCATCCCCAATCTGAAGCCGCTGGTTGGGAGAGAAGTAATCTAAAAGCCTTTGCTGCTAATACTATCAACATGCTGACACTCTGTGTTAAGCTTGATAACCCCAGTTAACCTTCTGCAGCTGTGAACAACAGCTGTCTCCTCACTGTGTCACACCGTAAATCTGTTGCATCTCTCTTTTTTTTGTACAAGGACAAAATGTCATTTCAGATCGATGTTTTTTTTTCTACAGTGGCACCTAAGCTATTTCACAACTCTGACAACTGGTACTTGACTTTTTGGGTAATAGATATTAGCCACCATTTATGATATCTTCAAATAGTTATGCAGGATTTCTCTGTTCTTGTTCTTGTGCTTTGTCACAGGCCCTCTTTCAGGCTATCCTATTTACACATGCACCTTGTAACAGGACACTTTCACTATCAGACAGAATAGGAAAGGTCTCAGAAGACAGGACAGTGCAGAAAAAAGATGTGCTAGAATGAGATTGTTAATTACAGAATTTAGAAATGGGATCTTTTTGAAATAGTTTTCTTTAATATTCTTGTAAGAACATGGGACACTGCAGGAGTGGCATTAAACTTGCGTGAACAAATTAGTGAATAGCATGCATTTACATGTTCTATACTAGAATACTCCCAAAGATTTTTTTTCTTTTTGGGGTCATGAAATTAGTTTTAAGAATTTCTTTGCTTTAGTATTTGTTGAGACATTTATGTCTGCAGTAAATATTACAGCTATCTTGGGGGCGGAGGGGATTCATGCAGGACACAGCAGTCATACACCCAGACCATATGTGACCGCCGTGATCAGATGACGGCCAGCTAATCCCAATTATCACCTCCCACAGCCAATCACAGCTCTTTCTCTAAACACAGCTGTGTATGCAGATATGACGTACTTCTCACTAACCCCTGTTTGCATTAATGCTAATGCACCACGCTGCTGCTGTTTCTGCTGCTGGTAAAGCTTAACCTCCTCCACCCCAGCCTCCTCCTTCATAGCACAAAGCTTGTTGCACCCTCATATAGAGATTCATGCTGCTATGGATTAATTACATTTTAACTAATTTTATTGTATTCAGTCTGCATTGTCATAAATATATCCATCCATATGGGCTTTTCTAGCTATGCCCTTCCCAGAAAGTCAAAGTATGCTGCTTGACTAACTAAAAAAATAGATAAAACAAGACTAAGTTGAAAAAAGTGAAAACAAAAAAAAGAATACAGTGTACTGAAAGAAACAAACCACTTTACTCTTGGTATATCCATAAATGTTTGATGTATTTTTTTCAACCAGGGCTGTTAAAAGATTCACATTTGTAATCCCATTTATCTCAGAATTTCTGTAGTAAATCACCATTAATCTTGATTTTTTTATACTGACTTAAACTACTGGTTTATGAATTCCTGTTTAGATACAGACCTGCTTTGGGTACGTTGGTTTCTTTGGGTAGACTTAAGTAAATATATCCAGGGGAAAAGGAGCTTGTAATGGATTTAAAGGGAAATAAGAGAACAATAAAAAGGTAAATGATAAAACAATGTGCAGATGACTTTTAACCTGTCCACTGAGCTGTCTGTGATTGTTTTAAAGTGAAAAGAGACACTAAGAAGCAGTGGTGGACTTACGCTGAATCCCAGTTCTCCCCTTAACCCTCAATCTTAACCCTCAGTCTCAAAATACGCTTTCCCGCAAAGTGCGAGGGCCGCCCGAGAGTTGAGCTGAGGGGCGAGTTTGAGGGCTTTATTTCCCTCAACTTTGAGATGTTCCTGGAGCTCCCTTTGTGTTGAGGGTTATCACTCAAAGAAAGATGGCGGCAGGTGCAGGGAAGAAATCGAGCTACATATGTAAATTTTTTTGTTAATAGAGATCTAAAAAATATGAAAAACCACTCCAATATCTTAGTTTAATGTTATTTTATGGATTTTTCCCCTTTTGTAGTGTATCATTTACTGTTACTTTAACGATCATAAGCCGGTAACTGCGCCATTGTGGACAAGCCTACAAGTTACAACTGGTGTTTGGCATTAGCTAATGGCTGTGTTATAC
This sequence comes from Cheilinus undulatus, assembly GCF_018320785.1. Taxonomy (NCBI): domain Eukaryota; kingdom Metazoa; phylum Chordata; class Actinopteri; order Labriformes; family Labridae; genus Cheilinus; species Cheilinus undulatus. Next base: position 12,991,202 of record NC_054870.1, on the reverse strand, counting down.
CGTGACTTTAAGCTGAATATGTCCATGGTTGTGGTGTTTATACATGTTGTTTGGTTGAATAGTAACACATTCTTATTTTTCTTCTTCTTTCTCTGAATCGGACCATGCCGTTTTGGCACATTACTGCCCTCTACAGTCTGAAATCATAACTGCTATTAAGGGGTGTCACAAGATGACCCTTAGTTGGTTTTGAGGGGTGAGTTAAGACTGAGGGTTGAACTTGAGGGTAAGATTGAGGGTTAAGGGGAGAATTGGGATTCAGCCCAATTTTACATCACTGTAGCTGCAGGGAAATGTTGCAGAGGCTCAAGCAAAGTGTGGTTAAAGGGGCAATAAAGCATGACATTAATCATGTTTGAAAATGTGTAATGCACTTAAACTGAATCTTGATAAACTGTGATTAATGCAGTAATGCTGACAGCCTTAAACTGTTTTTCACAGCCTGCTGAGCTTTAGAAGAAAAGCTGAAACTGGTGTTACTTGTTTAAGTACATGATGATGATGATGATGATGATGCACTGATGATGATGATGATGGGGACTATGACAATAATGATGATGATGATGATGATGATGATGATGCACTGATGACGATGATGATGGGGACAATGACGATGATGATGATGATGATGCACTGATGATGATGATGGTGGGGATGATGATGATGATGATGATGCACTGATGACGATGATGATGGGGACAATAATGATGATGATGATGATGATACACTGATGACGATGATAATGGGGACAATGACGATGATGATGATGATGATGCACTGATGATGATGATGATGATGATGATGATGATGCACTGATGACGATGATGATGGGGACAATGACAATGATAATAATAATGATGATGATACACTAGTAATGATGATGTTAATGATGATGATGATGCACTGATGACGATGATGGTGGGGACAATGACACTGATATTACTGATGATGATGATGCACTGATAATGATGATGCACTGATGACAATGATGATGGGGACAATGACGATGATGATGATGATGATGCACTGATGACAATGATGATGGGGACAATGACGATGATGATGATGATGATGATGATGCACTGATGATGATGATGATGATGATGATGAGAATGACGGTGATGGTGATGGTACCTGCTGTGTGGACATGGTGTTTCAGTGTCGTGGGAGATCACAGACTTTAAGAGTGCAGCCTCTGCTTTAATCTACCGCCTGCTTTTCTATGTGTTAGTGTGTTCAGTAGAGGTGGCATGGCCAGGCTCTCCATGTGTGTGTTATGTGCTGTGTGTTCCTGCAGTTGTGTAGCAGCAGCCTGACTGACGGCAGCTAAGCAGCTTTACAGCTTAGAGCCACATGTGCGTGTGTGACTGTGATGTATGTCTCAGGGAGATAAAGTGATCATGATGATCTAGCACCATTGACAGATTTTCTTTATTTGTTTCACAAAGTTCTATTTTTGGACTGGAACATGCTAAATGAGTTATTTTAGGGTTTGTTTTAATATTCTCAGCAAAGTTATAAAATGTGGTTTTCTCCATTTTTTAGGAATGCACGGTATTGGATTTCTGCCTATATCTGATATGCTATTTTAAAACTAATTTTGGCCGATACCAATACTGATATTTAATAATATTTTTTTCATTGTAAAAAACACCAATTCCATCCTGTACTACAAATATTTTTTTTAAGCATTGGTATTCCATTTTTATTTGAACCAGACAAAACATTTGATTTTTATCAGAAATAAAGGATATATTGTTTTTTCGAATACAGCCATACACTAATGAAAAACCTACAGTAATATCTTTGGGTTACATGTGCATTAGATGCTACATGTATTTTTAACAGTACAGCCAAAGTCATCTGCATCTTTGAGTACAATAAACAGCAGCAAAATAGACTGCTGACACTGAGCTCCACAGTGCAAAAAAAGAAATAGCTTGTACATTTAGACTGATTCTCCTTATTACTCAGCCAGTTAGCATGATGACTCCCTGAGATACTCCTGAGAAAGGGCTTTAAATAACAACAACAACAACAACAAAAAGATTCTTAAATGCATAAAAACCAGCTATAGTTCAGAGCTTAAATATGATCTTAAATTTTTGAGACTCAAGATGAACAAAAGAAATAAAACTTCAACTGAAGTAGTTCTCCTGACTCTGCTTTAAACAGCACAAACTAAGCAACCAAGTTTAATTGGCATTTCACTGTAAACAGCTCTGTAACAACCCAGTGACACCCACATCTCCAATGTTGGAGACAGGACACCTGCAGAGTGTGCGCCATGCACTGGAGACTTGGCACACAGATGTCGGTCATTGCTTTTGCCATGTTTGCACACTCATGTAGCACAACATGCACGTTCTTTATCTCTGTTTTCCATATCCAAAACATGTCATCAAAAGCAGCTGTAACTGTGGTTGCTGAGTGAGCACTCCTGTGAGTGTAGGACAGGCTTTTTAAGAGTGAGATCCTCATCTATCCACTGAGGCAGTGAGGCTCAACATGCTAACAGGACAGACACTTTATGTCCATATATCCTTGGTGAAGCTAATATGTTTAGTTGTAACGACGAGCTTCTCGACGTGACTGGAAATGAAGTTTTGCAGTTCAGGTAAGGCAAAAGCGCCTGCTAGGTATAACGCAGCGGGGCATTAAGTGCATCATTAGCCCTCAGAAACCCATGTATCCCACAACGCTGAAGGGCTGTTTATCAAGAGCTATAAATTCAGTGATTTTCCTGTTCAGCTCCTTACCTTTGGGTGGTCGCTGCTGTATTTTTTAGCTTTGTCGAATGACTTAAGTAGAGGCTGTTGACGAGTTTTCCCTGGCACGAAGTTTTGTCATTCTTTATCTTAACAAAGTCCTTGTAGTCATCAGGTTGACAGTTTTTTAGATGCAAAATTAAAATGGTGGTGTTTAAGGCGTGTTGTCGAGTCCTCCTCATATCACATGTACTTTACAAGCGATCCAAACAGCTTCTTTGCTGTCTTGTTCTCACACCTCAAACTTCTCCCACACAGCCGACATGTTGAGTTTGTTGCTGGCGCATGTCCAGCGTCATTGTCTGCGCTTAATTATGGCACAACATTATCGGCAGTACAGATTGGTGAAAATTTTATTATTTGCTGATACTGATATGCTGCCGATAATATTGCGCATCCCTAATGTATTGCTTTAAACAAGTGATATACAATAAAAGATTTCTTCAAGTATTCTTTTTGCCAATATTTCCAAGCTAATTTTGGCCAAAACTGATGCCGATGCCATTATGTAAAAATATTTTTTTTAATTGTATAGAATACCAAGCCTTACCTGTTTTAGTTTTGAGTTGTTATTGAAGAATTCTCCTGATTATGCAGCAGGTTAGCATGGTGGCTCTATATGACAATCTGACCAAGTGCTCGAATTAAACAAAAAAAAAAACTAAACAAAACAAATTGTTATCAATTAGAAAAATTAAACCCAGCTGGAGGTCAGAGCTAAAACTTCAGTCCTTAGAAGAAACTTTGCAGCGTTCCAAATTATCACATAAATATCATTCCAGTTAAACAATCACTTGATTTTTAGTTTTTCAATTCATGTTTTCAAATGTGCTGCTTCTCCTGTCTTTTTCAACACTAATATTAATCTCAGACAGGTTTGGTAATTAGTTTACCAGGTGAGCCTCATAAAGGGAAACAACTTAAGGAGGTTGTTTCACATTATTAAGCAAGTCAAAGGTTTCATGCAATATGGGGAAAAAGAAAGATCGTTCTGAAATTTCACAAGCTGTCTTACTGCAAAGGTAGCATCCATCACAGGGTCTCACTTGAAGACACTGAACTCTTCAGAACGACCAATTTAATTTCACAAATGTTAGCAAATGGAGACTCCATGGCTAGGTGCTTGATTATATACACCTGTGGCAACAGGTCTGATAGAAACATCAGAATTCAATAGGTGTGGCCTAGAACCTTAGTCCATAAAGTGTAGCTTTGAAATAAGATACCTGGGAACATTTCATCCTACAGCAGTGAGCTGTTCAGCTTTGTCACTCTTAAACAGCTGAAACATTGAAGCATTATGTGAAGCAGTTCCAATAATTTAGTCTTAATCTGAAAAACTCATCTTCTGTTTCCTCATCTTGTTGAATCAGTGTATGGAAATTTTCTCACACACAAGCACCAAAAGTGATTACTAAAGCCTTGATTTAAACCCCAGTGTTCATCTCTATAGTCTATCAGGAGTTCAGGGACTTCAACTTCTGCCTCTGAGATTAATATTTAAAATCTTAACATATGGCTTTATGTGCCATAGAGTTTTGTTTATGTAACAGTCTTTGTGACTCCGGTAAATGTAAGGACTAACATTATCTTTTAATGTGGCACACCATATTTATTTAGGTCTTATGGTTGGTTATATAAGCACTCCTGATGTCCAGAGGCCTTCAACAATTACGTTTTGAACACTGTGTCCTACGTCCAGCTGTTTGTTTCTTTGTTTGTCTGTTTGTTTCTTGTTTTTTGCTTTTGTTGTACTTTGTGCTAGCTGGAGCTGCTAAATTTCAGGGTCAGGATGTTTTGGGATCGTCAAAGTCGGTATTCAGTCAAAAATACCCCAAACCTTTATTTTAAGGAACAAAATGCTCAGGAACTACACTATTACACATGTTTTGTGTGGGTGTATGCCCAGTTTAAATACCAGAATACCCCAGATAACAATTGCTAAATAGCCTAACATTTAAATGCTTGTCTCAAACCCCTTATTGTCAGGGTTTTAAGCATCCTAAGAATTGGTTTGTGGCTTTTTAAAACGAGAGAATCATATCAATTTGAGAGACACAGTAAGGTTTCAGGTTTTCTTGGTGTGTTTAGTTTTTGACAGCATCACAGATGTTAGAAATCAAAATACAGCTGTACCCCAGTGGTGCCAGTGACCAAAGTATTAAAATACTTTTGTGTGGTTTGACTATAATAACATCAGCAAAGATGACACATAGAGTAGGTTTGTTATTTAGGACACTGGCAGCCTTAAACCTAAAGCTTATGGTATGTGGAAGTCAATACTTAACATGTAGCTTATGCTTTCCGACACATCAGCACATGACCTTTGACGGGGTTTATAGAAAAGCTGAATCTTTTCATAAGCAATGTGTTCAGGTCACATGGAATAAAATGTACAGACTTTATAATACTTTATAATGCAAAGGTTTATTAGGATGAAAAAGTACAATCTTGCAGCCAACATTTGGTTATAGAAAAGTTTTTTTTTCTACTTTATTAAAAACTTCATGGTAGTGGAAAACTCTGATTATAAAAATGGATTTGTGTCATTGAAAAAGATCATGTACAATGTGTAAATTTGTGTAAGAATGTTTCCGGGAACATGTCAAGGAAGAAGTCACTACAATTGGAGTTGTTTTTGGGCAGAGAATATTGAACTGTATGTGATATAACTTAATCATCCAGATATTTTGTCAGGCTGTCTATAAAGTACAAACATCAGACAGTTTTAAACTCCAGTGATCACCCCCACTGGTCTTATGTATTTTAGTTATTTTTCATGTTTTTTCTAACAGCTTTTTAACTAATTATCTATCTGTATGTAAAGGCTTCAGAGCCTAATATTTGATTTTGTGCACATTATTTTTATTTGATTAAGACTGTTTTTGTCTCTCTCTTTCTGTTTGTTTCTGTAGAATCTTCTAGCATGTTTTCATAGTGGCTCTGACAGTTTTTCTGGAGACGCCTGTGAGGTAAAGGTGGCAGCTCCGTCCCATTCTCCTTCTGCAGAGGCTGAGTACTGGAGGATCAAGGCAATGGCTCAGCAGGTCAGTGTAACCTAAAGGGCAATTCTGGTGTTTTTGAACTGTGGCCATATTTATTTTCTAGTAGATAGCCTCAGCCAGCAGATGCAGAATTGTCTGTAATGAATACTACCTCTCCCCTGTTGTCTTTGTCTGGCAGTTGTGTATTTTTATTTCACATGTCAAGTTCACAAGTCATTTTGAAAGTATCTTTAAGTATCTTTAATCTTTAAGATTTATATATTAGAATAATAGGTGCCCTTTAGGACCAGAAACAGCCTTTACTTTGCTTCAAGAAAAGTCATACAATTCTGCACACATTTTTTTCACCTGTTTCACCGAGGTTGCTCGTTTCATGCTGCCTTGACATTTTTGTTAAAGAAATATTGTCATGCATCCAAACTTCCTATTTAGGCCTCAGAATGCACACACTGACACCACAAAAATAAAATATAAAAAACTAATTATAAAGACATTGTTGTACAAGCAAATCTCTTAGTCCTCAGCATTAAATTGCTGTTTCTGCCAAAGTCTGGTGGACTTTTAAAGAACAATGTTGCTGCTGATTGTGGATCCTAACAAGCATCATTCGCCAAGAAAATGATGCCTTTCTTTAAGTAACATCTCTGCAATGCTGTCAAAAACCTTGAACAACAATCAGGGCCCAAGAAGTGTCAAAAAATGATCACTCTCATGGATGCCCTTGCCAAGAAGAACTCCATTTGAATAATTTGCTTCTTTTATAGTCTATTCAGGAAACTCCACCAATCAACCACCCAAATTAAAGGTCAAGTAAAATAAAATCAAAAATAACTTAAATGATTCATTAAAACTTAAAACAGACAAAAAGCGCCTGTCAGCTTACTTCACTACAATATTGTATCATTAGTTTAGCTACACTGCAGCTTATCCAGAGGGGTTGTTAACGTGTTTGTGTTTCAGGTCTTTATGTTGGACACCCAGTGTTCACCAAAGACACCCAACAACAAGGAGGGCTTTGAGCACGCTCAGTCCTGCGTTCTCATCATCGAGCTGCCTCCAGACACACAGTCCAACGGACACACTCAGAAAAGGTGGAAAATACACACATACACATAATAAATAATACACACAGACTCATTTTTAGCTCCACATATGATGGATATTTTCTTATATATTTCCCAATTTCAGTCCAAAAATGCAAAGAATCCAGGTGTATGTGTGTGTGTGTGGGTGTGGGTGTGTGTGTGTGTGTGTGTGTATGTGTTTGCCAAAGGTAGTGAACCAATGTTTTAAGACATCTCTGTGTTTAATGTATTGTCATTTCAACTGTCTCAAATACTGAAAAATATTGTGTTTTCCTCTAAGCCATACAGGAACCAGATTTATTCATTCTTTAATTTTCAGGCTTTCAGTAGTGGCCTTAAATGTTGAAAATGTTGAATTTATCTTTTTTTTTGCCTTCAGTCTGTTACATCCTGAAATCATGTTTTATCTTAATTGTTTAGTTGTAGGAATGTATCAGCTACTGTAAGAGAAAGAATTGTATGACCCCATTTGTCTATAACGTTTGAGGATATTGTGCTTGTAAATTTCAAAGTAGGAGCAAATTAAATTAGCAAAACATAAACCTATTCTCACATGACACAAAAGAAATAGATGAATAGAAATGAAATGCAGCCATGATTAACTGACTAAATCAAACTGATGAACTCTTTCTGTTTGTCTTTCTGCTGCTGTTTAAAGGAAAATTGGGTAAGACTGTTGTGTTTTTGTCATGGTTGACTTTACATTTTGCCAAATGCCTTCATATACAGATTTACAATGTCAAACTTCTCGCAACATGGAAACAGCTATTTGTGAATGTTAAAATTGATCATGTTTAAGTGTTATTAGATGTTTTATCACATAATAAAATGAAATTTATCCTTTATCTTTATTGACCAAAAAACTGCTATTGCATCTACAACAAAATTTGAAAACTAACACCGCATTTGACTGAAGATTTCAGTGCCTCCAATAAACTTTGCAGCTCTTTCTATTGTGTGTCTACACATTGTGCCACACACTGTTTGTTGTACAGTGACCATCACATGATGCATGCTTGCACAGAAGCCCTGCCGAAATATGTTCAAGTACTCCTTTGTCTTGTGTTAGTGTTTATTTAAAGCTGACGGTTACTCATATGACAACAGTATTTCTAGTGTCAGGATTTTAAACTTGAGTTTTTCTTTGTTATAACTAAATTATTATTTTTATATTTAACTTTGAAGACTTTACAGTTTATGCCTGGAAACTTCAAATTACTGTTTTCCTGATGATATAGTTAATTTCTTTGGGAGCAAAAAGGGACACAATTCAAGGGATATATCCCAGAGTAGTGGCCAGTTATTGTCCCTATTCATTTTTAATTGTTTCTGAATTCTGTAGGATCCCATTCAGGACCATAGTGGTCAGCCTGCTGTCCCACCAAGTCCTGCTTCAAAACCTCTACGACATCCTGCTGGAGGAGTTTGTTAAACAGCCCGAAGGTCACGAAAGAGTCACACCTGTGAGCTCTGACCCCAGCAGAGCCTCAGCAGGCTTCCTGCGCTACATCTCTATGACTAATTTAGCAATAATCCTGGATCTGCTGCTGGACTCCTACAGGTAAGTCAGGCATTATTTTTCAATACAGTGTTAGATCTGTAATACTGCTGTTTGAAGAATTTAAACCAAAGGATCAGCTGATGTTAATTGTTATAATGTTAATTATTAATATGTTTTACATGAAGCTGACTCTGTCTTAATCCCATCTTCTGCAGAACAGCTCGGGACTTCGACACTCGACCAGGTCTGAAGTACCTTCTGATGAAAGTGTCGGGTGTTTGCGGAGCAGCAAATCTGTACCGACAGTCTGCCATGAGCTTCAACCTTTATTTCCAGGCGTTACTCTGTGCAACCCTGAGCCAAGCCGATGGCATGACCGCTCAGCAGGTGAGCACATCATCAGCACTCTTCATTTTTTCTAAACCCTCTCTACTCAATCTCTACTCAACTCACATCTTTTTCACTTGAGAGATGTCTGAAACCTTTGCTTTATTTCATCTATTTTTTGACATCACCAAACAACAGACCCTCACATTTTCAGTAGCATGAGACATACAGGGAGCTAAGAGCCAGGTATTCTCTCCAGGGTAAGTTTAGAACAACCCAGAAACAAATGGTTCAGACTTATGTCTACATTCCTCAATCTTCTCAGAGACACATCTTGAAATAATAACTTAACTTTTGCATGTAATGAATGAGTGAGAAAAGGCAACTATTAGCTATATATGTAGCTTTATAACACTGTCATTTAAGAAATGTACCTTTATTTATTCAGAAAAAGAAAAAAAAAAGAAAAATTAAGCCTCCAAATTTCCACACTCTAAGAAAAAAAGTAACCCATTGGTGTAGTAAAGCAACGTATATTGTAATTGTTTTATCGATGAAAATAGTCCTAGATATGTTATTCTTATAAAAAAAGACCTTTGTATGAAGTATTTAATAGGTGTTTTGTTGTGTTTTTAGTTTATAATTGCAAATTTAATTTTGATGATCTCAAAGCAGATGGACCCTTGACCACCCCCAGGGGGTCCTGCACCCCAGGTTGGATACCACTGCACAAGGATCATCATCATCAGCCATCAGCACCCACACTTCCTGCTAGATTTTGTCTGTCTTGTACAAGACGTCATGTACTTTTTGTAGTACATTTTTGTAGTGTTTGTATTTTTCCATCTACTTTGGTTCGATGGAAGTTTACTCTATCTTAGCAAAAATATTCTACATAATAAACTCTGTTATATTAGATTAATCCTAAAATTCAGTGTGTTTTAGTTAGATAATCTACAACCAAAGCAACAATTTAGCAACCACCTATTGAATGCAGAATGGTGGCATATATTATCAAAACAACAACAAACAATGCATAGCCACCACTTTGAAGATGGAACAGTTACCAAGAGAGGAACAATCCGAAAATGTTTGATATTTAAATGTTCTTTCAGGTGAAGCGAATCCTGTATGAGGAGGAGGAAGGGAGTTCTGACTCCTCTCATCCTGGCTCTGCTTCCTCAGAGGACGAAGACATCTTTGAAGAGACAGCACAGGTGACTCACACAGTGTCTGTCACTGTGTTAAATATTTACCTGACACACCAGAAAGATTGTTGAATATATCTCTTGCATGAATATATTTCCCATTCATCTGGGAAATCTACCATAGAAAGCATTTGGGGAGGTCAGGACTTTTCAAAAATTCTCGGAAGGTGATTGGTGGAAAGTTCTGTCCATCACATTCATGTCAGGCCAATCAGAGCGACAAGTCAAAAAGACGTCATGCATGCGCTTCTCTTGAGTTGACAGGCTAGTGCTGCTGTAGATGATGGCAGAGCTTCTCTGTGAATAGAACTGATGCCAAGGCCAGTCAGGAGACATGCAAAATCATCTTCTCTGCAAAGCTTTTGGGGTGGCTCAGTTCTATTCACAGAAATGTGGTCCAGTTCTGGTTAAATTGATGTTTTGCTGTTTGCAGTGGTACAACTAAACCCCACCCAAAGCTACCTCGTTCTCCTCAGGTGGCACTGATTGGTCCGAACAATGTTGGGTTCGTCACAAACTTTATGGATTGGAGCTTTTCAAGATAGATTTGCCTGATGACATAGATGGAGTCTAGCAAATCCATCCAGTTAGATAAATATAACAGTGGTTTTAAATGTATTCTTGTAATAAAAGCTTTGCCAGTTTGAAACTGGGAAAACTTCTCAGCTGCCCTGAAAAGAATCACTGGTAACAGAAACAAAAATTTGCACTTACAGGCCATTGTGATTACAAGGTAGAATCCCAAGAATCCCACTGCTCTTTTTGCTTCTCTTTGTTGTTCAACTTTAACAACGACAGTCCACAGAGAGCTTAAAACTTCTCATATAAGAGGAATAATTCGATGCTCTACTGAAAAACACTCAAATCATCCACTTGATTTCCGGTTTTCTCCCCCAGGTCAGCCCTCCTCGAGGCCGTGATAAACGTCATCACTGGAGAGCCCCTATCCCGTCCCTCAGCGTGCAGCCGATAGGCAGCGCAGACTGGGCCTGGCTGGTCAAACGCCTCTACAAGCTGTGTATGGATCTGTGCAACAGCTACATCCAAATGCACCGGGATCTGGAGAGCACACTGGAGGAGGCGGCGGTACTGAGAGGAGGAGGAGGGGACCATGTCTTCTTCCTGCCCCTCTTTCAGTCTGAGACTTCCACCCCCACGTCAGTGGGTGGGCTGTCAGCGAGGGGGACACCATCAGAAGAAAGATGTCAGACAGCGGATGCCAGTGTAGCATCACCTGGAGACACGCCCACACCAAGCCCAGGATTCAGGTTTGATTTAAGACTCCTCTAAAGGCATATTTGGGATTTCAGTGAAGGAGGTGGTACTTGTCATCACCCACATAATAGCTGGGGTAGCCACAAACAAAACAACAAACATATTTATAATTGTCTTTTTTCTTTACTTTTCCTGTGAGAATCTTGTGTTATATGGGTACATGCCATATATGTGAGTATCAGATATCTTTCATTGGTATGTGCAGCTCTGTATATATGTGGGTTATTGCTGCTATTGTTCTAATTTATTAATTACATGTTTTTATCTGACAGCTTCATGTGTGCAGCACTAGTCCAAGACTTATTTTACTAAGGGAACAAGTGTGTCGTATTGTATCATACATAGCCAACAGTTCAAGCTAGAAGCTAGCTAAAATGTTAGAGTGGTCTAGTTACAGACCAGAGATCCCTGACGGCCACTTTCACAGAGCATTCATGTGAGATGCCGCCTCTTTCAGCACAGAAATACGGCTAAAAGGCTAACACTTTTAAAATAAAATCAGATTAGACTTCCATTTAGGGTAAGAGTTAGGGTTAAAGTAAGGGTTAGGACACCAAAGTTGAAATTTTAAAACCTGACCTGCCAAACCTGATGACTAAACATTTAATAAAGCAGAGTTACCATTCGCTTACAGGACTAAAGCTTATCCTCCATTAAAACATTCTGACATAACTTTCATAGCTCTGTTGTCTGCGTAATCCGTGCAGATGATGTGGCTAACATAGATAATGTAGCTACGTAGCTAACGTAGTGTAAGATGAACTCACAAAGCGGCTATGTAATCTACATAGCCACATTGACTTTAGCTATGTATACTAAAGCTCATGTTGCTAAAGCTAATGTAGCCACATTGGCTTATGAGTTAATGTTAATTATTTAACTAGCACAGCTATGTTAGCTTTAGCTAAGGCAAGCCACTGTTCATATAACTACTTTTAAACCGGTCCATATTTAATTTAATCCCAGATTAGACCTCAGATCTTTCTCTCTGCTTCATTTATGAAATGTTGCTTGGTCTGCAATGTTTACAACGTTGTTATTTCATGAATGTAATGACCAGATTTTGTTAATAAATAAAGTTGCGTTCTGTGAGAGCAGCCATTAGAGATCTACTGGCTGCAGCCAGACTGTCTTGAAAGTGGCAAACCTTCACTTTAACTTTCTGAGGAAATGTTGCCTAAAATAGTGACTTATTAGAAACTACAAACATATATATATAGCAATTCTTTTTTATGCAATAGGTTGTAAATATGTACATCTCCTTGAAATTATGGCACTATAATCATTGGGAATATGAGGACTAATTCAGTTTCACCACTGGATTGGCTTTCTTTTAGGCCCATGGTGTCCCAACTTGAGTGGAGTAGTCGTATTAAAGCTGCTCTTCTCTGCCCTCACAGCTGCACAGGCAGTCTTCCTCACCACTTCAGGACTGGAGGTGAGAGGAGAGACTCTAGCATCACTGGGAGCTCGGTAGGAGGAGCACCTAGCAGCTCTGGACCAGGTAGAAGAAAGGAATGGTGGGAAAGTGCCGGGAACAAACTGTACACCATCGCCACGGACAAAACCATCACCAAGCTCATGATGGAGTACAAGCGTAGGAAGCAGCAGCAGCAGCAACCTCAGCAGAGTCATGTCAACCTGTTCATGAAGGAGCAAGGCCGGGCGGCAACAGCAGCAGGAGGAGGAGGCGTCGGGGAGAGGAGGGGCCCTGTGGAGCCCCAAAGGCCCCCACAGAGGCCTCAGCATCTGGTGGACCAGCAGGTTCCACCTTTGAGGCACTCAGTTAGCGCAGGTCCTGAAGTCCTGAGGCAGGAAAAGAGACCACGGTCTGGATCTACAATCAGCTCCCACAGCATCTCACTGAGGGATTCCGAAGCTCAGATACAGGTATATGAGAACATGAATGACAAAGAGCACCTCAAACAGACTGTCAGTTGTGTCTATGAAGCCCAAACATTCAAACATCAGCTTTGTTCTTAAAACCTTTGTCTTTCTTTTAGGCTTGGACCAACATGGTTTTGACCCTCCTGAACCAAGTCCTCCTCCTGTCAGACACTTCTTTCTTGGCACTCCAGCCAGCGCTGTATCCCTGCCTCAGCCAGCTCACCTGTCACGTAACTGACGCTCGTGTCCGCCAAGCGCTGCGTGAGTGGCTGGGCCGTGTCGGCAGACTCTATGACATCATTCTGTGATGTTGCAGTAATGAAATGTAAAACATGCAGATGAGGAGGAGAGCAGGGAGTTTGTCAGTGAAGGATTAAAAACAGGTGAATAAGATCGATGTCATTGGCTTCGATGTCGCTATGCAGTTGATTGATGAAGCGTTTGATTGGCTGATGATGCCAATGGAATGGACCAGTGGAGCATTAATAGGCAATCATTTGACATCAAGTTTAAGGATTTGACTAGCAGAGTGAATGTGCCACCTGTGTTGTTCTGCAGCTGGAGTTTTTCATTTCCTCTCTACAAACACTCAAGACAGAGAACACAAACACTCATATAGTAGAGGCTGTTCTTACTTCGCTTTCTGAGTCTCTTTGTCCTTTCTCACCTCTGTCATCTTGTCTGCAAACAGGTCAGTGATTCAGTGTCTTCAAGAAGCTTATTTTGAGACAGGAGGCTTTCTGGAGGAGCTTTAAGCGCCGATGTTTAGGTGTACACTTGGAGGAAGCCTTTTAAGCCCCAATGTGTATACAAAACAATGTATTTATTGGCATTGTTAGGATGATCATAGCGATTGTTAAAACAACACAGCAGGCCAAAGATGCATCTGTGCCATATACTTGATTAACAATGCTCTGATTTGACCATCTGCCACTGCAAATGCATTTTGCCTCCTCACCTTCACAGCTCATATATCAGGTGGAAACAAGGGAGTAAGGAAGGAATAAAGGATGTAAAAGAAAACCTGAAGAGGGTACTTTATAGAAGCATTAGAATGATATTTAATTATCTTTTTTTCATGAAAAACTGTAGGACAACACAATTATTTAAAACATTACAGTATTCATTCACTACGCTTATGTCTATATTTGATCTTACATATTTATCATGTACATTTTGGCTGCTTTTGTGGGACTGGGAGGCCGATTAATATATTATTGTCTGCCTTCACTTCCTCGGAAAATTGTATCCTGACCCACTATCTAAGGCTGGCACTTAATCTCTGTTGATGTGACGCATGGACGCCACAGTGACAAACCACAAGTAACAAAAATAATGATAATGAAATCAAGAAAAATCAGGTCACAGTGTTCACAATGAAAATTGAATGTTATATTTATTTCTTTAATTTCCTCCGCTTTAGATAGTGAAGCTAAATTACACCCTGCGGGGGAGTGGTTTTGCATTTTTTCAAGTTTTCACTGCTACCATTCATTTACTTTATAGAGCACATTCATTCACTTATTCATCTTTAACTGATTTTTTTTTTTTTTTTTTATTAGTGGCCCCCTAAAAAGAATGTCTCACCAAAATATAATGAAGTATTTGATTTAACCAAAGCCACATGCAGAGAGTATGTGCATTATAATAGATAATGTTTATTTAAATGTTTATGCGTGTACATATATTTATGCAGATTTTTATTTATTCTGAGTTAATTTTAGAGGTGGATTTTATATTTTGTCATGTGTTATCTGAAATTATGCCATGATTTATGTTTATTTTGATTTTTATTATTGTTTCTGCCACCAGCAAGGCACCACATATTTACCCACTATTCACTGTCAGGTCTAGCCCCAGAAGGACTGCTCATGCTAAATGTGCACCTAGGTTATAAAGTCAAGTTGCATTAGAACTGTTGTTCTAATGGAAATGCTCCTAATGGAGACTAACCCATGCAGGTTAAACTGCAGGAACTGTTTTTACCTCAGAAACTGCATCATGGAACCGTTTGGCATGCATAAGCCTGGTGTACACTGTGTGAATTTCATCTGATTCAGACATGAATATGTCGCAAAACTTGCTTGGAACCCCAGCCAACTTTCAGCCAAAACAATTCTGCATCGTTAGTCAGTTTGTCATGTGGTGTACTGGAGGATAGGACGGCCAACCATGACCCAGCTATCCTAATCCTTAACCTCTGGGCGTTTTTCCTTTGTGAACTGTCGGACACATCTTAAATCATGACAAGAGCAGGAGTGACGGATGAAAACGGAAGAAAAACATACCACTATCCACTTAAATTAGGGATATTTTGACTCAACAGAGGTCCAATCTGTTTCCTTAGGCCCAGTTTTTTCATTTATCATAATTTCACACATAACATCTCACCTCTCACAGCATTAGATATGTTCACTTCATGAAACATTTACACACACAAAAATCAATGTTTAACCAAGTAGAAACCATGTTAATTTACATATCCTACTTTATTTTATCTGTGGTACATATCAATGGTTTTGAGAATTTCTTGGTCTTTCCCTGTAAAATCAGCCGTGTTAATCAGACATCCCGGGACTATCTGTACAGCTATATAACATAATCAGTTGTCATTAAGTTCCTGTCACCTCTGATATTATTTGACCATCTGGTTGATCTGCTGAAATTTAAGGTTGTAATTTTCTTTTAACGTCAGAGGAAAGAGAATTGTTGTATTGAGCCCAGGTTCATTTTTGTGTCTTTATTGATGTACCATTACGGCTCCAAACATCTATCAGAGGATCTGGATCTGGACTATGGTGATCATTTAGTTGTAACTATAAAAAGTCGCCACTTTTCATCTTAAACAAAGTGGTTTACTGTTTACTCAATACAATTTTCTGTCTCTAGACTACTATTTTTGCCACTCAGTGGCTGAATTAGCCAACTGCTGCTGTGGCGTCACGCGCGTACCCTCGAGAGTCAGCTTGAAATCGCACAGTGTATAACCGGCATCAAAAATCAACTCCAATGATTGGTGGTGTAAACGTACAAATTATGAGTCAGGGCTTTACAACTTTTAACCAATTGTGACACAGGGGTGGGACAAAGCATCTACAAGCACTGCCTTTTGGTTCAGAGGACAAAACATGGATCCTCTAAATCAATCAGTGCTGCTGAACATGCTTGTATTTCACTGCTCACTGTGGAGTGCATTTAGTTAAATGAGACATACCACTGGAGAGTAGGAAATCTCAGCTTTCACCCAATTTTTGAGGCAATTTGATGTGATAAACAGTTCAACATTATCGCATCAAACATTTTTGCTGGGTGGCTATTTTCAGCCACCGTCTACTAGTGTTTGAGGGTTAAATAATGAGAGAATAACCAGACCTATCAGTCATGAGGCGGTAGCTACTGTACTGGAGGCCTGCAAACAACGGCAGCCAGCGAAGAGACTAGCATGGATGTATACTGTGGAAGTTTTATCAGAACTGGACAACATTTCTTTACTAAAAGAAGAGCAAAGAACTGCTTTTGAACTGCCTGATTTTCTTGGTGAAAAAGATGTTTTTGCTCTTATCTCAACCGGCTGTTTTGACTTTGGTGTCTCTTGATTTTGTCTAATATATGCAGAAGTAATGCTTTTCAGCAAAATAATCTCACATCCCATTTCACCCTTTCAGATTTCTTGCAAAGAAAATGTAGAAAAGGACGCATACCCCGCAGCAGTGGTTTCAGATATTGCAAATAAACAACAGTAATATTAAATCCTCCTTTGAGTGGTCCTGTTTGCTTTTGTGGGCCACAAAGAGCCATTAATCTGAATTTCAGCCTGTTTCATAAAACATTTCAAAACCATACACAGGAGCTTTAAATCTGCAGTTTTATATCAAAGAATTGATAAATTAATTGCCTTAAGTGAATTCCTCCAAGCTGCATGGTCTATTTATAAAACTGTTGCAGGCATTCTGCCCCTATACAGTTTTGCCAGCCTGGTCTTTTCACGAAGAACTTTATGAAACCAAAATATCCCACTAGTGGACATTTTTAATAAGGCATGCAGATTTACAAAGGGCACTACCAAGCATATTTATAGATAAAACCTTAGCTGAACACATGGACATCTCACTGCAACTGCAATCTGGATTATCTCTGCATTTTAACCCCCAGTTATAAGTCAGTCCTTGTTACTCAAAGTGAAATCATCCAGCAGTTTTGTCTGGTTTCTGGATTTTTGACTCACTCATCCTATAAAAAAGACCCTTTCTTTTGTAATACACTCATCTGTTGGCAGACGTTTGTCATGTTCATGCTATTAATGCTGGCCTTATAGGACTTTTCAAGACATTTCCAGTCACAGCCAAATTTTCAAAGTCTGTATGAAATGAAGACTTTTTTCAGAGTTGGGCATGCTCCCATGACCCCTGTCTTTTTGTGTAAGGTGGCCGTTTAACTCAGTCCAAGCTGTTTTAAGGCATTCTTTCCCTTGCCTTTGCTTCACAATAAAAGCAAACTTGTTTGAATTATTCCAAGTCTTTTGTTTTGTCTTATGTATATTTTCTTGTTCAATGATGTGACTATTGTCAGCAGCTGACAGCAGTAGCCTCACCATCACCATGCAGGAAAGTAGTAAACATGGCAGGGGGTAAAAGAATAAGCAGCTCTTCTAGACAGTGGAAAAGTAGGACAAACTGGTGGAGCTGTTGGGAAGCTAGAACGCATATTTACCCCCTTTAAAGTGACTGTCCTAATCCAACAGAGGTCCAGACAATTGGTGCTAGTAGTCTCACAATTAGTGAAAAGGGGATTCACCTGAGTGCAGTGAATATGTCTCGGGTGATTGTAGTATAAAGACACTTGTGTCTGGAAGGTCCAGTCACCAGTTAAATGATTTACTGTTAATCAGTATTCCTGGCTACCATTACACAAAAGAACACTCCAAGCAACTCAGAGAAAAGGTTATTGAAAAGTTTAAATCAGGGGTTGGATACAAAAAATGTCCAAGGCTGAACACTGAACATCCCCCCTAGTTCAGTTAAATCTATCATCAAGAAATACAAGGAATATGGCTCATGTGTAACTCTGCCTACATCAGACTGTCCTCACAAACTGAGTGACTGTGCAAAAACAAGACTAGTTAGAGGCCACAAAGACACCTATGAAGGAGTTTAAAGCTTCAGCAGATGAGATGGGAGAGACTCTGCATACAACTGTTGCTGGTGTTCTTCACAAGTCACAGCTTTATGGGAGAGTGGCAAAGAGAAAGCCACTGTTGAAAACTCATGAAATCTCCACTAGAGTTCAACAAAAGGCCTGTGGGAGACTCCGTGGTCAAGTGAAAGAAAGTTCTTTGGTCTGATGAGACCAAAATGGTGCTTTTTGACCATCGGTCAGGATGCTATGTTTGGCAGACACCAAGCACTGTACATCTCCACAAACACACCATCCCCACTGTGAAGCATGGTGGTGGCAGCATCATGCTGTGGGGATGCTTCTCAGCAGCCGACGCTGGAAGGCTTGTAAAGTTAGAGGGTAAAATGGTTGAGACAAAATATAGGAAGATCCAGGAGGACAATCATATTCAGTCAACAAGAGAACTTTTATTTTACAGCAAGACAAAGATCCGAAGCATACAGCGAAAGCTACACAGAAACGGTTCAAAGACAACAAGGTGAATGTTCTGGAGTGGCCGAGACAAAGAAAGACCTTGATCCAGTAGCAAATTTGTGGCTGGACTCGAAAAGAGCTGTTTACACTTGATACCTGTACAACATGACAGAGCTTGAGCAGTTTAGCAAAGAATACTTCAGTAAAATTGCAGTGTCCAGATGTGCAAGCCTGACAAAGACCTATCCACCCAGACTCAGTGCTGTGATTGAAATTTTTACATTAAAGAGGTTTTTTTGTTTAAAAAAAAAAAAAAAAAAGGTCAAAAATACATTTACCATGATTGAGTAATAAAATCAAGGGTTAAGATATCCAAGGTGGTGATTACTTTTTTAAAGGCACTGTACTTTGCTAACAAGCAATAGAATAGATGTGTAATTTTTGTTACAAAAAAATAAGAATGTCAGTGTCTTGAATCAGTAAAGACTGCTAAACTGATGCTTACTTCATTAGCCTGGACAAAAATGTAGAGCAGGCAGAGCAGATCAGGGAGGGTGAGGCTGCTGTCACTTCTAAGAAAATTTATGCTCCTCTTTTTCCATCCAGTCGCTGAAGTCTATTTAAAGAACATAAAATCAACAAATGTGGACCGATGTGTTTCACAGAGATTAAATTCTGTATATGATGTCGAGTTCAATCAAATAAAAACATGGAAAGATTGAATATGAACACAAACAGCAGTAAGACGATGCAAGTGAATTAATAAAGCACAAAAATACTCACAGGCAGAGGGTGGTCCTGAATGTATTTGGATGACAGTTGAAAGGTAAAAGAACCCTTCTATGCCATAGGACTGGTGGTACAGTCATATGACTGCGTTGTTCTTCTTCCTTTAGAGTTTCATCCTGAAAGCCTTTTTTTATTTTGAAAACAAGTGTAGTTTCATTGAAGAGGACGATGAGGGAGAAACTACTGTAATGCAGAGTGAGGTGAGTACAGTCCTTAAGATGTGAAAAGAGGACCCTGCAGCCAGATGACATGACCTCCCACACTGCAAAACTGAACAATTTGAAATAGCCTACTTAAAATTTTTGTTGAAACTGATTACATCAAAGTTTTTAAATACATTTTTGAGTTAACCCCAATGAGTTAATTAAACTCAAATATTAGAGGCAACTGATTTAGAAAGAATTTCAAGTGACTAAAAGTCAGCACCTAAAACCTGTATTTATTTATGTGCAGGTACTTATATCAACTCCATTTTTGCTTACGTACATTTATGTTGGGTTAACTTCACTTTTTTAAGTTAAACTACAATGTGAAAACATTCCTAATCTTAAAATCTTGTTTAAATCCAACTCAAAACATGTTTAAGTACTTTTTGTGATGCTACATGATCTTCATCCACTGCAATTTTGCCTTATTTCTATCACAAACTTTCACCTTGAACATTTGTGCTGCTCAAGGTCTGCCAACTTAAGTGTCAATAAGTACACTGAACCAGGAAGTCCTCTTCCTGTTAAGTATACCATCCATTTTATATAGTGGTTGTTCCCCATTGGCAGTACTTCTCTTACTGTGTCAGCAACTTCACTCATAGTGAAAAAGTGTCTTATTGGCAAAAGCATTCAGGAAAAAACCTCTCCGGGTTAAGGGATGATTGTTGAAAAATTTGAGAACAATTACAAGAAATACTTAAAGTGATTGAGTACTGTTTACCTAAAACTAAATGTGGGTTCCATCAACTGAGAAAAATAAAGCTGAAGTAATGGTTTGGATTTTTAAGTTAATACAACTCATCTTTTTATCAGTCTTAACTGTTGAGATCTACAGTAAGAGACTGACGGGTTCATTCGATCCAGAAAGTGCACCTTCACAGAGTCCAGTAACCTTGCAAAGCAGATGGATACGCCCGTTTCCTTGTTTTTCACTGGTGAATCCATCTTGCAAAGCTCCTATCTGAACCGTTTGGGCCCGGTTAGAAAGTGATAGGACCAATCAGCGACGAGGGGCAGTACTTTCAGGTGCAGCAGAGTCGTGACGTAAACAAGCAGCAGCAAGAGCTGGTGCAGTTATGGAGGAAGAGATTAGCGTGGATGCTGCTAAAGCGCCAGTTTTATCAGAACTTGACATTTCTTCATTAAAAGAAGAACAAAGAACAGCAGTGAGTTGTTTTTCTTTTCAAAAACAACAAAAGTCGAGTACTCACAGGTCTATAGTCGCCATGTTTCCCGTTATTCCTCAGTAGCTGTGCACGCACAGCTTGCTAGCAGCTACGGCACATGCTCTGTTGCTCTGATTGGCCCATAGAGATGTGACAGACAGAACGTTCACCCAATCACACTCTGAGGACTTTTTAAAGCCTCTGCCTTTTCACAAATGTTTCATATTGAAGATGGATGTGAGAAACAAATCCATCTGGCGTGTCAGGTTAGCTACAGCAGCAGTTTTAACAGAGCTGGACATTTTTTTAACAAAAGAAGAGTTAAGAAATGTTCTGAAAGCTCGTCTTGGTGTAACTAATATTTTTGCTCTTCTCACAGCTGGCTATTGCATGATTTAATCTACATAAACGCTGATAGTGAACACTGATAACAGCTGCCTGCTGAGCTTATGTTAAGTCTATGTCATCATCAGTTATGTCGCTCTGATTGACCAATAATGAATGCCACAGACAGAACATTCATCCAATCCCCCTCCAAGACAAAAGACAGTTTATGAGCTGGACATGAAGTAAATCCCATGTAGAGGGTATATGAACAGTTTATCTGGCTTGTCTGGATACTAGAATATTCTTCTTGACAGTGGGTCTTGAATGAAGAGCAGTAATTGTTGAGTGCATCTAGATTCTTGTTAAAGAACTTTTCATATTAGTCTGCACTCATTTCTTTCTCATGAATGACTGAACTTCTCCTTGTCTATCTATGCCCCAAAAATAACAGGACTCACAGTCACAGGGATAAGCTAGACCTTAAACGTGTCTCTAAAACAACTCAATGAGCCCATAGCCTGTCAATCAAGCAAATGCTCCTACACATGGCCTTTGAGACTTTGTTTATTCTTAAAACTGGGTTAGGGAGTCTATTTTAGGATCAGTTTGAGAATATTGATGAAATCCTCTTAAAAATCCAGACAGCAGTCAATAAATCAGATACAATGACAGAAAAATACATGAAAATAATTTCATTTCTGTTGCTTACTATGTTACTATGAAAAAGTGACTTATTTATTTTAAGACCAAACGGGCCTTTTTTTGATTGCAGTATGTTCCCATGTAGTGCTGTTGAGCACTTTGAACCGATTGCAGAGTATCACAAAGTTTCTCCTGAACATTTAATTCACTTTGGACTCTTTTTACGTTTTCTAATCCCATATTTAAATTACCAGAAGCTGCACTCCACCTTTCTTTACACAACACAGTATTTGCTCCATGGGGTGCTGTCTGTTCAGGGATGGCGGCTCTTGCTTTATTTCAGGGGAGAAAGAAGAAGACTGAATAAGTCAGCTGAGTAGAGTCATCTAGAGAGTAATTTTCTTACATTCACTCATATTTTCACAGAGATATCCTCAGAGCCCATCCTCTGACATGCCCTGATCGACCCAACAAAAATACCAACAACAATAACACTTTTTAAAGTGATGTGCTACGAATAACCATCATTTTGAACAGCTACCCTCTTTGTCTCTCTTGGATGGGCCCAGAAAATAGTCACCATAAAGAGTCCCACTTTTATGACGTTGCTGCTTCTGTAAAGGTCATGAGAGGATATATCAGCCACTTGTAAAAAAGAAAAAAACAATATTGGTGCCACTTTATGACCTATAAAAGAAAGCAAGATCATTGCAAATAATAGTTAATTTAAATACTTGTCATCTTTTCCACCAAAAATACAACCCCAATCCCAAAAATGTGGGACGCTGTGTAAAATATGAACTAAACAGAATAAAATAATTTGCAAATCTCATGAAGCTGTATTTTATTCACGATAAAATTTGAATAACACATCAAATGTTGAAACTGAAACATTTTACCATTTCATGAAAATTACTAGCCCATTTTGAATTTAATGCCAGAAACACATCTTTTAACTAAGTCTGTGTGTCTGGGAAGTGAGGCAACTACTTGCTGGATTTTTGGGAGAGGAATGTTGTCCTGTTCTTGTCTGATGTAGGATTCTAGCTTCTTAACAGTCCTGGGTCTGCTTTGCCAGATTTGTTTTTGTTTTGTTTTGTTTTATGGTGCGCCAAATGTTTTCTATTGATCAAAGGTCTGGACTTCTGGCAGGCCTCTTCAGCACCTGAACTCTTCTACTGTGAAGCCATGCTGTTGTGATGGATGTGGTATGTGGTTAACATTGTCTTGCTGAGATATATAAGGCCTTCACTAAAAGTGATGTTGTCTAGATGGGAGCAAATGTCACTCTATATACTTTCATTGTTCATAGTGCCTTTCCAGATGTGTTAGCTGGCCTCGCCATAGGCACTTAAGCAACCCCATAGGATCAGAGATACAGGCTTTTGAGCTGTGGGCTGATGACAAGCTGAATGGTCCTGCTCTTCTTAAGTCTAGGGTACAAGGCTTCCAAGGGGTCCAAAAGAATCTCAATATTCTTTTTTTCACCTGACCACTGAACAGGTTTCTATTTTGCCTCAGTCCAACATGGATGAGCTTTGGCCCAGAGAAGACAGTAGCTTTGACCCAGAGAAGACAGTAGCTTTGGCCCAGAGAAAACTGTAACTTTGGCCCAGAGAAGACAGTAGCTTTGGCCCAGAGAAACTGTAACTTTGACCGAGAGAAGACAGTAGCTGTGGCCCAGAGAAGACAGTAGCTTTGGCCCAGAGAAAACTGTAACTTTGGCCCAGAGAAGACAGTAGCTTTGGCCCAGAGAAAACTGTAACTTTGGCCCAGAGAAGACAGTAGCTTTGGCCCAGAGAAAACTGTAACTTTGGCCCAGAGAAGAACTGTAGCTTTGGCCCAGAGAAAACTGTAACTTTGGCCCAGAGAAGACGGTAGCTTTGACCCAACGAAGACGGTAGCTGTGGCCCAGAGAAGACGGTAGCTTTGGCCCAGAGAAGACGGTAGCTTTGACCCAGAGAGGACAGTAGCTTTGACCCAGAGAAAACTGTAACTTTGACCCAGAGAAAACGGTAGCGTTGACCCAACGAAGACGGTAGCTTTGGCCCAGAGAAGACGTTAGAGTTGGCCCAGAGAAAACTGTAACTTTGAGTCAGAGAAAACGGTAGCTTTGACCCAACAAAGATGGTAGCTTTGGCCCAGAGAAGACGGTAGATTTGGCCCAGAGAAAACTGTAACTTTGACCCAGAGAAGATGGTAGCTTTGGCCCAGAGAAAACTGTAACTTTTAGTCAGAGAAAACGGTAGCTTTGACCCAACGAAAACAGTAGCTGTGGCCCAGAGAAGACGGTAGCTTTGGCCCAGAGAAGACGGTAGCTTTGACCCAGAGAGGACGGTAGCTTTGACCCAGAGAAAACTGTAACTTTGACCCAGAGAAAACGGTAGCGTTGACCCAACGAAGACGGTAGCTTTGGCCCAGAGAAGACGTTAGAGTTGGCCCAGAGAAAACTGTAACTTTGAGTCAGAGAAAACGGTAGCTTTGACCCAACGAAGATGGTAGCTTTGTCCCAGAGAAGACGGTAGATTTGGCCCAGAGAAAACTGTAGCTTTGGCCCAGAGAAAACTGTAACTTTGACCCAGAGAAGATGGTAGCTTTGGCCCAGAGAAAACTGTAACTTTTAGTCAGAGAAAACGGTAGCTTTGACCCAACGAAGACAGTAGCTGTGGCCCAGAGAAGACGGTAGCTTTGGCCCAGGGAAGACGGTAGCTTTGACCCAGAGAGGACGGTAGCTTTGACCCAGAGAAAACTGTAACTTTGACCCA
Organism: Cheilinus undulatus; assembly: GCF_018320785.1. Lineage (NCBI taxonomy): Eukaryota > Metazoa > Chordata > Actinopteri > Labriformes > Labridae > Cheilinus > Cheilinus undulatus. The sequence goes on along the minus strand of NC_054870.1, from coordinate 12,966,659 downwards.
GAGAAAACAGTAGCGTTGACCCAACGAAGACGGTAGCTTTGGCCCAGAGAAGACGTTAGAGTTGGCCCAGAGAAAACTGTAACTTTGAGTCAGAGAAAACGGTAGCTTTGACCCAACGAAGACGGTAGCTTTGGCCCAGAGAAGACGGTAGATTTGGCCCAGAGAAAACTGTAACTTTGACCCAGAGAAGACGGTAGCTTTGACCCAATGAAGACGGTAGCTTTGGCCCAGAGAAGATGGTAGCTTTGACCCAGAGAAAACTGTAACTTTGACCCAGAGAAGATGGTAGCATTGACCCAGAGAAGACGGTAGCTTTGACCCAGAGAAAACGGTAGCTTTGACCCAACGAAGATGGTAGCTTTTGCCAAGGGAAGACGGTAGCTTTGACCCAACGAAGACGGGAGATTTGGCCCAGAGAAAACGGTAGCTTTGACCCAACGAAGACGGTAGCTTTGGCCCAGAGAAAACGGTAGCTTTGAACCAAAGAAGACGGTAGCTTTGGCCCAGAGAAAATTGTAACTTTGAGTCAGAGAAAACGGTAGCTTTGACCCAACGAAGACGGTAGCTGTGGCCCAGAGAAGACAGTAGCTTTGGCCCAGAGAAAACTGTAACTTTGACCCAGAGAAAACTGTAACTTTGGCCCAGAGAAGACGGTAGCTTTGGCCCAGCGAAGACGGTAGCTTTGGCCCAGAGAAGATGGTGGATTTGGCCAAGAGAAAACTGTAACTTTGACCCAGAGAAGGCGGTAGCTTCGGCCCAGAGAAGATGGTAGCTTTGGCCTAGAGAAAACTGTAACTTTGAGTCAGAGAAAACGGTAGCTTTGACCCAATGAAGACGGTAGCTGTGGCCCAGAGAAGACGGTAGCTTTGGCCCAGAGAAGACGGTAGCTTTGACCCAGAGAAGACGGTAGCTTTGGCCCAGGGAAGACGGTAGCTTTGACCCAGAGAGGACGGTAGCTTTGACCCAGAGAAAACTGTAACTTTGACCCAGAGAAAACGGTAGCGTTGACCCAACGAAGACGGTAGCTTTGGCCCAGAGAAGACGTTAGAGTTGGCCCAGAGAAAACTGTAACTTTGAGTCAGAGAAAACGGTAGCTTTGACCCAACGAAGACGGTAGCTTTGGCCCAGAGAAGACGGTAGATTTGGCCCAGAGAAAACTGTAACTTTGACCCAGAGAAGACGGTAGCTTTGACCCAATGAAGACGGTAGCTTTGGCCCAGAGAAGATGGTAGCTTTGACCCAGAGAAAACTGTAACTTTGACCCAGAGAAGATGGTAGCATTGACCCAGAGAAGACGGTAGCTTTGACCCAGAGAAAACGGTAGCTTTGACCCAACGAAGATGGTAGCTTTTGCCAAGGGAAGACGGTAGCTTTGACCCAATGAAGACGGGAGATTTGGCCCAGAGAAAACGGTAGCTTTGACCCAACGAAGACGGTAGCTTTGGCCCAGAGAAAACGGTAGCTTTGAACCAAAGAAGACAGTAGCTTTGACCCAGAGAAAATTGTAACTTTGAGTCAGAGAAAACGGTAGCTTTGACCCAACGAAGACGGTAGCTGTGGCCCAGAGAAGACAGTAGCTTTGGCCCAGAGAAAACTGTAACTTTGACCCAGAGAAAACTGTAACTTTGGCCCAGAGAAGACGGTAGCTTTGGCCCAGCGAAGATGGTAGCTTTGGCCCAGAGAAGATGGTGGATTTGGCTAAGAGAAAACTGTAACTTTGACCCAGAGAAGACGGTAGCTTCGGCCCAGAGAAGATGGTAGCTTTGGCCAAGAGAAAACTGTAACTTTGAGTCAGAGAAAACGGTAGCTTTGACCCAATGAAGACGGTCGCTGTGGCCCAGAGAAGACGGTAGCTTTGGCCCAGAGAAGACGGTAGCTTTGACCCAGAGAGGACGGTAGCTTTGACCCAGAGAAAACTGTAACTTTGACCCAGAGAAAACGGTAGCGTTGACCCAACGAAGACGGTAGCTTTGGCCCAGAGAAGACGTTAGAGTTGGCCCAGAGAAAACTGTAACTTTGAGTCAGAGAAAACGGTAGCTTTGACCCAACGAAGACGGTAGCTTTGGCCCAGAGAAGACGGTAGATTTGGCCCAGAGAAAACTGTAACTTTGACCCAGAGAAGACGGTAGCTTTGACCCAATGAAGACGGTAGCGTTGGCCCAGAGAAGATGGTAGCTTTGACCCAGAGAAAACTGTAACTTTGACCCAGAGAAGATGGTAGCATTGACCCAGAGAAGACGGTAGCTTTGACCCAGAGAAGACCATAGCTTTGGCCCAAGAGAAGACGGTAGCTTTTGCCAAGAGAAGACGGTAGCTTTGACCCAACGAAGACGGTAGATTTGGCCCAGAGAAAACGGTAGCTTTGACCCCACGAAGACGGTAGCTTTGGCCCAGAGAAAACTGTAACTTTGAGTCAGAGAAAACGGTAGCTTTGACCCAACGAAGACGGTAGCTGTGGCCCAGAGAAGACAGTAGCTTTGGCCCAGAGAAAACTGTAACTTTGACCCAGAGAAAACTGTAACTTTGACCGAGAGAAGACGGTAGCTTTGGCCCAGAGAAGATGGCAGCTTTGACCCAGAGAAAACTGTAACTTTGACCGAGAGAAGACGGTAGCTTTGGCCCAGAGAAGATGGTAGCTTTGGCCCAGAGAAAACTGTAACTTTGAGTCAGAGAAAACGGTAGCTTTGACCCAGAGAAGACGGTAGCTTTGACCCAGAGAAGATGGTAGCTTTGGCCTTGAGAAAACTGTAACTTTGACCCAGAGAAAACTGTAACTTTGACCCAGAGAAAATGGTAGCTTTGACCCAACGAAGACGGTAGCGCTGGCCCAGAGAAGATGGCAGCTTTGACCCAGAGAAAACTGTAACTTTGACCCAGAGAAGACGGTAGCTTTGACCCAGAGAAGATGGTAGCTTTGGCCCAAGGAAGATGGTAGCTTTGGCCAAGAGAAGACGGTAGCTTTGGCCCAGAGAAGATGGTAGCTTTGGCCCAAGGAAGATGGTAGCTTTTGCCGAAAGAAGACGGTAGCTTTGGCCCAAAGAAGACGGTAGCTTGGCCAAGAGAAGACGGTAGCTTTGACCCAACGAAGACGGTAGCTTTGGCCCAGAGAAAACGGGAGCTTTGACCAAGAGAAAACTGTAACTTTGACCCAGAGAAAACGGTAGCTTTGACCCAATGAAGACGGTAGCTTTGGCCCAGAGAAAACGGTAGCTTTGACCCAACGAAGACGGTAGCTTTGGCCCAGAGAAAACGGTAGCTTTGACCCAAAGAAGACGGTAGCTTTGGCCCAGAGAAAACTGTAACTTTGAGTCAGAGAAAACGGTAGCTTTGACCCAGAGAAGACGGTAGCTTTGACCCAGAGAAGACGGTAGCTTTGGCCTTGATAAAACTGTAACTTTGACCCAGAGAAAACTGTAACTTTGACCCAGAGAAGACGGTAGCTTTGACCCAAAGAAGACGGTAGCTTTGGCCCAGAGAAGATGGTGGATTTGGCCCAGAGAAAACTGTAACTTTGAGTCAGAGAAAACGGTAGCTTTGACCCAGAGAAGACGGTAGCTTTGACCCAGAGAAGACGGTAGCTTTGGCCTTGATAAAACTGTAGCTATGACCCAGAGAAAACTGTAACTTTGACCCAGAGAAAATGGTAGCTTTGACCCAACGAAGACGGTAGCGCTGGCCCAGAGAAGACGGCAGCTTTGACCCAGAGAAAACTGTAACTTTGACCCAACGAAGACGGTAGCTTTGACCCAGAGAAGATGGTAGCTTTGGCCCAAGGAAGATGGTAGCTTTGGCCAAGAGAAGACGGTAGCTTTGGCCCAGAGAAGACGGTAGCTTTTGCCGAAAGAAGACGTTAGGTTTGGCCAAGAGAAGACGGTAGCTTTGACCCAACGAAGACGGTAGCTTTGGCCCAGAGAAAACGGTAGCTTTGACCCAACGAAGATGGTAGCTTTAGCCCAGAGAAGACGGTAGCTTTGACCCAGCGAAGACGGTAGCTGTGGCCCAGAGAAGACGGTAGCTTTGACCCAGAGAAAACTGTAACTTTGACCCAGAGAAAACTGTAACTTTGGCCCAGAGAAGACGGTAGCTTTGACCCAGCGAAGACAGTAGCTTTGGCCCAGAGAAGATGGTAGCTTTGACCCAGAGAAGACGGTAGCTTTGGCCTTGATAAAACTGTAACTTTGACCCAGAGAAAACTGTAACTTTGACCCAGAGAAGACGGTAGCTTTGACCCAAAGAAGACGGTAGCTTTGGCCCAGAGAAGATGTTAGATTAGGCCCAGAGAAAACTGTAACTTTGACCCAGAGAAAATGGTAGCTTTGACCCAACGAAGACGGTAGCGTTGGCCCAGAGAAGACGGCAGCTTTGACCCAGAGAAAACTGTAACTTTGACCCAGAGAAGACGGTAGCATTGACCCAGAGAAGACGGTAGCTTTGGCCTAAGGAAGATGGTAGATTTGGCCCAGAGAAAACTGTAGCTTTGGCCCAGAGAAGACGGTAGCTTTTGCCGAAAGAAGACCGTAGCTTTGGCCCAAAGAAGACGGTAGGTTTGGCCAAGAGAAGACGGTAACTTTGACCCAACGAAGACGGTAGCTTTGGCCCAGAGAAGACGGTAGCTTTGACCCAGAGAAAACTGTAACTTTGACCCAGAGAAAACTGTAACTTTGGCCCAGAGAAGACGGTAGCTTTGACCCAGCGAAGACAGTAGCTTTGGCCCAGAGAAGACGGTAGCTTTGACCCAGAGAAGACGGTAGCTTTGGCCTTGATAAAACTGTAACTTTGACCCAGAGAAAACTGTAACTTTGACCCAGAGAAGACGGTAGCTTTGACCCAAAGAAGACGGTAGCTTTGGCCCAGAGAAGATGTTAGATTAGGCCCAGAGAAAACTGTAACTTTGACCCAGAGAAAATGGTAGCTTTGACCCAACGAAGACGGTAGCGTTGGCCCAGAGAAGACGGCAGCTTTGACCCAGAGAAAGATGTAACTTTGACCCAGAGAAGACGGTAGCTTTGACCCAAAGACGACGGTAGCTTTGGCCCAGAGAAGATGTTAGATTAGGCCCAGAGAAAACTGTAACTTTGACCCAGAGAAAATGGTAGTTTTGACCCAACGAAGACGGTAGTGTTGGCCCAGAGAAGACGGCAGCTTTGACCCAGAGAAAACTGTAACTTTGACCCAGAGAAGACGGTAGCATTGACCCAGAGAAGACGGTAGCTTTGGCCTAAGGAAGATGGTAGATTTGGCCCAGAGAAAACTGTCTCTTTGGCCCAGAGAAGACGGTAGCTTTTGCCGAAAGAAGACCGTAGCTTTGGCCCAAAGAAGACGGCAGGTTTGGCCAAGAGAAGACGGTAACTTTGACCCAACGAAGACGGTAGCTTTGGCCCAGAGAAAACGGGAGCTTTGACCCAGTGAAGACAGTAGCTTTGGCCCAGAGAAAACTGTAATTTTAAGTCAGAGAAAACGGTAGCTTTGACCTAACGAAGACGATAGCTGTGGCCCAGAGAAGACGGTAGCTTTGACCCAGAGAAAACTGTAACTTTGACCCAGAGAAAACTGTAACTTTGGCCCAGAGAAGACGGTAGCTTTGACCCAGCGAAGACAGTAGCTTTGGCCCAGAGAAGATGGTGGATTTGGCCCAGAGAAAACTGTAACTTTGACCCAGAGAAGACGGTAGCTTTGACCCAACGAAGACGGTAGCTTTGGCCCAGAGAAGATGGTAGATTTGGCCCAGAGAAAACTGTAACTTTGACCCAGAGAAGACGGTAGCTTTGACCCAACAAAGACGGTAGCGTTGGCCCAGAGAAGACAGTAGCTTTGACCCAGAGAAATCTGTAGCTTTGACCCAGAGAAGACGGTAGCTTTGGCCTTGATAAAACTGTAACTTTGACCCAGAGAAAACTGTAACTTTGACCCAGAGAAGACGGTAGCTTTGGCCCAAAGAAGACGGTAGCTTTGGCCCAGAGAAGATGTTAGATTAGGCCCAGAGAAAACTGTAACTTTGACCCAGAGAAAATGGTAGCTTTGACCCAACGAAGACGGTAGCGTTGGCCCAGAGAAGACGGCAGCTTTGACCCAGAGAAAACTGTAACTTTGACCCAGAGAAGACGGTAGCTTTGACCCAGAGAAGACGGTAGCTTTGGCCCAAGGAAGATGGTAGATTTGGCCCAGAGAAAACCGTAGCTTTGGCCCAAAGAAGACGGTAGGTTTGGCCAAGAGAAGACGGTAACTTTGACCCAACGAAGACGGTAGCTTTGGCCCAGAGAAAACGGGAGCTTTGGCCCAACGAAGATGGTAGCTTTAGCCCAGAGAAGACAGTAGCTTTGACCCAGCGAAGACAGTAGCTTTGGCCCAGAGAAAACTGTAATTTTGAATCAGAGAAAACGGTAGCTTTGACCTAACGAAGACGGTAGCTGTGGCCCAGAGAAGACGGTAGCTTTGACCCAGAGAAAACTGTAACTTTGACCCAGAGAAAACTGTAACTTTGGCCCAGAGAAGACGGTAGCTTTGACCCAGCGAAGACAGTAGCTTTGGCCCAGAGAAGACGGTAGCTTTGACCCAACGAAGACGGTAGCTTTGGCCCAGAGAAGATGGTAGATTTGGCCCAGAGAAAACTGTAACTTTGACCCAGAGAAGACGGTAGCTTTGACCCAGCGAAGACGGTAGCTTTGGCCCAGAGAAGACAGTAGCTTTGACCCAGAGAAATCTGTAACTTTGACCCAGAGAAGACGGTAGCTTTGACCCAGAGAAGACGGTAGCTTTGGCCCAAAGAAGACGGTAGCTTTGGCCAAGAGAAGACGGTAGCTTTGGCCCAAGGAAGATGGTAGCTTTGGCCAAGAGAAGATGGTAGCTTTGGTCCAGAGAAGATGGTAGCTTTTGCCGAAAGAAGACGGTAGCTTTGGCCCAGAGATGACGGTAGCCTTGACCCAGCGAAGACGATAGCTTTGGCCCAGAGAAAACTGTAACTTTGAGTCAGAGAAAACGGTAGCTTTGACCCAACGAAGACGGTAGCTGTGGCCCAGAGAAGACGGTAGCTTTGGCCCAGAGAAAACTGTAACTTTGACCCAGAAAAAAAAACTGTCTCTTTGGCCCAGAGAAGATGGTAGCTTTGACCCAACGAAGACGGTAGCTTTGGCCCAGAGAAGATGGTAGATTTGGCCCAGAGAAAACTGTAACTTTGGCCCAGAGAAAACGGTAGCTTTGACCCAGAGAAAACGGTAGCTTTGACCCAGAGAAGACGGTAGCTTTGGCCCAAAGAAGACAGTAGCTTTGGCCAAGAGAAGATGGTAGCTTTGGCCCAAGGAAGATGGTAGCTTTGGCCAAGAGAAGATGGCCCAGAGAAGATGATAGCTTTGGCCGAAAGAAGACGGTAGCTTTTGCCCAGAGAAGATGGTAGCTTTGATTCAGAGAAGACAATAGCTTTGACTCAGAGAAGACAGTAGCTTTGACCCAGAGAAAACTGTAACTTTGACCCAGAGAAGACGGTAGCTTTGACCCAGAGAAGACGGTAGCTTTGGCCCAAAGAAGACGGTAGCTTTGGCCAAGAGAAGACGGTAGCTTTTGCACAAGGAAGATGGTAGCTTTGGCCAAGAGAGGATGGTAGCTTTGGCCCAGAGAAGACGGCAGCTTTTGCCGAAAGAAGACAGTAGCTTTGACCCAACAAAGATGGTAGCTTTGGCCCAGAGAAGACGGTAGCTTTGGCCCAAGGAAGATGGTAGCTTTGGCCAAGAGAAGACGGTAGCTTTGGCCCAGAGAAGATGATAGCTTTGGCCGAAAGAAGACGGTAGCTTTTGCCCAGAGAAGATGGTAGCTTTGATTCAGAGAAGACAATAGCTTTGACTCAGATAAGACAGTAGCTTTGGCCCAAAGCAGTGCCACCAGAGGTCCTGAAGATCACCAACATCCAATTTTACCTTCAGCATTGTCTCTTGTTCACAGAGATTTCCCAAGATTACACTGAAGAACATTTTTCTGAAATTGTTCGTCTTATTGTCTTTAAACCATTGACTTATCTCTGCTGTTTTGCTTTTTTCCACAAAGAACAAACTGTTTAGATGTTCCTGAACTGCTGTTGATTCAACCATCATTTATCAGTTTGTAGTGATCTACTTTACACAGCAAAACACTGCTGTGTGTTAGCTCAGTCACAGTCATTGTCTTATACAGTAAAAGGATGTTTTGTAGTATTACATAATTTTATCATCAAGCTTATGCGGAATTAGTGTTTGGCTACAAATCAAACATCAATTACAACAATAACTCACTGGGTGTTTAAGAAAAAAGCCTTTAATAATGTTCTCCTGTTGTGTTTTTACCCCACTTGACCTAAAAGCTAAAGTGACATCAGAAAATCCCTCAAAAATGTGTCATTAATGAAAAAAAGCCTTGTCCCCATTCATGGAGTTCTATCTTGTTGAGTCATTTCTGCAAATAACAAACAGCATTAGTTAGTCTCGCCTCTCTGTCCTGCCCTGTCTCCTCTGTCCATCTGCCCCTCCCTGCGTCCCTGACCCGTCCCCATTCCCGTGCGTCTTTACTCCTGATATTTGATGGCGAGCAGCGAACGGACAGATGTTGTGAGCCATCAGTGTGATCAGCTGCAGTGAAGGGCATGGATTTAGTTGGTGTTAAATCCATGACAGCGTTTCCATTCGAGAAAAAAAGCAGTGGTCTAATGTGTCAGTGTCGTGTAAAAATCTACTCTTCTCCTCTGGCTTGGCTTGACTTTTCATTCAAGTTATTCACTGATGATTATCCTGCTTTTAGTCTCACTGGGATTGCTTGTCTGTTGAGCTTTCCTGTGATTTGCCAGCGATCATAAAGCTGCATGTCTGACTTTGACTACTTGTAAACATTTCATATCGAAGATTAGTAACAGATTGATTCTCATGTATAAATCTTCATCTGCACTCTAAGCAGATTTAATGCACTTGGGTATAACTCAGTACAGAAGCTCCAAATGTGTCTATTGTCATGCACTTTATCAGTGAAATATGTTTTAAGTCTTTGTTACATTTTGATCACTAACTTCTTTTTTCAGATTTGTAACACCTCCTTTTTCTATACAGGAAAATTAAATTCTAGCTAAACTTTACAGTGAAACCATGCAAAGTTTAGGGTCTTACTGTGCTTCGAGGGATTATTAGGACTACTCAAAAAAGACTGAACATCAGTGACCTAGAACATTTCCAAAAGTGATGAAAAGAAAAAAATCTTAAATGAGAAATAAGAAGATGAATGAGCAATTTTGCTGGCTGTGACCTTCTGTGTGAATCAGTTCATTGAGGTTTAGTTTGCAGGGAGGAGTTGACACGTCAGAGAGCGTAGGAGTGAAAGCAGAGCAGACACTGACACTGATGGAGGAAGACTATACATGACCCAGACATTTGACACACTTACAAAAGTGGACGATCACATGACAGAAGGCGTCATAAGAACTGACAGAAACAGAGAAATTAAAGACCAAGACAAACTGATAGAGGAAGGTCTCTTTGCAGTTATCTATCTTATTGTTTTATGTCGTTTTTTTAAACATACTTACGCATCATTTTCAATATACAAGGTCAGGTTTTGCCAGGGTTCAAGGCAATAAATGTCGCTGAAATTCATACATACAAGATTGCTCTGATGAACCACATCAAATATGTCAATCAATCAATTACTGTCTGCAAATATTTACAAAAATGGTTGCTTGGTTGAGGTTCCATGATTCGCTGTGTCATTAGAGGGTGTTGATAGAAGGATTGGTTCGTCTGAAGTGGGAGTTGGATATTTTAAGTGATTAAAAGTGGTATATTTTTATCCATTATTGTTAAAATATCCTTAAATGAGTTCAATTTAAAATAAAGCCATAGTTTTAAGTGAGTTTTGTGCTTAGATTTAAGTAATGTGAATAAAAACACACTGAAATATAAATGTGTACCAGTGCTGAGTTTAAAACAGTACAAAATAACACATAAGGGGAGACTGGGGGCAATTATAACATACTCAATTCCTCCAGTTAGAAATCAGCAAGAGTGATGAAACTAACTCTGCACATGCTCAGAAGGATTCTCTCTCTGCCTACTAAAATAAAGCAGGAATACTTCCACACCACAGAAGCTCTCCACAAAAAAAAATGATTTTGAGTTACAAAAGTTACTTTTTGGTTTGACAAAAGTGTTTCCTCTGCTGTCTAAAGTTTAGATGATAGTAAAGTCAAACTCTGTTAAGTTGAGATTTTATTATGGCTGCTGGGTCAGGGGCAACTGTAACACTGTGACTGGGGTCAATACAATACAATTGTATTGCAATTGCCATAGCCTACTACAAGCCATACTGCCTCATGTAAGCAAATGCTGACTAAATTTTTCTTTTTTAAGACTAGATATATTTCACAAATTTTAAAAGTAAAACTGATTTATAATCAATCTTGTGTAGTGATATTAATGTGTCTATTTTGCACAGTTTTATTAAAGTTTGACTACAGACAGTTCTTGACTGATGAATCTGAAATGATTTGAATCGATCCAAATAATAAAAATGTATTGGGTAGAAAATAATTCTTACTGTGATTTATTAGTGCAATAAGCTTTGGTGTGTCCATAAATAGATACATCTTTTAAATTGAATTCATATTACAGCCTACTTGAATTGGAGGAAATAAGAAACCACATTGAAAAAAAAGTTGGTAAATTTATGTGATAATGCAGCAGAAATGGGAATACTTTAGAGTTAAGCCTAATCTCAAATGTAGAGGGTAAACATGATGTTTCTGGTCAATTACAATTGCCCCCAAACACTTCTGACTACTTTGATTGAACTGAAAAAACAGTCATGGCTTTATGACTTAAAATACAGCTATAGCTTTATCAACTAGTGCAAAAACAGATGTTTCTTATATTTAAAAATGGTATGTTGATTCCAAGTAATCTGTGAGTTATGAAGGAAATTGTGAAAAATGTAACAATTGACCCCGGTCTCCCCCACTGTTATGACGCAACCCAAAAATCCTTGGGTTGTTATCACAACAGCAGACATAAAAAAGCCAAAAGAAGTCAGAACTAGGAGCTTGATAGTAAACTGGAGGTGACTGAAAAGGCAGCTGTGCTACTGGCTTGTCACTCAACACAGGGTCTGGATCTCAATGACAGCGTCCTCCCTTAGTGACCTGATGTCAACAGTCTTGTCCTTCCACAAGCTGCCAGCTTGGTCTGGTTTGTTTCAATCAGGTTTTGTTTTTGGTGGAGATAGTGGGTGGGAAAAGGTAAAACCGTGGTGCGGAGTTTAAAACATGTGGGCTAAAGTGAGGCAGTTCAAACAAGCACAGTAAGTGCCGTACCACAGTTACATTGCTGTGGTCATCACTACGAGATGTAAGACCAGAGAACTGTTCCTTACAGCGTGTCATAACCGCTCCCCAGACACTGCAAATGCCCTCTTTCTGCTGGTGAAACCAATCCCCCAATCAGCAGGTCTTAAACAAATGGACAGGAAGTGACATCTCCCCAACAACAACCTGTGACACTGGGACTTGTAGTCCTTTACTTCCCAGGCTTCTCATAGCATAATATAAAACACAGCTGCCACATCTCTGTTTACCACCAGCTCATAGTATAAAAGAAACAGAGAGAGAAACGTTGGTTTGAATTGTAACATGTTACTGCTGCTTGCTTAATAATCACTACATCAGTTAGACTGAAAAATAATAATTTAGTTACTGATGTAACTGTAAATTCTACAACTGTGTGCTGATGCAGCACTCACTGATCCAGGGGACTGGCACAACTGTGGACCAGAAACAAGTCTCCGCTGTCATGACCTCCACAGGAAATCTTTCCAAGTATCTGCAAAGGCAGCATACTGACACAAAGCTAGTGCGTCAAGACCCCCAGAGCCTGAGTGAGGCTCAAGATAACTGCATGAGGCCAGCACCAACCCTGTCAAGCAGCCAAAGCTGCCAAAAACAAAGGTAACTAGAAAAGCTGGGATAAATAGTCTTGTGGCAGGCTGGCAGCATATATGGTGGAGGAAACATTACCTTCTGTTGCCTCTGGACATATTTTTCTGTGAGGTGCTATTTTTCTATGATTTCCATAACTTTGCTTTCACCTTTTTTGCATTAAAGACCCTGCAAAGTGAAACTCCAAATCTGTGTCTTAACACACTAGTTGTGATGGAATATGGTTGCTGTAAACTTGTGAAAACATTAAGATCTACATGTGACTGAATTCTGGATTTAGATTGAATTTTTTCATCTCTTTCCTGGCTTGGTACAATATGGGCGGGGCCTATATGTGGGCTTCATGATGTAACAAGCCCACAGCGGGAAATGACCCCGCCCCTCTAACACTACAATATAAAATCACAGAGCAGTTCAACCCAGTACAGTCTGTTGTTAGCTGATGTCACCGCCTTTTTTGAAAGTTAACAGTCAGTTAAATGCTGTTTTTCTGTTCAGTGTGAGGTAAATTTGCCAAATCTATCAGCCACAGTGGTCTATGGATCATTTAAAGCAGTGATCATCAACTGGCGGCCCGGGGGCCACATCAGGCCTGCCACAGCTTCCCATCCGGCCCTCAGAAGATTTTTAAAATCAGAAAATGTGCAGAGGAAAAATATGTTGTGGTATTTGGCTTTAAAATGGCTTAGAGAAAGCAGTTTAATTTGGTTTAATGTTTGATCAGTTTTTTTTAGAAAACCATCCATCAGTCATTATGAGTGAGTTAATTTTTTCCTGCCAGAGACCCACAAAGATAGACTGGTTTCCTGCCTGTTTTCCCCACCAATCAGAGCACAGCATTTAGCATCAGACCCGGTGATGGATAACATGCCAGCCCCAAAAGTTAAAAAATATCTCAACTGCCCCATAGTGGCAGTTGCAGTTCAGGATATTGGGGCTGATCTCCCTGCCAAAGGCAAAAATTCTTTAAATTTTTAAGGAAAAATAAATACAAAAATACAATTGCATATTATTACACTATTGTGGGAATATAAGCTTTAGCTCAGTACTTTCCATTGACCATAGTCACAGAAGATCCCGGGTGACATGGAGTAATGCAAAAGTAACGTAACTAGTAGACTACGTAGTTACTTTTAACTGTGACCAACTAAGTAATGTAACTTGTTTCTTTTTTTAAAAGCAAGTAGTAATGTTTATTGGATTACTTTTTTGAGTAACTACCCCAACACTCATATGTGTGCATGATGCTTTGTGCAACATCATGTACATTAACCACCTTCAGGGATGGTTGGGGCTGTTATTTTGGGGGTCACAGGCTGAAACTTTTGGGAACCCATGCTTTTTAGATACTCAGACATTTTGAATTGCTATGATATGAAGACAGATATAATATTTTGGGTTACTGGTATTAAAACAGCCCTTAAGCCAAATTTATGTGTGACTTGCTCTGATTATCTTTAGCAGCAGCAGCCTTTATTTAAACCTCAAAAATAATTCTCTTTCTTTTCCATTATGAAAAGCTTACTATTACTACATCCAAACTAAACGGTACAACAGAAGCTGCCATTTCTACTGGCTTAGAGTACATCTAAACCCCACATGCAGCTACCACCGCTTTCTCTTCAGTCTACACTGATTGGTCCAGTCCTTTCCCAGACGAGGCACAATCGTTTCACACTGGAGCTTTTCAAGATGGCTCTGCCTGACGACAAACATGCAATCTGGGGAAATCTATCTACTTTGGCCGATCCATCTCCTAAGGTTTAATATAAAGCCACACATCCTTAACTTCATAATGTACTCACCCATGGTTTTTGGAGGCAAAAAACCCCTCTGTGCTCATAGTTCTCCTGTGGCCTTATGTCCTCTTGTGTCCAGTTGCTCAAGGTTATGAAACAGGCTAATTCTGATCTACAGTAGCAAAGAAATCCATCAGCACCAAGATTGGCAAGTGTTATTCAATGCATGAAGATGCTACTGAGGAGCGCTGACAGTAGAACATGACATAAACCCACAACACCTTCATAGTGGCTCATCTGAGGGTTTTGCAAAGGATGATCAGGTCTTTCTTCACATAACACTGCTTAAGATGAGCAGAGAGAAAACTTGTTCCACTTTGTCTACAGGTGGCAGCAAAATCAACTTAAACTTTCTCTCACAAGCTTTAAGAGTTAATGTGACCTATCTGGATCTTTATCCAGATAAGCAGGTAGAACCAGGAAACCAAAGAAAAGGGGTTAATCAGGGTGTCTGTGAGGTGTGGTCAGTGGCACCACCAAGATGAGAATTCATTGTACGCACAATAACCATTCCAGCACATGAATCACACCTCTAGGACGAGAGCGCACCTACAAACAGACGCACAGAGAGAGAGAGAGAGAGAGAGAGAGAGAGAAAGAGAGAGACTTACGCTGCAAGTACTGAAAAAAAAACTCAGATTAACCACAAGCAACTAGAAAACTGCCCCTTAAAACAACAGACAGCTTTTAGAGCAGCAAAGAGAAGAGCAGCGAGAGTTACAAGAGAAATTGCACCAGTTACAAGAAATGCATCTGTCAACATAAGTAATGAAAAGCCAGAGGATGGAAAAAATCATAGAACTGCACTGCCATCCTGCATGTAGGACCCATGTTTTATGAACATTGCTTTTCCACTCATATGTTATATGTCTGATGTTTTAAACTTGCGCCTGCTCATCCCTGGCATAAAAAGTCACACCATGTCATAACATAAGAGCAGCATTAGTCCAGCTGGTGCACAGCGTTTAACTTTAAACTTCTAACTCTCTTCAGACATAACCCTAAAATCAGCTGGTGTGCTCAGCTCAGGACAGGACGATGAGATTATGTGCATAACTGTCAACCAACACATCTCTGTTTGGATTCAATACTATGGACACTGCGCCAACACACAGGCAAATGGGCCCACAAACACACACACAACCAATAGACTGCTTACACAGTTCACAGCACACATGCCCATGTTAGTAGCTGCGGGACTTACATTAATCATATCTATACCAAAAAAAGACAGCAGAAAGGCTGGAACTACAGGCCTGCACAGCTCACATGGCAGAATACATGCGCTTCAGGTGTAACTGAATGATCTGCTGACAGCTTGTTTTTATTTTATAATAAAGCTATAAATGCACCCAAAAGTAATGATAGTCAGGGCAAATGAGTTGCTCATGTTAGGCATGGCGGCCAAATTTATAATTAAAACATAGTCTAACCTCATAGCAATATGTGACACTTTGACATGGATGTCTGTTTCTCTCAGGGCTGTCGCATTAGTCCTACTTCGACTTGGGTACCCAGTGGTAGCAGCCTGCTCGCGGATGTTGCTAACTCTTCATCTCAGCTCTCAGGTGAGCAGTAACTCAGTGTCTGCAGGTGCATCAGCTGTTGTTTCAGTGTTGGACCGCTGCTGCTGATGTCTGGGTCACAGCTGTTTTTATCTTTTGCCTTTAAAAATGTTCGTTTGTCAATCTGTTAGCTGAAATTAACTCTCGCTGCTAATGCTAACTTTGAAAGTAGTGCTTGATTGTTGGTGATTGGTGGGGTGTTTGACGATATGATGCTTGTGCGCACAAGTCAGGATGTGACGACTGTTAGTTTAGCCTGCCTACCCATAGTCTGCAACATACAGTCACACAGTCAGTAACCTATAACTCTACACAGTAGAAAACTAACACGCAATTTTACTTTTACACACACTCGCTGGCAGCGTCATGACATTTGTGAGAGGATGCAGCACAGACTGCAACTCATGAACAGGAAGAGGAGAGATACTGAACTAAACTACGGTCAGCAGTGGGTCACACTTTTGTTTTCATTAAAAAATAGTATATACCGGCAAAAAAATGTATGTACAGTGCATATAGGACTACGGCTGGTGGCATCACTGGGTGTGGTGTCTAAAGCTACTTAGAGTGGTATGTGTAGAAACCTGTTACCCAGGTTATACCTGATCATTAATGCAAACACTTGTTTGTTTTTTTTTTACTGCCCCTTTGAAAGATGAAGAGGTCAAATGAGGAGACGACCACAAATCATCTGTTTGTACTGTGAGATTGTTTCTTTGAATGGTACAATGTAAGAAATACGATGTGTCTGTCTGCATCTCCGCTGATGAAAGCTGATAGGATTACGTTCTCCGGGTGATTGGTTTGAATGTTTGCTTCCTTCGCTGACCTTGAATGCTCTTCCGCCAGACTGACGTGAGCGGGCCAGCAACTGTTATAACTGTGATTTCTAAAAGTGTATTTTTCTTCTGCTTTTGATATCTAAAAAAAGCACCTGCAATCTCTCTTCTCAGTGTTTCTAAGCTGCTTTGGCTTATTCAGTCGTATATTTCAAAGAACTCCCCATGGAGGCCTGTCTGCTCTGTGTTGTACAATAAAAGCAGTTTATCTCATATGTCTAACGTCATGTTTTAACGTGTTACACCCTCAAATCTAAAATAGAAATTGGTCTAATGCTTTCTGAACATTGTTCACCTGGTAGGAGGTCGCACTTAGAGAATGACGTCTTCTGCATTCAAAGACAATGGAAGAGGCCCTGGAGCATTGGATTTTGTTTATAAGGTAAAAATTATTAATAGTCTACAAAGTAATAACTTTTTCTTAACATTGCTTTTCTGCAGTATCACGTTTAACAAGTTACAAACACAAAATAATAACAAACAGACCAATAGATCCTGGGTCACAGAGCAGAAAGATGTAGTAAAACCTGATCCTCTACTTCAGTCAGGAACACCCTCATCATACATTCAACCATTTTATTGTGAAATTGATACTCAGTTTTACTTGGCAGAGAAGGCTCTGCTCAAAAGATGCTCCCTGGATTAGTCAAGCAGCTTGCTATGACGTTCCAGGAAGAGCATAACCAGGAACCGTCATGTAGATGTATACGTACTGAATATAATAAAATTAGTTCAAAAACAATTAATCTATAGTAGCATGAATCTCAATATGAGGATGCAACAAGCTGTATGCTATAAAGGAGGAGGCTGGGGTGGAGGAGGTGAAGCTTTGTGAGCAGCAGCAGCAGTGTGGTGTATCAGTATTAGTGCAAGCAGGGATTCATGCATAGTATGTCATATTTAAATACTAACACAGGATTACATCAAAAACTCACACTTAGGACCCTTGAAACCAAAATGGGTCACTGCAGAAAAAGTGCAAAAAAAAAAAAAAAAAAACATATGAATTTACATTGTTTTTCCTTTTTAACAGCTTATTTTTTTTTAAATATTTCATATATTAAAGAACCCAATTAGCCTCAAGGCTCCTCGATGCACAATGGCCTCCCTTTGACTGATTGTACATCAGTTAATTTGTTTTCAGCAATAGAAAAAGAAGATTTAACTATTATGTCTTGAGTTTTATCTTTTGGGGAGACTTTTTATCTTTTACTCCACTACATTTCTATAAACCCTCTCGTTACCTTCTCTCTGAAACCAGCTGACGACTTTTTTCCCCACAGACTGATTAGTGAGATAAACTCTGTTTGTGTGGTTTGTCTGTATGGAGTTGCCATACCTGTATTACATCATGCACACTCAGGTCATAGTTAGTTAGTCAGGGTGAGGATGCAAATGATGGCTACGGCAGCGCAAACAGAGAATTTCTCACCTGTTGTTATAACAAATACAGAGCTGGTAGTCTCTTGAATCTTTCTGTGTGTCCTTTTAGTTTTAAATGTTAAAATGCATATTCAAACCAGCAGGATAATAGCTAGTTTTTCAAGATAACAGGACAAAATCCTGTAACATTATGATGTGTGAAAGGTTCAAAATGACAGCTGAAGGTAAATAAATCAACTCGAGTGTTCAAATGTAATTTTAAGATTTGCACTTTTTAGGATGTAGAATTATTTTCAGCCTTTTGTTCATTGTATAACTTACTAGTAGTTGTAGTTTCACTGTTCATTGAGATTATTTGTTGTGCTCCACTGAAAATTGCAGTGAAAACATATTGACTCAATGAGGATGACTTTATACCACATTCATCAGGTTATGCTGCCACATCTGAGGTCTACTGCATTGCTTTACCAGCACTGGTTAAAAAATTAGAAATGTTTAAAAAAATAAAAAATAAAACTTAGCATATCAAAATGAATGTCTTTGACTTCACTTTGGCAATACACTCTGAGATTGTGTTAAAGAGTACTTTGAATACTTAACTATTTTTAAATCAAGCACTCCAGTATTTTAACTCCAGAAAAAAATAATCTGAGCTACTTCCCCATGTATTGGAGTAAAATTGGACTAGGAGTATCTATACTTTGACTCAAGCACTGAAGCTGACTTCTGCTTCCTCCACTGCTGTTAGTGACTTTCACCAGAACTTTACAGAAAGTATCATTACTGTATGCAAAGTTTACAAAAGGTCACCCTGGAGACAAAGGAGATGATTTAAGGTCATTCTTTAATGCTGAAGATGTGTTTATATATCAAACAAATCTTCATTCAAAAATCCAACAGATTTAAACAGATTCTGCATAAATGTAAACACTGAATCTGTCAATAACAAAAGATTCTGGGAGTGTTGAGATTTCTGTTTGTAGTTTAAATGCACTGTAACAGTTTTGGCTTTATGCAGGAAATGGAGAACTTTTTAACTCAAGGAGAATTCAAAAGTAGGTCTGCATCAGCTGTCTGACATTGGTATAGTTTTTTAAATTAATCTCTAAAACAAACAGTACGATATAAAAGGAGCTAACACTCATCTGTGTTTGTTCTCTCTCTACTCTGACTCAGCTGTATCCTCTAAAGTTGCTGCTAGAAATCCAAACAATGACAACGATACAAGAGCCTATTAGTCAGAAAATCCTTTATTTGCTTAAGGGAGCACTTGCTGACAAGAAGCCCTGACAAACACGTCTGATGCTCCCAGAGGCTTCTTCCCTGTAAAGCTTTCTGGTGTGTCAGGTTAAGTATGTACGCTGGTCAAGTATCCAAAAATGCTGCCTGCTGCAAACAGTGCTGCACTTTAATAATGATGTACTTACTAGTGCTGTCAAACAATGAAGATGATTAAATGAATCATAATTATCTAGATTATTTTCTGCACTTAACTGCAGTTTATATCCTTTAATGTCGTATCTTTAAATTTCAAAATGTGCATTCTGAACTGTTTTTGTTTGGCTCAGACTACACAAATTCAGACAGATTTCAGCCCAACTGCAATAATAAATAATAATAATAAACTTTATTTCCATAGTACCTTTAAAAACAGGGGTTTACAAAGTTCTTTGACAATAAGCAGAATAATAATGACGACAAAACGTCAAACACAACAGCAAACATCACAAGAAAGACAAAACCCCAACAACAGAAGAACCCATGGAAGACTCTGCCAGCAATGAAACTCAACATCATAAACCCAGTAGAACATTAAAAACACGAGAACGATGTCAAGTTAGCAAGACATTATAAAAAGTCTGATATGTAAGCTTCCAGAGTAAAAGTGAAGACCAAGAATAAAAACCCAGAATAACCTAGACCAATCCAGGCAACACAGGAACCAATTACATGAAAAGAGACCTGAGGACCAGAAATGTAAAAGCATTTAAAATATAAGGAATAGACGGAAAGGAATAGAGGTGTAAATGGGAAGAAGAAGAATAAAACAATTAAAATGTGTAGAGATTAATAAGTTATAATGCAAATATTTAAAATTCTAGACAGTAAAAGATATTAATCATAATCAAAATAATGATAACAGTCAGGTAAGACTGATATTGCTGCAAAAAGAGGGGGACACAATAAAAGTCGGGGTGGGGGGGCTCTTAAATCTTAATAGAAGTAGAGATATTGAATAAGCATCAATAAGAACAAGAGCAGACAGGCTTTAAGGTCAGATTTGACAGAGAAGTAGATCTAAGAGAGAAAAGTGTTAAAAAAAAAAAACGGGAGGCAGTAAAAGACAGAAAACGACATCACATAAAAGCAAGTCTATAAAAATGAGTTTAAGAAGTGATTTAAAAGATGTCACTGATTCAGCATGCCTTATCTCCTCAGGCAGGTCATTCCAAAGTTTAAGCGCCCTGACAGAGAAGGCCCTGTAACCTTTAGTCTTAAGCCTTGAAACGACCAGGAGGCCCCCGCCTGAGGATCTAAGGCTGCGGCCTGGCTCATAAGGGGTTAAACATTTTGTTAGGAAGTTTGGAGCCAGGCCTTTAAGTGCTTTGAAAGTAATGAGTAAAATCTTAAAATCAATTGTAAAACTTACAGGGAGCCAGCGCAGGGATGCTAAAATGGGGTTGATGTGATGTCATCTGTTTAAACCATAATTATAACTTTTTATCTCATAATTATGACTTTTTAACTCATAATTTCAACATTTTATCTCATAATTATGACTTTTTTCCTCATAACTTTGACCTTTTCATCTCATAGATTTGACTTTTTATCTCATTAATATGACTTAGGATCCGGAAGTCAATAACACAAGATGCAGATGACTTTTGACCTGTCTACTGAGCCCTCTGTGAGTTTTTAAAGTGAGTTGAAACATCAAGGAGCAGTGGTGGACTCATTTACATCACTGTTGCTGCAGGGAGACGATGCAGTGGCTTAACCAGAGTGTGCTGAAAGAGACAGGAAAGCATGTGATTTTTTTTAGAATTGCACATGAATTATGACCCTTATTGCAACAGTAGTGACGGTCCTGGTATTCACCCAAGAAGTATGTGCTATCCAAAGAGCAGAAAGCAACACGTTGCAGTTGAATACAAATTTATCTAAAAGATGGCCCAAGACCTTTGTCAAAGCTCTCTGTCTTCTCAGGAGATTTATTCTCTTCTTTTACCCTTCCCTTGGTCGTTCTCTTTTCCACGATACTGAAACCTCAACCACAGACCATACAGAACAGTAAATATTCATATTAACAGCTGAATAAAAATGTTGATTTTTCCATGCCATTCTAATCTAGGTGACTTTGTTGATTAGGTTTACTTCCTTTGAATCCTCAATGTACACTACTGGAAACCAGATCAAGAGGAAGAGTAAAATGCATGAAGAGAGTTGATTTTCATGATTCTGAGTGAAGGCTTTAGACTCAGATGTGTGAAACCTGACTTAACTTTTATTCTGAGTTCTGCATTCTCTCCCATCGTTGTCTCTTTTTCATAGTCTGTTTTTGTCGTGCTGCTGCTGCTGACTGCTCCCAGCATCTGTAACCCCCCCCCCACATCAGGACCAGTGACACCTCTCCTCCTCTCAGCTGGACACACACCCTGTCTGCTGCCCTCGTTTCTCTCCCCCTCCTCCTCGTCAAACGTATTATTTCAGGCTGATCGGTTCAGCTTTGCAGTCAGTGTCTCTCTGAGCTCACAGTGGGCTCGTCCTTTCCATCTCTCTGTCCACTATTTTTCCTCTGAGCGCTTTCAGACCCCGCAGCTCCAGCTGGGCTTCAGCCCCACCAACCTATCCACCATGCGGTCTCTGCTGGAGAGCAGCTGGATGAAGTTTGGACCAGCTGGCCGGGACTCTTTGGACTGGTCGCCTGGACCCTCTGCTCTGCCCTCCACTGATAGACAGGCATCGGTGAGCTGGGACTATTTAACTTCTCTGTGAATAATCTACCAACCTAGAGAATGAAACGGTTTCTAGAGGCACTAGTAGCATCAGGATATACATTCAAACCACAAATAAAAACTTTTAGTACCTTGTCAAAGTTTAAAGAGAAAGAGAGCCTCAAATTAAAGCAACTTTTGACTTTTATAACAATGTCATGATATAAAGTTTTGTCAAATACCAGAAAAAGTCTTTCCCTGACTGGATAGTGGTATAATTAACATGATTCAGGTTTTTAAATCTAAAGTCACATTTTGAATGTTTCTCTTTTGAATTCAAGCGTAAGTAAATTTATCTTTTTCCTTTTTTTAAGTTGCATCATAAATTGAATCTGTTACAGTGTATAGTGTTTTCTCCATCACTGTTCCTTTTCTTAATTCTAAATTTGAATTTTTGAACCCCCAAAAATCTTGAACCTTTGTTACTTCTTTATTTGGACTATGCAATCTTTGTCCTGGATCTGATGATAGACCATTATAACCAAACCACATAACTTTTAATGGCAGAAAATAACAACACTTGTTGTCTGTACTGCCTCTGTATAAAACTCCTGTTTAATATATCACCCAAGTCTGTGTTAGAGCTGTATAGCCAACTTTATTCCATCATAATCTCAATTTTTACACACATTTTTGTAATTTATTTTTATTTTGGCTATAGTAATGCTAGCAGCACCCCTGGATCATTTTTGACCAACCAATACAATACATTTCTTTGTAACACCGCCTTAGTTGATATAAGAAGTGTTAATCTTAAAGAGTATTTTCACTGGATGGTAAGGAACCATTCATGTTGCTTTTAGGCAATTAGATTGAACAAGTAATTCATTATAAAAAAAAATTTAAAACTTTGAAAATGGGTCAAAATCAACACCAGGACAATATAAAGGTTGGTCAAAACACACACAAATACACATAAATATCTAAGAGATCCAGTCCTATCAAAAGCATAATAATGGTACACATACAAAACTCAAAAACATGATTCCTACTGCGCAGCAAAATGTCTTATTTCCCTTATTTAAGTAGCAGGGACTCTTCATGTATCAAATTTGACCCCCTTATGCTGCATTAAAAATAATTTAATTTGTTTTAGAGCCTCAATAAAGCATATGTGGAGAAGTTTAAAATAAGGCGCGTGCTGTTCCCTGGTTGCGCTCCAAACGCTGAGTACAGATTAATCCATGAAGAGCAGCCAAATAGATGTTTGGGAGTAACAGCACCCTCTGCTGGCCAGATGTTATGTCCTAAAATAAACCATTAAACTGAATTGCATTTTTAACTGACAGTGTTTTTTCTTTGTTTTAATGTGATAATATACACCATCAGCAGTTTGGTTTTAATGACTATTTAATCTTTCCTTGTCCCCATTAGTCACTATTAAAGGAGCAACTACCCTTCCTTGGGTCCACATAGGCAAACATTAAAAATCCAGATTGAAATGATAAAAGTCCAAACAGGAAACATATAGAATTTACAAAGATAACAGTATAATTATAGTGACAACAGAGACCAAGATGAAAAGGTCATCTCTGATTGGCTTTTATTAAACGTGGTCAGAGTACAGTCTGGATGTAATGTGTTCTCTGACTACAGTATCTACACATGGTACTAGACAGAAGATTACTAAAACCCTCTGAAATTGTAACCATATACGTATTTAGAATCAATTTCAGCCCTATTTGGATAGTCTGAGACATTAGATAATGCCAAACTGTTTTTAGAAACAGGTTTGACCTTGATATAACCTTGTAATTTGCAATGTCTCACTTCTTATGAAAAGGCATTTTGTGTTAAGAGTTTTGTAAGAAAAGGGGAAGAAACTGCATATTTGCTGTGCTTGTTCAATTATATTTGTTAAGAAAAGCAACAAATGCGGTGATGTCTGCAGGGAATTAAACTTGAGCTGAGCTCTAACCTGCCGCTCATCATCCAATCTCCTGGCAAGTATCCTCCCAATCTGGCGGCCTATTCAAGGTGCAAGATTTTCTCTCCGCTCTGCCCTGCTTTGATTCAGTCCTGCATTCTTGCTTTCATTCCTACGGGGGGGTTTGACCTCCAAAGACCATACATGTATTACAATTTGGCTTTGCTTTTACATAGTAATAACTTCTGCCATCAGAATTTTTGAGATAGTTACCCTGAATGCCCACTGAAGTAATTTGCTTAAAACGTTGAGAGAATTTGCTGTTTGATGAATTCAGGGGATTTGTTTTGAAATTTTCAAGTAATTTCATTTACATTTAGGGGAAATGTTTTTACATTTACATTAAATACAGAGAGTTTCACTGGAAGTTTTGAGGAAATTTGCCCTGATTTTGGGGCTGTTTTCTTTGGAATTTTTTTGGATGTTTGGGGAAATTTGTCTGGAACTTTTTGGGTCTTTTTATTAAGTTGTGACATTTACTTCAGAATTTGAAGATTGGGAATTTGGGGGTGGTGGGCAGTCTTTAGATTTTTAAAGATTTTTCATGGAAATTTTAGATCACTTTTTTTGAGAGGGTGGTCGAATGTTTGTGTTATTTAAATGGAATTTGGGTCTTCATTTGTAAATTTGGGGGAATTTACTAAGACATTTTTGAGGTATTTTTGCTGGATGCTTTCAAAATATGTTTATGGATTTTCACAAAAACTTAAGTTAATTTACTTCAGTTTTTTTGGGAATGTGTGTGGATTTGGAAAGGATCATTTCCATGAGCTTCCTGTTCAAATACAAGACTGATGTTTTAATTATTCAGGTCCTACTTGTTCCAAATAAGTGGGAGAAACTCAGAATCCGTTCCAAACTAAAGCTCAGGTCATAGGAGGTTAAGGTGCAATCTCATCACTCCTCTCATTCTGCACATAGAATAAATCTGCCAGGAATGATAAAGTCAGATCCTAGATGCCAAACACAAGCATACATGTTCTAAACAACTGTGACCATCTGACATGAACTCGTTCTTTTACTCTGACTCACAGGGACAGAGCTCAGGCGAGGCCATCATCAGCGCTGGAGCCATCACCTACATCTCTCTGGCAATCATCTCCATCCTTCTCCTCTTCCTCAGTGCCCTTGGTTTTCTGATTTGGCGTCGCAAGCGCGGCTTCAGCCTCAATGGCAAGCTGGGATTGGCCAATGTGATCGCCTTGGAGGATCTGCAGGACCCAGAGAGGAACTGCGAGCTGCTGTCCTCCATCAGACGCAGCAGGAGGGAGCACCAGCTTCCCAGCTCTAGCTCCGAGCAGGACGTGACAGACGGAGTGTTCCTCATGGTCTACCTGCCCTCACCGTACGAACAGACGCTCACCAGGATCGCCAGGGCTGCCAGCATGTCCAGCTCCAAAGACGTGGAGCTGCTGCCACCGAGTCCTGGACCAGAGACGGGCAGAAGTGGTGATGAGGATAGGATGAAGCTGAAGGACAAGGCAATCACAGAGGAGGAAATCAAGGGCTGAATCGAGAAAAGAAACAACAGAATTTTTATGGAAAAAAATTCCTTGATCTTGAAAGATCTAGAAACATGGAGAAAAACATTTGAAAGAAGAGATTATGACCAACTCTGTGGTTTGTTTGGTTTGGATTAATAAACAGTTGATCTGTCTTCAAACTGAGAGATTTTCTTCAAAGAGACAGTTCAAGCCACTGAAGACTACACAGAATGAAAGTTTTCATTCCTTTGGTGTCCTTCTCCTGACAATGAAGGTATTTTGAAGAATTTGAACCTCTGATAATCAGCTCACAAGACAGTCAACCAAGCCTGCCTGTACCCTGCTGCTCCTGTATCATCCTGTGGCATGAATCATTTAAACATGACTGAAGTAGGTACACAGTGGACTGAAGTCTGTATTTCAATCCTCTGAAATATATTCGATTGGTTTGTCCACAGAATGTAAATCGTGTACATCTGAGCTGGAATCAATCTATTTTTTAACAAAGTGTAGTAAATCTGTAGCACACCCTACACTTCCTTAACAAGATGTATTTCCCCTGTTTCACAGTTACTAATGGAAACAGAAGGCTATATTTTGTAATACTTATATTTGTATTTAATACGCTACTTTTTGTCTCATTTTGACCTCTGGCTACAATGGCTGACAATAAAGTGGATAACTGTGATTTGTTCAGTTCTATGTCTTTGTTGTTCAACCATAAATTCTACATATCTAACATTTCACCAAGCAAACATAATTGTGTATACGTACTCCTGAGGATGAAGAGCTGGCAGCCTGTCAGTCGGAAAACTAGCAGCACTTCCAATGAGTCCAGGAAACTTCTTCATCCATGTTGTACCCTCATTAATGTCAAAGTGAAAACAGATTTCTACAAAGCAATGACAGCACTGGGTCTGTGTAGATAGGTTTCAATCAGGCTTGCGGACACATGAATTTTACTCCCTTGTTCTTTGCAAAACTGCTCAAGCTGTGTCAGGTTGCAGGGGAATTCACAGTGGAGATGGTGCGTTAGTGGTGATGCCATATTTAGCGTCTTGTCTGATGACCAAAACACACCATTTTTGGTCTCATCAGACCAAAGAACTGTCTTCCACCTGACCATGGAGTCTCCCACATGTCTTCTAGTGAACTCTTGTGGAGATTTAATGCAAGTTTTCTTCAACAGTGTCGTTCTCTTTGCCACTCTCCTATAAAGCTTTGACTGGTGAAGAACCCGGGCAACAGCTGTTGTGTGCAGAGTCTCACCATTCTCAGCTGCTGAAGCTTGTAACTCCTCAGAGTAGTCATAGGTGTCATGGTGGCCTCTCTCACTAGTCTTCTTCTGATCTAGGCAGATTTACACATGTGCCATTGTCCTTTCATTTCTTAATGATGGATTTAAATGAACTTCGCTGGATTTTCTGTGCCTAGGGACTTTTTTGTATCCATTCCTGACTTATACTTTTCAATAACTTTTTCACTGAGTTGCTTGGAGTGTTCTTTTGTCTTCATGGTGTAATGGTAGCCAGGAAAACTGATTAACCAGTGACTGGAGCTGCAGACACAGGTGTCTTTATACTATTATCAGTTGAAACTCATTCACAGCACTCAGGTGATCCCCATTTAACTGACTGTGAGACACCAAATTTCTGTACTTATTTATCCACGGAGTTAAAAGGTTGTCTTCAAAACAGTTTTTAATTGAAATGGTGAAATCTGGGAGGTATAGCTTAATATGGAAAGCCCCCCCAGCTCTCTTTCTTTCTTTGTAAATTAGGAAATTTTATTTTAGGGCATCTGCCTTTTCTTAAAAAAAAAAAAAAAAAAAAAAATGTAACAATGATACTATGTTTTTTTTTTTTCTCAGTAGCTCAGAGGAGGACTTTAAGGAATCATATAACCACAAAAATGTATCCTGGGAAGCACAATTATTTTGTTTATAGATATTCTGCCAGAAAGAAAAAAGTGGTAAGTACTGTCATCTATCCAAGTTGAGTTTAATCATATTAAATGTACGTATTTGTATAATTTTTTGACACTGTTTAATTAAGGCATGGACAGTTTTGGGGTACATTTTGAAACTGGTAATTTTACTAGTACTTGAGTATAATTTGGGGTAATTATTGCGCTTCTTTATATTGTAAAAAATACCAATTACTGAGAAAAATATATATTTGAAAAAACTAAAAGTTAAAATGAGGAGGTTGTAGCATTGCCTCTGACCGCACACGACTGTCAGTAGCACATAGCAACAGAATGATTCCATATTGTATGCCAAAATTTTAATTAAAGTAACTATATTTTTACTCAAGTAGATTTATTGGCCTTTAATTTTACTATTACTTAAGTAAATTCTAACCAAAGTAACTGTATTTTTACTTGAGTACAACTGTCTTGTAGTATTTCCTACTCTGTAACTAAGGGTGTAGGGACTTTACACCAGAACATGATGTAGCTGAAGACACAGGCCACAGGGCAACTCCACCTCTGTATGATCTGAAATGAACGCTCTATACATATAGTCTTTTTGTTCTTACTCAGTATCATTTCATTCAGGGATTTTGATTTTGTTATTTTGTTTTGCTGTTATGCAACTCCACACCCACAGCAGTGTATGGGAATGTTGCTTCACAGGCTTTGAGGTACCTCTAAAGAAGATTCCTGAAATGTGGAGCAATGAGCACTATTATGTCAAACATGTAATCATGTCAAACACAGATTCACCCTGGGGCGATGGCCTTTCCCTCACTGTCTGTCATGTGTACAGTGAGCTATAGATCTTCTCCAGAGGGCAAATGTTGCCCTGCTGTGACTCCTCTGAGGTAAGAATCATGCCATAGAGGTTTCTTGTCACAACCTTGCTTAAGGTGGTGTCGATTAAGAATTTAAACCTTCTGTTCAGTGCTGTATAATTCTAGATATTATGTTTTCTGCACTATGTGCTTTGGTCCAATGCAAAAATACTACTCTGAGAGTTTTACAGCACCTTTGATGCACAATTGTTGTTTGAGGTTTTTAGAAAAACAAAATAAGATCAAATTAATAAACCAGGGAGAGGACCAAAATTCAGATTATAATTACATACTGTACATTCAGCAGTTTTAGATGCAAGCCAAGGAGGAAAATGAGACAAACAAGAGTCATGCCAGGGAACAATACTCAACAAGACATGAACCCAAAGTCAAAAATAACAGCTCAAATTAGAAATATTCAGGTCAGGCTGTAAAGCAGTCACAGATTTAGGTCAAAGGAGGAAACAGGTTAACATGCTGGTATAGGTTATCAGTGACAAACACAGGAATGTTACTGTCTCATAAGGAACAAGTATGCACCAGTGTATTAAAGGAACTGGTGGTGGATTGAGTTGCAAGGGAAGACATGGGAAGATGGAGAAGGGGGTAAAATCTGGTGAAATCTGCTGGAAAGGTGAAGTATTCATAAAAAGGACCAGGGTTTGGTATGGACCTGGGAGAGATGAAAGCGTGGCTGCAAAGGAGGAGGAGGAGGGAGAGTAACTGTTATGTAAGTAGGGCATGAGACAGCAATGTCTTTACTGACGGTATTCTTATTCAACCGTGTCTGTTTTGTTTGGCGATGGTTTCCTTAAAGAGGGCTGAGGGCTGTTGTTAAACTGTGGGAGGACCATCATGCTACATCAATCGCTATGTTGATTATCTGGTCCAGCCAATACCATTTTGATGCCCTAGTTGAGATAAAGCACCTCATCTTCATCCAGGAGAAACAAACAATGCTCACTCTTGATGGAGGTTTTTTCTGCAACAGTGTAATTTTTCATATGATGCAAGATAAAATGCACAACACAGTTTCAGCAAAGACCTGAATATAATTTTACTTTCAACACTGTGCAAAGATATGTCAACATCATTGGACCTATTGGGGCATATCTGTGATTTTTAATATGAAAAGCTGGGTTTGGTGCTATTAAAAACACTCTGAACTCTTTTCATTACAGATCATTTTTAAATGTGTAGACCAACCCAGATTTACTTTACAGCTAATTTCATGGAAAACTCTTCGTCAAAATTAGGATTTTCTGTGCATTTCTGTTACCTACCTGTTAACTGTACTATCATTGCACTGATATTTTTTATTATACTTTTATTATTCACTTAAAAACACACAATACTCATTCTCAGCTATTGTCTTTCCTTCCTTCCACTATCCCAGGCTGCTGTTACATGTAAATGGGTCATTATATCTCTAGTTTTAGATATCTTAGTAACAAATACTCCGTTTTGTGCTGACAATCAGGTGCCTGATTGGCACCAGATAGTCAGCACCTGTGAGCATAGGTGATCAGTAGGTGTCTGCTCCAAGAATCAGTATGCCCTGTTTGACTGATCTGGATAGGGCCTGTGTCATAGGGTAACTTCAAACTGGGGTTACACTAAAAAACCAAGTTGCAGCATTTTATGGAGTGAGCTATAGTACCCAAGCAGATGACACCTCAAGAAGATGGTTTTCTCCCTTTTTCAGCATTTAAGAACCGTAGGCTGTCTTCTACAGATTTACAGTCAAGGTTTTCAGGACAATATGGCCGATGGCTCTCTGCCCAGACAATCCAGAACAGACTGCACACAGCAAGTCTATGGTCTCATAGAACTGCCAGGAGGCCTGCCATAACTGCCTTTCACCATCAGGCCCGTTTGCACTGGTGTTGGTAACACATGCACGAGAATCTGAACATGGGGAGGAAAAATTAGGCTTGTCATCATTGGAAACAATCTCAATGTAGAGATATCGAGATGAGATTCTGCAACCAGCAACCCTCCACAGTCTGGGACCAAACCTCCAAGATGACAACACTCGCTCCCACATAGCGAGGTTTAGGAGAAACTACCTCCAGAATTTGGGAGTGGAGAGGATGGAATGTCCTGCCAGCAGTCCTGACCTCAACCCCACTGAACACTTGTGGGATCATCTTAGACGCGCTGTTTGTGCCAGAGTGACCAACACAACCACGTTGGCTGACTTGTAACAAATGCTGGTTGAAGAATGGGATGCCATCCCACAGCAGTGTGTGACCAGGCTGGTGACCAGCATGAGGAGGAGGAGCACAGGCTGTTGGGGCTGTGAATGGTTATGTGCCAAACAAGAGTCGATGGCAGAATAACCTGTTTAACATTGGCAGAGAAGATATGGCAAATATTTCATAGGTGCAACCCATGTACTCAGCTCTGCTGCTCATCCAACAAATGCATGTCCCTTACAAATGTGGCATCATTCAAAAGGAAATAAACAGGCTTTCCAGCTGTATAAGATGTGTTGCCAAGAAACATTGTTATGACAAAGAAATAATCTACCAAACACAGATTTCCTTACTTTTTGTTCTTTGATCATTAGCATTGTGCTGCTATATGAACCTATTATGAAGTATTTCTCTTGTGCCAAAGGGTGGAATGCCCGAAAGCATCCTGGGATAATTCTGCAGATTAAAAATACTTTAAATGATTGAGTGCTGTTTTACAACTGTCTATTGTCCAGTCTTACAGTTTTATTGGTTTATGTTTGGGGCTGATGCCGGAAACCCCTGGTGCCAGGTCTGGTGCTCAAGATCTTTTTTGATAGCCCTTTGGATAGACTAGTAATCCTTGAAAAAAACTACAACTTTTTGAAAATGTTCATCTGTCACATTAATTCCCCAGTTTCTATGCCCCCCCATTATGTCACAAAATGTCTACTCAAACTTGAAGAAAACATTCTTTTTGAATTTCGATTTTGCTTAGGAGGTTTCCTTACTTAGAGAAACAACCCAGACGTATTTTAGTGTTGGCCATAATAAGGGCTGTTTGAATTTTCTAAATGATAAGGAAAGAAGCTTTATTGATTCCTTTATTATCTTATATCTTTCAGCAGCATAGGACTCACAGGACTGTCCTTTACTAAAGGAGAAAGGAACAGACGACCCAAAATTCTTTTCATCAAATTAATTTTGAGTGATGGGCCAACTATATCATCTCACACATGATAACTATATCTTTACTTTAAGTTCATTCTGATTGGCTGGCCCAGGTTTCACATCTGAAAAACACTACCACCTACGGGTTTGGCATGCTTAGAGCAGCATTTAACGTTGGATTTGCCGGTTACGTGTGGACGAGGGTTTTTTTTTTTTTTTTGTAAACGATCAGGTGTGGATTAAAGTATTTTTAAAAACGAATGAAGGGGGATATTTGTTTTAGAAAATACCCAGCTACGTGTGTACAAGGCCTCAGACTCTGCCAGATTGTTCTTAGCCCTCATGCAAGACTTTCCAGCACTCTCCATAGGATGGACTTGGTACCGACCCTGCCTCTGAACCTCGTCTTTGCCCCGGAAAAACACCTAAGCCTTCTGTCCCTGACCTCAAGTTTTTGCCTCTGTGGATTGGATTCTAATTGAACTAATTGAATAGCCCTGCCTAAGAGCATGTAGCGCCCTAGGCAACTGCCCTTATGATTACAACAGAATGAGAGATTTTACATTTTTCTTTCATGTGATTCACTAGAGGTCAAGCCTCTTATAATCTGTAAATTTGTCTGTCCTGCTGGTCAGTCCTCTGGTCTATTACTACTAGATCGTCAGCTATATTTAACACACTGTCTGAGCTTGAAACTTCAAGATCTAACCGGCACAGATTCATGTTCCTCCTCTCAGAGAGATCTTTAGAGTATTTTGGGAGGGAAAAGAGTCCTTACTGCTCAGCACAGGTGTGCTTCAAGGGTTTCTTTATACATCCTCTCATTTGGTGCAATCATCTGCTCCCATGGTTTGTCATATCATGGCTTTGCAGATGATACTCAGCTCTTTCTGCCATTCCTGCCAGTTGTTATTTAAGAATTGGCATCTTGCTCCTAGTCAATAGTTTTGACTGCTCCCAGTCAAGGAGATTAAAAAATATTTTGGCAAGTGCCACAGTCATATCTTTTGTCACACCATGCCTCTTTCCATAGTTTTGTTTTTGTTGATAGTCCATTTTTATACCAGCTAGTCTGGATGTGAAGCGGCTTGTTGGAGTCAATGCATCACAACAATCATGATTGCACCACAGAATTAGCAGCAATCAGCTGCAAAAAAGAGCAAAGGCATGAGAAGCTTCAGTTTTAACATGTACAGTGCCATGAAAAGTATTTGCCCCCTTTCTGATCCCTGACGTTTTTGCATATTCATCACACTTAAATGTTTTGGATCACCAAACCAATTTTTATATCTCACAAAGACAACACAAGTAAATAGAAAATGCAATGTCTGAATGATTATTTAATTATTTAAGGGAGAAAAAAATCCAAACCTATCTGAGCCTTTGTGAAAAATTAATTGCCCCCCTTGTTAAATCATGAGTTAACTGTTATTAACTAAAATTCTTGTAAAGCTGAGTTCAATTTCACTGGCCACACCCAGGCCCAACTACCAGATTTGTTAAATCAAGAAATCACTTAAATAGAAGCTGTCAGACAAGACAAGATCTCAAAAGGAAACGCATCAAACCATGATCCAAAGGAAAAAAGTGATTGAAATCTATCAGTCTGGAAAAGGTTACAAAGCCATTTCCAAGGCTTTTGGACTCCAGCAAACCACACTTAGAGCCATTATCCACAAATGGAGAAAACTGGGAACAGTGGTGAACCTTCCCAGAAGTAGTGGGCCAACCAAAATCACTCCGAGAGTACAGTGACGACTCATCCAGGAGGTCACAGAAGAACCCAGAATGACATCCAAAGAACTGCAGGCCTCACTGGCCTCAGTTAAGGTCAGAGTTCATGACTCAACCAAAAGAAAGACACTGGGCAAAAATGGCATCATGGGAGAGTTCCAAGGCCAAAACCACGGCTGACAAAAAACCCCACAAAGGCTCGTCTCACATTTGCCAACAAACATCTTGATGATCCCCAAGACTTTTGAAGAAATATTCTGTGGACTGACGAGACAAAAGTTGAACGGTTGAATGGTCTGGGACTGCTTTGCTGCTTCAGGACCTGGACCACTTGCTGTGATTGATGGAACAATGAATTCTGCTGTCTACCAGAAAATCCTGAAAGACAACGTCTGGCCATCAGTATGTGCCCTCAAGCTCAAGTGCTCTTGGGTTTTGCAGCAGGACAACAACCCAAAATACACCAGCAAGTCCACCTCTGAATGGCTCAAAATAAACAAAATTAAGGTTCTGGAGTGGCCAAGTCAAAGTCCGGACTTAAATCAAACTGAGATGCTGTGGTGCGACCTTAAACGCACAATTCATGCTGGAAAACTCTCCAATATGGCTGAGTTAAAACAATTCTGTGAAGAAGAGTGGGCCAAAATACCTCCATAGCAATGCGAAAGACTCATCACCAGTTTTCACAAATGCTTGACTTCAAATATTGATGCCAAGGGTGGCACAACCAGCTATTAGGTTCAGAGGGCAATAACTTTGTCACATAGGGCCAGAAAGATTTGGATTATTTTCTCCCTTAGAAAATTAAATAATCATTCAGACACTGCATTTTTTATTTTTTGGGTTTGCCTTGTAAAAATATAAAATTGGTTTGATGGTCCAAAACATTTAAGTGTGATAAATATGCAAAAACGTCAGGAATCAGAAGGGGGGCAAATACTACATGCACAGATCTGCAATGACTTCTGCAGATGCATCAATAGATGCATGCAGAAATTCCCAAATGCGCGTACAGATCTGCAAATGAGTGTACAAATCTGCAAATGCGTGTACAGATCTGCAAATGCGTGAACATCTCTAAAAAAGATCTGTAAATTTGTACGAAGATCCGCAAATGTGTGCACAGATTTGTAAATGTGTAGACCAATTTGTAATAGTGGACTTAGGTCTAAACTGCTGCCTCTGAGCCTGCACTGAGGGCAACACAACCCAGTGCTTTAACACTTACAGATATCACGTGCAAGTTGTGCATGGCAGAGGTGTTGCAAAAGTCATGTGTGTGTGTGTGGGTGTGTGTGTGTGTGTGTGTGTGCAATGACCTTTTGAGAGACAGGCTTCGGCTGTAATTGATGTCTTGTGAGTGTTTTGACAACCACATTTATTGTAAGTCTACACATTTGCAGATTTGTTCATGCATTTGTGGATCTTTGTACAAATTTGTTACAGATTTGCACATCTTTGCACACATTTGCTGATCTGTACATGGATTTGCAGATTTGTGCACAGATCTGTGTACACATTTGTAAATAGTTTTGCAACAATAATAGTTTCATGGAGTACCACTGACCCAGGTTCAATTCCATTTCCCTCAAAATAGAGGAGTTAGGGGTACGGGTGAAAACACCCCCCTAAGAGCTGAGACGCCACTTGATTGCTGTTACCACACATTGCTGATAAATAGCTGCGTCATCAGAGGTGACAAGCCAGTAAAACCGGTGTGTTCACAAAGCAGTGCAAAAAAGTTACACTTAACAACTGGGTTCATTATAGTATTGTTGCGAATAGCGATGGCCACAACTGTTCCGAGTACTCAATTACTTGCAACCATAATTGCGCAAGTAATGTTTCATTATTGGCACACAGTGCACACACTATTTTAAGCAGCAATATTTTAACTGATTTTGGGTGATGTGTGCTAGAACTCTCCTAATTGAATATACTTGATAAGAAAGTTAGAAAATAACTAACGGTACACAATTATCATACCTGCCAGTCCCTCAAGGCAACCACCAATTAATTTCAGACTTGAACTAACCAAACATTTTCTCATAAAGCCTATCTGGGGCTTGGGTGACATGATAGCTACCCAGCAAACCTTTAGTTCAAATGGCTTTGATTGCTGGTTGATAAGCCTTAAATATCAGGTACATCCTTCCTTACCTGTCAGAGCATGCTGCACAACTCTTGACACGTTTCTGTACTATCACCCATTTACTACTGCAACTCCTTGCTGTCAGGTACCCCTGTATGCACACTCGACGCTTCTTCTGAGGAACTGGAACACATCAACAGAACTGATCTTACCTCAGCTAAAATTAGCACTTCACATAACTGTTCAGCTCCCTGGCATCAAATTCTAAACTCTGTTGGTTGCTTACAAAACAGCAACAACAACGGCCCCTGCTAACCTGTATATCAGGAGTGTGGTGATGCCTGCAGAAGTGGGTATACTCTTAATCTATGCCCCACATTTTTTTTCACATTTTTAGCCTCTGTTAACTACAGCTACTGCATATTAAGTTCAACTTAACAAAGGTCTTTTGTATTTGCACATTGACACCCCAACTTCTCCTGCTTAACTTTTAGGAATGATTATAAAATTTAATAAGGGAAGCAAGCTGATAAAATTAGCACCACAAGCTCCATTCACATCACTGGATTAACAGAGAACTGCAAAGCATGACCTGTTTTACTCTGTCTGATTGGCTGACCCTGAAAATCTAACCCTGCCAAACATGAAGACAATAAGAAGCGCAAAGCTATCAGAGGCAGAGTAAGGCAGGTGCCATCCCCATCCTATGGGAAAGAAATGAAGCATACTATTGAATGATGTAAATGTGCAAGAATTTAGGTTAGGTCTTTGGAGACTAAAAAAATAAGTGAGTATACTCTATATACCTGCACTACACCACTGCTGAACACCCTCATTAAGGTGTGCATTTCCCCTGCCTACTATGCTCTTCCTGTCCTACCCCCACAACAAGGACCCAAGTCAAAAAGCTTGACTCCTCTTCTTTGTTGTCCCTGGGGGTGAAAGGAATTACAGAGCTCCCCATGGTCTGAGTCCTATTTATGTGTTGTACTATCTCAGATGTAAGCAAGGCATAAGGCAGACAGTAGCCAATGTGTTTTAGGACATAGTTTGTGTTGGCGCCTAGCTCAGACTACTTTAACATGCATTTATGTAAGGACTGAATGATGATAGTTATGTAAATGCCCCTCCCCCAAACAAACCTTAAAGCTGACATAGGCCACTGAGACCGCAGAGAACCAAGAGTGAAATCAGCACTTTCTGAGTCGTCTGCCTAAACTTGCTTAAAGGCATAGGTCAGTTACTGTTGAGGGGCCCCAAGATGCCCTGGGCTGAGCTTTTATGGATAGGGACAAACATAAGCCAAAGGAATGCTGCACAAACAAGTGGCGGCTTTCAGTTTGATTTACGATGGTTTCAGGTTTTTCCAGCTGGTTTGAAACATAAAGGCATAATAATTACAGTGACATAAAATC
Organism: Cheilinus undulatus; assembly: GCF_018320785.1. NCBI lineage: Eukaryota > Metazoa > Chordata > Actinopteri > Labriformes > Labridae > Cheilinus > Cheilinus undulatus. The sequence continues at coordinate 12,930,568 of NC_054870.1, read as the reverse complement.
CACAGCTTGCCTTCATAAGAGGATATTTACTTTAAATCTTATTTGCAACAGGAAAGCAGAAAACAATCAAGTCAATTATCCTTGTTTTAAGACAGTACAAAAAAAGGAGACATCTTAAAGTGCAAGCTGTTTCTAGATCTGGGGGACCATTTAACCAGCTGCAAAGCTGACGCCATCTTAGCAGACGGAATTTTTGCTTTCCCTCATCAAACTCATCAAATACACAATCCAACAACTCCAAAACGCTCTCATGGACAAGTTGTGACCTGCACATTCACCACGCTATGAAATAATCACGGAACATTACGAGACAGAGATGTTTTAAAGCTAAATGCAAAGCCGGAACTACACTCCAGACATGGCTGCTGCACTGTGTCACTCCGCCCAGTGGTTTACTCAAGAAATAGTTCAGAGTATTTGCTTCATGTGTTGTAATGTTACATAATTATATGTTATTATTTCATAGCGTGGTGAATGTGCAGGTCACAACTTGTCCAGCGTTTTGGAGTTGTTGGATTGTGTATTCAATGAGTTTGATGAGGGAAAGCAAAAATTCCATCTGCTAACATAGCGTCAGCTGTACAGCTGGTATATCGGTCCCCCCAGATCTAGAAACAGCTTGAACCAAAAACTAAAAGAAACTAACCTATTACTAAGACTATAGGAATTATGGCAATGGGCGAATTTTCCAAAAATGTTGAAGTATCCCTTTAAAGAAGGTCTTTAGAAAAAGAGGAAGTCAATTACCTTTATTTAAAGACAGAAGAAAAACTTCAATGACGCAAGAACAAGTTTGCTATAAAAGACTGCGACTAATCGCAATTAACTACAGAAATCCTGAGATGAGTCATAATTGAAAAATGTCATCTTTTGACAGCCCTAAAAATTATTAGACCACCTGTCATTAAAATGAGACAACATAATTATTTTATAAATCTTAAAAAAAAATGTTATCGTTATATATTTGGCAAACACCCCCCCCCCCCCCCCCAAAACAATCAAATAGCCCTATTTCACACATAATGATTTTGTATGGCCTCCTTTAGCCTTGATAACAGCTTGCATTATTGCTGGCATTGTTTTATGTACTTTCCCACAGTCTCTTTTGTGAAGTTCCAAATCGTTTCCACTGTTCCCACCGGCTTGCTTTAGATAAAACTTTGGTGCGATCAATCTTTGAATATACTAAATCCCAAATTTGTCCAACAGGAGTCAAAAATGGACTTGAACTTGGCCAGTCCACCAGTTCCAGTACTCCAGATTCATTTTTCTTGGTCAGATATTATCTGCACAGCTTTAAAGTTTGCTTGGAGTCATAGTCTTGTTGGGTATTGAACCCACCACCAATCAGATTCAGTCCAGAAGGGATTCCATGATGCACTCAGATGTTGTGATTGATGTTCTTGTTCATGATACTGATGATTTTCACTAATTTTCCCAGGCCAGAATCTCCACCGTGTCTCACTGTGGGTTCTATGCATCTGGCATCAAAACGTTATCCAGCTTTTCTGCGGACATAAACATGACCAAAGAGTTCAAACTGTATGGTGTAACGGTGCTGTCCCTTCTGTCTGGGGGTTGAGAACTGAATGTTCCTAAAGTTTAAAGCATAAAGCCCTGTTGGAAGGAAACAGCTAACCAGATCAGCTCATATCCATTGCATGTATATATTTGACATTCATCCAGGAAAGCTCCCATAGAAAATGAATGGGAAGGGCAGGACTTTTCAGAAAATCTTCAGAGGGTGATGGGAGGAACGTTCTGTCTGTCACATTCATGACGGGCCAATCAGAGCAACAAATTGCATAGTGTGCATGCGCTACTTTGTGTAGGCTACCGCTGCCTTAGATTGTTAATGGCAGAGCTTTATGTAAAAGTGATGCTTAGACCGGTCAGGAAAATAGTGATGGGAATTCCAGCTCTTTTCAAAGATCCAGATCAAGTTCTTGTTTGTAAGGAATTTATTGTTGCTCATCACTTAAATTAAAATAGCTAGTTTTTCTCCTTTCTCTCTCACCCTCTGTGTGAGTGGAGATGCCGGAGGGGACACATCACTACAAGAGATGCACTAAAACAGCCTCTCTGCAAAGACAAGTGTAGTGAAAATTTGTTGATAATAAATTAATATTATCAAGTAAACCTCGTAAAGAATAGGGCACCACCGCTTACGTGGATTGGTTATTTAATAACCAATAAAATATTGCAATTATTAATTAATCAAAACCTTTAATTAATTAACAAGAACATTAACTGTAAATCAATCTCATTTCTAAAGTAGTAAATTCTCATAACATTGACTCCATTTTTCTGCTTAATAGAATGAATTCCCGAACTACGACTGTCTTTTTAAGATTTATTATAAAATCACAAAATAACAGACATAAATCACAGGTTATATGAATAGATAATGTAAATGAATAAACAGAACATGACTAAATATGGTAAAGAGAAAGGATGCTAACTTAGTTGGTGAGAGTGGATTATTCTTATAATCCTAACGGAAAAATTTTAACCGACGTTAAGAATTTGGAGTGTGAATTTGGAAGAACAATACATCTGAACTAATTTATTGGAACTGTTGGAGACATCAGCACCAGAGAGATGAATTGGATCATACCAGCCGTTCGACGAAGGCGAGGAGGAGGGGACCCATCTGGAGGGGCCCGGAGGAAGACGCCTGGCAAGTTCTGAACGCCCGAAGCTACCGCATGGGTTCAAGCTGGGCCGTTGCAGCGCTGATGGGTCGCTCAGACTGTAGGGACGGCTGTACAGACTCTTGTCCACGGACTCTGGGAAGGATTGTCTCTCGTTCCAAAAACAGCTCTTGATCGTCCAATTAAAAAATCAGATAAACTCAAACGCATTGGCACCACGTGACTGCTGGCTCACAGTGAAGTCGATTGTGCGATAAAAAGGAAAAACAAAAACTCTGCATTACAAAAATCTTGCACGAAGCAATAAAAAGGTTAGGAAAAATCTCATACTGGACAAGGAAAATTCTAAGTCTGATTGTTTATCAGACTTGGCACAACGCTTGGATCAAGAATGGGCCTAGGAGGCCCAAGGAGACTCAACAGAGCTCTCCTCAGTGAGCATCTTCTTGGACTGTCCAGACCTGACCGCTATAACTGCACACCGAACTCTGCACTTAACTCCACACTGAACTCCACACTGAACTCTTGTGAGTTCTGAAGTTACTCTTATACAAGAGGGAGGGGTTTCAGTTTTGAAGCCAGTGTTTGATTAAATCCACTCCACCAGATCATCAAGTTAATCAGATAATGTAGAGATAACACAACATGGTTATAAAACTCTAGAACACTATCAATAAACTATCACACAAACATTAGAAACACGGTTAATTGTTTATACACACAATTATACATTAGAAAATGTTTCTGCATTTGGGTGTGACGGAACTTGACCACAAGGTGGCAATGTTGATCCAGGGACGATTTTCAGTCTCTGTTCGTCAACTTGGAGAAATACAACTAAATTATATCATAAAACCATAATTCAGTAAGGGAAGATCCCAGAGGTTAGTATGACACGTCATTCTGTTCCTTGTAAACAGACTCAACCAAATATGAACATGTCCTGTTAGAAACATAACATTTAAGACAGTTTTTGATACTTCCAATCCTTGCAGCTTCATGTGGTCGAGATAACACCGGGAATTTATGACATGCGACTGCTTTCTGCCACGGCTCTGTAGAAAGGCAGAGTCCTTAGATTTATGAGGTGTAGTGCAGAGTTTCTTACAGCTTTCAGGAAGACAGGATTTAGTCTTCAGATTTAGTCTTCAGATTTTAAGGTGTTTATCTCTGTTGGGAGCTGTCTTTCATCAAAATGGCAGTTTGAGAGTCCTACTGCCTGAGAAACTCTTGTTTTTCGAATGTGGTTCCTTGATAAGTTGTCAGCCATGGGGGAAAGAGAATCCCCCCCCCCCCCTTTCAGTGACATTCCTGAAGGATAATCTGAAGGTGTAGGTTTAGGAAGGAGAAAGGATCTCTCCCCCCTTGTATCATTATCTTTCCTCCATAGAGGGTGTGATATCAACAGCCTTAGATGGTGGTTTCATCTTTAGTTGTTCTGGATAGATTCTCACTACACAAGCCTTCGGTGTGGCTCTCTGCTCTGGTTTTAAAAAGAAAAGTGGTCCAATTCTGATTATACTTCTGCGTTCCTACCATAGACTGTAGAAAGAATTGGACAAACCCTGTGTGACGTCAGTTGTCTGCTTACAACAGGCGGACTCAAACGGCTCTTGAAGCCAATCCGTGGAGGCTTCCATATTGAAATCGCGGTCTCAACCGAACTTCGGATCAACCTAACGGCACGCCCACTAAGCGCGACTTCCTGTCAGCCTGCTAGCTAGCATTCTGGTTGACAGAAACAGAGCCTCTGCCTGCTGAGCTGTCTGTCAATCAAATGAGACGCACCAATCAGCTTTCATCCTAAATATAATCCAAATGATTGTGGTATAAAAAAATTCACCCCCCGTACAGTGGGAGCACAATAAGACACTAGCTAATGAGACACGTTTGGTGTTTTGAACCAGGCTGTAAACCAGTTTATTTCTAGTGTCAAAGCTGTTTAACATGTGTCCAGACAGGACTTCCGGTGTTCTTGCAGCCAGCCTCAAGTGGACACTCGCGGCATAGCAATTTTTTTGCACTTCCGAATTGGCTTCATTTTTCAGGACCAGAGGTTTCCGCTTGGTTCCTACATCCAAGCTAACGGCTTCCATGGCAGCAGGCCCTGGATATACCCGACAAGCCCACCGTAATGATGGCAAACTCATGCTGAAACAGGCCGGTAGAAGAGCAAAGACCTCTTTTCTGTCATGGAAACTCTCAGTGTTGCACTCTGCCCTTTTTGTAATAAAGACATGCTGGCGAGTTCAGACAAAACCACCACCATGGCTAAGTCCGAGCTATACATTCCACTTGCAGACCTTGTATACAACCCCCCCTTACAACTAACCCTTTCCCTGTAACTGTCACATACTCATGCCGAAGCAGGGCAGCAGAAGAGCGAAAACACCTTTTCTGTCACGGACAGCTTTTAGTGTTGCTCTCTGCACTTGTTTTGATAAAGAAATGTTGTCCAGTTCTGACAAAAGTGCAGCTGTGGCTAATTCCGAGTTAATCACTCCTCTAGCATCCATTGTATATATGCATTCACACAACAAGAAACTCTTTCCCCTCTGACTATCACATACTCATGCTGTAGCAGGTCGGCAGAGGAGTGAAAACATCTGTTCCAACATGAAAAGCTTTTAGGGTTGTTTTTATTCTTTATTTCTTACAGAAACATGGCGAGTAAAATGGGCACAATGCAAATGTTATATCTTAGGTATTTCCAGCAGTGCAGGCAGCAATTACTAAAGGCTTTCAGTACAAGTAAACATAACTCTCTATGGTGAGGCTCTGAACGTACCGTCATTTACTCAGTCAGTCAGTCAGACACAGACAGAGCCATCTACAGGGCTGACAGCAGCGGTCAGCCAATAATGTGCTTTATCATTTTTTTTTATTTTTTATTTTTCTTCAAAACAGTGAATTTGAAAATTCATGGATAACAATAATAATCACATTCTAGCAAAAAAAATATCAATTTCACTAAAGAGCTTCTGCATAATCTATAAACACACACACACACTAACACACATTTACAAAACCAAAATGTCTATCTGGTAGCCACACCCCACATTCAGTATCCACACAGTCAGCAAGCCTGTTCTTCAGGGTATGCAGAGCACATACTGCAGCATTGGCTCTTCTCTGCATCACATTCTCTGCACTGCACCAGGACAGACAGCATCATGGCTCTCAACGTCCCAGGACTTGTAGCCACATTAATATTTTACTTACTGGTGCTGGGGATAGGTATTTGGGCTTCCATTAAATCCAAAAGAGATAAAGACAGGACACAGGCAAACCATGCAGACATGGCCCTGCTGGGAAACAGAAAGATCAGCCTGGTGGTCGGCATCTTCACCACAACTGGTAAGTTTAACTCTTGTGCAGCATCTTTACAGGAATATTTAAAACACACTCAGTGCTTTAACAAAGAGAACACTTTTGTGTCTAAGTTTTGCCACCATTTCTGTAACTGTGATTATATTTGTTCTTCTGATCACTGTGTTATGTCATGATAGACAGTAATCAGGGAAGGACTGGTTTGCACCTCATTTACATGTTTAAATAATCTCATTAGAGTTTAACTAAGAAAACAACACAATTCATTTCTACTGTATGGAACAAAAAAATCACAAAAAGATGTTTCCCAGAGGACTATAAGTATTTCAGTTATATTGTTCAAAATAAATTTCAGTGAGTGTAGGATAAGTAGTTTAATGTCATTATTCCTAGTATTTAGTAGATCTCTCTTAAATCATATTTATAATGACATGACTTGGGAGTCAAGAAAACTACATTTAATCATGAAAATTCAAATTTCTGGTGTCTTGTTACCACTTGATGTTCACACAAGGGTATTTATGAACTGTTTTATGCTTTCTTTTTTAGGTCAAAGTTTGTGCTTCTTTGTTGTCTCTTGTTTTTACCTCCTTGTAAATTGGCCATGTTAATGCATCATTATTCAAATTCAAAGATAAGACTTGAACTGGGACTAGGATCACACAAGCTTGATCTACCACACACTATCACAGCAATAGAGGTGTAAACTATCAAATAAGTTTGATCTGTTTTGTGCAGCTACCTGGGTTGGCGGGACCTTCATCATTGGCACAGCTGAGACAGTGTATGATCCAAAGTTGGGGTTGATTTGGGCTGTGATGCCATTAGCAGCAACAGTGGCCTTCATTCTTGGTAAGATTGTTTTTTTTATTATTTGTAAGTGTGCTTGTATTATAATGAACAACTTCTCTGCTTCAAGTTCTCCTAGTGCTAACACCCCAACTGACTCCTAAACCTTATTGCGAATTACTTTTGTCTTTAATCAGAAACACATAAATGATACATAAATGATATCTATCTGTATACTGTATGGTTTAATACATTGAGCAAGTTTAAACAGACAATGGCAGCAGTAAAGCATCTGCCACCCTGAGGCTATGTAAGTAGTCAGACAGGTCAGTTGTAATGTAAAAGCCAGCGTGCCCATGCGTGCTTGTAGGTGTTTGTGTTAGAGGTGGATCCATTAGTGTTAACAGTTTAATTGTTTTGCCTTTTGGTGAAACTTCAGCTTTTAAATGCAGTTTACTCTTGTCAGGGAGTGAAAGCCTCTATTGCCTTTGTTGTAGCTCTCTCATCCTTATCTCTTTGGTTACATCTCTTCTGCTATGATGTTTGTTTGAGTAATTTTGTTGAAGGCTATGTGTGCCTTACCTGGCTTGTGACCTTATGTCAACCCCCATAGCATTCTGCATATTTAGTTTAAAGACTTCAAGCAGCTCTGCACACCAAGGTGTGTCACCCTGGGACAGAGAAAATGTAATATATAATTAGTTGTGCAACCATTTGTCTGTTTAATTTTTTCCCAGGAGTTCTAAAAATGTCAGTTAGGTTGCAGAAAATGTCTCCCTTCAGTTTTGTTTACAAGCTCAAAGAAGAGCCAAAAAAGTCTAATAAGATTACAAAAATAGGCCAACTTTAGAGGGAGCTAACCTGGCAAAGCAAATAGAAATACCAGCCGCCATCTCTGTCATCAGGCAAATTCCTCTTGAAAAGCACCAATGCACAATGGTTGTGCCAAACTGAAATCTGTTCGGACCAATCAGTGTAATTCAAGGATAGGGCTTAGTTTGACTCAAAGCCATCAGCAATGGCCTCCGCTAGTGTTGCAGTTACCTCAGATGTAGCTATTATGTTGTAGGCAGTTTTATCATATTCTTTAGTAAATAAAGGGCAAAGAACAGCACTGAAAGTTTTTCATGATGGCCCCAGCGTGAGTTTGTGATCTTTACAGGTGAGTTGTACTGCAAGGTGGTGTATACAGTGGCTGCTACCGCTGAAGCAATTAGCTCAAATGTAGCTGTAGAAAAGTGGCTGTTATATCAGAATTGCTGCACATTTCTTTATTTAAACAAGAGCAAAGAGTCCTACTGAAAACTTCTCTTGACGATTAAGTTTTATCCACATGAATGTGACGGAGGGCTGCACAGCTGTGCAGGGGTTAGCGCTGTTGCCTAACAACAAGAAGGTCGCTGGTTTGCTTCCAGGTCAGGGCCTTTCTGTGTGGAGTTTGCATGTTCTCCCAATGCATGCATGGGTCCTCTCTGGGAACTCTGGCTTCCACCCACCGCCAAAGACATGCACATGGTAAATGGACTTTAGCTTGTGTAGCGCTTTTCTTCCCTTGTAGCTAAAGATTGAATATATGAGAAAACACAACTATTGTATTTTCTATAATCAATGCCAAAGATAGTTACATTTAGGTGCCTCCTTTGTAGTCCATTTGCTAAGTGAACACAGTGCAAAGAGGGATATTTATCATACCCCTTGGTTTCAAGTGTGGTCCTGAAAAATCTTAGTTTCAAGGGCTATGTAGCCCTCAGCCCTTGGCCCTCGATTCAAAAGAGAATTGGGATACCCCTTCACCTGACATGAACTTGCAAAGCGGAGGGGGAGGGCTAAGGGGTTGAAATCGGTTTGACCCTGTCTTGCCTAATGACACATCAACATGTGGCTGCAGGAGCTGGGGATCAAATCCACAACCTTCCGCAAGAAAAACGACTACCTACTCAGCCATAGTCACCCCCTCATTTGCCCCTTCATGCTCATTGGGTTAATTGGTGACTCTAAATTGCCCGTAAGTGTGAGTGTGAGAGTGCCTGGGTGTTTTTCTCTGTATGTCAGACCAGCTGTTGACTGGGCCCAATCCAGGATTTACCCTACCTTTCACCTAATGACAGCTAGCATAGACTCTAGCCCCCCACCACTCCAAATGGGATAAGCCGTGTAGATGATGGATGGATGAATAGAATGTGACAGAACATTTGTCCAATCACCATCTGAGAATATTGATAAGTCCTGCCCTTCCCAGACACTCTCTATAAGAGCTTTCTCAGATGAATGTGACATATATCCATGCAACGGAAATTTGAAACAGTCAGTGAATTAGTCACAATGAGCAATTTGAAAAATTGAAAAATGAAATGATGGACTTAATGTTAGGATTTTGCCATTGGTCCAAGAGGCTTTTTTGTAGGTCTTGGGCAGATACATATGCCCACCAATTTCATCATACTAGGCTAAACCTGCTTTGGGGGCTGATTTTTTAAAAAATTGTAGGGGACACCATTGTGCCACTAGGCTTCTCCCACTCATCAAAATCATGTTTTCAAAGAGAAACGAACAAGCATCGTGTGGGAAATCTGGTGATGGTACAATGCTCTTACACCCATGAAAAAAATACCTCCTGTTTTATAGTGTCCAAGGCACTGAAATCGTGACAAGGTAAGATTCAGATGTGACACCTGTAAATCGATCCAAAAACCGCCCAAATTTGACACTTTTCCTTTATTATCTCACTTCCTGAACATTTTAGAGGATGGATCCAGAGGGGTTTTTTTGTCTAGTCATGAAACATACATATATGTATCTTCATGCATGTTGTTCAAACCTGTGGGCAGGCTTCCTAATTACCAGGCCTTGGACCCTCCCTGGGGCCATTTTTTGGCGAAGATGCATGGAACCACCTGAGCAGGAAATTTTTGGCGAGGACCTTATAAGAAAAAAAAAAAAGAAAAATGAAAACAGCTACATATACAATAGGGTCCTTGCACCCTCGGGTGCTTACACCCTTATAATAGCCCCCAAATATCAAAAACAGAAACCAACAGAAACTAGGGCTGCAAGTAGCACAGGTGAGCCCTTGCACCCCATGCATGTTGGGTTATATTGCAATTGGGGGTATGTTGGAATAATTGGGTGTAAGCAAACCCCTGCAGTGTGCTGCAGACTGAAGGAAGACCATGTAGAGGAGTGTCCTTAAGTTGGAAACACACAAATGCAGCACCGCCCCTGACAAACCTCTAGCAAGTCAGTCTATCCCTCGCGGTGCCAACATTCATCCACACTGCAGCAGTCAGTTACACTATATGGTGAGATGTGTGCTCCTGTGGCTTCCATGCCACACAAAGGATTCTGCCATGTCAACTGACCAAGCCACACCAAACAAAAGGCTCTGCTACAGCAGGCTGCAGCCACCTCAGGGGAAGAGCAGAAGGAGAGAGCAAGCATGGCATGGCACATCTGTATAAGTAACCACGCAGGGTGCTGCCCTAAGCACCATAAGACTGACACACATACCTGCCATGCAGCAGCAGCGAGGGAGAGGACCTCTTGCTACTTTGGGTTGCACCCATTAAACGTATGCCAAATCTTCTCTGTCAATGCCAAACAGCTTATTCTGCCATTGACTCTTGTTTGGTGGATTGGATGATTGAAGTTTGAAGAATCATATTGGCAATTGAATAATCTATTCATTTAATAAACAGGAGCCTCAGCAGTGTGTGGAAGAACCATACACAGCAAGAACAGCCTGGCTCCTCCTCCTCATGCTGGTCACCAGCCTGGTCACACACTGCTATGGGATGGCATCCCATTCTTCAACCAGCATTTGTTGCAAGTCAGGCAGTTCTGTTGTGTTGATCACTCTAGACAACACGCCCAAGCTGATCCCACAAGTGTTCAATGGGGTTAAAGGTCAGGACTGCTGGCAGGTCATTCCATTCTCTCCACTCCCAAATTCTGGAGGTAGTCTCTGATAAACCCCGCTCTGTCGGGGTGACCTTTGAAAGATAGTCTGGTCCCAGACTGAGGAAATATGTAATGTCACTGGTTTCAGAATCTTATTTCGATATCTCTACGTTGAGATTGCCACCAAAAAATCTTATTCTAGCGTTGCAGCAATCAGCATAGCATTCTCTGTCTCTTCTTCACACTTTGACCCTATAATCAAATTGCCGTAGACAAAATTTGGACTCATTGCTGAACAAAATGTTCCTCCACATGTTCAGATTCCAGTGCATGTGTTGTCAACACCAGTGCAAATAGGCCTGATGGTGAAGGCAGTCATGGCAGGCCTCCTGGCAGCCCTATGATACTGGAGATTGGCTGAGTGCAGTCTGTTCTGGATTGTCTGGGCAGTGAACTGTCAGCCAAATAGTCTTGCAAACCTTGACTGACACCAGCTTGCAGTTGCCCTGTAGCACAGGCCCTATTCAAATCAGTCAATGTGGCAGGCCGATTCTTGGAGCAGACACCTACTGTGGCAGGGCCCATGCTCACAGGTGCTGACAATCAGGTGTCGATAGGTAACAGAAGCTCAAAAAAAGGAGTCGTAGCAACAACAAAATAAGCTGTTAGGCATTGGCAGAGAAAATTTGGAAATTTTTTTATAGTTGTATCCCATATACTCAGCTCTCTTAGTCATCCCACAAGTGCATGTTCCTTACAGATTTAGCACCATGTGAAAAGGTAAGAAATGGGCTTTCCAACTGTATAAGAATTATTTCCAATAAACATTGTTACAACAAAGAAACAATCTACCAAACACAAATTTCCTTACTTTTGTGCTTAGTTCATCAGCATTGTGCTGCCATCCAAATCTATTATGAAGTGTTTCTTAGTTTATTTTAAATCTATTACACTGTACCCCGTCTTTTTTTTTTTTTTTTTTGGAAAAATGTTTGTGCCGTTAAAGCTATTAAATACTAAATGAAAGGGTCCTTGCCCATCAAGTTTGTGCTGTTACTTTATAATATGTTCATTCTGTTCCAGGTGGCCTTTTCTTTGCTGAGCCAATGAGAGAAAAGAAGTACGTAACAATGATGGACCCTTTCCAGATCAAGTATGGACACAAACTAACAGGACTTTTGTCTGTGGCACCGCTGATGTCAGAAATTATTTGGGTGACATCAACATTGATAAGCTTGGGTAATTATTTGTGAGACTGCATCATAACATGTATGAACTTTTTTTTTTTTTTCCAGTGTGTGCTTAATTGAATGAAATGTGTAAAAGTGAAACCGATAAAACAGAGTGATTTGCAAATCCTTTTCCACCTACGTTCAACTGAATACTAACCTGGCATGCCAGATGGATTTGTTTAACACATCAATCTGGAAAACCTCTGATAGACAGGGTTTGGGAAAGGGCAGAGCTTTTAAAAAAAAAAAAAAACTTGGAGGGTGATTGGATGAATGTTCTGTTTGTCAGATCTTTATGGGCCAACCAGAGCAACAAAACACGTGACGTCGTAGCCTCTACTGAGGTGCGCATGTGCCGCTACTGAGAATTAAACGCCATATAGAACTGCACAACGCAAACCATGGCGACTGTAGACATGTATGTACACAACTTTTGTTGTTCTTGAAAACACCTCACAGCTGTTCTTTGTTCTTAATGAAGACATTTCGTCCAGTTCTGATAAAACTGATGCTATAGCAGCATCCATGCTAATCTCTTCCGCCATAATTGCACCTGCCTCTTGGCACTGCTTGCTTACGTCACGACTCTGTGGTGCCTGCGACACTGATTGGTCCTGTCACTTTCTAACCGGGCCCAAATGGTTCAGATGGGAGCTTTGCAAGATGGATTCGCCAGTGAGAAACATGGAAACGGGCGAATCCATCTGCTTTGCAAGGTTGATTGAATACAGCACTAAGATAAGACATTTAATGTTCAAACAGCTAAATTTTTTTTTCTGTTTATCCATACCTTATATAAATTTGATTCCTACAATATATTCCAAAAAAGCTGGGTCAAGAAAAGACAAAAAAAATTGGGGAAATTCTTGCATATGCTGTGCAAGGTTATCAACACAAAGTTTCAAACTTCTGTGCAGGTGTGGGTGCAATAGTGCCCATGGCATATAGAACTTGCAGATCTGTGAAGGCATCAAGACATCTTTTTCAGAGATGCCCCAGCTTATTTCTGCAATTCAATGTTTAGCCACATTTTGTGTTGGTTACAACAGTAGAGGAGTGTGGCCTGCATGCTGTCCTGTCTCCTATTGAAAATGTATGACACATTATGAAGTGCAAAATATAACAACAGAAACCGTGCACTATTAAGCAATATATGATGCAAATTAAGCAAGAATCAGGAGAACTACAACTTTAAATACTTCAAAAATTGGTATTATCAGTCCCAAGACACTTAAGCCAGACACACAGTGAGATTTCAAGCTGATTCATTTACAGTGATGGCGGCTCTTACTGTGTGACTGAATTTCTTATGACCCATAAGCATTGTGCACAATTTATGTGCTCACACTATATGGTCCGATGGTCGTGCAAGACCTGAGTGCTCACACTGTACAAGTGAAAGCACCATCTCTCCCTGGATCACACACAAACACACAAACACACACATCACAATCAGCCTACTCATTTATTTCCTCTACTTGGATGGGGCATTAAAAGTCATTTTTGCTATTTTCATGGTGATATAGGATGTTGTCTGACAGTTTGCAAAGGGAAAATGCATCAAAGTTGGAGATTCTGGTCATGGCTCTGCTCTGACTCTGGGATTGTGTGTAGTCATTTGACCAAAATATCAAACATGTTAGAAATCCAAACAACCAGTCAGGAGCAGCTGGTTGTGCCGTGTTTAAGTTGTGTTTGGCCGTTGTATCCCCCTGTACACCACAAGCCATTTGCCATGCGATCTGAGAGAAAGTTGGTGTGACTTCCAAGTGAGTTGTAAATATTCATTTCTGAATCAGATAAAATTTGCACACTATACACCTGGCTTTACAGAGTTTTCTTTGAAGAAAAGGTGAAGTAACACACTGGTAAACACGCTACTGCCCAGACTTTTATGGAAGTTGCTGCAGATATCAAATTCAGAGTGTGTGTGTGTATTTTCAGAGAAATAATATAATTAATCATTTTGAACATTAAATAAACATATTATTGTTTGTTTTTATTAATTGACTCTTCGCTAAGCCCTGCCCCCTTGGTTTCCGTTGCAATGCCTGTCAAGCTTTCACATCCGCCATGATGAATACTGTTTCCACCATGTAAGTAGGAGGTATTCTGATGGAAAGACTACCAATTTTGTAGTATAAATTTTTTGAAAACATTAGACAGAGACAGAAACATCCACAAAAGCTACATTCTCGATATCATTTGTTGATGGAGTGTCAGCAGATATGTTAGCATTATGCTAAATACCTAGCATTCAAGCTAGTGCATGGCTAATTAAGGCAGCCAATATTCATGAGATCAGGACTGAGGACATTGTGCAAAAAATCTTTGGTGACGTTAAAACTACTGACAACTGAAGTAAAATGATGACATGGATGGATTTTGATTTAATCATCAATGGTGGATAAAATGAAGCTGAACCATGGAGGACTGCAGACAGATTAGAAACAAAAACATGAAGCAGCAGCGGTGAGCCGAGCTTCTGCTTCAGCAATCCAGTAGAGGAAAGCACTGAAGTATACACAGTGTTCCTGCAGCCAGCTTCAAGTGGACACTTGCTGTATTGCAATTTTTTGAACTTACGTATTGGCTTCACTTTACAGGACTGGAGGTTACCACTTGGTTGTAACAGACTGTAGGTAGTAAGAAACAGCAGATCACAGTTTTCATTAATAACAACTAACATTCAGACAGATGACAGTCTGATCACAGTCTGATCATGTGTAATCTGTGTAAACAGGCAGGCTGTAACAGAGAAACTACAGCTCAGGCTTACTCTCAGGCTCAGTTTTTACGGTCTGTGACTCAGGTCAGAACTCAGATCACATTTTCAGCCAATGTCAAGTTAGCTTTTGATGTATGTGTGTTAGCATTAGCTGTTAGCTCATGCAGTCTCACTCTTCCACACTGTATCATTCATATCCCACATCTTTCCACTCGTTTATTTGGCTTTGTGAGAGTGAAAAATTTAACACCTGTTGTAAAGATTTAAAGGTCCCTTAAGCTCACCACTTCAGTATACTAGTGTCTGCTGAAAAACTGGCCTCCCTTGCATATTTATGGTTGCTAACCTTGGACTGGACAGTGGCCGTTTTAAGAAGAATCTAAGCAAAGGGTCAGTTGAATATAAGTCGGAAAGGATTTGCAAATCACTGTATTCAGTTTTCATGCACGTTTTACACAGTGTCCCAACTTTTTTAGAATTGGGGTGCGTACAGAAGCACTAGGCTGCCCTTGATGTGGGGAACACTGAGTTTATGTGTTGAAGCTCTGGTATATTTGTATTCATTTTTGTAAAACTCATTTCAAGATTGAGATATTTAAACATGTTTTTATATGATTCAGAGTAAATTTGACCAAATCCTTGCATATGTGTTTTGTTGAGCCACACTTTTCTAGTTTAAAGCAGATGGCATTATCTAACTTAAACTGATGTATAGATCCAACAAGTTAATGGTTCTTTTTTTGTCTTTGCATGTGTTTCTATGTGTACATGAAATGTGCATGGCAATAGCATGTGTGTCTTTCAGGTGTAACGATGAGCGTGATCCTTGATTTGTCCTATGCCGTGTGCATCTGGATTTCTGCTGCCGTGGCCATCACCTACACCCTTCTTGGGGGACTCTACTCAGTGGCCTACACAGACATCATACAGCTCACTCTGATCTTCATCACTTCGGTAATTTGTTTGAACACTGCCAGATAAAAATGTATAACAAGTCAGATCTCCAGTATTCTTTCACCCAGTCCATGGTGACTTTAAGGAATTCAGGTAATACCACTAAATCATAATCAGGTTGGAGGTCATAACTAACAGAGGAACTGCTAATCCACGGACTACAATGTTAACATGATGCTGACTCTTAACCAATCCCATTCATTTATTAATACTAACCAGCTTTTCTTTGCTTTAGTCTAATACGGACCTATATAAGACCATGTTTACTGCTATCAGTATCTAATCACTCTTGCAGCGACCTTGGGTAATTACCTGCCTAGATATTTAACCACACCTTACATATTCATCCTATACATGATCAGACAAGTTCATCTTGTTGGATAGTATGTTGTGTCTCTTGTATGTATATTGAACTAAAAAACTCACTAGATATCAGCATTTTGAGTAATCTGACTTTATAAACTTACCAGGAGGCTGCCATGTTTTGGTCCGCGCTGGCAGTGTGACGTCACAGTTTCGCAGTGCTTTTCGCCATTTCTCTGCTGTAAGCTGTTTCAGACTGGCAGCCAGTGTTAGGGTTGCATCTCAGAAAGGCTCATGCACAGTGAATTTAAAATTTGAGGTCTCTTCTATTTTTTATTGGCACCTTGAGAAGTTATCTGTCCATCTAGACAGAAAAATGCTAAATACAGAGTCATATTTACCTTCTTGTAGCAAATATTTAAGTCCACATTGGAAGAATATGTTTGAAATCTGTTTTCTTGATAACCCAGATGAAGATCACGAGCTAAAAGGCATCTGTTAAATAATTTTGTTCCCCAAACGTTGACTCTTTATGAAGCTTTCTGTTTCCACACAGTTCAGGTAAAGGTAAACACAGTATGAAAGCACTTCTGGTTCATGCTTTTCAAAGTAAAAGTCTAGTTTAACATTTCTTTGGAGAAACTCCCTTCATATGTACATAATGCTTTTATTTTGAAAAGCTCCTGGCACACTTCCACTAACACAGAATCCAGTCACTTGTAGCTAGTTTTATTGTGGTAAAATGTAGGAGGAATGACAGAGCTTTGACGGCAGGAAGACAAAACCAACACACAGCAAACTTTTGTCTGGTATGAAAGCTGTTATGGCAGCAACAGCTGCAACCGGCAAGACCATCTGAAAAATAGTTACTGCATAGAAGCGGTGAGGTGCGCTCATAGGGAGCACTGCGGAACTGTGACGTCACACTAGGAGCCCGGACCAAAACATGGTGGCCTCCTGATGAGTTTATAAGCTCAAATTTACTCAAAATGCAGATATCTATTGAGTTTTTAGTTCAATATACATATGAGAGATACAATTATCTATCCAACAAGATGAACTTGTCTGATCATGCAGGGTTCCTTTCAAACTTCTTCCTCACATTCCCATGCATTATTAGCTGCACTGCAAATATAAATACTAACATGGTGAACAAGAAATGTTGACTCATCTAATAACCTTTGGTGATGTTCAAACTGGCCTCCTTCAACTTCTACAAGCCAATCTGCATAAATACATTGGTTAAATAGATACACGCTCTCCCTGTGTGTATTCAAGGTGTTTCTCCATCTCCCCAGTGGCTGTGCGTCCCTTTCCTCCTAATGAGCCCCTCCTCTGTTGATATCACCACCACATCTTTCAACCACACCTTTCAGGCTCCATGGGTTGGCACCCTGACAGCAGATAAAGCCTGGAAGTGGATTGATATCTTTTTACTCCTGGTAAGATAATAAAAGCTTCTGGTGCTTTGACACTATTTGAGATATAAGTACAGCACAGAAGAACCTACATTTTTTAAAACCCAAAACGATGACCTCTCCATGTGCCATAGAGGAGGTTGAAACTAGTTGCAGTCTGGTGTTGTCTAGTCAGCAGTGATTCTTCAAGACAGATTTAATAGGATGCCAATTTATAACATTTTTCAAAACTAATGGATGACTGACAATGTTTTATTGTAGTAGTTATTTCTTGAAGGTGGTACCAAGGCCACATTAAGGGAGTAAAATGTAGAGCTAAAACTGGTTTACAGGCCTGATAGTATGGAACCTTGCAAACCTGGTGGATTGACCAGATTCCATGTCTGTCATCAGGCTGATCCATCTTGCGAAGCTCCATGGTGAAACGATTGCAACTGGTCTGAGAACAGATCAGACTAATCATTGTTTGAGGAGAATGATGCAGTAGCTACGGACAGACTTTAGTTGAACTGCAAGCCAGCAAACAATGGAAACTGGTGTAGCCATTAGCTCAGATGTAGCTAGCTATAGTAGCAGCAGGTTGTATTTTTAGAACTTTATTTTTTATTAAAAAGAAGAGAAAAGAATTGCACTGACAGTAAAAAATCATTTTGCGCCTTACCTGACCGGATTCAGCATGAGTTTGAGACAACAGCTGGCTCCAGTAATAGTTAGCACCTGAGTGGCTACTTGACTACTATGGCTAGTTAATTCTGGAGATGCAGATGCCATATGCTTCATCATTCTGATTGGCACGTAATGAATGAGATGGACAGAACATTTGTCCAATCACCCTTCCGGGTTTTTGTTTGTTTTCAAAGGTTCTGCCCTTCCTAAATGTTTTCAGTGGGCAGTTGCCGAGATGTACGTGAGACATATCTCATGCAGTGGGTTTGGGCAGGCCTTCCCACAGAGTTGGCTGGGCCCCCGACAAATCCAGCCATAAATCCTCACCAGTGCTGACTTACTGATGATGTCAGTTTGTTGGACCTGTATCATTGGAACTGGCATCCTGGCTAACAGTTACTTCATCTTGGAGCTGAAAAGTATTTCAAGCTATCATTAGGTCTGATTTTGAAGATGTTTAATCATGCCATGTTTGTGCAACTTTTAGCCAATGGTAACCCCAGTTTTCCCATTTTAAAAACACTTCACCCACTTTGAACCAATTTGTGCCAAATTTTTTTTTGGCACTTTAAACCCATTTTAAAACCTTTTTCACAACTATTTATTACCATCTTTAACCCATTATTGCCACCTATAAACCATTGTTGCTACTTGTTACAATTTTTTTTTTTTTACCAATTTTTGCCCCTTTCTGCCACTTTTCATCCATTTCCCCCACTTTTTTTGCAAATAAAAGTTAATTGATCCACTTTTCTTTGCCACAATTAGTCCCCCTTTCCTCTTTTTTGCTACTGTAAACCTATTTATGCCACATTTTTTAGTGTGCTACATCATTAAATTTTTTTTTGTTTTTGCTTTAATTAAAGTGATTATTATTTAGGTTACAAATAAAACTATTGTTATGACATCTTAGCTTTAAAATGAATCGTGGTTTTGCTGACCTTCATGGGCCCCGTATTTGGCTGGGCCCCAGAAAGCGCTCCCCTTTATCCCTCCTTATGGGCAGCCTTTGGGTTTGTGAAACAAATATGCTGTCTATCCTCCATGCATCCATTTTCCACACCATTTATCCCATTCAGAGTAGAGGGGAGCTGAAGGCAATCCCAGGCTGACTGGTGTAGTACACCCTTAACTGGTTGCCAGTCAATCACAGAGAGGCAAACAATCAGCCACACTTACACTCATATCTATGGCCAGTTTAAATTCACCAGTAAATCAAACAAGTATGTTTAGGTCTGTGGGAGGAAGCTGGAGTACCATAAAAGAAGCCACACATGCATGCGGGGCGAACAAGCAGATTCCACACAGAAAGGCCCTGTCTGACTGAGTCAGGAACCTTCTTACTGTGAAGTAACAGCGCAAACCTCTGTGCCACCATACAGCCCAACACTGTCTACCCATAACATGAAAACTACAGTAAAGTTGTGTTTTTCCTTCAGAGCTTAGCCAACATGGAACTATAAAACATTTTTATTCTGATATTATAATAGAAAACCTCTTGTCTTCAACATCACCACCAATGAAATTATTAACAACACATTTATAAACACAATGCCTTTTATAAGCGACAGCAAACAGCAGAGTCTTAACATGATTTCAGTGTCTTTGATGATTTGAAACCATTTTAATCCCTGACTTCTACTGATTCTATTTCAATGTGATATTTCCTAAGAGTGTGGGAGACCTCGGTTTCCAGGATTTTCACCAGAGGACACTGTCAGCCTCTTCCTCCACAACAGCTAAGCTGAGATGTTACGCTGCAGCCTTTCTCATCCCCACGTTTGGAATCCCTCCTGTGCTCATCGGAGCAGTGGCTGCATCCACAGGTAAGAGCGGTACTTTAAAAAACACAACAGCTGTAAGGACTATGCAGAAGCTATTTCATTAGCGTGAAAAAAAAAAAAAAAATCTTGATATGTTTTTTTTTCTCTATGATTTTTTCATACAGCACCAAGGTGACTCTGATCACTATTCCCCATTGTTTGAAAACCATACATAGTAAAAACTGGATTCAACTAAACAGCATGGCCATGCTTGCTTTCTTAACACTAGAACCACTGGTGGGCGCTGTATACCTAACACAGCCACGGGGTAAATTTTACCCTGTGGCTGTTGTAGTGTTGAAAGAGCTGCATGAGAGCTTCTACTTCAATTTTAAAGGTGATTAAGAACTAAAACCACATTTTTTGTGAGAAAAACTGAGAAAAAAGTTACTCAAAAACAAACAGTGAAAAATGACCCAGATTACAGACAATGCAAAAAAAATTAACACAGTATCCTAACGGCATGCAAGCATCAGACATTGCGTCTCATTGCATCACATTGCATGCTTCCTGTCCATTAAACATCTTATTCTCTGCCCTGTGAATTTCAGGCTCCCCTTGTAAACAGTATGATGTCTATTATTTATTTTGAATGTGGATAACCAGAAGTGTTGCACTCTGTATTGAAAAGCCTTAAATGGCTGTGAGCCAAATAGTTTTGTCTCTGTGCTGACACAAGGCAGAGCATATTTCAAACAAGGATATGGATATTATTAATGCACAACTATCTTTATTTTGTAAAACAAAAGACAAGGAAATACTTCTGTCAGACACTCTTGGTACTTGTCATCTCCCTCCTTCCTTGTTCTTGTTCACTGGAGTGTCAGAAAGGAAAAAAGAAAAGAGGCTACAGGGGCAAAATAGTGCGCTGCTTTGCTTGCCGTCATGGTATGGCCCTACTGAAGGCATCCAAGCTGTTCAGAAACAGACAGCTCAAATTTGCTCACCTCTACTTGCTTTTTTTCTAATCAGTATAATTTCTTAAATTAAATACTACTGAGTTATGAGTATTTACTAATAAGTACAATTGCAAAGGGATAACTTTTATTTCTAGGACGGAGCAACAAGAAAAATTATTGATGCTTAGAACCATCACAGTGTCATAACCATTTATAGTGCCTATGAAAAGTATTCACCCTTTGTAATGTTTTACCAAAGGTTTCAACAAAGTAATGTCAGTTACTACAAAAACATGTTAGATAAAATAAGTGACTGCACTACATAAACTCACTGACAATTCACTAGAGGTCCAGCCAACTGGTGCTAGCAGTCTCACTATAAGTGAAATGGGGATCAGCTGGGTGCACTGAATGTGTGTCAAGTGATTTTAGTACAGACATCTGAGTCTAAAAGTTACAGTCACTGGTTAAACAGTATTCCTGGCAACCATTACACCATGAAGACAAAAGAATGCTCCAAGCAACTCAGAAAAAATGTTACAGAAAAGTATAAGTAAGGGAATGTAAACAAAACTAAAACATCAGTTAAATCCATCATCAAGAAATGGAAGGAATATGATACATGTGTAAATCAACCATGATCAGGCCATCCTCACAAACTGAGTAACCGTGGAGGATAGAGACAAGTGAGAGAAACCACCAGAGGCTGGCTCAGACTACACAATTTTTTTGGTCATTCACAACAGCACCATGTCAGACTGCGCAACAAAAATCTTGTCCTGTCTAATCCTGTCCTGGCCAACAGCCTGGCCATACTACAAGAGGGATCCTGACCGCTCACTGTATGCTAAAGTCACCACTGTCTCCGCGACTGAGTGCAAGTTCACAGGTTGTTGGGGGGGGGGGGGCTTCTGTTGTAGAGCGTCAGTCACTCAGGCCCAAGTTTTGATGATGAGCTGCGACGTTGCAGTTCGGCTAAAATCTGGCTGAATTTGTGTTGTCTGAGCCGGCCTTAAGACTATTGATGTGCTCCTCTGTTTCGAGCCTTTAAAGCGTGTGTGGAGTAGTCCAGCAAGATTTTTGTGAAGCGCATATCGAGGCTTGTGTTGATGACATAGTTGGTGACGTTCAAAGCCTTGCGAGCCAGCCGTACCATGTGACTGATTCAGGAGCTGGTTCACGGGTGTGGCTTGCGATTTGATATACAAAGTAACACAAGCACATTCACTCCACAAGCTCTCTCCCCAATTTGTTTCCACTTTCCTCTTTGACCCCATCATTGTATTATAAAGACAGACACCATATTAATAAGTCCATAATTTATGTTTGGCATCACAATACATTCTTTCATTCAACCCAAAGCTTCACACACCAAAACCATAGTGTCATTACAGTCACTTTGCTTGAGACACATTTATTGTCCACCAGATTAACCTTGCAGAGCAGATGGATACGACTGTTTCCTTGTGTTTCACTGGCAAATCCATCTTGCAAAGCTCCCATCTGAACCGTTTGGGCCTGGTAACAAAGTGACAGGACCAATCAGCTACGAGGGGCAGTACTTTCAAGTGCAGCAGAGTCGTGACGTAAACAAGCAGCAGCAAGAGCTGGTGCAGTTATGGAGGAAGAGATTAGCGTGGAAGCTGCTAAAGTGCCAGTTCTATCAGAACTTGACAACATTTCTTCGTTAAACGAAGAACAAAGAACAGCAGTGAGTTGTTTTCTTTTCAAAAATGACAAAAGTCGAGTACTTACATGTCTATAGTTGCCATGTTTCACGTTATTCCTCAGTAGCTGCACATGTGCTTTGATTGGCCAGTAGAGATGTGACGGACAGAACGTTAACCCAATCATACTCCGAGGATTTTTCAAAGCCTCTGCCTTTTGTCAAACATTTTCTATTGAAACTTTCCCAGATGGATGTGTGAAACACATCCATCTGGCGTGTCAGGTTACCACTAGATGGCTTAATAGAGCAAATGACGCTTCACATGAAGCTTCGTCATAATGAACCAATTCAATGGAAAGCTTCAATGCTTCAAGAAGGCCTCATCTGGTCACAAACCAAGACACCAATAACTACTGTGAAGGAGTTACAAGCTGAGACAGGAGGGACTCTGCAGCAAACACAACACCACCACAAACACACCATCCCCACTGTGAAGCATGGTGGTGGCAGCTTCATGCTGTGCTTCTCTGCAGCTGGTCCTGGAGGGCTTGAAAAGGCGAGGGTAAAATTAATGTTATTTTGTTTTTGTGTTTGCATTTGAAATTACATTGACCATGGCTGGTTTATAATCAAAAAAAGGGTAAAACATCCAAGGGGGTGAATACTTTGATAGGTGGTTTGTATTTGTGGACACATTTTTGGTCCAACAGACCTGCATGTTTAATTGCATATTTTAGTTAACATAGTGTTATCTTTATACATTTTTTGTGACCTCCTTTATCCCGAATGGTGACAAAGGTTAGATGATATTTTTGCCGTTTATACACCTCTTAGTTTGAATAATTGATCCTAACCTTATTTTTCTGTCAGACTGGAACCAGACCTCTTACGGCTCTCCACCTCCCTTTGAACGAGGACAGACTGGTCTGATTCTGCCTCTCTCCTTACAACACCTTACACCACCCTACATCTCCGTCGTTGGCATTGGAGCTGTGGCTGCTGCTGTGATGTCATCAACCGACTCTGCCTTGTTGTCTGCAGCCTCCATTTTTTCCTCAAATATCTACAAGAAGACCCTGAGGACAAAGGTAAAGATGGAGAGAAAGATTAAAGAAGCTTGCCACTTTACTGCAGAGCAAATGAAAAATTAGTAGAAAAGTAGAGGTATGATTACGACTATGCAGGTGATTCAGCTTTTTATGGCATGCACGAGGAGAACTTCTGCTCCCTTGGATTTTGGATACGTCAGTGCAGATCTTATTTTTTTAATGATATAGAGGGCTGAGAGACAGCAGGCCTCTGGTTCTTTCCAAAATCTCTGCTGAGCACAAAGTCTAGTGTGAATTTGTTTAATACAAAGTGTCTGGAGATTTTAGAACCCTACTACACTTTGAAACTCATGCTGAATTGATAATCACATCATTTTGATTGTGTCTGATGTGGGATTGGTTCAGTAAAATTTACAGCGCTGTAAAACATATTTGCCCCCTTCCTGGTTACTAATTGTTTGGAAAGGGTAATAAAGCCACTTCTAAGGCTTTGGGACACCAGCGAACCATGGTGAGAGCCATTATCCACAGATGGATGGAACAGTGGTGAACCTTCACAGAAGTGGCCAGCCTACCAAAATTACTCATAGAGTGAATGGATGATTCATCCAGTCATCCCGACACAAAAGAACCCAGAACAACATCTTAAGACCTTCAGTCCTCAATGGACTCAGTTAAGGTCAGTGTTTAATATCTCACAAAGACAACTCAAGTAAATACAAAATGAAGTTTTTAAAGGTTGATTTTATTTATTAAGGGGCAAAAACTTCAAACCTATCTGGCCCTATGTGAAAAAATGCAGCATGGCGAGTTTGGAGAGCCGAATGCACAAAATGAAATTCGACCCTACAGAATTAGAGGTGTTGTGGATGAACCCAATAAACACTTAAATGAACTACAGCAAAGAAGACCTCTTTGGTCTCATTCAAGGAGTCCCGAGTGAAACCTAATAAACCTGGGCTGACTTGTTGACCTTAGAAGAAGAGACAAGAAGTTGCGGCCAACTTATTAACTTTATGCAGACATGCTATTTTGCACCTTTGAAAGACGCAACCCTTAGTGTGCACTGTTAGGAAATCAGTTTGTACATTCTTTTTGCGTGTGCAATGAGTTTGCACATGTTTGTATAAAATGACATCCATGGGAGAGTTCCAAGGCCAAACCCACTACTGACCATAAAGAACAAAAACGCTTCCCCCAAAAAATGTCTTTTTGATCCCCAAGACTTTTGGGAAAATATTCTCAGGACTAACGTTAATCTTACCCAGCATTTGATTAAAAAACAACAACAACAAAAAAAAAACATCAGGCCAACAGTCAAACATGGTGGTGGCAGTGGGATAGTCTGGGCTGCTTTGCTACTTCAGCACCTGATTAACTTGCTCTAATTGATGGAGCCAATTCTGCTCTCCACCAGACAACCCTGAAGAAGAATGTCTGGCCATCAGTTCTTGACCTCAAGCTCTAAAACACTTGGGTTAAGAAGCAAGATAATGATCAGAAACAGACCAGCAAGTCCACCTCTGAATAGCTTTGTAAAAAAAAAAAAAAAAAAAAAACAATGAAAGTTTTAGTATGGCCTAATCAAAGTCCAGACTAAAATCTGATTGATATGCCGTGGCATGACCTTAAAGAGGCCGTTCATGCTTGAAAACCTTCCAATGTGGTTAAATTGAAACAATTCTGCAAAAAGGAGTAGGACAATATTCCTCCACAACAATGTGCCAAACTTCTGGCCAGTTATTTCACAACTAGTCATTAGGTATGGGGGGAATTACTTTTTCATATAGGGCCAGGTAGATCTGGATGGCTTCTTCCTTTAATAAATATAATTATCATTTAAAAAACGCATTTTGTATTTATTCTGATCCATCATCTAGTATTAAGATTTGTTTGATCTATAAAACTTAAGGGTGACAAATATGCAAAAAAAAAAAAAAAAAAAAAAATCAGGAAGGGAACAAATACTTATTCACGACACTGTAACTTTATTTTTGGCATCAGCATATTTCATACAGTGTCCTGTGTGTTTTCGATGTGTTCAGTGGTGTAATGAAAGGAGACAAGTTTAAGATTGTACGGTGCACATCACACTGTCAAAACTGAGCCCTTAACAGAGGTCTGACTATGAATAAAAATTTCATTAATCTTTCTTTTCACTTCAGGCTTCAGACAATGAGATCCGGTGGGTGATCAGGATTTCTGTGGTTTTATTTGGCCTGGCTGGTACAGCGCTCACCTTCCTGCACACCGGCGTTATGGCTTTCTGGGTCCTGGGAGGTGAAATCGCCTACATGTTGATGTTTCCACAGCTAGTCTGCGTGCTTTTTTTCAAGATTTCCAATGGTTACGGTGCCACCGCAGGATTCATCCTTGGGCTTTTTTTTAGACTTCTTTGTGGAGAGCCCTTGATAGGGATACCACCTGTCATCCATTTTCCAGGATGCACCCTTGAAGATGGGGTTTATGTTCAGTATGCCCCTATCAGGACTATCTGTTTGTTTGTTGTTTTTGCAACAATTTTGCTGGTCTCCTACCTTGCTTCACTTCTTTTCAACAAAGGACTCATACCGGAAAAGTGGGATGTGTTTCTGGTCAAAGACCTGCACCTATCAAAAAAACCATTACCAGCAAATGACACGAGCAGCAACGGATGCCACAGAGAACAACCTGAGTGCAAGGATGGAGGTGTGACAGATTCAATGTTGGAGACAACTTGTTGAAAATAATGAGACAACAAACATAACATTACCTCTTATAGCAGCAAATTTCATTAAATCTGACAGAAAAAACATCATGCAACAATAACCTTTTCAAAAGAACTGATTATATGCAGTATGCTGCATACGTTTGAGGCATGTAGGGTGCCAAGGATCTAGGCCTCGAGGCAGGGGGTGGGGGCATCGAGCTTGACACATGGCAGCCAAGGTCAAGCTTGATGGCATCTCTTTGTCCAGGCCTTTTTTTCCCCCGGTGACATGTGGCATCGTACGCTTTAACCGCCTCAAGGGAAGGTGGGGGTCCCCAGTCTCTGATGCTGTGTTTTGGGGATCACAGGGACCAGGGTTGCGAATCGTTCTTCTTGCCAGATGGTGCCCTCAGACGGGCTTAGTTGCCATTACAAGTCTTACTTCAGCCTGGATTTTTTGGCCCAAACATGCCTAAAAGTTATACACAGTACTGAAATCTTCAAAAAAGTAATTGCAAAACAAATCTAGATGTTTTCTTTTCCAGTTTTTCTGAGCAAAAACATTTTCAAATATAGAGCCGATAAATCAAGTTGTTTTTCATTCTTCTGTTATTTGGAGGATCAACAAAGTCTGAAGAGTTCTTTCTGTGCATTCCATGATTATGTACAGTATCCACAAAAATCCAGTATCCTAGTATGATAGTTAAAACCAACGCAATCAAACTGAACGTACTGCCATTGAAAGACTGCAGCTATTTGGGTCAAAAGGATTGGTATCATACAGCCAGCCTTCAAGAAGATACACTGCAGTCACTGGTGTATGCTGACAATAATTTAACACAGTCAAAGAGAGTTTGAGCACCAGCACAAACTCAGGGATTCAACAGTGATTTTTCACCTAAAAAGTAATCAACTATTTTTTAGAAAAAGCATCTAACAAAATCACGTCAGCACTGCTTGCTGAGGCAGCACTGTTGCTACACTAGCAGCCAAATCCATTATTTTGGCAGATTTCTCACCCTCAGCAAGCACAGCTTTCCTCGTTTATTTTATTATCCTCTTAGTTCAGCACTTCGATTCATCTTCTCTTACCCTAGTGTTGCTGTGTAAACTCTAGATTTCATTTCTGTCTTCACTTAGTACTTCACCCTAGAGAAACCACTTCATAACCAGTCCACCTCTGGGATTAGCCCAGTAGATAGGAAACATATATGTTAGGCTTCCAAGCTGGCAGCCCAGGTTCAAGTAAGACGTGACCACTTTCTTGCCTGCCATTTTCCGCTTTTCTGCCTTACTTCCTTTGATATCTGCTGTCCCTAAAAAGGCAAAAAATGCCTTTTTTTCCAACCAGCTGTTAATTGCCTGTTCTACATGAGAAGTGGATAATTACACAGTTTACACTGTATGGAGTTGTGATACCTACCTTTCTTTGGCGGTATATTGATTGCTGATCTCTCAAAGCATCTTTATATTTTATAGTTGTTTTAAGTCAGTGGTAGAAATAGTAAAATAAAAAGGATTTCCTCTTTTGTACTGACCACATAATGAGGATAACAGAAGCAATTATTACCAAATTGTCTTACCACCATTTTAAGAATGAAAAATTTTAATAATTCATGAATTCATACAAACTCTGCCTTACAGCCGGTACATTGCCAGGTTAACAATTTGGGATGGGCCATTGTGATTTTGGCTGGGGCCTTTTTATAACAAAAGCTGAAGCTGTTCTCTTATTTCTTGGCTGCGATGATCTACGACTACTTTTCCTTTTTGAAGAAAATGCTAGAAATGTTTCTCTGAAACAACCAGCCATTGATAGAGATATTACATGTTGACAACTCATGACTCAAATAGACTTTGAATGTATTAACTGGTACAAGAAAAGCATGAAAGCTTTAACTGTGCTATGCAAATGTTTTTTTAAGTTTCATACCCATAAATCAATTTTCAACATATTCTGTAACTTTTATGTAAGAAGATATTTTCATTTTGATAATAAAGATAAGAGAAGGGAGAAAGCATATCAGTGGAAAAACAGGGGTGCACTACTCTGTATTAGCTTTTATCATTAGAAACATTTTGATTGTGTGTTTAAGAAAAATAGAGATGATCACATCAGGAAAATTCAGCACATCCTCCTGTTTTTCCTTTTTTGTTTTGTCAGTTTTTGATGCGTCATTAAGAAACATTAATTCAGTTATAAAATAAGACATGACTCAGCAGATGCACTATACTGTAAGTCACTGTGGCTGAGATCCATGAGGGAAAAGTTCATAAAACCAAGATTAGTTTTCTGTCTTTTACTTAGTGGTTCCTTAGTTGAGTTCCTATCTATCACATGTACACTACATGGACAAAAATATTTGGCTCACCAGTTAATTAGTGAATTCAGGTGTTTCACCCAGACCCGCTGCCACAGGTGAACAAACATTTCTGATATAAAATGGATCATTCTGAAGAGCTCAGTGACTTCAAGGGCAGTACTCCTCTCTGTGGAGTGATAAATCATGCTTCTCTGTTTGGCAGTCAGATGGAAGAGTCTGGATTTTCTGTAGTGAGCATTACCTGCATGACTGCGTTGTCCCTGCTGTGAAGTTCAGTGGAGGAGGCACAGTGGTGGGGGGCTGTTCAGGCCCCTTATCTCCAGTTATCTCCAGTGGAGACCAATCTTAATGCTTCAGCCTACCAAGACATTTAGGACAACGCTATGCTTCCAACCTTTTGGCAGCAGTTTGGGGTAGGCCTTTTTCTATTCCAACATGACTGTGCCCCAGTGCACAAAGTGAGGGCTATAAAGACATGGTGACATGGTTTAATGTGTTTGGTTTGTAAGAACTTGACTGACCCACACAGAGCCTTGACCTCAACCAAACCAGGCACCTTTGAATGAATTGAAACATAAATTGCAAGCCAGGTCTTTTCACACAACATCAGTGAATGGACACAAATGGAAAGAAAAAGAACTGGAGCTAGTAAAGCTGTTAAAAAAGGGGGGGAATTTTATTTGAATACAATGTCATTACAATCCCTGTTGGTGAAATGGTCAGGTAGCTAAATACTTTTGTCCATATAATGTGGCTTTTTTTCTTTGTTACTTATTTATCTGCTTCTGATGTGTGTCACCGCAAATGCACTGTTCCTATTTTCAAGCCTGAGAAGCTTAAATGACAAAATTATGCTTTCACATTTTTTGTGTGATAGCTGTACTTCAGGTGTTAAGTAGCATTTAAATATCAATTATGAATCAGTGAAAGTAAAAGCACTCATATCACCATGTCTGTCTTAGAGATTTAAACACATGCTCTTTATTGAATGAGTGAGTCAGTAAATTGCACACGTCAGTAAGTTTTTTTTGTTGTCAAAGTCAAAGACGTGAGGAGGGGGCTGATACATTAATTTAGTGATGCAGTTTGAAGAGCAGAGATTCAGTCAACAAACTGAGGGTCTGCTATGGCTAGTCATCCTGATGATATTGTACTCATCATGGACCCTTTATCATTTTATGTTGTATCATATTATATAGACCCTCCCATAAATTATAATGCAATTAATGAGTATATTACCATAATCAACTGTCAGCACCAATAACTAAACTAGTAATATGATTATATTCAATGCATGTCTTCACAGAGGAAGCTGTTGCTGTTTATCATTACAGTATGTACTTCAACTAACCCAGCTCAAAGTCAAATGTTATTTGTAATAAAGAATTTATGTATTTTTCTGTTTTCCCACTTGCATTTCGTATGGCCTGTACACTTCTCAGAATAATATTCCTAATCTGAAAAAACACACTTGGCTATACAGCTGCAAGAAATTAGTTTCTCCTTCTTTATTACCATTTTTATAACTTCCGTATCCGTTGGCTGATACAGAAGGCAATGATTTTACCCAATCATTTGACATCTAGGAGTTTTGAAGTATACTTCTTGACCTTTTTCTTGCTTTTTAGAATAATAAGAACTTCTTTGGTGTTCTTTTCTTCTCAATATAAAATACTCATCAAACCATACACATGAGAGTCTCCATGGGCGTTAACTGTCTTTTATGAATATCACTGTCAGCCGTGTTGACTCAGTGTTTTTGTCGTAACAGTACAGGAATGGTTACATGGGTATTTTGATTCTCATTTCCAGCCACATTTTTCTTTTTGAATGGAACAAGTGTCTTAGACAGTAATTGAGGAGTTTTGTTCATGCACTTGCACTTTTTGAGTACATTTTAAAAATCAACACTTTTACTGAAGTAAATTTTAACCAGAGTAACTATTTGAGTACTATACTCTTGTATATTTTCCTCCCCTGTTGACACAATAGCACAAAGAGACAATGATTTCACATCCCATCCCAAAACAACAAAAACTGGTGTGTTGATATCTCAGCATTAAACATGGGTAGAGCGTTTAGATGTGTTTAAAATGTGTTTAGTTGTGTTTGGATGGTGCCTGTTGTACAGTAATCTCTGTTTTGTGTCTGCTCATGTTTCTGGTGGATTGTTGTTGTTTTTGATGTGAGACATATTTGCACCACGAGTGTAGCTGTCCACTGAGTTAGAGTTCCTGCCTGTGACTTTAGGTGTTACTATAGGTTGCATAGTGTGTACTCTTCATCAGTTTGCATTGCCTGACTGAGGTTGAGAATTACTGCAGTTCTGTCCTACAGTAAAATTTTCAATGCTTTCAAAAGTTCAGTCCATCTGTTTGTAGACCAATAAAGACACTTTATAATATATTTGAGATCTGAAGTAATTGATTGTTTCATGGACTGTTGGAGACACCATCAACCCTAATGAGTTGG
This sequence comes from Cheilinus undulatus, assembly GCF_018320785.1. Lineage (NCBI taxonomy): Eukaryota > Metazoa > Chordata > Actinopteri > Labriformes > Labridae > Cheilinus > Cheilinus undulatus. The sequence continues at coordinate 12,899,672 of NC_054870.1, read as the reverse complement.
ATCAGAATCCTACTGTTTGCCGTAGAAGAAGGGCGAGGAGATAAATGGTCTGGGAGGTTCTGAGTCCCGGGCTACCGTTTGTCCCAGCTGGATCTGATCTTTGATAGTTGGGCTGGTTGGTTCTGTAACAGCGCCAAAGTAGATCTCTCAGGTAAGACAGTCTGATGAACATGGCAAGATGGCTCTTTTTCCCAGGATTCTGATGTACTCGTCTCGTTCCAAAAAAAAAAAACAGCTCTTAATTCGTTCAATTATTATCAAAATTAATGCCTCAGGAAGGTCGACATCACTTTTATTATTGGATCACAGTGATGAAGTCTGGGCGTGTGAGGAAAAGAAAAAAAAAAACTCTCTCTGCTGCAAAAATGAGCACAAAGGCTATAAAAGATTAAGGAATTTGTGCTGGATCAGAATAAAGTCTCAAAGTCTCAAGGACATGGCTCAACTTGAAGAACATAGATAAAGAAAAACGTGTTCCTCGAAGAAGACGTCTTAAGAAAAGTTACTAGATAACTTAAGAAGACAGACGAAGAAAAAGACAAAGAATTGAAGAAGATGAAACTCCACTCAAGAAGACTAGAAAGAACTAACTGAAGACTGCAGACTTGGGTTTTGATACCCTTCAGGGAGTGGTCTTCATATGAGTTTCCCCTTCTCTTCAAGATCAAATGTCACTACATGAACCACTCCTCATCAAATTAGTAATTCAATAAGAGCATGTAGGAATAGCATAAATGGTCATAAAATCCTAGAATAATATAACATCAGTTAAACTGTCACACAGTTAAACATTAAACAACATAGCTAGTTGGTTTAATATATATCAAGACACAAAAGGGACTTTGTAATGTGTAGCCATGTGTGTGAATGATACTGGACAGTAGACGGCACTGTTGGTCCATGGAAGACATCTGCATTAAAATCACAAATGAATTTCTCAATCATATTAAATGCTAAAGGAATATGAAACATATCCTTTATGTTACATGTGAGCTATCTTAAAGGGATATAAACATTTCCTGTTGAAAAACATGATGTTTACAGTAGTTATGAAGCTTCCAGCCCATACAGTTTGAGTCTTGCAGGGAAAAAACAAGTGTTATTTATCATCGCCATCTAGTTTTGTTGTTTGTCCAGATAAAAGGCTTTTCAAGGGTTTCTCTGATTTATGATGCAAAGTTCCAGAGGGTCTAAATCTTTTTTGGCTTTGGTAAGACACAGATGTAGTCAGTGAGGAGGCTCTTGTTCGGCCATCCAATCAGGTATCTTCAATGTAATCTCTCCTGAGATGTGTCATTTATCCAAAGAGTCAGATCCAGCGTCTTTCTGTCTGAGAAGCTTTTAAGGTGGGAAAGGTTCATAAACAAAGACAGGTAGTTGGTAGACATGGGGGAAAAGTCCTCCCTCTGTTGAGAAATCCTGCAGGAATTCTTCAAGCTGCAGACTTTAAGACAGGGTTGTAGGACAGCAGCAGATTTAGGCCTTGATTCCACTGAACAGCCCATAATTTGTATCTCTTCAGCCTGATAACACCACTAACAAACTGACAGCAAGCTGAGCTGAGGCAGACAGAATCCCTCCAATGCTGTACGTAATAACAATGCATAATTGGAACGGCTGAGCTTTTAAACCTACGTTTCACCATGATGCTGTTCTTGTCCCTTTTATCCAAAAATCCAACATAAATCCACAGTGTTATGCTGTCCTCTCTGTCATCTTACTGGCTCAACAAGCTAAAAATGCGAATATTAGCACAGAATGTTTACCTTCCACTGGCACAGTGCTATGTGCCAACGTGCGTACAGGAAGCAAGAAGTACAAACAGAGCAGATGCTTTGAGGAACTTCCTTTTTTCCTTTCTCTCTTTTTTGAAGCCAAAGATGAGAAAGGAAATATGTGATTTTTATTTCAGTCACAGATTACTTTTATGAAAATGTAACTAATAATAAAGGGTTCACATACTTTTCTAACAATTGTATTCTTCAAATTTGCATTCAATATATTCAGACTTCATTTACTATTCTTCAAAGTTGCATTCAATATATTCAGACTTCATTCACTATTCTTCAAAGTTGCATTCAATATATTCAGACTTCATTCACTATTCTTCAAAGTTGCATTCAATATATTCAGACTTCATTCAGTATATTTAGACTTTATTCAATGTATTCTGTTTAAGATCTATATATAAATATTTTATTTTCCAAATGGCATGCTATATATATATATATATATATATTAGGGCTGTCAAACGTGTTAATATCATGTTAACTGAAATTACTTTTAAAGCCACTAATTTTTTCATTACACAATTAACACATGTGCATTCTGTGTGACCCTAGACCCATCCCATAATTTGCCAGATCAGGAGGTGGCACCATCGTGATTCAGTGCGAGTGAGCAGAAATGGATACAGGACAGAGACTATGAATGGCAGGTTCAGCTTTCAGATCATGCCAGATAAGACTGGTTATTTGTTCTTACTGTCGACATAAACTGCGTTACCAGGAGTTTGTAGAGTCTTAAATAGCTTGTACCACTCGCTGGCTGGGCACACTGCCAAAGCAGAGAGCCGCCCCCTTAAGCCTGATTTATGTTTCTGCATCGCTGTGGATGGTGTAGCTACGTGTAGCCCTCTGCGTAAATGCGGACCCCTACGCCGTAGCCTGACGCGCACCTCCAAAATATTCTAACTACGCATCGCGGCGACGTGGACCACAGGGGCTGTGATTGGTCCACTCAAAACGTCATTTCCAACAGTTGCTTTTTCTCAATGACGGCCTCCGTGCTGACAGCGCACAGAGAGGTTGCTGCATCCTGCAGTTGTTTCAGTACGCATGTAGAGGCCTTTGCACAATGAGCCTGTTTCATGTTGTCCTAGTCATGTCTGCACACTGATGCCGAAATTGTCGTTTTATTTCCCGTTTTTTTAAGTAACAGGTTCGATTTTATGAGAAATTTTGTATGTGTCCAAGGTGACCAATGATTCAAAACAGTTTCTGCTGCTTCCACCTCGCTTGCTCACCACTGAAACATCACTTTAAACACCAAAGTTTAATCATTTATCATGTGGATTTCAACCATAGAAATATATCAAAAAAGGAGATGAGTGAATGGTGATTCAGATCAGCTCCTGTTGCTTTATTCTCTCTCTCTCGCTCACCCCCACCCAACCCCCCCCCCCCTCTCTCTGAAACCTCACTTTAACACTGTAGTTTCCATGATATCAGTCACGGAAATATAACAGATAAAGGCATATGTTTGTAGCCTACTCACAGGTCATAACAGAGACAGAATTAAAAAATTGTTCTCCATCTCTCCAACATGAGTGTGCGCTGTATGAAGTTCTCTGTCAGGATGGATCCAGCGGGATTTTAAAGGTGCGATGGACAACAAAAAAGTCCAGCGGAACCTCTGTGTCTCTCTTTGTGCTTATGTGCAAACAGCATGTGATATCGACTACTGACTGTTATAAAACACCTAAGCATCCACTCTTTCATTAACAAGACTAGGTTAAAAACCTAGTATATGGCTGACCACAGCTATCTGGGATGCTTGTTGAAATGCCTGAATGCCTGAAATGTGTGCTCTGGCAGGGTGATATTGTCATGATTGTTAGTAGTTTATTATTTTTAGCCAAAGGTATAGTAAAGCCGTGTTTCCATCAGGGGGTCTGGTTTGATTCAGTTCGGTTTGGTATGGTTTGGTACGCTAAACCCCAAAATAGTTTGCGTTTCCACAGACACCCGTGCTCTCACTTGGTGGGCGGGGCTGTGAAAGCATGCATGTGAAGTCCCAGTCAGCTGAGTCAGCTGTTCCAGCTGCAGCGTTAGAGAAAGGATGAGTGACAGAAATCAGTAGGAATCAGCAGTAAACAGCTTTATTTCAGCTGAAAATGCTTTTTAAAAAAATAACTACATCTTAATGATGTTAACAGCTGTCAGTAAAGATCCTCAGCTGATGGAATACGTGTACAGAGACGGTTTGAGTCGTAACGCTACGTTAATATGTGAAAATATCTAGTCTAGAACAGTTTATAGGACAAAATATGAAAGTTCAGAGCTGTACTGTGAGAATTCACCACATTAAAAATAAAGTAAAAGTTCAGCTGGTGTTAAAATCAAGCTAGATTAAGTCAGAAATCCAGGGTGCGCTGATCTCGTTGTAAAATCGTCTGCAGCCTGAAGTTTTACGAGCCCGTTCAACAACCACAGAGCGATGTTTTCACAGGTTACCTAACGTAAGAAGTAGATTAATAACTAGTTACAAATGAGAGTGAACTGTTCAAAGGCTTCGTATTCACAAAACTTCTGCATTAATTTAGTTTCTCATCCATTGCGGATGGATCAGACTGATGTGAGCCTTCAGGCTGTTCTTAAAATCATCCAGCTAAATGTCAGGAAACTTGATTTGTGGCCAGATACCAATATCCATAGACTAGGAAACAGTTTGGATCTCCGTCGAGTCCAAATATTTCCCATTTAGGCAGATATTGGTCCGTTTTTCTCCTGTTTTCGCCCACCTCTCACAGCAGACTTCCGTGTTTGAAGCCCGGAGGCGAGCAGCTGAGTCGCGCACTGATGTGATGTCAGTGCAGCCCCTATTGTTGTGTGTGTAGCTCCACCTTTTTGGTACGGGTAAGTAAGATTGGCACCCCTAAGGAAGGGTGCCGAAAAGTGGGACGGTACGGGTCGGTTTTTTTGGGACCCTTTCTCTATGGAAACGCCAAAAAAAAGCATGCCGTACTGCACCGAACTGAGCCAGACCACTCGGTGGTCTTACTGAAAAGCAAAAAGCTACATGTTGCTCTCTCTCTGTCTGGCTCCTGTGTGTGTGGAGATAAAATCTGAGCAGCGTCATCCCCCCTCCCCTCCTGCTTTCTTCTACCACATCTGATTGGTTAAACACAGACACACCTCGGCTCAGCTGCAGGGGAAAAGCAGTCTCTTTTTTCTTTGCTATTACTGCGCGGATGGTAGACTACACTACAGGAAAATATCAAAAAGGCCTCCTCTGCAGAAGACAAGCAGTCAGTGTGGCTGTGCCCTGATTTCAACAACAGTGCCTAGGTCGGATTAAAAAGCAGTGGTCCTGCTGCGAAATCCAAGCTAACAGCTAATGCAGCTAACGGAATAAACGGGACAAGCTGACCGCCACGATCATAAAGAAATGATGAAATAGACCGGGAGTAGAGAGAACATTTTTTTTCTGTCACAGAAAGCTTTCAGTGTTGCTCTCTGCGCTTGTTTGGATTTAGACATGTTGTCTGGTTCAGACAGAGGCTCCACTGCAGCTCAGTCCCCACTAAAGACAGGCCTGCTAGTGCGGTCATTAGCTGGGACACAACAACTCATTAGCTGTATACAACAAGTAAGCCTTCCCCCATAACTATGACATTGTCATGCCAAAGCAGGGGGCAGAAGGGCAGCGTCTTTGTTTTCTTTCACAGAAAGCATTCCGTGTTTCTCTCAGTGTCAAATGTGATGAAGAAATGTGTTGTTCTGGCTTAAGGCCAAGCTAACGTCATTCCACAAACATTCATACCCTTTCCCCTCTAGTATCACATAATCATGCCAAAGCAGCTCAGCAGAGGAGTAAAAAACATCTTTCCCAACCTGAAAAGCTTATAGGGTTGTTTTATTCTTTGTCATACATAAATGTGGCCCAGTTCTGGTTAAACAGAGGCTAAAGCTATATCTGAGTATTTAGAGCAGTAGGCTAAGAGCAGCCATTAAAGGACTGTCAGCATGACTAAACCTCACCCATAGAGCAACTCTGTATGCATGAGCCGTACATAAATGATGTTAACTCGAGCCTAGTTAGTGGAGGCAGCCATTACTGACAGCATTCAGTCCAAGCAAACGCAACTCTGTAGTATATGGCTCATGATCATAGGAAAAGCATCACTCACTCAGCGACAGACAGACAGACAGACAGACTCACTCAGACACAGACACTGCCATATGTAGGGCTGCCTTCAGCGGTCAGCCAAAAACAGACGTCCAGTTCAGCGGAGAGCGACACAGCCGCTTGGATGTGACCCCTCTGAAACCACACACACACACACACAGCCACACCCTCCTAGTGCCATGGCGGTGAATTGCAGAGCGACGCGAACTTCAAATGGTCAAGAACGGTGTCACGTTGAAGGCGTACCTACGCCGCGGACGCAATGCAGAAGCATAAATCAGGCTTAAGTCATGCTGGATTGTTTACAATGGAGACGCTCAGACAACACGGCAAACAGGGATGCCCTCGCTGTCTGGCATACCGGGCATTTCTCGGTGGGTTGATGCACTTTTGGGCCAGTATGATTTATTCATTTATTTATTTCCGTTATGTACTGACTCCATAGCTGCGCTGTCCCTTCTAAAGCTCCGTTTGCTCCCTCTCCTATCGACACTCAGCTCCTGCTTGAAAGTGAAAGTATTCTGAGAAAACCAATCTTACACACAGAAAGGATCGACTAGGACTGTAAATAAACACCAAATTTAAAAAAAAAAAAAAGTCAATCAAGATGCTGCAAAAGTGTCAGTCCCTATAGGAGAGGGTCTGACGCTGCCGAATGTACAGCTACATCATGTTTAGGGGGGTGGGACAGAGCAGCAGAGGCTGGTGTGACAGGGGAGCAGAGGTGTTACAGGTGAGCCTGAGAGTGAAGCAGTGAATGGGCTCGGTAGAAAGCACTTTTAGACTGTGGGTCCTCTTTATTTATGAAGAGAAAAATGTTTGAGATTAAATCTGTAGCTCTTCTATGATCTGAAGAATGAAGAGATGGTTTAGTCCTCTTACTACTCCTTAAAAGTTCTCCACTGAGACTTCTTCTACTTTTATGTGTTCATGAGTTTTGAAAAGCAGCTTTAAATTTGTGTTTATTATTATTCCAGTAAATCTACTGAACTGAAGACAGTAATTTCTTACTATCAGCATTTATTTTACATTTGGGCCATTAGCTGTTACTCCATTAGGAGTAACTATAGCAACCTGAGACAGTCATATTTTCTGACCAGGGAGTACAGCGCTGCCAGCCTATGGAGCCTGTATCAGATGTATGTCTTGTTTCCAGGCTCACCTTAACACTGCGAGGTGAGTGTCGCATAAAACCCACGTCCCTCCTGGTCTGACTGCTATAAACTTTTGTCAGAAGATTAAAAAAAACACAAACAAAAGAAAAGAAGACATTTCTTTCAAAAGCTATGGAAACGCTATAATATCTGATAAATATTGACATGTCTGATGCAGAGTCAGCACCTGCAGGGCTTGGAGTGCTTCGTTTCACATCTGTGACCTCGTAGTGCAGAAGGGGGAATTATTTTGTTTATTCAAACAGCTGGTCTGATAAAACTAAGCTTTCTATTAGGTGACTGTTCATGTTAACGTACAGGTTTATAGTCTGATCACAGATGACTCTCAGTCTCACTCGTCTTCATGTCTTTTCAATGATAAATCTGTTCAGAAAGTGCGCTGAGCGGACTAGTTTTTTGTTCTTCGTATCTATGCCCCGCCCTATTTACTGGAGAACTGAATAACATTTACATTCCCTAAGAACGTTATGGGATGGCAATGGCTATTCCAGTTATTAGTCTTTGATGCGCAACATGAGTCAAAAGTGACCCAGATGAGTTTCTATTATTGATATCTTTGGAATGAATTAATTTCATCATTCAGTCCTCCAAGTATTCCTCAGTTAACTTGTTTTTAATCATCAAACATCCTTAATTAATTTTTAACTTCCTTACTTTTTGAGTTAAACCACTTTTTCATCACTACCCCTCTAATGCACAACATGGGTCAAAAATGACCCGTATCTATTTCCTGTTATTTCATGTACAGTGCTTAACAAATTTATTTGACCACCTGTCATTTTTGTCTCAGAGACCATCCAGCATCATGAAGTGCTCTAATGCAGACTCTTTCATTTTCAGTCAGCTCTCCACGTTTTACCATTTTGAACAGGAATGAGGAATTTCAAACTGAATTCACCCAAATTTGAGCCGGCTCACTGGGCTTCTCTGAGAAGTCAGAAATGAATCAAGCATAACATTCAACCACTAAAACTCATTTTTCTGTTCAGGAATGCAAGTAAATAACTCTAATTTGACATATTAATCAAGAAATATTAATGTGCTTTACTATTTTTTCAGTTTTTTATAAATCAGTAAATTTAAAAATTCATGGATAACATTAATAATTATATTTTAGCATTAAAGATATTTGGGTTAAAGAGCTTCTACATATTGGTGTATTAACCATTGCAGGAACATAAAAATTGATTTTGGTAATTACCAATGCTGTTAATTTAGGGCAGCTGTGGCATAAACCTTACTTTGGGTGGTGGTCTAATAAATTTGTTAAGCACTGTAGATGTTGCTAAAAAAATTGCCGGCCCGCAGGACGTCTCATTGGAGCAAATCCCACCCCCTTCCCAAAATGAGCTTGACATCCCTGTTTTGCTGCAGTACAGTATGAAAAAAACAAACTGAAAATAGAGCCTATTGTATTTTTCTCTTAATAACATAAAAAAAAAAAATTAAAACAAAAACTCGTGTAATACAGCTGATTTGATGCAGAAATGCAAACTAACTGCATTAAGTTCTTGATGGGACTTTGGGCCAAATACAATTGCTAAGATATTGTATCTAAGAACATGAAACCCTAAGAACAGGAGAGTACATTAACTTTAGAAAATGATGAAGAAAAATGTTCATTTGTGCAAAATAATCATTTAAGTACGGTCTTTATTCTCATTTATCTTTGGAGGAGACATCAGATTTACGTCTGTTTTTTTATTCTCTGTCTAAGGTGGATGCAGTTTGTCCAGGTTAATGTAACAAAGTATTCACTAATACTTAACTTCACATTCATCTTTGCCTGGGGCCTCCAAGTCACTAAAACCGCCCCTGGTAATATCTTATACAAAGACCTAGAGGTGGTAATTTGATTAACCAACTCTTAAGAAGGGAGGCTTTTTGGATCTATGAACTGAATACCATTGAACCATATGGCCTCACTGAAGCACAAGACTATGAGATGTAGATACTGATGATTTGTATTTTCTTCCCTACAGGTGATACAGACCCATAGGGAAACATGACACAGGTTCCCCAACCTTCAGTAATTTCCCCACCCAAATCAGTGAGAGGGACAGCTGCTGCATTGTAACTCTAATTAACTTCTTTCAGCAAGCCAGGTCTAGGAGGTTATTGATCCTGAGAGTTAATATGAACTATTAGATATTTTTGCAACTTGGATCAATTAGGTCTTGCATTTCTTGTTATGGATTTTCACCTTTAATATTTGTACAGCCCCTATTTTGTTTGTTTCTTTATTCTTGTGACTCTTTTGAATTACATTATCTATGTTTGTTGTTATGCTGAGTGATTTGGTTGGGTTGATTATTGGTCACGTGACCATGTGTATTAAGCACACCTGTGTATGCCTGTTTGATTATGCTGGGCGAACCTGAAGAAGCTACAGGCGAAACACGTTGTTCACTCATATAAAGTTTAAGTAAAGTCTATCTCAGTGTGCTACCCTCTGGCACCTGACTACCTGGGCTGTGTACGGGGATCTCCGTTTAACATTTAACTTTGAAATTTGTGTTACCGTCTTGAGTGCCTGGACTTGGATCATTTCAAACATTCAGTGTTTTTTGAACTTAAGATACTATCTCTTTAATAATCTCAAATATTGAGCTTGATTTGTTTGTTTTTTCAAACAAACTATTTGGATATACTTTGCATATTCGTGTCTGGATGTTGTTTTCTCTCTTCTGAGGGCAGGAGCAGATAATTCCCTTCTATCAGATACTATCGCTCATATTTACATGTTTACTGTGGACTAACCCTAACCCTATCAGAGTAGAGATCTCATTCAGGTCACGTCTCACTGCTTCCAAAGGTAATTTTTTCACTTCTTCTTTGAATTTAGAAATTATAAGAATAATGAAAGATTGTGCCTTGCTGTTCATTCTTTGATTTGACACCCAAAGAAGACTGAGTCCTCACCCTGGCAGCATTCAGGAACTGTAGACTGTCTTCTACAGATTTGCAGTCAAGGTTTACAGGATGAAATGGTCAACGGTTCTCTGGCCAGACAATCCAGATCAGACTTTTGGCAACTATACCAATGCAGACACTTGTGCTAAGTTTATTTAACCAAGTAACATGACAGCATGTGTAGGTCTTTGTCAGCCTTAAGAAGCTGTAATATTTTTCTATTGTACCATATTTTTTTCTTCTTAGGAGGGTTTTATATGTGCTTCATTTTACATAATATCAGGAGTGTGTCAAACGTACTGAAAACATTCTTGGTATGGGTAGCTTGTTTACCATGACTCACTATAAGGGCCATTCTAAAAATACAAAAAGAAAAAATGGATCCATTAATTTGTAAGAAAAAATAAAACTAAAAATAATGAAAGTATCTAGTTGTAAATTCCCGGGGGAAAAAACCTTTTGATTTTTAAGATCTTAAAAAAGTTGAAATATATATATATATATATATATATATATATATATATATATATATATATATATATATACACATACACACACACAGTGCATCTGGAAAGTATTCACAACGCTTCACTTTTTCCACATTTTGTTGTTTCAGCCTCATTCCAAAATGGAATAAATTCATTTTTTTCCCTCAAAACTAAAACATCACATGTACATAAGTATTCACAGCCTTTGCTCTATACTTTGTTGATGCACCTTTAGCAGCCATTACAGCCTCAAGTCTTTTTGACTATGATACCACAAGCTTGGCACACCTATCTTTGGGCAGTTTCGCCCATCCCTCTTTGCAGCACCTCTCAAGCTCCAATTGGACATCTCTGGGGAGCGTCGGTGCACAGCCATTGTCAGATCTCTCCAGAGATGTCCAATTGGATTCAAGTCTGGGCTCTGGCTGGGCCACTCAAGGACATTCAGAGTTGTCCTGAAGTCACTCCTTTGATATCTTGGCTGTGTGCTTAGGGTCGTTGTCCTGCTGAAAGATGAACTGTCACCCCAGTCTGAGGTCAAAAGCACTCTGGAGCAGGTTTTCATACAGGATGTCTCTCTACATAGCTGCATTCATCTTTCCCTAAATCCTGACTAGTCTCCCAGTTCCTGCTGCTGAAAAAAAATCCCCACAGCATGATGCTGCCACCACCATGCTTCACTGTAGGGATGGTATTAGCCAGGTGATGAGCGGTGCCTGGTTTCCTCCAAACATGATGCCTGGCATTCACGCCAAAGAGTTCAATCTTTGTCTCATCAGACCAGAAAAATTTTCTTTCTCATGTTCTGAGAGTCCTTCAGGTGCCTTTTAGCAAACTCCAGGTGAGCTGCCATGTGCTTTTTACTACATAGTGGCTTCCGTCTGTCCACTCTACCATACAGGCCTGATTGGTGGATTGCTGCAGAGATGGTTGACCTTCTGGAAGGTTCTCCTCTCTCCACAGAGGACCGCTGGAACTCTGACAGAGTGACCATCGGGTTCTTGGTCCCCTCCCTGACTAAGGCCCTTCTCCCTCGATCGCTCAGTTTAGATGGGCAGCCAGCTCAAGGAAGAGTCCTGGTGGTTCTGAACTTCATCCATTTACGGATGATGGAGGCCACATTTTTTTTTTTTTTGCTCATTGGGACCTTCAAGCAGCAGAAATTTTTCTGTACCCTTCCCCAGATTTGTGCCTCGAGACAATCCTGTCTCGGAGGTCTACAGACAATTCCTTTGACTTCATGTTTGGTTTGTGCTCTGACATGCACTGTCAGCTGTTGGCCCTTATATAGACAGGTGTGTGCCTCTCCAAATCCTGTCCAATTAACTGAATTTACCACAGGTGGACTCCAATTAAGCTGTAGGAACATCTCAAGGATGATCAGTAGAAACAGGACGCACCTGAGCTCAATTTTGAGCTTCGTGGCAAAGGCTGTGACTACTTATATACATGTGATGTCTTAGTTTATTATTTTTAATAAATTTGCAAAAATTTCACATTGTCATTATGGGGTGTTGTGTGTAGAATTTTGAGGAAAAAAATGAATTAATTCCATTTTGGAATGAGGCTGTAACATAAAATGTTGAAAAAGTGAAGCATTGTGAATACTTTCTGGATGCACTGTATATATATATGTGTATACACACACACACATATATATAATAAAATTGAAATTTTCAAGTTTATGAAGTCATACATTTAAAACATTATAAAGGTGTAAATTTTCAGTAAACAAACCTAAAACACTAGTTGGATCAGATCATGTCCTGAATGTGCTCAGTGTGTTGTTCTCTTATGAAATGTCTCTTTAAATGTCAGATGCTGATGATTATAATTCTGGTCTAAAATTGCAAGTTTTTGTAAGACAAACAGCTTCATCTGATACGATTTTCTTTCATGCAATAGGGTATTTTCAACTTCATCTAAAAACTGAAGTTTTCTATCATGTAAATTAACAACTTTAAAAAATTGGAATACTTAAAGTTCCAATTTTTATCAACTTGTGACTTAATGAACATCAACAATCCTAGTTTGTTTTCTTTTCAATTAAAAACTAAATCTCAGAAATTTTAAGTTTTTCTATTAAAAATTTGTGGATCATCTTAATTTCTTATTTTTTAGATTGGACCTAATATGGCATCAAAGTTTACAAATATATGATAAAGTGATAGGCAAATCTTATATCTAAAGGGATTTAATTTCAGCATGTAGGCACCCCAAAAATAGAGAAAGTGAAGGGGCCTTAAGAAGGAAGTCTCTGAAATATAGTCGATAAAGTGCCATGAGGCTCAGCTCTATTTGGTAGAACTTTGCATGCTTTTAAAATATTAAGTAACATGTTAATGAGTTAAGTGATGCTATACAGCAAAGTTTCAGGAGCAGGACCACACATCAACCACGCCTTTTCCGGCATTGCCATAAATTCAAACCTGACCATCTCCTCCCCTTTAATTTTCATATTCTGCAACCCTCCCTTTCTCTGTTTCAGCACACTCATAAAGTTTTGAAGGCGGTTCAGTTTTTCAATTATGTTATGCTATTTGCCTTTGGAAATTAGAAAAAAGAAAACATACCTCCTAAGGTTACAGGTGTATACTCAACACTTTAAAATCATAAATAATTGTCGATTGCGTTCTGGTTGATGATGTGGTCCTTGCTTGTGAAAGTCCAATGTTTATGTACAAATGTAAACATGTTAAATTGAATATTTTTTTTTCCTTTTGTTATATTCACTGATCTCTCAAAAAAACAGGTTTCTGTCTGAAGAATGAAGGAATCTTTTGAGAACGACGGATACGATCCTTATTCTATCCGCCGTGTAGCAACATACATTATCTTTGGGGTTGGCATTCCTTTGATTCTTGTGGCCATTTATTTCGTCTTTTCTCTGGTACGTATTATAACTCAGATTTAATGACTTACTGTGTCTGTGTTTCTACTGAAAAGTCTGTCAGCAAACGATGTAGAGCAGGGGTGTCAAACTCATTTAGGTTTGGGGGCCGGATTTGCTCCAATAGGACGTTTGAGACGTTCTGTGGGCCGGGCTATTTTTTTTAGCAATATGTATGTATGTGTTATACATTAGGGGTGTAAAGGTACGTGTATTCGTACCGTATCTGTTCAGTATGGGCCTCTCAATACGGTAAAGACGTGTACCGAATGTGGAACGAAGCTCATACACACAGATAGAAAACCAGAGCGCAACTCACTGTCACACTGTTCTGGCAACCACACAACCACAGAAAACAACAGCAACAGCCTGAATATTCACAGATAAAAGTGTCCTGCTTCGGAACATTATGTTCCCCTGTAAAAATCAACAGTGAACTAAGACAACAACAGTAGCGCTGACATTATTCAGCAGGTGTCACTGACAGCGGATCAATCAAAGCATTTAAAAGGCTCCACTCAAACAAGAATGCCACTGTAACGAGGAGGAACAACAAAAGTCTCACCAGCCGGTTATGAACTTCTCATGTTTTAAGATATTTTCATTTTAACAATGGTGCTCTGGTTTAGTAATAAAAATAATTTTAAATGCGTACCTTCAACTGTCAGCCTCGGAGGAGGGGGAGAGAGGACTCCATTATATCTGGAGCTACATCTTAGGTAAAGTTATCCTCAATTTTTCACACAGCTCTAACCTCTTTATCAGCCAAGCTGGGCTGTGAAAAGTTCTCCCAAACTTTGTAGTAGGTCCCATTGGTTAAAAAAGTAATCCAGTGCTGAAGTCAGTGTTGAAGTCAGCAGAATAGACACTAATTAGCATACTTAACAAGCTAACTTATGGTTGTATGATGATGTGTTCAAGGTGGCTGGGAAATTTTAGTGTTTAAGGAATGGGTATAAATTTGTCAATGTATCACTTAAACTAACCTAGGAACTCAAAAATGTATTTATTAATATTTTTATTAATTGAAGACGTTTTGGAAGGAGGTTGCAGCATTATTAATAATTAAAATATAATTTATTCAGCCTATTTATTTTAATACAATTAAAAAAATAAAAATTCTGTTATTTATTCACTTTATTTACTGTACAGAAAACGTACCGCACCATGACTTCAAAACTGTGGTACGTACTTAACCGAAATTTTTACGTACCGTTACACCCCTAATATATATTTATATATATATATATATATATATATATATATATATATATATATTTATGTATATGATTATAAACACACAACACATTTTTACCATTTGACGAGACCTGGAGTTAAAAACGTTCCAGGATTTATAATCAATGTCTCACTTTAACGTAAGTGATCATGACTATAATTGCACTTCTTGTTGACATGAAATTAAATCGTATGTAAGTAAATTAAGTTGATATTAGTTTGGCATCACACATTTTTCATAATGAGGGATTAAATCAGGCTGGAGATTGAACTGAGCCACTAGCCAGAAAAGAAAATTACGCAGGGGAAGTATTTGCTATCCTGGGAGCAGCTTCAATACCCCAAAGGGATAGATGTTTGGTTTTACAACGCAAAAACCTCTGACATTTATTAAGGCCTGAGGAAGGAAGCAGGAAAACTGAAGCGCAGACTGGATTAAATTCTATGATAGAGCCAAGTGCAGCTGTGCACGGTGGTTACATTCTCCATCTTAATAAATAAATAAATGAAATCTCTCTCCTTCAATCATGCCGTCTGTATCAGCCTGTCTTTTGGAGAGCGTGTTTGCCCAGCTGAGGTGATGAAACAGGTCGCTGCTGTGCACTCTACCATGTGTCTTTTTTACGATGTTCCTCCCTGCTCTAAAGAGAGTTCAACGTACCATATTTAACTCATTTATTGCATCGTTATTGCATCTTTGCTGTGATTATAGATAAATCATGAAAAACAAGTGAAAATTTGTATTTCAAACACCTAAGTTAGTAAATATTGAAATTTCTTTTTTTTTATTTTTATTTTTTTTTTTAATTTAGATGTCCATCTTTTTCCCTAAACGTCCCGTGGGCCTTATGGCACCTGCTGGTTTTACACCCCTGTTCTATACCACGCATGTAACCAAAATTTTAAAAACAGTCTTTCATTCATCCTTCAACTTCTGAGCAAAGTAAGATGACATACTTCGGAGAAAGAAGTCTTAGACAATGTTTACAACTTTGTCTTCCTGCAGGTGAGAAATGATCACCATGCTTCTGTCTGCGTCATCAACATTATGATTTCCGACCTCATTCAGCTCTGCTCTTTGCTCATCTGTGAGGTAGCACCTTGGCTGTCCATCGCCTTGCTTACTCATGAAATCAGTGTGCTGGCCAGTGTTGGCTTCATGGTGTGTCTCGCACTGGAGAGGTAGGTACCCATAACTCACTATGTGTGTAACTGATTCTTTAGTCCATGATTATAATTCTGGTGCTATTCAAAGACAAGGTGGCCATCCTACAACTTTGCAGCCTCAGACTTCAAATGTCCTGCTTGAGATCAGTCACACTTAAACAGCTACTTATTGAAATAATACTTCAACAACCACACATAAATGAGGCATTTTTATACTTTAATTCAACTGTTTTGTCTTTGGGTCAGTCGTTCCTTTTTTTTAATTCGCATTTCTTTTTAATAGTTTATCTCAAATTCCTACAGCAGTGATTACTTTAGTGTCAAAAGTCCATACATTCTTCATTTCATACATGGGTTACACTCCACAATGTAATTCTTTTTAAAAGAAATTTACAATGTGAATATTGATTCCAATTATGTTTTCAAGTTATGTGTCTCATTTTTCAGGTATTTGGTGATCGCCCACCCACTGTGGTACCGTTACAAACGATCCATAAATCTCACCGTGCTGGTCCGTCTCGTGGTCTGGGCCAGTTCTATTGTTATTGTCTTGTCATATGGTTTTATGCTCATTGCTTTCCTCCTTCCCTTCCCGCTGCTTATTTTCTTCCTGGTTGGGACCCTCAGAGCCCTCTCCTCTTCTGTCTCAGTCCGCTCTGATGAAAAACAACGAATTGTGGGAACTTTAGTCCTGGTTCTGCTCATGTACACACTGTTGTTTCTGCCCGTCATCATTTATTTCATGCCAAAGGTAATCTATAATGACACTCTGTACATCCTGGCTGACATTTGTCTAAGATTGCATCCTCTTACAGACTTAACCCTGTATGTTTTCATGAGGAAAGGGACCATAGATAGGTGTTTAACCCGTGTGTGTTGTTGCAGAATGGAGAGCAGTGATACTGCAACAACAGTCAGTGGTAGAAGTACATCTTCTATGTATGTCTAAGATGTTCAGCACTCTGAACCTGAATTAGGTGACAATTGCAACAATTTGGAACACAAACTGATGAACTAATGACAACTAGTAATAACAACAAAGCTGAATTGGATGCAGTGGACCAAACAAGGCTCCATTAGTAGACTTTACTCAAATGTAATAGTTCAGAGAAATATCTATATTCTTATCTAGAGACTTATAAACTATAAAATAAATGGCTACCTCCACTGCACTAAAAACTCAGATATAGCTTTAGCCTCTGTTTCACCAGAACTGGGCCACATTGCTGTATGACAAAGAATAAAACAACCCTATAAGCTTTTCATGTTGGGAAAGATGTTTCACTCCTCTGCTGAGCTGCTTGGCATGACTATGTGATAGTTGAGGGGAAAGGGTAACTTGTGTAAATGCCTGTGGACTAGCCGAACATTAGCTCGGCCTTAGCCAGAACAACACATTTCTTCCTCACAGCTAGCACTGAGTGCAACACGGAAAGATTTCTGGGACAGAAATTGAAGATGCCGCTCTTCTGCCCCCCGCTTTGGCATGACAATGTGATAGTTATGGGGAAAGGGTTAGTTGTTATATACAGCTAATGAGTTGTTGTGTCCCAGCTAATGACCGCATTAGCAGGCCTGTCATTAGCGGGGAATAATGCTGCGTTCGATTGTACCCAGAACTTGGAGAAATCTGACCTCCAAATTGGAAAAGTGCAATAGAACGGCCCTTGAGCTCGGGACTCTGACTCGGGAATTTGGGTAGGATCCAAGCAGCCCGAGTCGGTCGGAATGACGTAGCAATATGGTGTTGCACACCGTGAGAGTCACTCCTCAACTTTTACTTTTATGTGTTGTCTAATTTAGCTAATTTAGCTTTGTGTTACTACAGTACAGGCCTCTGCACAACTCGCTTTGATGCCCATGTAAGTTCAATGATGCATGCAGGATTCCCCTCGCTGGTGCGTTCAAGTCATACTTACAGCATATGACGTTTCCCTTTCTCTCTCTCCCTCAAGTAGCTAATGTATTTCCCCAACAGTAATTTTTGAGCCTTGAACAACATCAAAACAAACATCAGCTTACTGCAGCCGGCCATGTTTTCTGAGTTTGAGCATAAAACGCATTTACCTTGGAAGTCGGAATTTCCGACCCGGATCTTTCCAAGTTCCAAGTACACTTGAACGCAGCCTAAGCCACAGTGGAGCTTCTGTCTGAATGTTCTGTCTCAGTGTGTCTAAATCCAAACAAGAGCAGATAGCAACACTGAAAGCTTTCTGTGACAGAAAAAAATGTTCTCTCTCCACTCCCCGTCTGTTTCAACATGGCTTTCAGATCATGGCAGTGGGCTTGTCCTGTTATACTCCAGTGTTAGCTGTTAGCTTGGATGTTGCAGAAGGACCGGTGTTGTTTACTCAGACTTAGGTGTTCTCGTTGAAATCAGGGCACAAAGCCACAGCGATAGCTTGTCTTGTGCAAAGGAGAGCTTTTTGCTCTTGCCCTATAGTGTTGTCTTCCATTCGCACAGTTATAGCAGAGCATACAGAGAGCGTCAGCTGAGTCGATGTGTGTCTGTGTTTAACCAATCAGATGCGGTAGAACAAAAGCAGGAGGGGGGGTGACGCTGCTCAGGTTTCATCTCCACACACAGAGACGGGGTCAGACAGAGAGAGAGGGCAACATGTAGCTTTTTATAGTTCTGTAACTACTTACAATACCCTTGGATAAAAATAATAAACTACTAACAATCATGCCGATATCACTCTGCCAGAGCACACATTTCAGCATCCCAGATAGCTGTGGTCAGCCATACACTAGGTTTTTAACCTAGTCATGTTTTTGGACGGATCAAAATTTTTAGTCCTTATTATTGCAACAAGGATGATCATTAAAATCAATGATAATTTTACTAACTGATAACTGTGTCTTTTATCTGCAAATAACTATTGCAAAGACTTTGTGTTTATTATAATAGTAATATATCCTTTAGTTATTTAATTTATTTTAAGATACTTTTGCCGATTGTTACGTGAGTATGATGAGGCGATACTGGTGGCAGTGTTGGGGGGCCTCATATAGAAGTCTGCTTAGGGCCTCACTTTGGCCTGGGGCGGTCATGGATCAAATTGTCCCTCAATGATTGGAGTATCTCAGAATCACTGTTGTCCATGATACCATCAGTATCACTGACAAAATTGTATTGTGTGGGCGATACACTGGGGTCCTTTCTCCACCCAAAGATGTGGACTTTGTCTTTTCAACAGATTGTTCTCCCATGCCCTGTGTAACTTGCAAAGACATCCAGAGTTGCCAGGGTTGTGTCAATCCTCCTTCCAGCCCTCAGACAGCTTACTCCCAACATCTGTGCCTTACTGTCACCTAAACATGCCAAAACTTATGCACAGTACTGTACATGTATGTACTCTTTTGTAAAACTGTTTCTGAAAATTCAATAAAAATGTGTTGAACTGAGAAATATCTGTGTCTGACTTCCTTACTCAATTAAAGTCCAATAAAAGTCTCTGCAGTTTCACAAATCCTTGTGGTCGAGTTTACATTAGAGCCTTGTTTGCTCACTGTCTCTCTCAGGTCTTCCTCCTCCCTCTGCCTGCAGTCTGTACTGAGGAAAAAAGGAGAGGGTATGTGGAGGAGCAGCTGGCACTCTTCCTTAGGACTTGGCAAATTCTATCTTCTTGTTTCTTTTAAGATAAGATAAGATAAGATAAGATAAGATATTCCTTTATTAGTCCCACAAGGGGAAATTCCAATTTACAGCAGCAAGTAGTATCTTAGACAAAGCAGAATAAAGCAGGCCATTGGCGACAGAAACACAATAGAAATAGAGTACAAATAAAAGTAGTATTGCAAGAGCACTAATAAATACAAAAATATGGAATATAAAAATGTTGACTTATAAATTATAAATAGTAGTCCAAATTAGTCCACTCCAGACAGCTCCAGCTTGTCCACTGCTGAGGTCCAGGAAGAGGACCCGAACAGAGCTCCCAGGCAGCTCCAGGTGAGACAGAGCTTGATGGAGGAGGAAGATGATGGCATCATCCACCCTGGTGCCAGGCTGGTATGCAAACTGCAGTGGGTCCATGGACGAGCTCACCAGGGGGTGCAGGTGGTCATGGACCAGTCGCTCCATGGCCTTCATGAGGTGGGATGTTAAGGCCACTGGCCTGTAGCAGCTAGGGTCCTTCAGATGCAGGGTCTTTGGCACAGGTACCACGCAGGACGTCTTCCAGAGGCATGGCACCCTTCCCAGTTTCAGGCTCAGGTTGAACAGATGTTCAATGATCCCACTTAGCTGGTCTGAGCAGGACCTGAGGAGCCTGGAACTGAGGCCGTCCGGTCCTGCAGCCTTCCTGGTCTTCATCCTCCTTAGCTGGTTCCTCACCTGGAGAGGTGTGCGTGACAGGTTGGAGCAGGGGGGGCCTGTTTGTCTTGGGGTGTAGATGGGGGGCCGGAAGGAGGGGGAGAGGTGAGGGGGGGACTTGGGCAGAGAGCTGGGAGATCAGAGGAGGGGGGCTGCTGCAGGGCTGACACAGCTGGGGTAGGGGCAGATATCTCCTCAAACCTACAGAAGTAGGTGTTTAGTTCATCTGCCCACTTTTGATCCCCAGCTGCCTGGGAGTTTTGGGGCTTTTCCACAACGGCTTTTGGCCGCCAACTAAGCCTTGCTGATTTGCAATTCCATCACAAGTTTGGCCGCACTGAGCCGTGCTCAAAGCAGGTCAGCCCCACCTTCAAGCGCATGGCGCTGACGTCGAAGCGCTTCCCAGGGTCTGATTTGCAGGGGGTATTCACCCTCTGCTACTGATAACCCCTCCGTGATCAATTTTCGCCCCAGAGGGAGATGGGGGAGAAACGTTTTACCCTTGCCTCTGCTCCAGCTATCCTTAACTCTGTTTCAGCAGTGTCAGCGTTCAGAGTATGACTTAAATATTTATGACAAACGACCAAAACTTGAGATTTGTGTGCATACTATGGTCGGATATTTGTGCACGACTTCTCACACTTTTGAGTGAAATCAGGAAGGACCAGGCGCAGATCCAGGAATACACCTTTTTCTGTGCCTACTAATAACCAAAGTTTGACCCTGTTCCCTTCTTATAGACAATTCTAGACTTCAAAAAATCAAATGCAGCAGACGACTGGTGCATTTTTTTTTTCGGGGGGGGGGGGCAACATCAAAATCCCAATTTGACATGTTATGTATGTGAGGTACATCAAAAGATGTTACCACAGCAAGAGTTCAGTTATATTAATATGCCTTTTATACATCTGCATTTGTTTGGTTGGTGAACAAATATTAAAATAAGATGGCTATAATAAGGGTCATAAGCAGTCACAAGTAGCTAACTCTTATCACAGTGAACTTATATTTTAAACTTAGCACACATTATCAACTCAATATATGGCAAAATTATGTTAAAGAGCTGATTAAATGTTTATTTCAAATAGAAAAATTTACAAAAGGCATAAGGCGCCAGTAGTCATTGCTTCAATAGACTGGTTGAGTAAAAAATATCTATACCAGACCTGAATGTAGTTAAAATGCTTAAACCCACAAACCCACCTATTACTGATTGATTGATTTACTTACTTCCTAATATTAGTCACTTTGTTGCTTCATCCTGATATCTGGCCGGTCAGGTCCAAGGTCTTATTTGTCCTCCTCTCAAAACGCCTTATTCTTAAACACTCCACTGTTTTCTTATTGCATTTCACTGTCTTCCTAGCATCTCTTGATGAGCTAACCAATGAATGCAGGCGCAATACCTGGCAGAAAGTCAGTATTTACCCTGATGGTGCATGACTTCTTCTGTGTGTCTCAAATTACAAAGCATTTCTCTGTGCTGCCAGCTGTTGGCGTCTGGTGAGTGGTTAGTGATAATCCCGTCAAGTTGCAGTCATGTTGCGCTCAGAGGGCTCCTATCTTTTCTACTGAAGAGGAGTGAATGCGCATGCGCAGCCTTAAAACGGCAGTGAATGGAAGGCTCCGGGCGCAGGAGCCTACCTACCACCCCAGGGAGGAAACAGGAAGTAAAGGCAAACGCTTAGAACAGTTGTGATCTACTGATTTATTGCACATTACACATTTAAATCTCTTAATAAATCATCTTTATGCAGTGCATGATAGAATTTATCTATGTTCATATCAATGTATTGATATTTAAAGCAAATGTCTCAAAAATTATTTAATGAACTTAAGATCTGTCCTCTCTTTGTGGTTGGGGGGGGGGGCGTCCTAGCGCCCCCTATTGACTAGCCGCCACTGGCGGAGTCTGTCTTTAATTCATTAGCTGCCGCTAGTAAAGCATGCCGTTCTCACTGCCCAATTCAAAAATATGATTGTGTTCATTTACTGCTTTTTAGAGGCCCACAAATCAATAATAAGGAGACTGTTCTTTAACTTACATGCAGGAAAATCCTCTCCTTTTGGTGATAAGCGTGAACTATTGTTTGTTTACTGATCGTGAGATGGGGGGGGGGGGGGACGACAGGGAGAGAGAGAGGGAGAGAGAGAAAGAAAAAAGAGCAGCTTGCAGCACTGTTGGTGTACAGTTTGATTTTTGCTTTAACCCGATGTAAAGTCTTTCAGATCAGATAATGTACACTCAAAAAACCCAACATGGGTGTCTGTTACACGAACCTAAGTCTAACATGTAGCTTCTATTATATAAAACCAAGTTTTATGGTTGAACACTTTCAAATTATGTAGTTTTAACATAACATGCAACAACTTAAAATTTACTGGACTAATTTATGTTAACACTACCTAATTCCAATGAGTTAAAATTGCAAATCACCTCTGCTTACAACTCCAGACCAGTAGGTGGCAGTAATGTGCAACTTTGCTTTGTTCGATCAGCACATTTTATTCATGTAACTGTAATATTTTTAAAAAGTAGTTGTAACTACCCTATAAAATTAAGTAACACATAATCATATTGTGGTGATCCAGGGAGCAGTTGCATGGAGCAGGGACTTCTGTGATTGTTTTGTGCAAAAGAATTCCCTCTTCTATTGTTCTATAATGTTCATGTTTCATTGCAAAGTTTTTTTTTGCCACAAGATCATACAAGTTTAAATGGCTCAAGAAAATTACATCAGTGTGTTACATTTACCCTCACAAATCTAGTTGGCCTGAACCATGGTAATTAAGTAACAGTAACGCAAATACATCATGTTGACCCAACATATTTACATTTAGGTCACTCAACAAATTTGTTTCTGGCTAAGTTAACGCATTTTACTCGGGTGGAACCACATTCCATAATTTTATTATGTTCACTGAGCAAGTTATTCTTTTGAGTGTAGAGATCCAGGAGGGCTCAGAACACTGCGTCATCCCTCAAACAGGTAGCTCGGCTGTGGTAGAAAAGCAAACCCCCTGCTGCGCTGGGCTGCCGTGCTGAGTCGAGCCGAGTCAAGCCGAGCTGTGTAATGGAAAAGTCCCATTTGGCTCCTGGTGGCCTGAGATGGGTTTCAGGCCTCTCCAAACTTCCCTGATGTTGTTCTCCTGCAGCTGTTCCTCCATCTTCTTCCTGTATCTGTCCTTCCCCTCCCTGATTTTTCTCCTCAGCTCCTTCTGTCACTGCCTAATTTGAATGTTAACAGTATGTTAAATGCTGGGTTATGTTCTTGGTAAGGTAAATTTACCAGATCTATCAGCTACAGTGGTCTATGGATCATTTAAAGTATTGTAACAGATTTGAGCCAGAAAACTGACTTTGTCTCTTCCCTTGCACTGAGCCTGGCAGCTGCCTTCTGATCATAAGGTCAACATTCAGATTCAAACGTTAAATGTATTTGGTCTTCAGCTACCATCTCTTTAATAAACTTAAATATTGAGCTTGGGTGTATTTTTTTTTTTTTTTAAACAAACTACTTGGGTATACTTTGCATATTCGTGTCTGGATGCTGTTTCCTCTCTTCTGAGGGCAGGAGCAGATAATTCCCTTCTATCATATGCTATCACTCATATTTACATGTTTACTGTGGACATCAGACATCGGGGTAGAGCTCTCATTCAGGTCACTTCTCACTGCTTCCAAAGGTAATTTTTTGACTTCTTCTTTGAATTTAGAAATTACAGAGAATATAGAATAATGAAAGGTTGTGCCAATGAAAAATTTGCCGATGCCAAACAGCTTATTTTCCTGTTGCTGTTCACTCTTTGATTTGACACCCAAAGAAGATTGAGTCCTCACCCTGGCAGCACTCAGGAACTGTAGACTGTCTTCTACAGATTTGCAATCAAGGTTTGCAGGATGAAATGGTCAACAGCTCTCTGGCCAGACAATCCAAATCAGACTTTCTGCAACTCTACCAATGCAGACGCTTGTGCTAAGTTTATTTAACCAAATAACATGACAGCATGTGTGGGTCTTTATCAGCCCTAGAAAGCTGCAATATTTTTCTATTTGTACCATACTTTTTTCTTCTTAGGAGTCTATTTTTTATGTGATTCATGTTATTGTATCACAAGTGTGTTGAACGTAATGAAAACATTATCAGTAATGGTAGCTAATTTACCACGAGGTCATATTAGGACCACTCTAAAAAAATGAAAATAAATCAAATGGATCCATTTAGTTGTAAGGAAAAATAAAACTTTAAATATTGAGTATATCAATTTGTAAATTCATGAGGAAAAAAGTTTTACATTTTAAGTTAAAAAAGTTGAAATAATACATTTATAAACTTAAAATTTTCAAGTTTATAAAGTCATATATTTGCAACATTATAAAAGTGTAAATTTTCAGAAAACAAACAAGACACTAGATGGATCAGATCATCTCCTGATGTGCTCAGTGTGTTGTTTTGCTCTGAAATGTTTCTTTAATTGATGCATGCTGATGATAATGTGATGTTAGTGGGCTAAATTAAGTTTTTTTAAGCGTTATCTGATAGGATTCTCTTTCATGCAATAGGCTATTTTTTTTTACTTCTTTCTTTCTTTATAAAACAGTTATCTAAAATGAAAAAAAAAACACATGACACAAAAAAGTACTTCAAGTTAACTTTAAATTCCTGCCTATCAAAGTTGTGTCAATTTAAGCAACTGAAGTCCATATGGAGTCCATCTGGACCTGCTGTAACTCGTTTAGTTGCAATGCTCCTCCACTTGGTTAGGTGGTGCTGCTGCGAAAAAACACGGGCCCTGGTTCTACAGTACTGAATCTGTGGTCCTGAAACTGCTGCCTGCTAGCCTGCAGATACATACTATTGGCCTTGAAGGGGCCTATGTCAGGCTGAACAGCTACAGTGGACCCTTTAAGTTTCCTTAAACTAATGCCATTAAATGCTTCACATCATTTTGTTATAAATAAATATCATTGCATGCTGTTGCATTCTGGTAATACAAGAGTGTTAAATGTACCCCCCCCCCCTTTTTTTTTTTTTGTATGTTTTCTCACAAAAACCAGGTTTCAGTCTGAAGAATGGAGGATTTTTTCATGTACTACTCCTCACTGAACGAAAGCTACAATCACAGCTCCATCTCTGATGACTACAGTGACTATGACTATGGAGACTATGACCACTTGATGAACCTTGATTTGATCCCGCGTGTAATGACATACGTTATCATTGGGGTTGGCATGCCATTGACCCTTGTGGCCATTTATTTTGTCTTTTCTCTGGTACGTATTATAACTCAGATTTAATGATTGACTCTCTGTGTCTGTCTGTGTCTGCCAAAAACTCTTTCAGTAAAGGAGGGATAATATTGGATAAATGTTATTGAAATTTCCTGTCTTGCAAGCTCAGTAAGAGAAGTATAAAGAGTGATTTCTTGAAAAATAATTTTAAAAGGTGCTTGTCTTGATAACTTAATTGCTTTACAAAAGCTACCAGTGAAACCCGTCACTGTGGCACTTTAGTCATACATAATTGTGTATTTTTGTCTGTATGTAAAGAAAATAGTTGATAGAGTTAGGTCAAAAGAAAGAGTAGATGAAGCTGGAGATAGTTTGAGAACTTTCATCTGTGTAACATAGTCCCTCTCTTACCTTTACTCGAATTTCCCCTTTTTAATCATTAAATTCAAGAGGCATCTGGCTGCAGCCCTCGGGCAAACCTCTACGCTGGGGCGTTCGGCTGGAGACCTCTACGGTGGGGCGAAACCTCTTCGCTGGGGCGTGACGTACATTGCCCAAGCCATGGACCTCTACACTGGGGCGTGACGTATATCACCCGCGATGAAATTTCAGCTCTATCCGCTTGCCGACAGGCTGACCCTAAATCTAAACAGTCGGATTTTAATGCCTAAATCTAACCAGTTGGGTTTTAATAGCGTAGACCAATACGCGTGGGAAGCGCCCCAGCGTATGGGTCGGCGTCTGCTACTGCACGGTCCAGTGTAGGGTCGGCGTCTGCACACCCCAGCGTAGACCACAAAGCCCCAGCATAGGGGGCTGTGCTAATGTGTCATAAGCACAGCGGTGTAGTCATGCTAACAACAGCTAACACGCTGCACACCCCAGCGTAGGCTTGGGCAATGTATGTCACGCCCCAGTGAAGAGGTTTCGCCCCACCGTAGAGGTCTCCAGCCGAACGCCCCAGTGTAGGGGTTTGCTCGAGGGCTGCAGCCAGACCCTCTTGTTAAATTCAGTGACTGCTGAGAGGAAAAGCCAGGTGAGAGTCTTCACCCAGGGCTCACCAGTCAGTTATTATGGTGTGGCCTCTCCCAATACCAGTGACAACCAGTTTTCTCTTTGATTCATGTGACTGCCTGTCATTGGCTGTAGTTTATATAGAGGTGTGACCACTGCTTGTTTGTTAGCTCTGATGAAGACCAACCTTGTCGGACAATTATTTTGCCGTTATAATAAACAATTTTTACATATTTCCTTCCTCCAGTGTTGTAGTCAAGTCACCAAACCTCAAGTCTGAGTCGAGCCTCAAGTCCCCAGTGTTAAAGCCCAAGTCAAGTCCAGGTCACCACAATAAAATCAGAGTCGAGTCCGAGTTGAGTCCCCATTACCTGTGTTTGAGTCCTAGATGAGTCCTCAGTATCTAAATCACAGAGCCAAATTATTTTAAATTATCAACCATTTTTAAGCCATTCCAGCTTCATAGGTAGGCGTCGTTGATGTGTTTCATTAATGTATGAATTTCTTCAACTTGTATTTTAAAAAAACCAGAGGACGAACAAAACCAAACATCTTCAACCCAGTGGTCGAGTAGCTTTTGAGACAGGGTTAATTTTGACAGTCGTTTTTACGTTTAGTCTTAGTTTTAGTCCTTAGACAAAATTGGTTTACTTTTAGTCACATCTTACTCCTGTTCACACTTCATAGTTTTAGTCTAGTTTTAGTCAATGAAAACTCAAAAATTCCAGTTTTAGTTTTCAATTTTGGTCACAACAGTTTTTCTCTCTAAAAAGTGTTGTTAAAATTAAATGAACACTCACTTTGTCCTATCAATAGCCTACTTGTAATGATCTGAAATAAACTGATATAAATACTAGCATACATTAGATAACTGACTTTGGGATAAGGATTACTGATTTTTATTTATATTGGTACTCTTATTAATACTCCTTAATAATCACACTCTTAATCAATAATATTAATTATTTTAACAGGAATATGTGTGTATTTCAGATGGAAAAAGGAGACAGCATGTTTTTAACTGAACTCATGCTTTATATACCGTATATCTTATACTTCTAATTTAAAAAAAAAACATCGTATTTATTTGTTTATTTATTTATTTATTTATTTATTAGGTTTATATGATAGGGGCAATGCAAACTATATCTTGTTCAAGCACGCTAAAAGTCACTGATGTTTCACATATTAGAGATTATAGCTTTTACTAGTTTCCATCTCCTGTCCCTAGTTAGGCTTTCAGAAAATGAAAAAAAGGTAAAAGTAAAGATTTCTTCAGATTTCTTGCTTAAAACAGAAATTCCGATTTTCTCCAAGTGACATTTGAACACATAATAAAAAGGTTTTAATTCATCCCCTTTAATGGTCAAAAGTCTGAGCTGTATCCAAACACATCATAATTTTAGGCATGCATAAAATTTACGTTACAAATCAGAATTACCTTGCAGTATTGTCTCTTTAACGCAGATCTCACCTTTGGATTGATATTTTTTTACTAAGGGGACTGACTGCAAGGTTTAAGAGTTTTCAGGAGGAGAGGAGGATTACTGCACATTAGCAACAGCAGCTAATATGGCAGGTCTAAGCTATTCAGCAGCTGATGGAGTGTTTTAACAATTCAAAGGTAGGCTGACCACATTGTAGCCTAGTTTCTTGTAAAGACCACCGCTGGAATACAGAGAAGAGCTACAGGTTTAAGCCTCCTATCCACCTATCAGCTCCTCTCTCTGTCACACTTCTCCACACACCCAGGAAGATGCTTCATGTTAAGAGTGCTTTGGTTTCTTTCTTTTTTTTAAATTCAATGACAGAAGATGTTGATTTAAAGTATCATGTATTCAATTTTCCTGTTGGGGTTTTAATGCTAGGTTTTGGCTATTATTCAACCATTAATAATTATGGTTATTATTACTCACATAAATAGATAAAATTATAGAACAAGGTTAATAATTTATGGGGCACCACCCTGAAACAGGGAACAACAACCAAAATCAGCAAAAATCAGTCAGCATTATAATTAAAATTATATTATTTTCAATTATTTCATAAATGTGGATATCAAATAAATAGAAGAAATCAAATTTTACACTTTGGACCCCATCAATCAACAATAATCACAGTGTATATGCACAACAACCACAGTTCAAGTTCACACTAAATCTATAATGTAATCAATTGTTATAATGGCACCTAATTCAACAAATTACTACTAAACTACTAAAATAAAACAGATTAACTATTTACAGGCAGAGTAAAGCATGACAAATGTGTAAGAGAGAGAGAGGTAGAGGAACAAGATGGCTGATGGTCTTAAAATGGCCCGGTCACACATGTGACCAAAGAAGGAGGACTTAAAACAGAAGACGGAGAAAGAGACTTTAGCTCTCAGCTACAAAATCAGAACAATAACTTCAGCACACAGAAACCCAGTGGCTGGACTGTGATTAAAGGGGCAGTTACACTGGTTTTTTTGTGTAGATGAAGGCGCTGTACTGGACATATGTGGACACCAAGTTTCTGCAAGTGCTCCTAGGATAATGTGTCTCCTAGGCCTCCTCACTCTTTGTTTAAAAATTTCTCTCCAAAACTACTTCTACTCAGGCTTCAGAAAGCCCATGTGGGCTGAGTCTTTGTTCATGAAATCCACCACATGACTTATTCCTGTCCTCCATCTTCCACTCGGCTGCCAGCTGAGAGGAAGATCAGGAGAGCCACATCAATTAAGCCACATCTACTTCCTGAGAGGGGCGGAGTCAGAGAGCTCAGTAACATTTAAAGCCACAGACACAGCAAAAGACCAATACTGCAGAGTTTTTTCAGCAACATACTTCACAGGCATGTTTTGGTGACCTCTGAGACTAATATAAAATTGTCTTAAAAAGTGTAAAATATGTGACCTTTAAAACAGGAGCAAAGAGCCACATTGCCATTAGTAATCTAAGGCAGCAGTATCCTGTCAGCAGTAGTGTATGTGCACGTCATTTATCACTCTGATTGACCCATCATGAATGAGACAGACAGAACTTCCCTCCAGTTACCTTTCGAGAATTTTCTAAGTCCTGCTATTCCTAAACGCTTTCTGTGAGAGTGTTCCCAGTTGAATGTGAAATATATTCATGCAATGGATATATGAGGTGATCTGGTGTGTCCAGTTAGCTGTTTACTGCCAACAGGGCTTTATGTTTTAAACTTTTGGGATCCTTCATTTCTCAAACGACAGACATAAGGGACATCACAGTTACATACCTCAAAACCTATAAATCCACAGTTCACTCAGGCATTTCAACAGGCATCCCAGGCAATTGCAGTCAGCCACATACGAGGTTTTTACCTGGCCTTGTTCAGTTACTGACTGACAAATTTGACATGAAATGATTTAGGTGATGTGTCTTTACCATGCATGTAACTGAAATAAAAAAAACAGTAATTTATTTTTGCAACTGTTGGGCAAAGTATAATGGCATACTTAGGAGAAAGAAGTCTTAGACAATGTTTTACACCTTCCGGTTAACTGTGTCTTCCTGCAGGTGCGAAATGATCACCTTGCTCCCATCTACGTCATCAACATCATGATTTCTGACCTCATTCAGTTCTGCTGTTTGCTCATCACTGAGGTAGCACCTTGGTACTGGGACTCATACATCGCCTCGTATACTCGTGAAATTGGTGTGCTGACCAGTGTTGGCTTCATGGTGTGTCTCTCGCTGGAGAGGTAGGTACTCATAACCCCGGATGTGTGTAACTGTTTCTGTAGTCCATGATTATAATTCTGATGCTATTCAAAGACAAGGTGGCCATCCTACAACTTTGCATGCTATAATTTCAAATGTCCTACTTGATGGGATCAGCCACACTTAAACAGCAGCCTTTTGAAATAATACTTCAACAATCACACATAAAAAAGGCATTTTTATACTTCAGTCGTTTTGTCTTTGGTCATTCTTTTTTTCAATTCGCTTTCCTGTTTTATAGTTTTATAACTCAAATTCCTACAGCAGTGATTAGTTTAATGTCCAAGTCCATACACTCTTTTTTTCATACATCAGTTACATTGCACAAAATGTCCCTTTTTAAAGAAATTTACTATATGAATATTGACTCCAATTATTTCAGGTTATGTTTCTTATTTTTCAGGTATTTGGTGATCGCCCACCCACTGTGGTACCGTGACAAACGATCCATTAAACTCACTGTGCTGGTCTGTCTCATGGTCTGGGCCAGTTCCATTGTAATTGTCTTGTCATATGATTTTATGCTCATTGCTTTCCTCCTTCCCTTCCCGCTGCTTATTTTCTTCCTGGTTGGGACCCTCAGAGCCCTCTCCTCTGTTGCCTCAGTCCACTCTGATGAAAAACGACGAATTGTGGGAACTTTAGTCCTGGTTCTGCTCATGTACACACTGTTGTTTCTGCCCGTCATCATTCATTTCCTGCCAAAGGAATCTTTTAACTTCACTCAGTTTTACACTCTGTACATCCTGGCTGACATTTGTCTAAGATTGAATCCTCTTGCAGACTTAATCCTGTATGTTTTCATGAGGAAAGGGACCATAGATAGGTGTTTAACCCGTGTGTGTTGTTGCAGAATGGAGAGCAGTGATACTGTAACAACAGTCAGTGGTAGAAGTACATCTTCTATGTATGTCTAAGATGTTCAGCACTCTGAACCTGAATTAGGTGACAATTGCAACAATTTGGAACAAAACTGATGAACTAATGACAACTAGTAATAACAAAGCTGAACTGGATACAGCGGACCAAACAAGGCTCCATTAGGAGACTTTACTCAAATGTATTAGTTCACAGAAATATCTATAACGTACAACCAATAACCACTATTTATGACTACTTAAAATTATTTGTTACCATAGTAATGCCCTGTTTTGAATTATATTAAAGTACAGAATTTATATTTTTGAATACTGTTACCCTCTTAAAATAATGGCCTAAGACATATTTTCAAGTTTTTCAGGAGACAGAAAAAACTGAATCAAATATAAAGTATCTGATATTTATTAACCATTCCACACAGTAAGTCAACTATGTAATATAAGTGGATTTGATGACTTAGGCCAATTTATGGACAGGCTTTTGTAAATTAGGGAATTTGGGATCTGACTTAGACCAAATTACTTCTGGAAAAGCAGAGTTGGGAGTAACATGTTACAGTAATTTCCTTACTTTTTATGGTAACTAGAAGTGTATCGTGTTTCTTTTTAAAATCATTAATGCGGTTATAATTACAGATAATTTAAATCACCAGTTACTCATTATTTTTACAGCTGAAAACTCAATGATAAAGGTTGGTAAACATCTAGTTCAATGGACGATGTGATGGAAACATAAGCACAGCAGCATCTTGGGAGAAAGGACAGAGCCGCTGCAGAATGACACAAACAAACACAGACACTGAAACACACACGCACACAGCATGGCTGAGCACTTGGGCGTGAGATCTCTGTCTTGGAAATCCCAGCATTATTTTTCCCTTCTCGGGATAAAGAACACGAGAGCAAACTTTTCCATTGCCAAGAACAGTTATTCTAACCTCACATAGTGCTGAGTTAAACAACACGCTTCAGCTAAACTAGTTTCCAGAAAGCTCAATGCTGCAAACACCAGTAACACAGGTGCAGATCCCATTAAGTTAGTAGGAGCCACTCCATGCAAACAACCAAGGCTGGATTTTAAATCACTGCCAGCTGCATAGTGTGCCACCAAGCAAGCACTAAACACCCACACATGAGTCATAGTGCTGAGCCAAGTTGAGTTTGGAGAGCAACTTTTTAATTCAGTCTCTGTTATGACCTGTGAGTAGGCTACAACCGTATGCCTTTATCTGTCATATTTCCATGGTTTTTATCCATGTCATACACTGGCAGTCAGCTGTGTTGAAAGTGAGGTTTGGGTGCGAGATAGAAGGGGGAGGGATTGGAAGGGGGTGAGCAAGCAAAAGAGAATGAAGCAACAGGCGCTGATCTGAATCATCAATATCCCATTTAAATGACTTGGAATGATGCGAAATTTTGCATAAAATCGAATCTGTAATATAGTAAACCTTTCTATTTACCAATAGGAAATGAGTCCTGCACCATGGCAATAACTTCACTAGCTAGGTAGAATTAATCCATCTTAAAAAGCTGATAAAATGGCCTAAGTCACACTCTTGACAGGCTATTATACTACAGGGGCAGAATCACATGAGCTGTTCAACTGAGGAATTAGGTGATTTTACCAGATGTTGCCAGCATCATGAAGAGCTGACTGAGGCTAAAAACATATTTATTTATTTATTTATTTGGTAAAAAAAATGACTTAGGCCATGATTTTATGAAGGTGACAACATAACACACCAGTGTGAAAAATCCATCATTTAGAATTGTCAAAAAAAATCAGCATTTTCAAACATAGTTTATTTCATCCAAAATACATTTTCTACAGCAGAATTTTGAGCACAGCAAACCAGCTGCTGGGATTTTATGCACTGTCTCCAGCTTCTCTGATGCAAAGATGCTGCAGAGGATATGGGGCTTGTTAGCTGTTAGCATTAGCAGCATTAGCTCTCAGTGTCTGTAATGTTTACATGACAACACTACTGCTGCTGTAGATTGCTAATGATGTGTCTGAAACACTAATGTACTGATAGAAAAGCTTTAACATGCTGTGGAGTCTACAATCCCCAGGGTCAGAGGCCTGACCAAGCGTGTATGCTAAGAGTGCTAAATGAAAGTAATGTAGTCCAGCCTACTTCAGGAACGTGTCTAAAGCCAGAGATAACACCTACAGCACCAACCAGAGTTAAAATAAGCAGAACAGTCAACAACTGCTGACACGCATGATTATATAAGATCTGATGTCTGTTTAATGTCAAAGAGTTCTGCTACAGTTTAACAAGTGACCGTGTTAACTGGTGACTTTGTCACCTGTGGTCGTCATAATAACAGATATCAAAAGGGTCATTTCATTTTGTTCTAATCAAATTCATATCTGCTATGCATCTTTTATGTTACAGAAAACTTGGAAAAAAGCAGATGCTTTTTTCCAAGTGATGAACATCTGAGAGAAAGTACAACACAAGATCTAGACAGGAAAAAAAACACCAGCAAGTGCCACAGAGTGCTTGAAGTCCAATCAGATACAGGTGCTGCTCAGCAGTGCCAGTGCTTTTTTAATTGAGAACTAATAATAAACATCAGAAATGAAACAACTAATTTTTTAACGTGATGGGGTTTTCTTTTACCTTTTTGATTATTCTGATAAGTCTTTCTTACATATGTTGTACAACTTCTTACAGCTATCAATATTTATTTTCAATATATCCTAGAGGAATGTTATTTTTGATCACCTGCCACCAAGTCATCTTAATTTACATGTTTATTTCTGCTCTGTATTTCCTACTGAGATAAAATCCTGATGAGTCTTTTATGATTTAGATCTGTCAATGAGGTTTTCATGAGTGTTTTTTGCATTCTTCTTTTGTTAGATGTGATTCAAATCAGGGGATTTTCAATCAGCCAGCTGCTGTGTGCTGTGAAATATGGATAAAGTTGGTTTATACAGTCATGTGCATACATTTTAGACATGTAAGGTGCTAAGGATTCAGCTGTTGCTGATGTGCAACAACCCAAGGCTGGAGAGGGGGGTTTGAGCAGCCAGAGTCAAACTCAACACGAGTGACACACACTTGTTGCTCTGCAAATGCCTGCAGTTTTCGGGCCCTTGGGACAGCCACAGCACTACCTGGGGCTCGTGGCAACCCTAACTACCCATCCAAACAGAAATGCTTACTCCCCACATCTACCCCTTACTCCACCCTAAAGATGTGGACTTTATCTTCTCAACAGATTGTTTTCCCATGCCCCTGGTAACATGCGAAGACATCCAGAGTACGACCGAGGTTATGTCAATCCTCCTTCCAGCCCTCAGGCAGATTGCTAGCAACATCTGTGCCTTACTGTCACCAAAACATGCCAAAACTTATGCACAGTACTGTACATATATTTATTCTTTTGTAAAACTAAAAATTTAATAAAAATGTGTTGAACTGAGAAATATCTGTGTCTGACTTCCTTAATTAAAGCCAAATAAAAGTCTCTGCAGTTTCACAAATCCCTGTGGTCCAGTTTACATTAGAGCCTTGTTTGCTCTCTGTCTTACTCAGGTCTTCCTCCTCCCTCTGCCTGCAGTCTGTACTGAGGAAAGAAGGAGAGGGTATGTGGAGGAGCAGCTGGCACACTTTCTTAGTACATGGCTAATTCTATCTTCTTGTTTCTTTTATTGCTCCCCAAGCAGGTCTTCTTCTTTTTCCTTTTCAATACCACTTTTGGTGAGTTTATTTTGAGATTAGGAAGTTTTAGGGGCTGCAATTGACCAGGGTGTACCCTGCCTCTCACCCGATGACAGAATGGATAGGCTTCAGCCCCCCGCGACCCCAATGGGATAAGCGATATAGAAAATGGATGGATGGAAGTTTTAGGGGAACGTGCTGATATCTGAGGCCTGTTGCTGGGTTGGCTTGGTTACCTTTCCATATTGATTTTATTTTTCTAGGCCAGCGTTTCCAGACAATTTTACTGGGTTTTTGTGTTTTTGAGCTTTTAACAGTTCATATGAAAATCTCATGCTGATACTATAGAGATGTCACTTGTTTTTAATCCCCAGTAAATGTTTAAGGCAATGCTAAAAATGTTCAACATTTGAAGTAATTTGGATCAGAAATTTTCTAAATTGAATGTGTAAGAGGAACTTTCTAGACAAATGACTGGGCTATTGTCATCCTGCGCCGTCTTAAAATCATGCAGGCCCTGCCATCTGGATTTAATAAAAGCAAACATACAAACCTGCAGTTACCAAAAAGCTGGGACATTGTGTAAAATGTGAATAAAAACATAACTTTTCTGCCTTTATTCAACTGAAACACAATAACAAGATTTTTCATGGTAAAAATGAACATTTTTGGAAATAATACACATTTTCTGAATCTGTTGCCTGCACATGTTTCAAAAACAAACTGGGACAGGGAAAGGAAAAACACTGAGAATATTCCGCAGATAAGTAGGTTAACCAAACAGAGCGCTCCCAAACTATGTGAAGGCCTGGGATCGTTCATGACCACTCCCTGATAGATATGGGCCACTGACACCCCACTCCCAATGCCCTGGGGCCCCTGCCCAAAGTCCTATATTTAAAAGCTTTTTAAGGGTTACTGTTAGGGTTAGGGTTGGCGTTAGCCAAATGGAGTGCTCCCAAACTATGGAAAGGCCTGGGATCTTTCAGGACCAATTCCCTCATACATACCAGCCATGCAAACCCCACCCCAACACCCTGGGGCCCTCCCCAAAGTTTTGCTTTATTTGTCTCATTTAGAATTACTGTTAGGACTAGGTTCGGTGTTAGCCAAACAGAGCACTCCCAAACTATATAAAGGCCTGGGATCTTTCAGGACCACACCCCTTAAATATGTACCAGGTCAAATTTGAACACAATACAAGGGTGAAAAGCAGGACTTTAGGGAGGGGCCCCAGGACATTTGGGGTGGGGTTTGCATGGCTGGTGTATATGAGGGGGGTGGTCATAAAAGATCCCAAGCCGTCACATAGTTTGGGGGCGCTCCGTCTGGGTAAAACTGACTCTAACCTAACCCCAACAGTAACACTAAATCAGTGGTTCTCAATCTTTTTTCAGTCGTGTACCCCCTGTGAAGTATTTTTTCAGCCAAGTACCCCCTAAACAGCACAAAGCTTTTTGGCCAAAAATAAAGACATTAAAGAGTGCTGTGACGGCTGTCTGATTTATCAAACTTTGTAAACGATAAACAATTATGAATTACAAATATTTTTTTCAAACATTTTAAATGTTAAAATGCTTGACTAAATTCATGGCACATCTTCTCATCACTAAATGTGGGAATT
The DNA here is from genome assembly GCF_018320785.1 of Cheilinus undulatus. NCBI lineage: Eukaryota > Metazoa > Chordata > Actinopteri > Labriformes > Labridae > Cheilinus > Cheilinus undulatus. The sequence goes on along the minus strand of NC_054870.1, from coordinate 12,863,418 downwards.
CAAATTAATGTAGTGAAAACAATAGCTGGGTTTCCGTTACAGTTTTTCACAAAATAAAAGCGATATTCCTTAAATTTTGAGTAAATACAATTGCGCTTTGAATGCGTTTCCATTGAAGAGAGTTTTGGGCATAGGCCTTGCAATTCTCGTAAAATCTCATCTTGTGTGAATCCGCTGCAGGGAAGCTAGACACTCAGAACCTGTTGCGTGTTGGTACAGTTTTGGTTACATCTAAGGCGGTTGCCTTTATAATTTTGAACAAAAGACGAAGGCAACGGATGATAGTTCAGAGATAAAGTCCGTATGTATGGTAAAAGTCACGCATAAGGCTAGAAGTATGATGTTAAGAAAAGTCTCGTCTCTTCTTCTGCCTACATGCACCGCGCCATGTTGTCTTGAAGTGACTGGTCACGTGACACCGTACGTCATGTCCCGCGATTTGTAAATGCGGTAAAAGTGTTTCCATTGCACTTTTGCAATTTATTTCTATATCGAAACACCTGAAAAACTTCCTCATGGAAGTGTAAAAACTTTTTAGTGATATTTTAGTTTTTTTTTTTCAAAATTCAGGTGTTTCCATTACCAGTTTTTTATTTCACTATTTCAATTTTGTGCATTTCCAAGCGTAATGGAAACCCAGCTAAATAATAAATAAATAAATAAATAAATAAAACCATTTAAACCCAGAGGTGTGCAAAACTCTGCTCGGCTGCAGTGGTCCCTCTGGAACAATTTGGAAATGAAAACATAGGGCTAGAGAGAACTAAAAACCTGTAAATAATTAACTAATGATAAAAAAGGCAGCTTAGTGCCCCTTTTTAGGATCATAATAAAGATCTCTTCTCAAACTGAAATCATGAACTTTAGTTATAGATCAGCATTTCTTCACAAAAATAAATCATGAACCTTTTTATGAATGGAGTGATTGTGAATACAGTGATTGACAGGAATGTGCCAGCGTGGGTCAAACCATTCTGCCAACGGGGGAGCCTCAGGGAGTTTTAGGGTCATTAAATTTAATTAATTTACAAAATATAAACTCCACTTCATAAACTTAAGTCCTCACTCCAGATGCAAATTTTTGGTTCAAATTATTCACAAAATATTTACATTTCAAACCTGTAGCGAATCAATGCAAGCTTCAACACCTGCAACACCATTTCTCAGTGTGACATTGCTGCAGATATTTTTTTAAAGTTTCGCTCCGATGAGCACACATGGTGGTGGTGCCGATTTTTAAGGCAGACAGAGGAACAAAAACGTCCTCCTCTCCAACACCACCTGATGTTTGATATCTCCTCATATCTGTCTGTAGTCAGTGCTTGTGTTTTTGCCCCATGTAGCCTGGTAGAGAGGGAGACAGGCAGCAGGCAGCCAGACATGTCCACATGAGCGCAAATGCGCTACTCCCACAGCTGGAGCTGTTTCTAAACTAATAGGACTTTATTCCAGTGAAATATTTACCAACACAGTCTCCTCTGACCTCAGAAATATGACTTAAAAATGCTACGGATCAACCAGCTGACTGAAATGACTCCTCTGACCATTCTAGAACACAAACAGATGAGCCAATCTGTGCGCTGTGGGTGAGTTAACTCCTCTCACAGCGACCCTCAGCTGTGCCCTTATTACTCTTATTGATCATATTTGACATAGAATGAATGAAAAGTCAGTCCCTACTCTTACAAACTTGGCTGGCACAGTGAATGAAACAGTGAAACTAGACGGCACTGACAGCCTGGCTGTGCGTAAAAATGCCGCGTTATGCACGGAGTGAAGGACAGAGAGGGATAAACCTCCTTTTATCTTCCGCTTCAATAAATATCACTGTTTATCAGAGGACAGAGAAAACACAACGCAGACGTTCGCAGCACGAATGGGATTTTAGAATGTACGTAATATACTCGCAAAAATGTGTCGCTCCTGACATGCATAGAAAGGCGCTATTTTCTAAAAAAGCAGGAATATATTTTAAAATTTCACGTACCCCCTAGAGTGCCTTCACGTATCCCCAGGGGTACGTGTACCCCCATTTGAGAACCACTGCACTAAATGAGCCTTAAAAAACCAGGACTTTGGGGAGGGGCCCAAGGGCTTTGGGGGTGGGGTTTGCATGGCTAGTATAGATGTGGGGAGTTGTCCTGAATGATCCCAGGCCTTTACACAGTTTGGGAGCACTCCTTTGGCTAACGCTGACCCTAACCCTAACAGTAACCCTAAATGAGACTGAAGAAGCAGGACTTTGGGGAGGGGCCCCAGGGCATTGGGGGTGGGTTTTTTGAGGCTGGTATATATTTAAGGGGTGTGGTCCTGAAAAATCCCAGGCCTTCACATAGTTTGTGAGCACTCCGTTTGACTAACGCCCAACCTAGTCCTGACAGTAACACTAAATGAGAAAAATAAAGCAGGACTTTAGGGAAGGCCCCAGGGTGTTTGGGGTGGGGTTTGGATGGTAGGTGTATATGAGGGGAGTGGTTCTAAAAGATCCCAGGCCTTTACATAGTTTGGGATCACTCCGTTTGGCTGACGCCGAACCTAACCCAAACCCTAACAGTAACCCTAAATGAGACTGAAGAAGCAGGACTTTGGGGAGGGGCCCCAGCGCTTTGGGGGTAGGGTTTGGGTTGCAGGTATGTGTGAAAGGAGTGGTCCTGAAAGATCCCAGGCCTTTCCATAGTTTGGGAGCACTCCATTTGGCAAACGCTGACCCAAACCCTAACAGTAACCCTAAATAAGACTAAAATAGCAGGACTTTGGGGAGGGGCACGAGGGCTTTGGGGGCGGGTTGTTGGTTGCAGGTGTATATGAGAGGAGCGGTCCTGAAAGATCCCAGGCCTTCACATAGTTTGGGATCACTCTGTTTGGCTAACGCCAACCCAAACCCTAACAGTATCCCTTAAAAAGATTTTAAAAATAGGACTTTGGGGAGGGGCCCCAGGGCATTGAGGGTGGGTTGTTGGGGCTGGTATATATTTAAGGGGTGTGGTCCTGAAAGATCCCAGGCCTTTCCATAGTTTGGAAGCACTCCGATTGGTTAACACCGACCCTAACCCTAACAGTAAACCTTAATGAGACTAAAGAAGCAGGACTTTGGGGAGGGACCCCAGGGCTTTGGGGGTGGGGTTTTTGGGGCTGGTATACATTTAAACCATATTTAACCCTAACCCTAACAATAACCCTTAAACAGCTTTTAAGAAAAGGAATTTGGAAGGGGCCCCAGGGTGTTGGCATAGGGGTTGTTGGGGCTGGTATATATTTAAGGGGTGTGGTCCTGAAAGATCCCAGGCCTTCACATTGTTTGGGATCACTCCGTTTGGCTAATGCCAACTTTAACCCTAACAGTAACCCTTAAAAAGCTTTTAAAAATAGGACTTTGGGGAAGGGCCCCAGGGCATTGAGGGTGGGGTGTGGGTGGCTGGTATATATGAGGGGAGTGGTCCTGAAAGATTTCAGGCCTTCACATAGTTTGGGAGCACTCTGTTTGACTAATGCTGACCCTAACCCTAACAGTAACCCTTAATGAGACTAAAGAAGCAGGACTTTGGAGAGGGGCCCCAGGGCATTGGGGGTGGGGTTTTGGTTGCAGGTATATATGAGGAGTGTGGTCCTGAACTATCCCAGACCTTTACATAGTTTTGGAGCACTCCGTTTGGCTAATGCCGACTCTAACCCTAACAGTAACCCTTCAAAAGCTTGTAAAAAAAACACTTTGGGGAGGGGCCAGGGCATTGAGGGTGGGTTATTGTGGCTAGTATCAATTTAAGGGGTGCTGTCCTGAAATATCCCTGGCCTCTACATACTTTGGGAGCACTCCGTTTGGTAATGTCGACCCTAACCCTAACATTAACCCTTCAAAAGCTTGTACAAAAACCACTTCTGGGAGGGGCCAGGGCATTGAGAGTGGGTTATTGTGGCTAGTATAAATTTAAGGGGTGTGGTCCTGAAATACCCCAGGCCTTCACATAGTTTGTGAGCACTCCGTTTGACTAATGCCGACCTTAACCCTAACAATAACCCTTAAACAGCTTTTAAGAAAAGGAATTTGGGAGGGGCCCCAGGGTGTTGGCATAGGGGTTGTTGGGGCTGGTATATATTTAAGGGGTGTGGTCCTGAAATATCCCAGGCCTTCACATTGTTTGGGATCACTCCATTTGGCTAATGCCGACTTGGTGTGTACGCACGGCTAGGGTTGGTTAGGGTTAGGGTTAGCTAAACGGAGTGCTCCCAAAGTATGTAAAAGCCTGGGATCTTTCAGGACCACTCCCCACATATATACCAGCCACCCAAACCCCACCCCCAATGCCCTGGGGCCCCTCCCCAAAGTCTAATTTTTTTTGGCTTACTTAGGGTCACTGTTAGGGTTAGTGTTAATAGGTTGTTGGTGGTAGTACCATGATTGTGTTTAAAAGGAGCACTCTAAAGGGCACAACTGTTCACAATCCACATTGTGAATACTGCATTGGCAAATGCAGTTATGACCAACGTTTCTAAACAGGCAACTGCAAAGAATTTAGAGATTTCACCATCAACAGTCCATGATACCCTCTAAAGCAGGGATGTCAAACTCAGTCCCAGATGGGGCCAGAATCTGGAATTAGGTCTAACCTGAGGGCCAAACAGGGTCAACATTAAACCAAAAACTTTCAACCTTATTTTCACAAGTGATGAATTACAGGAAGTAAAAAACAACTTGGCTCTGATGATAAACACCATAAACATCAACATAAAAAAGTCCAAATGATAAGTTTACAACATCAAAATCTGACATTAAAAGGCAAACATATTAGTTCAAAAGATCAAAATACAAAATAAAAAGAGTGCCAGTCGGGGCACTGTGGGGCGAATCAACTCTTCTCAAAGTGAACCTCAGCTGTGTTGGTTGCTCCTCTTAGCAAACGTGGCCGGCAAAGTGAATGAAACAGTGAAACAAACCAGCACAGTCCTCCTGGCTGCACATGAAGGTACCCTTACTCACACCACAGTCTGGAGGGGAGAGAGGGAGAAACCTCCTTTTATTTTCTGCTCCAATATATATCACTGTTTATCAGAGGACAGGAGAAAACACTGCAGAATGCTTTTAGAATATGTATAATTTATTTGCAAAATCACATTGCTCCTGATGTGCATAGAAAAGAGCAACAAAATTAACCTCTGAAGTGTTCACATTTTTATGCCATTTTTTTGAATCACCTTTCATGTGTAAAGGTCATTAACATGACATACTTTAGAAAATGATATATAAGGAATACCTGAAGAGTTAGATACAGGATAAGAAAATGAAACTGAGACTTTAAGCTCGAAACTTGTTTCTCCGGGGGCTTGAAAAAGAGCGTTGTAACATAGCTGTATAATAGACAGATGATTGGTCCAGTCTGGTTGAAGCATTTTTTAAAATTTGAAAGGATTGTCTTTCTCGTGAGTGGGTGTGGCTTTGACTCATTCAGCTGGCAGGCCCACAACATCCCAGATCAGATTTTGGGGTGTCATTTTTCATGAGTTTGAAGCTTAACTTGATAAACTTAGAGATGTTTATCCTAACTGAAATTTGGTCTGATAGTTCATTACACAGTGGCCTGTCATACAACAAACCTAAAATACAGATTTTTATAGAACTTTACCAAGACTTTAAGTCAACCAAATTTAGCAATGTTTTGACCCCCCCCCCCCCAATTCTAATGTTATAATAAATGCATCTGAAGATAATCTCTATTCATCAGTGAATTTTTATGTATAATTGTCTAAAGCACATGCAGCAGAGTAATACTGCAGCTGACCGGCTGTAATAATGTGACTAGTCTGCTGTTTGGATGACAGCTGGTGTTAATGGGAAGCTCGCTGCTCACGCAGATTCCTCCTACCTAGAAGTACCATTTGTCAGTGTGATTTAGGGTACATTTGGCACCTTCCAATCACGTACAGGCATCAAAAAATAAAAACTTTCAAAACCCATTACTAGGGGTGGTACTTGCTTCAACTCTTCTTATTTCCAACACTTCAGATACTGCTTAACCTAATTTATACAAAACATATTAGTGTTGACCTTGTTTTAATTGAAGAAGAAATATCAATCATTTCAAATTAACTGACATTATTGTATAATTCTTTGTTCTGTAATGTTAAGGAAGAAACATCCAGATTTAAATAACAAGGCATAAGTTTGTTGGAAATGTCTTGTGAAACAAAAATCAAACTGATGAAACATAACTTTGAATCAGATGATTTGCATTATTCAAACTTCAAACTATTTTTAATGTTCTCTTCTGTTGGACTTGTTGGACTTTACATACTTTTGCCTGAAGGCTATTTTCTTGTTTATCAGGGGAGGTGATGTAAATGATCAACATATCAGATGTTTTCAGTCTACTTACTTACTGTGACCTGTTTGGACACAGAAGACAGAAACAGAAAGGTGTGGTGAACTCAATCAGACAAGGTCTTTCTGCTTCTGAAGGTAAACATTTGGCTTCTTTATCTTATATAGAAATTAATATTTAATAGTAACAACTTTAAAAAAGCTAAGTTATGTTGTATACACTCTTCTAGCTTTTACAAGAATAACATTGATTTTAATGGTTATTTAATGCAGCAGCAGTTTGAGTAGTTTCTAGATGATAGATAAAAACTGCAAAAAATAAACTGTATTTTGAGGTAATTTTTTTGTTTTTATAAAAAGCCAACAAAATTCAAATTTAGTTAGATTTTATTACCTTTGAATACTCAAGTGATTGGACCCTACACTTTCACAGGCGAGTCAAAAATGACCCATATTAGAATCATTGTACATGCATTTTTGTCATTTTGGTTAAAAGTACCAATAAAAGCTTAATTTTATTATTATTATTATTATTATTATTATTATTATTATTATTATTCATTTTGTAACATTTAAAAATAACCAGACAACTACAGACAACTAACTGAGGAATGTCAACATTTGTGTGAGTAATGAGACCGTCCAGTCATTTTGTAAGTAATCAGTGAAAATAAAAACATAATGAAACAGAAGTTGAAAAATGTCTTCTGTCATAATTCATGATTGATAAGTTCACCGATCTATAGCAATGTAAATTAATGCATGAATTCTTGGGTACACGGATACATACTATATGCAGTGACAAGTACACATAGTTTATTTTAAATTTTGTAATAAATATTTTAATTTTAAAAATATATATTCCCTCAAGGGGATGAATTACACCAGCCTTTGTGATACAAATATTACTCTTTTGTTCTGTAGACAGTTGCAGTAATCTTGTGTAGGATAAAGCATTTTGGTTGGAAAACCTGCACTTTATTTAATCCAGTATCCTGGATCATAAAAACATGTCCTATATCTCCAACAAAACAAATGGGGAAGGTGGACAATGTTGCGAAAAGAATCTTGTCAAATATACATTTTAGATAGTTGTTGAACATTTGACTTTATGCAAAAATGTCCTTTAATGACTATGTTATATTTTAAATTTAACTCTTTTTAACAATATTTTTACAACTATGGATAAAATGTACCACTTTGAATCATACTAAATTTCTCTTTATTTTTGAAAGCATTCCATGAACTCCCCTTTAGTGTCCTGCGAACACCTACTTTGGGAATCAAAGCAAAGAAAATTCATTCTTGTCATTTTTGACGCACTTGTGAAAGCATGAGGTAGCAAAATAAAAACTACAATTCATTAAAATTCAAATGAAATAATATTGGAAACACGTTTTTTTGTGGGTGGCCTGGAGTAAATAATGATAGCAACAATAATAGCAAAAATATTCCAGGAAAACAACCTATTCAGGTCATGTTTGACCCACTTGAACATCTAAGGGTAAAGAAAGAAGATTAACAAGTCTGTATATGTCAGGGAAAACAACATTTTTCCTGTGAAAATCCTGGGTATGTAGAATTTAGTATAAAATTAAGCTTTGTTCATGTGTTTCAAGTGTTTTGCAAAGGATCTGAATACTTATGTGGATGTGAAACTTAATTTTTTTACTTTCTTTTTTGTAAATTTGCAAAAAAAAAAAAAAAAAAAATCTGTTTTCACTTTGTCATGGCGGGGTACTAAGTGTAGATTAACCATTAGGCTGCAACATAAGAAAACTGAAAAAAGTGAATGAGATCTGAATACATTCTAAACACACAGTATGCTTCTTATGATATTACACAAATGTAAAAAGATGATTTTATAAGAGGACAGTAACACAAGGTGCAACAAGTTAACAAGAAAATCCTGTCCAGACATTGGTGAATGTACTGATCAGTCTGCATGGATAGAAATGTTAGACATCTGTCATTTTGTCTAAGAGCATTTATCAAAGTACAGTTTTTTTCCAAGTTAATAATGTGTTTGCAAACTCAAACATTTTTGTGATAGTACACATTAAACCAGTATGGGTGTTGGTTGAATGTCCAGGGTTGACAGCCCTTAAGGTTTTCTTTAGTGGGTGTGTATTGGTGTATGGTGTGAAACAAATAGTCAGCAGGCTGGTAGTTTTTTGGCAACACTGTTATTCTTTTAGATCTTTTGAAAGATAACCAAATACTTTTGTTCCAAACCCAATAAAATGGTACTTTTGGTGCATTTTAGGCACCAAATGTGATATCAATAAAAAACTGTTAAACTTTTTATCTCCTGATCTCATACAGGTTACAATCTGAAGAATGGCAGCCAACATAAGCAACATGTCGCTGGTGAAAACCTACTATGACAACAACTATGATTATGATGATCATGATTATAAAATCATGTACATTATATCTGACACAATATATTGGACCTCATGCATATTGATCTGCATTGACGTTCCACTGACCCTCATTGCCATCTATGCCCTTCTCTCTCTGGTACGTATAGCATGACATGTGTCAGAGTGTCTGAATGAGTCATAAATGTAAATTATTATTCATCTAAACTGATTGGACACTAACCCGTGTAGTTCCATAAGTAACTCTGTAAAGAAAGACGAAAATCAAAAAGTAGCCACCTTTTTCAGTCTCAACTAGTCTTTGAGATTGAATTGTACGGAGCCCCAGACATGACATGGTCAAAAAAATTATATTGTGGCCACAATATAGCTATAACATGAGCACAAAATACTAATTCATGGCCACAAAATTCTAATTCGTGGCCACAAAATACTAAATTGTTGCCACAAAATACTAATTCATGGCCACAAAATACTAATTCATGGCCACAAAATACTAAATTGTGGCCACAAAATACGTGCACACAAAATAATAATTTGTGGCCATGAAGTAGGTATAATGTGCGCACAAAACACAAATTAATAATATTAATATCATTCCTGGACAGCCTCCAAGTTCTACCTCCGCCCGTAAAGCAACCAGGCTCTCAATATTCTTTTTAAATGCCTCTCGGTAATAATGGTTCCTTGCAATGCCAGGCTTTTCAGAATTGTAGCTCATTCCCAGCCTAAAATAAAATTAATCATACTATTCCTGTTCATCATGTAGCTTTAGCCCCTCTACTGACTCTACCTTAGACCTTAGAGAAGGTGTGCTCGATTTGCTTACCCAGCTGTTCAGGAATGATATAAATATTATTAATTAGTATTTCATGGCCAAAAATTGGTATTTTGTGGCAACAATTTAGTATTTTGTGGCCATGAATTAGTATTTTTTGTCCATGAATTATTATTATTATTTTTTTTTTTTGCCATGAATTTGTATTTTGTGTGCACGTTATAGCTATATTGTGGCCACAATTAAATTTTTTTTGACCATGTCATGTCTGGGGCTCCGTAGAAATGTAATATTTCTGTTTTGTTTTTTTTTAACAAGGGATTCAAACTTAACCTCTGTTCAATTTTGCTTCCACTTCCACTTCTTACTGGAAAATGAATCTCCTGAGCCATAGTTCTCTGGCAGACTGCATAAGATTGTGCTCCAGGATTTTCCTATATTTTCCCAAATTCATCTTACCCTTTAACTTAAAAGGCCTTCAAGGAGCGGCTGCCAAGGAGCATCCCCACAGCATAATGCTGCCACCATCGTGCTTTACAGTGGGGATGGTGCGTTTGTGGTAATGTGCAGTGTTTGGTGACTGCCAAACATAGTGTCATGTCTGATAGCCAAAAAGCACCATTTCAGTCTCATCAAAGAGCTTTCTTCCACTTGACCATGGAGTCTCCCACATGCCTTTAGGTGAACTCTAGTCCAGATTTAATATGAGTTTTCTTCAACAGTGTATTTCTCTTTCCCACTCTCCCATAAAGCTTTGACTGATATCAGAGTCTCTCTCATCTCAGCTGCTGAAGTTTGTAACTCCTTTAGAGTATTCACAGGTGTCTTGGTGGCCTCTCTCACTGTCTCCTTCTTGCACGATCTCTTAGTTTGTGAGGATGGTCTGATCTAGGCAGATTTATACATGAGCCATATTCCTTCCATTTCTTGATGATGTATTTAACTGAACTCTGGGGGATGTTCGGTGCCTTGAGATTTTGTTCCGTGTCCATCCCCCGACTTATACTTTTCAATAACCTTTTCTCTGATCTACTTGGGGTGTTCCTTTGTCTTTATGGTGTAATGGTAGCCAGGAATACTGATTAACCATTGACTGGACCGTCCACACACAGTGGTCTTTGTTCTACAGTCACTTGAGACACATTCACTGCACTCAGGTGATCCCCATTTCACTAATTGTGACACTGCTAATACCAATTGTCTGACCCTCTGTGAATTTGGTCAGTCACTTTAAAGGAGGTGGATATTTATGCAGTCACTTGACTTGGTTTTGAATCAAATTTAGCCTCTCATTACATGGTGAGTCCTGAATTTTGAATTCCTGCAAAAAAACAAAAAACAAACAAAAACAAAAACAAAAACAAAAAACCTAAATTACATTTCCATTAAGCAGCAAAATAAAAAGGTGCTTTAAGGTTTTTTTTTTTTTTTTTTTGATGTCGTAATTGTTACAGAATTAGACAAGATGAAGCTTGAGGTTTTATGGATGAGATATGAAGTTGTTTTACAACATGTGCTGGAAAAGCCAGGCTATATATTTTGGAGGAGACTGAGGTTCAGATTTTCTTTTTCTCTTTGCTTGTTCACTTTTGTCACTGTTTCTCTACAGGTGCTAAAAAATCGTGCTGCTCCAGTCTACGCCATCAACCTTCTCATTGCCGACCTCATTCAGCTCTGCGGCATAATTGCTGACATGACATTTGATTTTAACTACAGACCTTTTGTCTTCATTTACATCTACTCTCTGATGGCCAGGGTTGGCTCCATGGTGTGTCTCTCATTGGACAGGTAATCCAAGCAAGTTTTGTCTGATAGTTGTTGGTCTGTTAATCATACAACTATGACATTCTAAGTCTAAAACCTTGTTTCTATTGTATGTAACAGGTACATGACCATCACCCCCCCACTGAAGTACTGCTTCATGTCCTCCATCAAGAGCTCTTTGTTGATCTGTGTTGTGATCTGGTGCCTTCCTCTGGTCTTTCTGCTCCCCTTCATTGCCAGGGTTAATTTTCATGTAACTGAAACCATCTTCGCCCTCTTCTTTTTCCTTCCCGTCCCACTCTTCATTTTCTTCCTGGGTGGGACCCTCAGAGCTCTCTCTGCCTCCACCTCAGTCCCTCTGAATGAAAAACGACAGAGTGTGGGAATTCTGGTCCTCGTGCTGCTGATTTATGTGTTGCTGTTCCTGCCTGGCCTCATTTTGTTCATGGCAAAAAGTGACAGAAATGATGACATTTTAAGCTACATGAACTTTGTCTTTTGCCATCATTATTCAGGTCTCCAAAACCTGCCTGTATTTTTCATTCGCTTGGGTCCACTTGCAGACTTAGTCCTGTGTGTTTTCATGAGCAAAGGAACTGTAAATCAGCTTTTGGCCTCACTGCGTTGCTGCAAAAACGGGGAACAATGATATCCATATGCCAGCATATGCAGTGTGAACGATGAAGTGACGTAAGCAATCACAAAGTCAGCTTAGGCTAAAAACATATTGTTGCCTGGACCAGTCAATGTTTTTGAAAACAAATAAATCCTTACATAATAATTTACTTTACTGGATCCAATCCAGGTTGAAGGGTTGGGTGTCAGCCATACAAAGTGATGATTTATGTTTGAAGCGTAATCATTTTTTGTCAGTAAGTGTTTGCAGCTGACATCACGCAACAGCTGAAAACTCCTGATGGGGGTAAAGAGGTGATTTCATAGAGAAACGCTATCAAAGGGCAGCTGTTTATGACCATGCCAAGCATTAAGAGTGCAAAAATAGAAACCTAATGTTGCGTTCGTGCCAGATGCCAACGACTGTGAGCACCCAAAAAAACAGGAGAGAGGATTGGCTTCCTTCTCCCACATACAGGATTTCAGTCAGTTGTTAATTAACATGGCTAAGCTCGACTACACTGAGAGGATTGCTGATTGCTGGGTGTGAATTGGGGGGGGGTTTCTCCCCCTCTGGTTCTGATAGAGACAGCCTTTTGTTTATGTAACAACTAACGAGTCATATTCATTTATTGGCACTAGTAAAGCATGCAGCTTTTATTGCCCAATCCAAAAATATGATTGCTTTAATTTTCTGCTATCCCAAAGACCCATAAATCAGTCATCGGAAGACTGATCTTTGACTTTAACGTAGGAGAATTCTCTCTTTTTGACTTTAAGGATGGATTATTATTTGTATATTGATTGAGAGAGAGAGAGACAGAGAGAGAAGAGAGCAAGAGGGAGAGTCAGTGGAAAAGTGCAGAGAGATTTTTGCTTTAAGACAACATAAAGACAATCAGATAAGCCAGGAACATTCAGCTTTAGCTCTTGTTTTTTCTTCTTTGTTTTGCCAGTTTTTGTCGAGCCATAAAGAAACGTTAATCCAGTTGTGAAATCATGTAACTCTGAGCAGGTGCAGCATCAGTGACTGTGGATGAGATCGATGAGGGAAAGGAGTCGATAAAACGTTGAGAAGTTCTTGGGCTTTTACCTGTTGAGACTTGAGTTTCTCCTCATGTAACTCTCTCTCTGTCCCTCATGGATCATCTGATGATCAGCTCAGAGAAGTTTAAATGCGCTGACATTTTGAAATCTGCTTGTGGCTCTGCAAGTGTTTAAGTCAGAAATTTATCTATGTCAGGGGTAGCTAATTAAGCCGGGATCAAATTCAAAAATCATCAGGTGAAAACAGGCTTGAAGGCGTTTTTTTTTTTGTTTGTTTTTTGTCAACAATTCCCACTGGTGCATTGAATCAGCTGAGAGCAAGCGAGCTCCTTTTTACCCCTTTTTTCCTTTTTTTCCCTCATGCATGTTTGTGATTACCTTTGCCTTCACCATGCTTGTATACTCCATCTGTCATTAGTGTTGTATTAATTTCTGAGGACATGCAAAGCTGACGAATTAAACTGAAATTGTAGATGCATGGCCTCTGCATTCACATCATTAGAACCAAGCATATCTCTGGTCTCAGGTTGTTTTCTCTTTGGTCTCACATTATTCCTATCTACTTAGTTTGGTACGAAATTGGATACCAATATATGCTCATCATAACTTGTATGATTGTTTTGTGTAATCCAAAGATTATGCAGTTTTATTTTCATCTTTTTTTTCCGTCTGTAATTGCGTCGTAATAGCATGCAGATGTTAGATAATAATTTTACAGCATTACACAATTTTAGTTAACACAGCATCATTGTAATATTTACTTTTCTGCGAATGCTTTGTACATTTCATCTTTGCCTTGTAAAACTGGGCCAAGCCAGCAAGAGAAATGAGCAAGACATCAAAGGATATCAACGCTCAAATCTGACCTGCAACTTCATCACAAAACTGATTTTGTAGCTGAGTCTTGCTTGCATCTAGTGCTGCTGGGTTGCATTGTAAGTATGAATGCAGTAGAAAAATATTTACGACATAATTTGTAAAAGTTGATGTGTTCTCTGCAATATGAATAAAAACCTGTATTAAAGAATCTGTCATTTACGATTAAATTGTGTCACTATCTGAAAAAAACAGAACAAAGAACGTCTGAATCTCTTTGACTTACTTGCTAAATACTTACCAAATACAGTTCAATCAAAATCTCTTTTGTCTGATGAATCTTTATCATTTTTATCAACATAAAGCCAAACACCTTTGTTACCAGGGAATTTACAGTTCGTTTCTTATCAACAAATAATATATTTTATGGCTTTTAAGGTAGATATTAAGATATCTGATGACAGTTAATGACTGGTGCACTAAAATCAAAATTGGGGATGAGCAGTTGCTAACAATGCTCTAAAGCAGTCTTCATCAATTGGTAAACCCAAAGTGTTAATACATTCAGAATATTGTGTTATGTATTAACAGCTGAAGTTTGCCCCTTATTGATTACTGTCACGGTAGCTTTTTGTATGTGCTTACATCACATTCACAGTCCTCCAGAGTCTCGTGTCTGTTCATATATAAGTTGTAAAATAACATAGAAGTACATAGCACATAAAAGGGTGTTGTGGTGTTTGAAAGCAAAAGTATTTATAGAAGTAAAAACATGACAATTATTGTTTGAGAGCTTTTGCCCCTTAGTGTATGCCAAGGGTCTGATCATGACTTTTCATATGTTTGTTTGATCACTGATCTATAACCCTCACCTACCATCATGAGTCCTGTGTAATGACAGAAAGAATGAGATTGTGGATACAAGCAGTCAGTGTGAGAATCCTGGGGAGAGTGGCTGGGCTCAACCTTAGAGGAAGGGTGAGGAGTGTGGACATGTGGAGGGAGCTTGGAATAGAGCTGCACCTTTCCACTTAAAGGAGTGAGGTGGTCCGGGCATCTGATGAGGATCCTGCCCCTCCGTTGAAGTCTTTCAGGTATGTCTACCTGGAAGACTAAGGGGCAGACCCAACACGTGCCAGAGGAATTTTTGTCCCATCTGGCCTGGGAACGCCTTGGAATGCCCCAGTAGAAGCTGGAAAATGTCACTGGTGAGAAAGACGCCTGGATTAACTTGCTTACCATGCTGCCAACGCTATAAGCAGAAGAAGATTGATGGATGGATAATTTTTTTGTTGTGCTATAGCCATTTTGCACCTATTTTTAAAAAATTAACGAAAAATAATCAAAGTATCACCCTATAACACAACAACTCAACTTCTACCTGCTCCCCCCACCCCCCTCCTTTTCTGAATTTGTTTATTTATTCATTTATTTTAATATTGAGGCCTGCCTACAGGAGTGACCTTGTACTCTTCATAAAAACAGTTAGGGTTGGGGTTACATTTTCATGGTTAATGTCCTTATACAATTTATTTTGTTTCCAAATTTCCATACCACAGAATAATCCAAAGCAAATCATCCAATCAAGCTCATCCCATTATCTATAAAATCTGAGGCACAAAGTCACTTCCTCTCCGCTGTTCCTGATGGGCACGCGTCTGATGCAGACATGGCTGGATGGCATCTCTGAGAATTCACCTCGCCACTTTGATGAACAATTGCTTGCTAAATACAAGTAACTTGTGGTGAGTCAAAAGTTACTTTTGTTTCAGAATGTGTGTTGTGTTTATTTAAAACTCCAGCTGACTGTGTTTTCTTTCCCTCTGGACTCGTGTGTATTTACAGTCCTGTGTGGTTCCACACAGTTACTTGCAGAAGTAATCAGTTGCCCTTCTGTTGATCAAAAGGGTAAATCCAGCTTTGCTGAATGTTTGAATGCAAGAGATTTTTTAGCTAATTGTTCAAAACAACTGAATGATTTGTATACTGTTAAAATTTTGTAATTTTGTAAAGAGATTTCTAAGCATCCCAACTTTAAAACATTTTGAAGACTTTGAAGCAATTAATTGATAAACGTACAACAGATTGATATTGAGTAGTAATTGTTTTTTTAATGTCATTGACCCCTTTTTAGGTCAGATTTATTGGAACTCTAAATCTGGAGGATATTGGTGAGCCACCCCACAGACTTTTCTTTTTCTCACACTCTTTTCTGAAGTTTACCATGGATAACAGGACAATGGAACTGAACTGAACCCCAAAAAGTCATTAACTCAATGAACATTTTTGTGTCATCTTTAAAATAGGAGGAAGGGCTTTATTTGATTATTGATTGATTTGTTTTTTTGTTTGTTTTTGAAAAGGCAATTGTTTATTGATTATTCAAATTGATTGATAGTGTGCAATACTTAAAAAATATTCTCAATAAATGTAACTTTAACTTAATTTTGGGTTTGTTTCATTATTCACACACCCTAAGCTCCTTTGAGATGAACCAAACATGAGTTTTCTGTTGTTTATTGTCATGGTTACTTTGAAAGTTCATTTTATTGTCATGGACTTCCGGTTTCCGGGTTCCGGGAACCACCCTTGTTGCTGGTAACTTGTCACTGCTTTCCCTGAGGTTCACTATCCCCCCACGGCGCTGCGGAGAGTTCTCACACCTGCGATTAATCACTCATCACTACTCACCTTCAAGAGACGCCTGGAAACTCTCTGCAGTGCCAGAGTTTCGCTCTTTACTCCCCGTGGTAAAGCTCCAGCGCTCGGCTCAGTATCTCTTGTGATTCTTTGATTTATTTCTGTACTTACCTGTGGATTCTCCTACTAACATGTCTCTCCTCTTTTCCAGTGCCTCACTCTCCGCTCACCAGCAGCTCGGCTCCAGCACTCTCACCCACGAAGATTTCCCCTCACTCTCCGGACACTAGGATTCCCCCCCCCTTTTTCCTGTGCACAATAAATCTCTTAAAACTGCTCCCGACTCCGCATCTGGGTTCATCCACTACGCACGCACAC
Organism: Cheilinus undulatus; assembly: GCF_018320785.1. Taxonomy (NCBI): domain Eukaryota; kingdom Metazoa; phylum Chordata; class Actinopteri; order Labriformes; family Labridae; genus Cheilinus; species Cheilinus undulatus. The sequence continues at coordinate 12,846,683 of NC_054870.1, read as the reverse complement.
AACAGTAAACTCTGGCCAAACCATGGACCCAGCGGATCTGGACCCCATCAAGACAGCCATCACACAACAAGGACAACGCCTTGGACAACACGAAGGCATGCTCACCGGAATCATGAAATCCCTGCAAGGCCTCAGCACCCAAGTCTCCACCCTTTCCGACCACCTGCAGTCTCTCTCTCAGCCTCCCTGCGCACCTCCTGTTCCCACCTCTGAGTAATGCCACCGCTAATCCCTCAGCCCCTGCTTCTCCTTCCCCTTCTTCCTTGAAAGAGCCTTATGTACCTCAGCCTGAATTTTTCACTGGTGAGATTGGGTCAGCCAGTAGTTTTTTGTTAAGATGCACTTTAGTTTTTGACCAGCAGCCTAGCAGCTATCCCTCAGATAGAGCCAAGATAGCTTATGTCATTAATCTCCTGCGTGGTAAGGCCTCACGTTGGGCCACTAGTTTATGGGAGAAGAAGTCCCCTTTGTTAGCCTCGTTTTCTGTATTCTCCGCTGAGTTAATTCGTGTTTTTGACCACCCCCTGCAGGGACAGGAAGCAGCCAAAAGATTATTTTCCCTTTCTCAGGGTTCCCAGTCAGCCGCAGAATTCTCTGTCGATTTTCGTATTTTAGCCTCTGAGAGTGGATGGGGAGAGACAGCGAGAGAAGCGACAGTCCAAACCCCGTCCAGTGGCTCCCTCTGTAGTCCAAACCCCTTCACTCATTCCTATCACTCCCAAGACTAATGTTTCTCCACCCAGCTCCCCTCTATCTGAACCCATGCAGTTAGGTAGAACCAGACTCAGTCCCGGAGAACGCCAGAGAAGGTTAAATCTTAGACTGTGCATTTACTGTGGTCAATCAGGTCATTTTCTAGCCTCCTGCCCTTCTATGCCAAAAGACCAGGCTCACTAGTGACAGAGGGTGCACTAGTGAGCCACACCTCTACCACTCCTAGCTCTCCCCCTCGTATCACCGTTCCCTCATGCCTTCTCTGGGGCAGGAACTCGCTCCCTCTTCAGGTTCTCATAGACTCCGGCGCTGATGACAACTTTATTCAAGACGAATTGACCAAACAGCTTCAAATTCCTCTCGAGCCTCTAGATTCTCCCAAGACTGTTACTGCCTTAGATGGCAGAGTTCTCGCGAGAGTGACTCATCGTACCGCCCCCCTCACTCTCATAATTTCGGGTAATCACCATGAGGATATTTCCTTTTTTGTTATCCCGTCTCCCCACTCTCCCATAGTGCTCGGTCTCCCCTGGTTACAGATGCACAATCCTCAAATTAACTGGAAGTCGGCTTCCATCACTAATTGGAGCGTCCATTGTCATTCGCATTGTCTCCGTTCAGCTAATCCGTTCTCTTCTCGCCCTAGAGTCGCTCCCTGTCAGCCTGATCTTACTGGTGTCCCTGCTGAATACCATGATTTGGTGCCCGTTTTCAGCAAGGAGCTGGCCATATCTCTTCCCCCGCATCGACCATATGATTGCGCTATAGACTTGCTCCCTGGCGCCCCCCTGCCCAGTAGTCGGCTCTACAATCTCTCACGCCCCGAGAAGGAAGCCATGGAGACATATATTCAAGACTCCTTGGCTTCCGGGTTGATTCGGCCCTCTTCCTCGCCTTTAGGAGCAGGTTTCTTCTTTGTTAAAAAGAAGGATGCCTCTCTTAGGCCCTGTATTGATTTTCGGGGTCTTAATGACATCACCATTAAGAATAAATACTCTCTTCCTCTCATTGACCCCTCGTTCGAGCCCCTGTGCTCCGCGCAGATTTTCACTAAGCTTGACCTTCGCAATGCTTACCATCTCATCCGTATTAAAGAGGGAGATGAATGGAAGATGGCTTTTAACACGCCTCTCGGACACTTTGAGTATTTGGTAATGCCCTTCGGTTTAACTAACGCCCCAGCCGTCTTCCAGGCGCTTATTAATGATGTGCTTCGCGACATGCTTAACCGATTCGTGTTTGTTTATCTGGATGACATTCTTATTTTCTCCCGCACCCTGCTAGAGCATCAACAGCACGTCCGGTTAGTTTTGCAGAGGCTTTTGGAGAACAAACTTTATGTGAAACCTGAGAAGTGCGAGTTCCACGCCCCCTCGGTCAACTTTTTAGGTTATGTTATTGCTCAAGGCCAACTTCAGCCAGACCCTGCCAAGATCCAAGCGGTGAGTGAGTGGCCCACTCCCTCCTCCCGCAAAGAGTTACAGAGGTTTTTAGGGTTCGCCAACTTCTATCGCAGGTTTATTAGGGACTACAGTAAGGTGGCAGTTCCCCTCACCCGTCTTACCTCAGTTAGCGCCCCCTTTAGGTGGAGTCAGGAGGCTGAGGAGGCCTTTTCCAAACTGAAGACTCTCTTTACTTCTGCTCCGGTGCTCAAGCATCCCAACCCGTCTCTCCAGTTTGTTGTGGAGGTGGACGCCTCCGACAAGGGGGTGGGGGCCGTTCTCTCCCAGAGGAACCCAGAGACTCAGAGACTGCATCCCTGTGCCTTTTTCTCCCGTCGTTTGTCACCAGCGGAGAGAAACTATGATGTGGGTAACCGAGAGTTGCTGGCTGTTGTGTGGGCCCTGCAAGAGTGGAGGCACTGGTTGGAGGGCACCAGCCACCCCTTTTTGATTTGGACTGATCACAAGAATTTGGCTTACCTGAGATCAGCCCGGCGGTTGAACCCACGCCAGGCTCACTGGGCCCTTTTCCTGAGCCGATTTAATTTCACATTGTCCTACAGACCTGGTTCCAGAAATCTCAAGCCAGATGCGCTCTCCCGGAGAGATTCTGGTTCTGGAGACACTGAGGAACCCGACCTCATCCTTCCACCTACCTGTGTTGTTGGAGCAGCCATCTGGGAGATCCAATCCATCGTCTGTCAGGCCCAGGAACAACAACCTGACCCTGGAACTGGACCTCCAGATCGCCTGTTTGTTCCAGATTCTGCTAGATCTCCAGTGCTTCAGTGGGCTCACTCCTCCAGGCTTACTTGCCATCCTGGCTTCCACAGGACCCTCCAGTTTCTCCAGCGGAGTTTTTGGTGGCCTGGTATGACACGTGACACCCGTCAGTTCGTGGCAGCCTGCTCTGTCTGCGCCGGGGTAAATCCTCCCATCGTCCCCCTGCTGGTTTGTTGCGCCCTCTCCCTACTCCCCAACGCCCCTGGTCACATATAGCTCTGGATTTTGTCACCGGCCTTCCTCCATCAGAAGGTAACACTGTCATTCTTACCATCGTGGACAGATTTTCCAAGTGTGTGCATTATGTACCCTTACCCAAACTCCCCTCAGCCCTCGAGACCGCTCAGCTTCTAGTGTTACATGTCTTCAGATTACATGGACTCCCTTGTGACATTGTGTCAGACCGTGGACCCCAGTTTACTTCTCAAGTTTGGAAGGAGTTTTGCAGAGAGTTGGGCGCAACAGCCAGTCTGTCCTCTGGATATCACCCCCAGACCAACGGCCAGACGGAGCGGGCGAACCAGGGTTTGGAGACCGCTCTGCGCTGCGTTGCTGCGCACCACCCCGTCTCCTGGAGCACACACCTCCCCTGGGTGGAATATGCGCATAACTCCCTCACCTCCTCGGCCACAGGTATGTCCCCCTTCATGTGTTGCTTCGGCTTTCAACCTCCCCTGTTTCCTGAGCAGGAGCAATCTGTGGCCGTCCCTTCGGTGCAGCAACATCTCCGGAGGATGAGGGAGGTATGGAGGACCGCCAGGGCTGCACTGACACGCACGGCAGATAGGAACAAGAGGATGGCCGATATGCATCGTTCCCCCGCTCCGGCGTATCAGGTGGGGCAAAGAGTCTGGCTGTCATCCCGGGACCTTCCTCTGGAGGTGGAGTCATGTAAGCTCTCTCCTCGTTTTGTGGGCCCTTTCGAAGTGGTTAAAGTGATTAATCCGTCTGCAGTCACCCTCAGGCTTCCAGAGTCTATGAAGATACACCCCACTTTCCATGTGTCCCTATTGAAACCGGTGACTTCCAGTGACCTCAGCCCACCTGCCGTCGCCCCTCCACCCCCCCGGATCATCGATGATCACCCAGCGTACACAGTCTCCAAGATTTTGGACGTTCGACCGCGCGGACGCGGCTTCCAATACCTGGTAGATTGGGAGGGTTATGGACCGGAGGAGCGCTCCTGGATTTCGCGGGGTCTGATTCTGGATGACAGCCTTCTCCGCGATTTCTACGCGGCCAACCCGGGTAAGCCTGGTAGGACGCCAGGAGGCGTCCGTTAGGAGAGGGGTACTGTCATGGTTACTTTGAAAGTTCATTTTATTGTCATGGACTTCCGGTTTCCGGGTTCCGGGAACCGCCCTTGTTGCTGGTAACTTGTCACTGCTTTCCCTGAGGTTCACCATCCCCCCACGGCGCTGCGGAGAGTTCTCACACCTGCGATTAATCACTCATCACTACTCACCTTCAAGAGACGCCTGGAAACTCTCTGCAGTGCCAGAGTTTCGCTCTTTACTCCCCGTGGTAAAGCTCCAGCGCTCGGCTCAGTATCTCTTGTGATTCTTTGATTTATTTCTGTACTTACCTGTGGATTCTCCTACTAACGTGTCTCTCCTCTTTTCCAGTGCCTCACTCTCCGCTCACCAGCAGCTCGGCTCCAGCACTCTCACCCACGAAGATTTCCCCTCACTCTCCGGACACTAGGATTCCCCCTCCCTTTTTCCTGTGCACAATAAATCTCTTAAAACTGCTCCCGACTCCGCATCTGGGTTCATCCACTACGCACGCACACAACAGTTTATCATTTCAATTAATCTAATTTCTTTTACATTTGATTTTAATTAAAAGTTAACATATCTCCAAAATGTTAAAGTGTTGAATTGGCTTTAACTTGAATACAAGCAATCATACACATGCCAGTTGAAAGTTTTAAATGTTAGAGGTAACACAAAGTTGAACGTTTTGGCTAACATTTCAAGCAGTTGAACACAATACAAGTGAAAGTCTGTCTTCCTGGTTTACTCACTGAAAACTTAGAAGTACACACAGAGCAAACGGTACACAAGCTGCTTTGTAAAAGTGGCTGGAGCAAAGAGGAAGAGCGGGCTGCAGCTGATATATGCAAACTGGCTGGAGAGACTCCGATGGCAGCAATCTCTTAAGCAGCCAGCCAGCCTCAGCACCAGGACCTGATCATGGACACAAACTCTTACTGACAGACACACACCCAACTACTCACACGCTCTGCAGGAGAGGAGGCAAACTGCATTTACTAACAAAAAATACAAAAATATGACCCAGGGTCATTACACCTGCCATCAGTTCACCACCTCAAGCTTCAGCACACTTGGGTTATGCAGTAGGGCAATGATCTGAAACACACCATCAAGTCCACCTCTGAATGGCTTCAAAAATAAAATGAAGGTTTTGGATAGGCCTCATTAAAGACCAGACTTAAATCTGATTGAGCTGCTGAGGTACGACCTTAAACAGGCCATTCATGCTAGAAAACCCTCCAATGTAACTGAATTAAACAATTCTGCAGATAAGAGTAGGGTGAAATTCTTCCACAGCGATGTCAAAGACTCACTGACAGTTATCACAAACGCTGGCAGTTGTTGCCTCCAAGAGTGGCACAAGTCTTTTGGTTTAGGGGGCAATTACTTTTTCTCATGGGCCCAGGTAGGCCTTGATGGCTTTTTCCCTTAATAAATGAAATCTGAATTTCAAAACAGCATTTTGTGATTACTGAGGTTATCTTTGTTTAATACTAAAATTTGTTTCAAGATAAAAAAAAAACATTTAAATGTGACTAAAATGCAAAAAAAAAAAAGAAGAGAAAAAGAAATCAGGAAGGAGGTAAAAACCTTTTTGTACATATCGTCTGTGTTCTTCTTATTGAACTGTCTATTGAAGAAAGTGCAGGTGTATAAGTAGTTGTCCTTCAGCTATAGAGTTAATAAAAATGTATCTTTTTATATCTAATACATACAATTTAAATGTTATTTCATTAAACAATACATAAAGATGAAAACAATGCAAATGAATGTGCAGAGTGACAGGTAGACATTGTAGCACTGTATGGTTTGCATAAAATTTTATGTAACAAACAAATATAAGGGTATAAATAAACTGTGATGACATCTAAAAGCATGCATGCATGAGAACTTATTCAAATTCAAACAACCTCTTCTTTCCATATTATATGACAGATTTTTTTTTTAATCTATTTGTCCTTCAGAGAAAATCTGTATGGGTAAGAAAAACCAAAAGGCCCAGTGACTGAAAAAGCATCTCAGACCCTCATGAAATCTCTCTTCAGGAGGTTTATGAGCTCAGTCATCACATCTTAGTTAAATTATTTTGACAGAGTTTTAAATGGATGTAGCAATATGTAAGGTCGTGGTCTTTTGGGGGACATAATTCCCCAGTTTGAACAAGGCATGAATCAACATTGTAACAACAAATGGTTTCATTACACATTTTATTATGAATTTAAATAGTAAAATAAATAAAAGAAAATAAAAGAAGGTAATTCAGACATTGCATTTAGTATTGACTTGGGTTGTCTTTGTGAGATATTAAAATTGCTTTGATTATCCGAAATATTTAAGGGTGATAAAAGCAAAAAACTCAGGAATCAGAAAGGGGGAAAGCACTTTTTCACGGTACTGTAAGCTGTTAGGTCATGGCCTAAAGCAGATCAAAGAAGGATCTGTTGTAGAACTAAAATTTTACTAAATGATTAAGACTTTTTTGTTGCAAGTAATGCAATAGTGGAGTTCTTGAAGCAAGTGAGTTTTCTTGCTGTCATCTTTATCTACTTTTTAAATAGCAAATATATGTCATTTATCTCTGTAATATACAGTTGTATATATAAAAGCAGCACTTGATGCAGCCACTGTCCCCCTCTAGGGGTCAGGAAATATGCAATTTTCTGGCATTGCCCATGATGAACAATTTTCTTTGTCATCAAACCATTCATTGGGCCCCCATACTGTGGTCAATAATTAATATGTGTTTTTGTCCTTTAGTAAACATGCCTAAAAAACTGTATGTTCTTTTCTCAGCTTTAACATGGTGATATTTGGTGGGGTCGATGGCTTCTCCAGAAAGATCCTGTATCTTGATGCTGCTGCCAACAACAAAGCCTCAACTGCATTCTCCTTTTTCGTGGATGGTGTCCGCAAACATGGATGGCCTTCAAGGGTGCATGGTGACCAGGGGGTATAAAATGTTGACATTGCCTGATGCATGTTCTCTGTTTGAGGAAGTGGACGTGGAAGCTTCATTGCAGGCAAAAGTGTCCATAATCAAAGAATAGAGACGCTGTGGTGTGATGCGTGGACAGCTGTAACTGAGCCAGATGTAGAGCCAATGGAACATCTTTTCCAGAACAACTGTACTGAGGCTGACCCCGAGGATGGAGTGGTGGTGTCACCGATTCCTTGCCCCTTGACAGACCTCAACTTTTCTGTCCTTCAAGGGATTAATAAATCCTGTGACATTGGCCTTAAGTGACCAGGAGCTCTGCATTCAGACTCTTGATCTTGTGCAAAGACTATGTTCTGCAAGCTAAGTATAGTGGCACCAAAGCATTCAAAACAAAACTGTACTTCATTTGTAAAAACACTGGTACTTTTTTGAAGCATTGGAATATGAGCCAAGCAGTATGTTGCAGTAAATTCTATTAAAAGAAGTAGGAATTTAAAAAATAAATAAATAGATAAATAAATTGTGGAATATTTAATATGGCATACTAAAAACAAAGAAAAGAACCCATGACATCTTAATCTATATTTATTAGGGCTGTTGAGTCTCCTCAAATTGACTGTGCTTAATTAAAATTCAAAGTTAGTGCACCAAAGTGTTTTCTTAATTGCGATCAATGTCATGTTTTATAGTCAGTTTCAGCACATTTTGGTTAAGCTGCTGCACTGCCCCCTCTCCATGTAAAGTCAGTCCACCACTGCTCCTTAATGTCTCATTTCCCTTTAAAAACCAGCTTAGTGGAGTCTTATTTCTTTTTCTATCCATAACAAGTTCCTTTTTCTGTTGTTTAATCCATGTTAAAATGTTCAGTCTGCCTGTAAACACAGGTCTGTATCCAAACAGGAAGTCAATGACAGCGGCTGTGTCCGAAACCACTCACTCATTCCCAACTCCCTATCCACTTTATAGTGAGCTGCTTATTGTGGACTACATAGTGCACTCACTGTAAAAACACTACTTTTGGACACTACTCTGGCCGCGAGCAATGACATCATCGCTGTCTCACAATTAAAACATTTAGCAACAACCACTCGTAGATTTCCATGATGACGGCTGAGGATCCACATTAACAGTAGAATTTCACTGAAAACTGACACAAACATATGTACACACGTATTTTCACAAAAAATAAAAAATACTAACAGATAAAAAAGTTTGTATCTTAAATGGCTTAATAATATACATTTTGTGTGCATTATTACTTATTTTTGCATAAAGATGATGGTCTCTTGTCTTGCAATCCTTATAGAGGGAGAAAAAAAGGGACAAAAAATTACTCAGATCATACACTTTGGTTAAAATCAACAAACAAAAAAGTATAAGAAAAAAGTTTTTATATGTGTTCCTGTGCTCCTCTTGTTCGTCTGTCATGTTTGAGAGCAGCAACCGGGATGCATGATGGTAAATATTGCTGGCCTTGTGACCATTGGCTGTTCAGTACTTTTCAAAAGGCATTGTGGGGTAGAATGAGTGCACTATAAAGTGAGTAACAATACTCATGAAGAATTCGAACACCACTACAAAATGGCGTATTCACAATATAGTGCACTATATAGTGAATAGGGAGAGATTTCGGACACAGCCAGTCTAAAGGTCTTTACACACTGGGTCAATTTTTTTCAATCAACTTTTTTACACATCACAAAAGAAAATCGAGCTCATACTGCTCTGATCACGTTTGCACTGATGTCAAAATTTTCGTCCGTCAAATATTTTTCAGAACAGGTTAGATTTTATTCAATTTTTGAATCAGTTCAAGTCATTTAAATGGGTGATTGCTGATTCAGTTTAGCACAAGCTACTTTATTCTCTCTTGCTCCCTCACCCTAGCCCAAACTCTCCTCATCTCTCTCCCTCTCTCGCACTGAAAACTCACTTTCAACACCGTAGTTTTCCTGTGTATTATGTGGATATCAGCCATGGAAATATAACAGATAAAGGCACAAGTGTGTAGCTTTTTCACAGGTCATAACAGAGGCTGTATTAAAAAGTTGCTTTCCATCTCAGCTTGGCTCAGCGCTATGATGCATAAGAGTGTGCTGTATAAAGCTCTCTGTCAGGATGGATCCAGCAAGATTTTAAAGTACTGACTGAGACATAGGCCAACAATACGAAACAGTTTGTCACATTCTATGAATTTCACAGTGAAGGCAAATAAAAACGCATTGGACTCAGTGTGCAAGGTCCAAGTGTGTGACTTTTTAATTTGGATTACGGATCCAAAAAAAAAAAAAAAAAAAACGTGAAATTAACAGACCCAGTGTGTAAAGACCTTTAGACAGCAGAAAAAATCAAAAAGACACAAAATTGTTTTGAATGCAAAATAGTTTAATTTTAAAAAGAGATTAAGAGGATGTAATTAATTGTGCTTAGCAACAGAAATTCTGAGAGCAATTCCAACAATTTTTAAAATCTTTTGGTAGCCCTGGTATTTACAGTATATTTAAACTATACAGAGCATTTATCAAACAAGGAGATACGCTTCAGTCTTTCTGATGAAATCTGCCCCTCTCATGTATTTTGCATGTGTTCATAACGACACCACATTATTAAAAGTAGGTGTATATTAGGACTGTCTTACTCATCATAAACCATCATGTCTTATCTTTGCTATCAAGGGATGAAATAAAATAAGATCAGATTTGCCGTAGGATACTATTGTGTCATTGTCATCACTGAAAGCTATAAGTTTCTTTTTACTGAAAATACCTTCAAATAATAATAATAAGAGAATACTCACATTGTCCTGACGTCATTCCTTTTACTTTTCCATGTTTCTTAGTTTTTTTGTGGAGGTTTTTTAAGACCCAAAGTGAATGTTATTTACATCTGATTTTAATAGTTTTCCATGAAATGATACCAGTGGTGATATGGAAAAAAGTTTTATATGTTTGTAACAATGCTTTTGTTGAAAATGAACAATGGCCAGGAGACGTCGGAGCATGGCTACATAATGGGACCAAATAAGGGACATAAATATTTCTAAACTTGTAAAAAGGTTTTGTATCTGTTAAAACATTTTTTGGCTGCAGAAATATGTTGTGCATTTGTAAAGTCATTACTCCACTGCTAAAAAAAAAAACAAACAAAAAAAAAAAAACATAACAGCTATTACAAAAACAGCATTGTGCAACCTGAAAAACATTTCTAAACTGAGGTACTTTATGTCACTATCTGACTCTGAAAAGCTGGTCCGTGTTTCATGTTCAGTTTGCCTATTTTAGGCCGTTTTTGCCACTCAGAACTCTTTTCACCTAAGAATAAAATATTGTTATCACAGCTTAACTTTATAATGAACCATGACTTTGCTGACCTGCATGTGCTGCCATTTTTCAGGCCCCAGAAAGCTTCCCCTTACTCCTTTTCTGGCCATTTTTGCCACTTTTAACTAATTTTTTCTACTTATTTCAACTTTTGATAAATTTAACAAACCACTTTTAAACAATTTTCATGACTTTTTGCCACTTTTAACCCATTTTGCCACTTTGAAACACATTTTTGCAACAAACTAGTTTTAACTAGTTTTTGCCTCTTTCTGCCATTTTTCATTCTCACTCATCATTTTCCCACCTTTTTTGCCACTTGTAACCCATTTTTGCCATCTTTTCTTCCACTTTAACCCATTTTCATCATATTTTGGCCACTTTTCATACTTTTTTTCAACTATAAATCAATTTCTACACTTTTTTGCCACTTTTCACCCATTTTTGCAAATTACAACTCATGATTAATTATTGCAACTTTTAACCAGTTTTTGCCATTGCACCACCATTCATCCAGTCTTATCCTCTTTTGCCATTTTTTTTTTGTTTTGTTTTTTTTTAATTGCATTACAGCATTGATAAATTAAATTTATTTTTGCTCTAATTTCAGAGAAATTTACAATGGACCATGAATTTGCTGACCTCCATGGGCCCCCCATTTGGCAGGGCAGATCCTCAGAATTTTTCCAAAGACTTAGTCCTTTAAACATTAAAATTTTCAAGGATGCACATATGTATCCTCTCACAGGAATTACCAACAATCAAACGCGCACCATTTCCTTCTCTTGAAAAAAATAATTAATAGCACAATATCGGGAGCAAGCTGGGTCCTTGAGCACTCAATGCACTTGTAAATGTCCTGGCACTGAGAAAAGGTTGTACAAGCTGTTGTTGCTACCCCTCAAATACTGATTTCTGCCACTGCTGTGTATATCAGTGCGACCATTAGCTTGTTCCAAATGTATGTTCAAGTGTTATGAGGGACCTGACTTGGGAGGATCCCTCCTACAGCGTATCGAGGCTGGATGTTTTGAAACAAGTCTTACTGGCATAAACCAAGACTAGGACTGCTATGATGGACCAGCTGCCAGTAAACATGCCCCATAGTCATATGGGGGCATAGGAGTGTATTTGTCAGACCTCACTTGCTATATAAAGAGACCCAGAGTTTCACTGGGAACTATTTTATATCACTTTTTCTGGTTAACCTTATCTTCACATATAAGAAGTTATAAAAAGGTCAGGACCTGAAATGGAGGTCTAATAGGTTCATAAAATCCAGACTGCTCTAAAGCCATCATCAGCCATAGTGTGGAGGTCTACAAGCTGTTTTATTCACATTTTACAGAATGCCCCAACTTTTTGGAAGTGGGGTATGTAGTTATGTATGAAGAGAACATGACTTCCTGGTACGTTTTGTTTTTTTAGTGAATTGCGACATGCTGCATGAGAGCGTGCATCAGACCTGATATCAGTATATGCAGAATATGACAAACATTTCCTGCTGTACAGATTGAACTGATATTTAGTTTCATCATCTTCCTCTGATATAAGAAGTAAAACACTGCATAACCTTTTGAACTTTAATGTTATCATAGAGTACATAACGTACAAGTTTCCAGAACACATTAGACAATTTCCAAAGTATTAAACTAAAAATTTGACTTTTCTTTTTTTTATTGCTCTAATTCTTAGCCAAAGTTGTCAACATGATCTTCACAAGATGCTCCATTTGTGAGATTTTATTTTTGCATCTTCCCATTTATTGAAAAGAAACAGAATTTAATTACATTTGAAATAGTTTTATTGGAGAAAAAAAAGCGATGATGTGACTATTGTTTAATTTGCAAAGATAGAGCAGAAGACATAAATGCATTCAAGTTAGTTAACACAATTTTCCCATGAAAAAGGACGTTTTTGATATCCCTTGAGGAATTACCTTGTTATCTTGGGTACATCAGGTTTATCATCCTGAGAAAGGGAGATAAATAGTTGAAATATTTGGGAGACAACCTAAATTCACTCCCTATCATGGTAAATGAAGTAACATAAAATGTATGTGTGTTTCCACTCAGAGCCACTGAAAACAGCTCAGTAACCCAATTTTAACCACTGGTCTCAATGTTGTGTAGATTGATTGCGTTGATGTTGGTGTCACTGTTCTCCTTTCTGCAACAGCACACAGAGGTCCAAAGCTTTCCAAAGGTCTCTTTTTTGATGAAAACATACATAAGTAAGTCTGCAAGTGGACTCAGCTTTACAAACATAAAGGACAGGTCATTTAGATGCTCGTCATAGGCACCAGTGAGTAAAATAATACTGGGCAGGTACAGCAGAGTATAAATCAGCAGCACCAGGACTAAGATTGCCACAATTCTCCGTTTTTCATCAGAGGGGACTGAGACAGAAGTAGAAAGGGCTCTGAGGGTCCCAACCAGGAAGAATATGAACAGTGGGAAGGGAATGATGAGGAAGATGGAGAAGATAACTCCTGAGACGGACAAAGTAACCCAGGGGAACACAGTGAGGATAATGACAAGAGGTATGATCCAGACTACAACACAGACCACCACAGAGATCCTGATGGTTCGTCTGAAGCGGTACCACAATGGGTGGACGATGACCAAATATCTGCAAAATCAAGATGGACATATTATCTCTGAAAAGATGCACAATAAACCATTAATATCATGTTTGAAACCATTTAGACAGATACTTACCTTTCCAGTGAAATACACACCATGAAGCCAACACTAGTAAATAGGCCAAATTTGTAAAAAAAATCCCCAGTGTCATTAAACATCTCTTCCACAGGTTTGGACTCAAAAAAGATCATACAGCAGAACTGAATGAGGTCTGATATGAAGAGGTTGATGATGTAGATTGGAGCAACATGATCATTCTTTACCGGAGGAAAACAGAGAAACAGAAACAAAAGATAAGAAGTTATGAACATGTTTTAGTCCTCCATCCAGAATGGACATCAACCTCTGCACAGCTACTGCAGTAACAGCCCCGTGTATATTTTCAATAAAATCTGGTCGGATGGATTTTTGGCATGTTTGATATTTTTGGTTGTACTATTACACACTCACAATGAGAGAAGAGCCATGAACAGAATCTCCAACTTTGTAATTTTTCCTTTTGTTAACTATTAGGCATCCTCTTAGATCGCCATGAAAACAGCAGAAAAACCTTTTTGATGTGCTTTTCTCTACTAATCCAGAGGTAAATAGGTGTACCTGTGGACGTCCAGCTGACACAAAATATTTGTTATAACTTGACTTAGTTGTGTTTGCTGGCAGTGCTGTTTGTGTGTGTGAGAGGGAGATGGCTAGAGAGGTTTTGTCACCTTTTAATGCTCTCTGCATTTAAACAAGACAATAGAAATGACCTAAACCCCTATCTGTGAGACTTTTCAAAGGATATGCCACTGACATATGTCCCGGTGTGTCCTGAGACAGTGTCAGCACTCAGGTTGAACATGACCAAGACCACAGTGCTGGCACATAAGTCCTGCCAAATTATCGTGCTTCATGAAAGTTTCAGTCACACCATTTGGGCTGACAGTCCATCACGACTTTTACTGAAACTGCACAGTGTATGCACAGCTTTAGCTAGTTTAACTGGAAGCTTGTTTGCAACTATATCGCTGCATTAAGCTCTTTACCAGCATATCAAATAGGTTTGGGGACAAATATCAATTACAGTTGAAACCAGAAGTTTACATACACTATATAAAAAGGCACATAAACTTTTTTTTCTCACCATCTAACATTAAATCAGATTAAACTTTTCCTGTTTTTGGTCAATTAGGATTACCAAAATTATTTCTATTTGCTAAATGCCAGAATAATGAGAGAGATCATTTTTTAGACTTTTTTTTATTATTTTCTTGAGAGTCAGAAGTTTACATACATTTCATTAGTATTTGGTAGCATTGCCTTTAAACTGTATGACTTGGGTCAAACGTTTTGGATATGCTTCCACAAGCTTCTCACAATAGTTTGCAGGAATTTTGGCCCATTCCTCCTGGCAGAACTGGTGTAACTGAGCCAAGTTTGTAGGCTGCCTTGCTCGCACATGCCTTTTCAGCTCTGCCCATAAATTTTCAGTGGAATTGAGATCAGGGCTTTGTGATGGCCACTCCAAAGATTGACTTTGTTATCCTTAAGCCACTTTGTAACCAGTTTGGCAGTATGCTTAGGGTCATTGTCCATTTGGAAAACCCATTTGCGCCCAAGCTTTAACTTCCTGGCTGATGTCTTGAGATGTTGCTTCAGTATTTCCACATAATGTTCTTTCCTCATGATGCCATCTATTTTGTGAAGTGCACCAGTCCCTCCTGCAGCAAAACAACCCCACAACATGATGCTGCCACCCCCATGTTTCACAGTTGGGATGGTGTTCTCAGGCTTGCAAGCTTCCCCCTTTTTTCTCCAAATGTAACGATGGTCATTATGGCCAAAAAGTTCAATTTTAGTTTCGTCAGATCACAGAACATGGCTCCAAAAATTAAGGTCTTTGTCCCTGTGTGCATTTGCAAACTGTAATCTGGCTTTTTTATGTTTCTTTTGGAGTAATGGCTTCTTCCTGGGAGAGTGGCCTTTCAGCCCATGTCGGTACAGGACTCGTTTGACACACTCTTACCAGCTTCAGCCAGCATCTTCACAAGGTCTTTTGCTTTTGTTCTTGGGTTGAGATGCACTTTTCGGACCAAAGCACGTTCATCTCTGGGACACAGAACCCGTCTCCTTCCTGAGCGGTATGATGGCTGGACATTCCCATGGTGTTTATACTTGCGTATAATTGTTTGAACAGATGAACGTGGCACCTTCAGGCATCTGGAACTTGCACCCAAGGATGAACCAGACTTGTGCAAATCCCCAATTCTCTTCCTGATATCTTGGCTGATTTCTTTTGATTTTTCCCATGATGATACACAAAGAAGCAGTGTGTTTCAGGTGTGCCTTAAAATACATCCACAGGTGTGCCTCTAATTACCTCAAATGTTGTCAATAAACCTATCAGAGGCTTCCAAAGACATGACATCATCATCTGGGCTTTCCCACATTGTTTAAAGGCATAGTAATCTTGGTGTATGTAAACTTCTGACTCTCAAGAAAATAATAAAAAATTGTCTAAAAAAATCCTTTTCTCATTATTCTGGCATTTAGCAAATAGAAATAATTTTGGTAATCCTAATTGACCAAAAACAGGAAAAGTTGAATTTGATTTAATGTTAGATGGTGAGAAAAAAAAGTTTATGTGCCTTTTTATATAGTGTATGTAAACTTCTGGTTTCAACTGTATATATCAATTTTCATTAAATTTTTGTAAGAGAAATACTATTCACATGACTGTTTATTTGTAATTATGGAAAACTTTGCACAAAATAGTAACAGTGCTTTACAGTCATTTGAGTGCATGTGGGAAAATAATGTTTGGAGAAAGATCTAAAAGACAAAATGCATTTTAAACTTTACAGTTTCATTGATCATGTAAAAAAGCATCAATAATTCAGTGCTGTAAGAGAACCAGCTGGAAAAATCTGAGGTCACTGTATCCAAATACCATGAAACCTAACAGCTGTGCTGAGAAATAACCTTAAGAGAAACAACACAGACAGTAAAAAAAAAAAAAATAAAGACTTAATATACACACCAGAGAGTACAGAGCATAGATGGCCATGACCATCAAAGGGAGACCGATGCCGATGATGATGCATGTCACTACATGCATGATGAAGACGACTTTTCTTCGATACTCATACCAGGAAAGGTAGCTGTCATAGTTGAAAATAAAACTTTCATTGAGGAGAGTGGTATTAACAGAGATGTTTGCCATTCTTCAGAGAACGCCCTGAAATTAGAAAGCTCGAGATTAACACAAAAAATATTTAATGACTACAATGATTTTTAAAATTAATTTCTATGTCTTTAAATATTTTGTGTTTAATTTGGATTATATTTGTTACATCAAAGCTGTCTTTGCTTTTTAAAGGACATGGTGATATACATACATGCACTTTAAATGTACATGTGCATGTGGTGACCATTTCAAAGTCAAGAAACTACAAAGTAAAGGTTTTATTATTAACTGAATACCATTAATCATGTATTTCAATAATGTGAGGAACCTTAAAAATCGGCTTTCTGCTTTACACTATTGTGATTTACCTTTTTCTAATTCATACTTGATTCCTTTCCAATATTAAATCTTCATTTACAAACTACTTTAGGGTGTCTCTCCTTCTTACCTCCTCCACACAGTGATTTACATGTATTACTTAGCTTTACATAGCCACTCGTGTGCTTCTGTAGTGTCTTCCATCAACATCAGTGTTTTATAAATTCAGTAAAGTGTAATAGATTCAGATTGACAGCATTTGAATCATGTGGAGGAAGATAAAAATACTAATAGACCACTTAAACTGATTTATATTTTTATAATATTTTAAATCCTCAAAAAAGTTAAATATATCAGTCTTTTGAATTTTATTTGTAATAAGATGAATATTCAGAGATGTGTGACCAGATCTTACCTAGATGAAGTCTCTTCACTGATGTCTGATGTTTCTCCACACCCAAACTCTCCGGTGATTATGGTAAGCAATTGCATTCACTCATGATATACAACTGCTCTTCTGAAGAAGTCAGAAAAAAAACAGTCATGCAAGAGTGTGCATCATCTGAGGCAGAAACAAACACAATCACAACCCATCTGAAATAAGGGAAGCAGAGACCTTTCATAAGTGTTGCTGATTTCACTGTGTGGTGTCTTCTCTACACACAGTGGTTCCCAGACTTTTTCTGCCAGGCTCCCCTCTAGCAGATAAGTATGTTTAAGTCCCCCATTCCTCACCTTACACATCAAAAAAACCATGTCATGCAGATAGCATGTGGTTAAAGGATTATCTCTGTAATGCTTATCATATGAAAGAAGCCAAAGGCGAGAAATTACCCATCACATTTTTTTTGTATTTGTTTAGTAGTTGTGATGCCTGTTGTACATTATTGTTAGTCCTATATTTACCTAAACGTTTACTCACAAAATTTGCCCTACTCTGTTTGCAGTGCAGAATAGTGTCAGCTGTTTTAGTTTAGGCATTTGCCAGTCCAGCTGCATGCACGGCTCACAGCAGTGATACATGCATATGTGTACTTATGTATTTAAATAGTCAAACGTGTGCAGGTGCTGTGTGCATGTGGTGTCAAAAATGATAAGGTGCAGTAAAATGGACAGGGCATGCACATGTGTGTGTGCCACTGTGAGCTGTGCACAGAGCTGGACTGGTGAACACCTGGAGGTTTGTGTGCTGTTTAACCCTTCTGGGTTGTTTAATATTACTCACACTAAAGCTGCTTAACGCAAAAATCTGCACTGTGGCTATAAAAATATTATACATTAATATTCTATTCTACTTACATTTAACTATTTTTTCACCTATAAGTGGCCTAATTTTTTATATCAAATATTAATTATTTTTTAAAGATTTTAACCCTTTGAATGCCAGTTTTTTCAAAAAACAAAACAAAAAAAAAAAAACAAAACAAAAAAAAAAAAAAAACTGAAAATTTTGGATATACTGCATGCAAAGTGCTTTTTTGTGTTGAGTTATTGCAGCCTTGGATGTCAGTGATTAACAGGAACACTGATTCTTTTGGCATCACACTCCAAATTTCACTAAAATGACACCATCTGGTTGAGAGAAGTAAAAATGATTGTTTCAAAGGCAAAAGCCCAGACTATGTATTATGCTGTAATGAAAGTAAGATTACCAATTGCAGTTTAAATGAATTTCTATGGAGCTCTTTTTGGGCTTCACAGCTTGAGTGTATCTTTTGCTTGTAAACACTGTTTTAGATTTAGAGCTGGAAATAACAAAATCAAATGAAAATACACAATCATAATCATAAAATTCATGCCATATGAATAAACACATCAACACAAATGATCAAGAAATGAATAATGAAAAGCACGTAAAATGCGTACAGCCTTCCAGAAGGATTAAAAGCCCGACCCTGGCTTTCATGTCCAACAAAAGATGTGAACGTGGGCACTTATGTGTGTCCATGAGTCATAAATGTAACTGGACTGGCAAACTGAAGGCTGAAAGTACCAAAAATTAAAGATGAGATAATAAAAACTCATGTGAGTTCATTAAAGAAGCCATAAAAATGCATTTGAACTTAAAAAAAAATGAAGTGACAAATTATTAATTGACTTAATTAGTTTGTAATTTATTTCATTAAAATTGTTGCAATTTGATGAAAATAGTAGCAAATGTAATCATTTTGATTGTTTTTCATTCATCATCAACAGCGCAAACATTTATCTTTAGCATTTAAGGAAAGATTCCTCAAGTCAAGTCCATCTTGGCTAAGCTCAGGCCCTCAGAAGTCAGTGGTGCTTCTTTGATGCTGGTGATTTGTGCCTTTCACTTTGCATGAAAGAGTCCTCACTTACATTAGTAGATTTAGTGATGTTCTGTTAACTGACAGTGGTTTCATGAAGTGGTCTTGTGCTCATTGTGTAATGGAGAGCCAACCCAGCAACAGGCCTCAGGAATCAGCACCTTCCCCTATAACTTCCATCCATCCATTTTCTATCCCACTGGGGGTCGGGGGGCAGGGGGGCTGGAGCCTATCCTACCAATCGCAGCCCCTAAATCTTCCTAACCTCAAAATAAACTCACAAAGCGGTATTGAAAAGGAACAGACGAAGACATGCTTGGAGAGAAATAAAAGAAAAGAAACAAGAAGTGTCCAAAGAAAGTGTGCCAGCTGCTCCTCTACATACTCTCGCCTTCTTTCCTCAGTACAGACTGCAGGTACACAGCAAAATCGCCAGTTAGATTAACACTGAGAGTGTTAAATCTAACACTAGAAAAGTGTGTATATGTGTCCACTCTTTTGAGTGTTAATTTAACACTTTTCAAAGTGTTACTTTTTTTTACACTGAAACAGTGTTACTGCAACACTGTATGGTGTCAAAAATTTACACTGGTGAACACTGAGTAGTGTTGGTAGTACTCAACACTGGCATCAGTGTTAAAAAATTAACACTAAGGAGTGTATTACACTTAATTTCAGCAGGTGTAAAATACCGTGGATAGCAACTGCCCCGCTTCCAACCCGACAATATCAAGATACAAGACATGTATGTTCCACAGAATCAGTGTTGGTAATCAGACACACCTGACAAGATTGACTGCCACCTCACACTGTGAGGTATCTGACAGCGATCAGGGAGTTATGAGACAGACTCAAAGACAAAGCTCATCCGTAGTTGACAATCTGCCCTCACACCACAGTTACAAGTAAACTGTCACCACAGCCAAGACTTGACCGACCTAGAAGACAACTACACTCATGGTGCAAAAGTGTGTATGCATCAAAAACTTAGGAACTCAAGATAATTCAAGAAACATGTGCAAGTGAATCCCAGCAGTGACCCCCTGTACAACAGGCAACATCTAAACACAGCTAATCATCTAAATACATCTAAAAACATCTGAACCCAGCTTAACACTCTGCACTAAGGTATGATGGGAAAACTCTGCCCCCCAGATTTGAAATCACAATAGGTGGGGCTTGGATCAACTGACTCTCTACAGTGTTGGAATAACACTGGTTGATTTAACACTGTCAAATAACTCCAACACTGAAGACAATTTACTCTGAATGGAGTTAAAATAACACTTTGAGTGTTAAAATCAACACTGAAATGTTTAACACTGAGAATTCAACACTCCAGTTTTTGCTGTGTAGAGGGAGGAGGAAGACCTGAGAGAGACAGAGAGCAAACAAGACTCTAAAGTAAACTGGACCACAGGGATTTGTCAAACTAGAGAGACTTTTAATTTGGCTTTAATTACGGAAGTCAGACATAGATATTTCCCGGTTCAATGCATTTTTATTGAATTTTCAGAAATAGTTTTACAAAAGAGTACATATATGTACAGTGCTGTGTATAAATTTTTGCATGTTTAGGTGACAGTAAAGCACAGATGTTGCGAGTAAGCTGTCTGAGGGCTGGAAGGAGGATTGACACAACTCTGGCCACTCTGGCTGTCTTTGCACCAGGGGCATGGGGAAACAATCTGTTGAAAAGATAAAGCCCACATCTTTAGGTGGAGTGAGGGGTAGATGTGGGGAGTAAGCAAGGCCTAGGCTACTGTTTGGATGGGTAGTTAGGGTTGTCACGAGCCCAGGTAGTGCTGTGGATGTCCTCAGGGCCCGAAAACTGCGAGCAGTTGCTGAGAAACACACATGTGTGTCACTTGTGTTGAGTTTGACTCTGGCTGCCCAAACCCCCCTCTCCAGCCCTGGGTTGTTGCATATCAGCAGCCTGCTGAATACTTAGCACCTTACATGTCTAAAATGTATGCACATGACTGTATAAACCAACTTAATCCACATTTCACAGCACACAGCAGCTAGCTGATTGAAAATCCACTGATTTTAACAAGAGGGTCTGGCTGCCTCGAGCAAAACTCTACGCTGGGGCGTTCGGTTGGAGACCTCTACGCTGGGGCGAAACCTCTACGCTGGGGTGTGGCGTCATTGCCCAAGCCTATGCTAAGGCGTGCAGCGTGTTAGCTGTTGTTAGCATTACTACAACGCTGTGCTTATGACACATTAGCATATATATTTTGGGCGTGCAGCAACACACCCCGACCCCTACGTAGTGGTCTACGCTGTGGTCTACGGTGCTGCAGATGCTGACCCGTACGCGTACGGGTCTACGCTGGACCGTGCAGTAGCAATTGCCGACCCATACCTTCGCCCCAGCGTATGGGTCTACACTATTAAACCCCGACTGGTTCGGTTTAGGCATTTAAATCCGACTGGTTAGGTTTAGGCATTAAAATCCGACTGGTTAGGTTTAGGCATTAAAATCCGACTGGTTAGATTTAGGGTCAGCCTGTCGGCAAGCAGATAGAGCTGAAATTTTGTCGCGGGCAATATACGTCATGCCCCAGCAGAGAGGTCCGCCGGTTCGGGCAATGTACGTCACGCCCCAGCGTAGAGGTTTCACCCCAGTGTAGAGGTCTCCAACCGAACGCCCCAGTGTAGAGTTTTGCCCGAGGGCTGCAGCCAGATGCCTCTCGATTTGAATCACATCTAACAAAATAAGAATGCAAAAGACACTCATGAAAACCTCATTGACAGATCTAAATCATAAAAGACTCATCAGGATTTTATCTCAATAGAAAATACAGAGCAGAAATAAACATGTAAATTAAGATGAATTGGTAGCAGGTGATCAAAAATAACATTCTTCTAGGATATATTGAAAATAAATATTGATAGCTGTAAGAAGTTGTACAACACATGTAAGACAGATCTATCAGAATTATCAAAAGGGACAAGAAGAAACTCACATTAATGATTGGTTATTTCATTTCTGATGTTTATCATTTTCAATTAAAAAAGCACTGACTTGTTAAACTGTAACAGCCCTCTTTGACATTAAACAGACATCAGGTCTTATATACTTGTGCTTGTCAGCAGTTGTTGACTGTTCTGCTCATTTTAACTCTGGTTGGTGCTGTAAGTGTGAACTCTGGCTTTAGACACGTTCCTGAAGTAGGCTAGACTACATTACTTTCATTTTCACTCACTGTTAGCATAAACGCTTGGTCAGGTCTCTGACCCTGGGGATTGTAGATGCCACAGCGTGTGTTAAAGCTTGTCTATCAGTACTTAGTGTTTCAGACACAGTCATGTAAACATTACAGACACTGAGAGCTAATGCTGCTAATGCTAACAGCTACAAGCCCCATATCCTCTGCAGCATCTTTGCATCAGAGAAGCTGGAGACAGTGCATAAAATCCCAGCAGCTGGTTTGCTGTGCTCAAAATTTCTGCTGTAAAAGAAGTTTTTTGGGATGAAATAAATTTTGTTTATAACTGCTGATTTTTGACAATTCAAAATGATGAATTTTTCACACTGGTGTGTTATAATTCAAGTGTTAATTTGCAATGTTTCACCCTCAATAAATTTTACTGAGACATCATGATGTATTTATGTTTTTTTTCCTTACAGTTTTGTTGATTGAGATCGAATTTATCACAGCTGTCTAAAAAACTAAATGCTATACTTAAATATAATACAAGACAGGGCAGTACTAAGGTAACAAATAATTTTAAGTAGTCATACATAGTGATTATTGGTTATTGGTTATATGTTACAGATATTTCTGTGAACTAATACATTTGAGTAGAGTCTACTAATGGAGCCTTGTTTGGTCCGCTGTATCCAATTCAGCTTTGTTGTTATTACTAGTTGTCATTAGTTCATCAGTTTTGTTCCAAATTGTTGCAATTGACACTTTTTTTTCAGGTGAAAGATGTACCACTTCTACCACTGACTGTTGTTACAGTATCACTGCTCTCCATTATGCAACAACACACACGGGTTAAACACCTATCTATGGTCCCTTTCCTCATGAAAACATACAGGATTAAGTCTGCAAGAGGATTCAATCTTAGACAAATTTCAGCCAGGATGTACAGAGTGTAAAACTGAGTGAAGTGAGAATATTCCTTTGGCAGGAAATGAATGATGACGGGCAGAAACAACAGTGTGTACATGAGCAGAACCAGGACTAAAGTTCCCACAATTCGTCGTTTTTCATCAGAGTGGACTGAGACAGAAGAGGAGAGGGCTCTGAGGGTCCCAACCAGGAAGAAAATAAGCAGCGGGAAGGGAAGGAGGAAAGCAATGAGCATAAAACCATATGACAATACAACTACAATAGAACTGGCCCAGACCACAAGACAGACCAGCACGGTGAGTTTAATGGATCGTCTGTAGCGGTACCACAGTGGGTGGGCGATCACCAAATACCTGAAAAATAAGAAACATAACCTGAAATTAGAATCAATATTTATATTTTAAATTTCTTTTAAAAAGGAAATTTTATGGAGTGTAACCCATTTATGGAACAAAGAATGTATGAACTTGGACATTAAACTAATTACTGCTGTAGATATTTGAGTTATAAAACTATAAAAAAAGGAAAGCAAATTTTAAAAAAAGAATGACCAAAGACAAAACGACTGAAGTATAAAAATGCCTTTTTTATGTGTGATTGTTGAAGTATTATTTCAATAAGCTGCTGTTTAAGTGTGGCTGATCCCGTCAAGTAGGACATTTGAAATTATAGCATGCAAAGTTGTAGGATGGCCACCTTGTCTTTGAATAGCATCAGAATTATAATCATGGACTACAGAAACAGTTACACACATCCGGGGTTATGAGTACCTACCTCTCCAGCGAGAGACACACCATGAAGCCAACACTGGTCAGCACACCAATTTCACGAGTATACGAGGTGATGTATGAGTCCCAGTACCAAGGTGCTACCTCAGTGATGAGCAAACAGCAGAACTGAATGAGGTCAGAAATCATGATGTTGATGACGTAGATGGGAGCAAGGTGATCATTTCGCACCTGCAGGAAGACACAGTTAACCGGAAGGTGTAAAACATGGTCAAAGACTTCTTTCTCCCAGGTATGCCATTTTACTTTGTCCAGCAGTTGCAAGAATACATTTTTTTAATTTCAGTTACATTCACTTTAAAGAAGCATCAAGCAAAATCATTTCATGTCAGATTTGTCAGTCAGTAACTGAAAGAGGAATAGGCCGAGGCTTATTTTTGCCTATCCTGTGCCATCCAAGGAATAATCTAGATACTAGATAATCAGCAATGAGATGGAAAATGTATACAGGACACTTTGTATCAGAAAATTTCCACCTGTTATTTAATTTGATACAAAAAGAGAAAAAAGACGTTCCAAATGTAAACAAGAACAAAAATAAGGAAGGAGATATTTAAAAGCATTTATTATAATGGCTAAATAATTGAAAAAGGCCAACATGTTCCGACCAGGTTGGTCTTCATCAGGGTTAAAAAACAAGCATTTGTGGTGTGGTCACACCTCTATATAAACTACAGCCAATGACAGACAGCCACATGAATCACAGAGAAAACTGGTTGTTGAGGGTTGAGCCCTGGTTGAAGACTCACATGGCTTCCTTCTTTAAGCAGCCACTGAATTTAATTCTAAATAGGGGAAATTCAAGTAAAGTCTCTCTAGACTAGTCTCTAGTCTTTCTAAACTCTCTAGAACTAGAAGACATGAAGAGGGACTATGTTACACAGATATAACAGTTATGAACATAACAAGAACAAATGAGTTCTCAAACTATCTCCAGCTTCATCTACTCTTTTTTTTTTTTTTTTTACCTAACTCTATCAACTATTTTCTTTACATACGGACAAAAATACAAAATATATCTACAGTGCCACAGTGATGGGTTTCACTGGTGGCTTTTGTAAAGCAATTAAGTATCAAGACAAGCACCTTTTAAAATTATTTTTCAAGAAATCACTCTTTATATTTCTCATACTGAGCTTGCAAGACAGGAAATTTCAATAGCATTCATCCAATATTATCCCTCCTTTACTGACAGTTTTTGGCAGACATAGACTGACACAGAGAGTCAATCATTAAAGTGAACATTTTAACTTTTTTTGCAGCTGTGCACTGAAGTATCTGACTGAACTATGATAAAACACATCAATGCTGATGTTATTTCTGACATTTGCACCAAACTGATAAAAATCTGCATTTTTTTGGCTATCAATTAGCTCAAACATCTGCTTTGAAAAATCTTTTCTGAAAAGGCCACAAGCTTTATATAACAAAGCAGAATTTTACCGCCTCTAACCAACTTGACCATTCAGAGACCACTCCCATCCTCTACTGCACCTGCACTGCCTTAGCTCTGAGAGCTCCGGCTTTAGTAACGCTGGTGCAATGGTCCAAATAGGTAGTGCTCAGGACCACCACGGTCCACCACCACATTACCACCGCCTGCTTCAGGGGACTCTGGAGGGGAAAATTCCTCCACCTCTAACAATCACTCTGAGGCAGCAATGCTGCGGGAATCTGTCTGTGTCACTTTCTGGCCAAGGGACATCACTGTCTCTCCCACCTCATCTGGAATTTTTCACATTTCTGAAGTGGGGAGAGTTAGCTCTGAGCTGGGGGTTCATTTATACTTTAAATCTGAGTTATAATACATACCAGAGAAAAGACGAAATACATGGCCACAAGGGTCAAAGGAATGCCAACCCCAATGATAACGTATGTTACTGTTTGCCCGATCAAATTAAGGTTCATCAAGTAGTCATAGTATCCATAGTCATAGTCACTGTAGTCATCAGAGATGGAGCTGTGATTGTAGCTGTCGTTCTGTGAAGAGTTGGCCATGAATAAATCCTCCATCCTTCAGACTGAAACCTGAAACAAGAAGAGGGGCTGGGGGGTGAAATACATCGAACACTTTTGTATTGCACATAAACACTGGACTTTCATAAGCAAGGACCACAACATCAGCCAGAATGCAAGTGATATTTATGTAGAAGATATTGGAACAATTCTTTTGAGAAAGTGATGTGAATTATATGCATCAGTTTAGGGATGCTTAGAGCAGTGATTCCCAACCTGTGGGCCGCACCCCCCTGGTGGGCTACCATATCATTTCCAAAATATTATGATTTTTGTGGGGGGAGGTGAAATGTAATTATATAAAAATAAAAATATACAGAATAGTGTTTTAAATGTTAAAACTCAGTTATGTTTCAGAGGATATTAAAAATGTTCAGATATTCTTTTCATTATTTTGTTTTGTTTTTCCTTCAAGTATTAGATGTGTGACAAGAAAATGAGAGATAGGTACTTTTGTTGTTATCTAGAGGTTATTGTGTGCACAGCTCCTTGAAAACTATAATACTAAAGGTGTTGCAACATGTTACAGATGCTGTGTTAGCGACTGTGGAGCTTACAACATGTTTCTCCTGTATTCAGTTCAGTCCTTTATGTTCAATCTTCCATAAAAAAAAGTGCTCTGAGAATTTATGGGGTCGGAGGTAGGCCGCGGAAATTTTTGAGACTTAAAAGTGGGCCCTGAGTTGGAAAAGGTTGGGAACCACTGGCTTAGAGGGTCTGCTGTAGCTCCTGGGCCTGACAACCCCCCCTTAAGACCCTACAGATGGGATAAAGAAGGACAGGAGTGGAAGGGAGGGTTATGGCATACGAAAGTAAAAGGGAAGGAGACGGTCAGTTTTGAATTTATGAAAACACAGGAAAAGGCATGGTTCAGGTGTGGTCCTGCTCCTGAAACTTTCCTATGCAGCATCACATGCGGTGCATTCATGAAGTACTCAGACCTCCTTCACTTTTTCAATTTTGTTCAGTTGTAGCCTGGTGCTACAAACAACAAAATGTATTATTTCCATTCATCTACACTCAGTGTCCCATCATGATGAATTGAAAACAGAATTTTGAACATTTTGGCAAATAAATTTAAAATAAAAAACTTAAATATACACTTTGATTGGAGTCCACCTGTTGTAAATTAAATTGATTGGACAGAATTCGAAAAGGCACACACCTCTTGAAAGAAGGCTTCACAGCTGACAAAAAATATCAGAACAAAAAAAACAAGCCTGATGTCAAAGGAACTGCCAGCAGAGCTCAGAGACAGGATTGCTGTCAGGCACAGACCTGGGTCTATGTCAGTGCAGAAAATAATTCTGCTGCTCCAACTGAAGGTTCCTAAGAGCACAGTGGCCTCCAAAAAACTCAAATGGAAGAAGTTTGGCACAACCAGGACTCTTCCAAGAGTTGGCCATCTGGCATAACTGAGCAATCATGGGAGAAAAACCTTTGTAAGAGAGATGACGAAGACCCCAATAGTCACTTTGACTGAGCTCCAGAGATCCTGTGTGGAGATGGGACAAAGTTCCAGAAGGACAACCATTGATCTGGGCTTGGCAGAGAGGCTAGATAGATGGAAGCCTCTCCCCCACATGAAAGCCTGACTGTTTCCTTTCTTTGCTTTTTTGGATGCCTACAGTCCATAATTAAACACCCTCAGAAATCAGGTTTGTATATCACTTTTCCCTTTGAATCATACATTTGCACTCTACACTGGCATGTTAGGTCCACTTAAAAATGTGAAAAATTCAGAGGATATGCTCATTTTTGAGTTTTTTGTTTTGTTTTGTTTTGTTGTTGTTTTGTTTTGTTTTTTTTTATTAAGATTCAGATTAGATCAGATTAGATCATTATTTTTCAAATTTAAAAAGTTATGAATTTACATGGACCAAAACTTAGTTCTTTTTGTAAGAGTTTTAAGTCAAAAATAGCCTTTTGCATTAAAAAAAACCCTTTAAGCTGAAGCTGTTTGCCTTGTAAAACCTGTGATTTTAGCCCCGTAGCATCACATTTTCATCAGCATCTGACATTTAAAGAGACATTGCATTAAAACTTCATAATAATAAAAATACATGAGTATAAACTTGAAAACCTCAAGATTATGAATTCAATATTATGGCTTTTTAAAATTGAAAATTAAAATATTTTTGCCTCATGGATTTATGACTTGATACGCTCAAATATTTTGAGTTTTATTTTTCCTAAAAATCAATGGACTCATTTTGTTTATTTCATTTCTCTTTTAGAGTGGTCCTAATATGCCCTCATGGTAAACAAGATACCATTACTGAGAATTTTTTTATTATGTTTGAAACACTCATGATGCAATGTAATATGAATCACATAAAAAAGACTCCTAAGAAGGAAAAAATATGGTACAAATATTAAAACAGTGTTTTAGGGCCCACACTTGTTGTCATGTTATTATCTGGTTAAATACACTAAGCACAAA
The DNA here is from genome assembly GCF_018320785.1 of Cheilinus undulatus. Lineage (NCBI taxonomy): Eukaryota > Metazoa > Chordata > Actinopteri > Labriformes > Labridae > Cheilinus > Cheilinus undulatus. The sequence continues at coordinate 12,818,457 of NC_054870.1, read as the reverse complement.
GTAAGGAGGGCTGCCTCCTGGCATTGCTTTGACACTGGAGATTGGCTGTTACAGTTTGTCCTGGATTGTCTGGCCAGAGAGTTGTCGGCCATATCATCCTGCAAACCTTGACTGCAAATCTGTAGAAGACAGTCTTCAGTTCCTAATCGCTGACAGGCTGAGGAATCAGTCTTCTTGGGGTTTCAAATCAAGGAGTCAAAAGCAACAGTCAAATAAACTGTTTGGCATCGGCAGTGAAGATTTGGAAAATCTTTCATGGGCGCAACCACTCAACTACCGGCGCGCCCCAGAACAGAAACTTTCTAACTTACTGTACTAAGTTTACTTGTATCCTACTGGGATCTGTTGATCACTTCCCAATATCGTCACAGAATAAAATTGCCTTTTCATAATATGGCTGTGATCAAATCCTATACTGCAAAATAAAACCTTGCTACAAATACCTCGCTGTAAACCATTATTTGGTCTGAACAATTTACAAGTCAATAATACGAAGGAAAGAATGTTTTACAAAAGTCTTTTGCTCAGTAGGTATGTAGTCAAATCTTGTTTGATTTTGTAGTAATTGAGCTTTTTTAAATCCTTTATACTTTTTCACAAGTTTCATTTTCATATTTTATTTCAATTGAAATACTGATTATGTTAAGCATATTGTTATTCCTCTGATCCAGTTTTTACTTTAACAGGAGGTAGAGTATGTTATAAGACCGCTCACAATGTTCACAGCTGGAAAGAAGACAGTGAAATAAAACAGCTGACTTTATTTAAGTGTGCACAGCTATTTAAAAAGGTTTGCTAAGTATTACAAAGATAAAGTCAAAATATTTACCTTTGGAAGCAATGAGATGTGACCTGAATGAGACTTCTACCCTGATGTCTGATGTTTTGTCCTCTTTATGCCAACAGTCCACTGTAAATATGTGTAACTATGAGTGATAACATCTGGAAGAAAGATAATTATCTGCTCCTGCCCTTCAGAAGAGAGAAAATAGAATCCAGACACAAATATGCAAAGTATACCCAAACAATAGTTTGTTTGAAAAAGAAAACACCCTCAAGCTTTTGTTGTTAAAATTTTATTAAAAGGATGGAAGCTTAAGACCAAAAAACTATAAACATTAAAAATAATCCAAGTCCAGTTACTCAACATGGTTTAAAAAATTTAAGACGCCTTTAATTCATAGGGCCAGACACATTACAGTTTTTCTCCATTGGTTTGACTCATTTCTTGAAACAGAAATTACATTCTCAAAACTCTAAGATCATTTGGCAAAACAGTCTTACCATTCAGCACAACACCATAGCTCACTTGCAAAAGCTCATATCACTCCCAGAACTGTTCACTCATGTTTCAAAACTAAATTCCTTTCCCATATAAATAGTCAGGTCCACCAAAAATGAAAAGATTCTTCTCAATTGCTTTGGCTCATTTCTTAAAACAGACCAGACGTTCTCAACACTCTTGGTGCTTTTGCCAAAATAACCTGGATGGTTCAGCACCACACCATGGTTGACACCTGCAAAAGCTCATATCTCTCCCAAAACAGTTCACTCATTTGTCGAAACTAAATTCTATTCTCATATAAAGAGTCAGTGCCCCCAAAATACATTGTCCCTTTGGCATTGTGTAAGCACTGCAAGTCAAAATGTTTTGATGTTTTGTCGCTATGGCAGATGACCATTGAAATATCCCTCATGTACACCTCTCAGTCTTAGCCCAGTCCTTCAATGACTGCGGTTACTGTGCTAGTTTTATTTTTTCTTTCTTTTTTTTTGTCTAGCTAACAGAATACAATTGTGTATAAAACTAAAAAAAAAACCTATATATATATATATATATATATATATATATATATATATATATATATATGATTTCACGTTGCTGTAAGAATAGCCTCCAAGGTTTGACATCACACATTGCACTCATACTGCCAAGGAGGAAATTGTAACTTTTTATTCACACACATTACTGTAAGTAACTTTCATACATAAGAGTAAAAAGAAAATGTATACAGCATAATATTCTGTAATATAAACACATAAACAAAAAACAAGCTTTATATATACATGTTTGGCAGCATTTACAATCATGGACAAGACCTGTCAGGTAAACACAGTTTGATTGGTCATCCGAGATGTGTGAAACTCCTCTTTCGTTAGTCAAGTTCTAGTTTCACCTAACTGTCAACCAATTTATTCAGTGTTCCAAGAGATTCATGTACGGCATTCATGGTTTTACAGGATGTTCTTGATTAATTTTGACAATTGAACAGACTATTGTGCATGTGATGACTTATACAATGAAATGATGCTGACACATTTTGGAGAGAACAACCATTAGACTGAGAAGTCAACAACCAGCTTAGATCAACAAGATCTATTCACTTGGAAATTGTGCTAAATGCAGGCTATCTGTACTTAATCATTTGCAAAGATGTACTGAGACACTGAGACATGTACAAAGACATTTGCAATTTGATAAAATGAAGGAGAAATTCAATTCTGTTGTGAACATATGCCAAGTGGTTTGGACGTTTCTGTTACAAGAAATGAGCCAAACCAATTAAGAAAAACTGTAAAACATTACATTTTAATGGTGTGTTTGACACACTAAGACAAAGAGAGTAATAATTGCTGTAAACACAACATACACATTTTAAATGGGAGAAAAACACTTTTTCAGCGAATTAAAATGTGAAATGAAAATAGTGACTGTTTTGGAAATAAGGTTTATGATTATGAGATTAAGCAAGACCAACCTCAAGAATTGACCTATGCCTAAGCCCCGCCCTCAAAAGCAATGAGCCAATCACAGTGTGTATAGCATTCCCATACACTTGGACATCCTATGCCTGGACGTCCATTGAAACGAATAGGAGAAAGTCAGTTTTCGTCTGGTTTTATGTTTTTTTTTTTGTTTTTTTTTTAGATTTTAAGTTTAAAAACGGTCAAACGGTGTTCATGGGGTACATGCGACTCAAACACAAGGTATCCTGAGAGGCTGGGTGACGGAGTGTATTTTTTACCCTTTCCTAAGCCACATCTAAACCGAGAAAAGTGTCTTCTTTGGATGAAAGTTTTGCGGTAGACCACAACATCAACTCAACATGGATAAAATTAACAACATCTGTTCTAAGGTAAGGCAACATCATATTTGCGGCAGCATATTGTCACTTTGCTGGAAAGAAAGATAAAGTTATCTTTAACATCTCTAACGTTAGCTAAAGTTAGCCAATGTCAGCTCCTAGCTGTGTTGTTTGTTGTGTCACGTTGTTTGTTGGGAGTTCATTGGCATTTTTTGTTCTAGTTTTTATTCTTTGGTTATCGTACATCATTGTAAGCTGTTGTCTAAAAGGCTCTAGTTAAACTAACGTTAACTCCTGGAGCTTAGCTTCATTAACTTATCTTTAAAAGCCGAGATAACAAAGGTTGGCAAACTTTATGCTGAATGAGTCAATGTAAATACTGTAGCACCAAATTAATGGAGAGACACTCTTGGTAAAGATGGTAAAAAGGTCATTATATTTTTCTCATATTCCAAGCCAAAAACCTAAACTTCAGTGGTACTTTGATGCTGATCCTCTATCTTGTGGTCTGAGATTGTGATGGCAACCAGATGCACTGGGACCTGTAAATTTTGGCTTGTAACTGAAGCTTTTTATCGACCTTCTCGACAATAAAATGATTAATATATCCCTCCAATACGTAGTTTAAACCCTTTTGGTGACTTCTAGATGATATGTGATCTTTCTGTCTCTAAAAATCATCAATGGCCTCCAGTGAAATGTCTCCTACTGTGACAACTGCAATAGCGTCTGTCACTGAATGTTCATTGTTTGTCCGAGTGAGTGGAGGGGGCGTGGCTTAGCCATAGGCCAATAGTGACAGCTCAATAAAATACAGTATTTAAAGGAAGAAAAAATACATGTGATAACACAGGGTCAGAGCTGAAATTCTCCAACACCTGAGCTTTACAAGAAGTTGTCGTTAAAGACAGAATTTGAGAACGTCTCCATTAAAAAAAATCAGAACAGTTATTCTTTAAATCAAAACAGACCTTTTATGAACATGGGAAAAAAGCTGGGAAGCTTTTGGCTCATAAGATAAGACAGTCTATAGCTTCCAATACCATTTCAGAAATTTGTACACAGACAGGATTAAAGACCAGCAACCCAGATGATATTAACAACAATTTAAACAGTTTTATACTACTCTTTTTAACTAAGAATCACCTGGTGACTTGTCACACATGTCTTGTTTTCTGGATGGGCTGACTATCTCAGAAATAACCTTGGAGAACAGAGTGCAAATAGCGAAATTTCAACACAGGGAATAATACAGGCCATTAAATTGATGCAAAGCAACAAAGCACCAGGCCCAAATGGCTTTTCAATTGAAATGTACAAAGAATTTGCATCTAAGTTGGCACCAATTCATAAATTGTTATACAAGGATATTTTTGACCAAATGAAGTTGCCACAAACAATGACACAGGTAGTAATATCGGTATTACCTAAAGAAAGATAAGGATCCCCTGTCATGTGACTCCTACCGTCCAGTGAGGTTGTTGAATTGTGACTATAAAATCCTCACAAAAACTCTAGCTACACATTTTGAAACTGTAATTCCTGCGGTGGTAGATCCAGATCAAATTGGTTTTATAACGGAGAGACAGTCTTTTTATAACATGCGCCGCCTTCTCAGCGTCTTGTATGCACTGACCTTCTGCAGATCAGTCGGAGGTGGTGTTAGCATTGGATACTGAGAAGGCATTTTATTGCGTCGAGTTGCAATATTTGTTTGCTGTGATGGAAAGGTTTGGCCCATCTTTTCTGTCATGGGTCAAAATATTATATCATTCACCAACAGCTGCAGTTCGGAGGAACAATACGATCTTTGCCTTTTTTTTGGCTCCACAGAGGCTGCAGGCAAGGCATCTGTTTGACTTGGTGATAGAACCGCTTGCAATTGCTCTACGTACAGACATTAATGTTAGTGGCATCTCCGAGGGGTTAAGTTCCATAAGGTGTTGCTATATGTTGATGACCTGTTGTCATATATAAGGAATTTAAACCAAAACTATAAACAAGTCTAGATGGTTTTGGTCATATATCAGGTTATTGGATCAACTATGTAAAAAGTGTGCTCTTTCCGATTACTGACACAGAGGGTGACTATTCTAACTTTCCGTTCAGACTTGACAAAGGATCTTTACATACTTAGGAATTAAGGTCACACATTCTATAGATAAGTTGTTTAACCATAACTTTAAGACCCCTCTAGAGCAAACGGTACAAGATTTTAGAAAATGGTCGGCAGAATTAACATAGTTAAGATGGCAATCCTGACCAGGTTTCTTTATGGTTCTCATATTTATACCCAAGTCAACTTTTAAACAATTAGATAAACTAATTTCTTCATGTATTTGGAGTAATTCAAACCCCAGAATGAAGAAAATGTATTTGGAGGTTCCTAAGGAGGCAAGGGGGTTAGGCTTGCCTAACTATATCTTTTAGTATTGGGCCGCAAATATTGTTAAATTTTTGTACTGGAAATTTACCTACAAAGAGGGTTTAGACTGGGTGAAAATGGAACTTCTGTCCAATCCAATACCAATTCTTACCTCACCTCTACCATGTAATCAAAATATAAATGTAACAAACCTGGTGGTTAAAGCTTCATTGAAAATATGGTTGCAGTTCAGGAGGCACTTTAAATTAAAACAGGCCATTGAGTTTTTTCAGGTAGCAGATAATCCTTTCTTTGCATCCTCTGTGATTGATAACGCATTTCAACTCTGGCATAGAAATTGTTTGTTTTTTTCTGTGATCTCTTTACAAATGACACATTTTCCTCATTGAAACCTTTACAGAGAACATAACATACTCAGATCACACTTTTTTGGTATCTTCAGATACGAAGTCTCACAAAGAAATTGTTCCCATCATTCCCAAACCCACCACCTAAAAGTCAGATGTGATTCTAGAGCTAGGCCCCTTTGGCAAGAAACATATATTTACAATTTTGCATTGATACAGGGATTGATGCAGATATCCTGGGATAAGATGAAAACTGCATGGGAGATTGACTTGGGTGTAGAACGCTCCCAGGAGGCATGGAAGGACTGTCTAATTCGTATACATACTTCTTCACTGTGCTCTGCTGCTCATCCCACAATGCATGTTCCTGACAAACGTGGCACCATTTAAAAGGGTAATAAACAGGCTTTCAAACGGTATAAGATTTATTGCCAAGAAGCATTGTTACAACAAAGAAATAATCTACCAAACACAAATTTCTTTACTTTTTTGTGCTAAGTTTTATATAAATGTGCTCACTCAGAGCTTCTGTACACTGATGACTTTTAGCCCCCATAACTTGGGACCCTCTGAAAACAGCTCAATGAGCTACTTTTTAGCTAGTACTTTGAGCTACTTTTTTCCGCCTCCTAAATGATAACCACTGGTCTAAGTATTGTCTAGATTGATTGTGCTGATGGTGTTGGTGTCATTGTTCTCCTTTCTGCAACAGCACACAGAGGTCAAAAGTTTGCCAACAGCCCCCTTTCTGATGAAAACATACAGAAGTAAGTCTGCAAGTGGACTAAGTTTTACAAATATGTGGGCCAGGAAAATTAGAGTGAGGTCAAACGCGTATGTTTTGGCAGTGAAAAAAATAATACTAGGCAGGAACAGCAGAGTATAAATCAGCAGCACCAGGACTAAGATTGCCACGATTCTCCATTTTTCTTCAGAGGGGACTGAGACCGAAGTGGAGAGGGCTCTGAGGGTCCCAACCAGGAAGAATATGAACAGTGGGAAGGGGGTGATGAGGAAGATGGACAGGATGATGTCTGTGACAAACAGAGTAATCCAGGGAAACACAGTAAAAATCAAGACAAGAGGTATGATCCAGACTACAACACAGACCGCCACAGTGATCCTGATGGTTCGTCTGAAGCGGTACCACAGTGGGTGGGCAATGACCAAATATCTGCAAAACAAGATGGACATATTATCTCTGAAAAGATGCACAACACTACAGTAATACTATATTTAATACCATTTTAATAGATAGCTACCTTTCCAGTGAAATACACACCATGAAGCCAATACTAGTTAACTGGCCAAATTTGTAAATAGAGTTCACAGTGTTATCTATCATATCTTCCTTAGGTTTGGACTCCCAAACAATCATACAGCAGAGCTGAATAAGGTCAGATATGAGAAGATTGATGATGTAGATTGGAGCCACATGATCATTCTTTACCTGGAGAAAAATATAGAAACAGAAGATAAGGAAGTTATAAATGCATTCTGAAGTCCTCAAGGCAGAATGGACATTAACCTCTTCACAGCTACTGCAGTAAAAGACTTGTGTACATTTTCAGCAAAGCTTCATTCAGCATGTCTTGAGTTTATATACACAAGCTGTAACCTTCTCTTCCCTGTATACTTTCTGTGTATTGCAAATGGGATCTACACGAACTACAAAAGAAACTAGGGCTGTAAGCAGCACTGAAGGGCCCTTGCACCCTGATGGACGTCAGGGTGTGGTGCAACTGGCCATGTGTGTGGTAATAGTGGGGTGTTAGCAAACCTGTGCAGTGTGCTGCAGCCAACAGAGAGACTGTGTAGATCCTCCTTTGAGTGCCCTTACATTTAAAAAAAGGCACAAGCACTTTGTTTATGAGGTAGTACTGACCCGCTACAGTAGGTGGCAGTGGGACAAAGGAAGCTGCTGATAAGTTGATGGGATCAGGGCAGGACAATTTATCATTTAAATTCAACGACTATAGAACACATGATGTAAGTGGTGCCTGTGGCATTGTGCAGTAGGTGGCGCTTCGGCAAACCATAAAATAAACATTTAATGGTTAAAAGGGCAGACCTTGATCATACCTGTAAAATTTGAAATGACTTGGATGTTTAAAAGTACAGTTTTGTCCCTTCCCGTTGCCAGTAGGGGAGCTCGAGCAAAACATCAAAATAAACCTCCCAGCGTGTGGAGGGGCAGATCCTCATCATACATGTGAAATTTGAATGAAATCAGATGTTTCATTTAAGCAGGAGGCCAACGTCCTACGCCACACTGCCAATTTCAAAATGGCTGTGTGCTGCAGCATGGCAGAGATCATGTTTATCCTCCCACAAATGTCAATAATTAAAAAAAATGAGCACAGGGCATTTTGTGTATGTGGTAGTACTCCCCCTCAACAGTAGGTGGCAGAGTGACGAAGTTGGATGCTGATTTGTAGAGGTAATCAGAGAAGGACTATTTATCATATAAAATAAAACATATTTTATTTTGAGGTGCTACTGGCATTTAAACATTTAAATCTGAAACATATCAATGTTGGGACAGATATTGAGGACTTCAGGTCAAAATCACAGCATGACAGGTTCAACACATCAAGAGGAATACAGAAATGACCCGTTTGGGTCATTTCCAGTTGGCAGCAGAGGGCGCTATGATGAGCTGTTTGTATGTGGGCGTGCTCAGTGTGATACTTCTGTGTTGCCATAAAAATTTGTAGACCAAAGAATGATCTCCCCTGCAGTTACATCAGTTTTCAGTGAATGATTTTCCAAAAAGAAGCATTATTTTCAAATTCTGGTGAAGCTGATCAGGATTTCAGCATGGGTCCAAGAGGCTTTTTTGTAGGCATGATCATGATCCATATTCACCGAGGTTGGTGCCCGGGCCCTGATAAAGATTTGTACTGTTTGCCACAAGGAGAGTTCAGTAGTAGTATTAAATAAAAAGTCAGCTGAAGTTTATGGGACAAGCGTCACCTTTTATGGCAGTCAGTAAAAAAGCAAATCAGATAGATAGACACAGTAGTGTGTATAAATTAAAAAAAACAAAACAAAACAAGGGATCAGGGAGCCGATGGCTCAGTGGATAGGTTTCTCTATGAGATGATTCTGTTAGCATCATGCTACGTATGGATTAGCGTCCTCTTTAACCAGTAGTACGTTGTGCAGTTTTCACCCTAGTCATACACAATGTTTAAGTGGCACGACTCTCTTTGAAGTCAGGCCAACATTCAGCTTCATTGTACGCTGTTTCTGGTGTAGTGTAGGGGACATGATGGCTGACCATGACCCAATCAGCTGTCCCAAACCTTGGAGCATATTTAACTTTGTAAATATCCATCATTATCTTAAATCGCTATGTAAATAGTAGGAACGCCTAACTGATGTACGGTCTCTGGCCATAATAAAGAAAATAAACAAGCAAGAATTAGTCCTACCTGCATACAGTGCCATAAAAATATATTTGCCCCTTTCCTGATTTCTTCTTTTTTTTGGTTGTGCATATGTGTTACACTTAAATGTTTCAGATCATCAAAGAATTTTTATATCAGACTAAGGCCGGCCACACACTAGACGATTTTTTAATCTGAAACGATTTTAAAACTGTAAGAGACCACAGACTTCAGGACAATTTCCAAAGATTTTTCATCTTTAATCCTCTGAACGCACACACTAGACGACTCAGCCAGACTGTCAGATCACTGGAGACCACACACTTGCCGACCTGCCTATGACCTTGCGTGATCACGTGACTTCAGAAAGAAAAAACAACCCGGATGTCTGTCGATACCGTCTTGCTGTCTCTCCACAACAGGCTGTCCTGGCAAGCGTTACAGGTGCAGCAACAATCATAAAACAGGGGAAAGACTCAGGACGAAATGGAATGGCTGGAATTAAGGTACCGTTGTGTTCATGGTTGTGAGCGGTGAAAGTACGTGTGATTCGTCTGGTGACACTACCTGGTGTGCTCGATCTCATTGGTTGTTGTAGGTACTCTGTCAGCGGCACTACGACCTAGAACTGTAAATATCAAACATGTTTGATATTTACGATTCCGGGTCTGGGAGGGTACGACGCGATTTGGAGCAGTAAGTGAATCGTGTTGACACCACACACATGCAGACTACTCAGACAAATAGCCCAAACGTCTGCTATGAGGCTCCAGGAGGTATACGCCCCCACGATCGTCAGGGAAGTCAAATCTTGGCTAAAATTGGGCTTAAAATCTTGTAGTGTGTGGCTGGCCTAAGATAACCTGAGCAAATAGAAAATACAGTTTTAAATGCTGATTTAATTTATTAAAGAGAAAAAATAATAACTAAATTATTTCTACATGAACTGTACAAGTCTCAACAGTACTTCATCCAAATAACATGAAACCCAACAACTCTGCCTGATACAGAACCCTAAAAGACAAAAGACACCGACAGTAAACAAATAAAGACATAGTATACATACCAGAGAGTAGAGAGCATAGATGGCCATGAGTATCAAAGGGAGACCGATACAAATGATGATGCATGTCACTACATGTATGATGAAGACTTTTTTGTTGTACTCAAGCACAAGGTCATCATAGTCGTAGTCAATGGTTTCATTTAGGAGGCTGGTGTTAGCAGAGATGTTTGCCATTCTTCACAGTGAAACCTGAAATTATAGAGATCAAGATTTAGACAAAAAAACATTGCATGACTACAATGATTAGTAAAATTAAAGTCCCTGTAAAGTGATTAAAAAAAATCTTTATTTTAGGGTTTTTTTTTGTATGACGGGCCACTGTGTTATGGACCACCAGGCCATATTTCAGTCATGAGAAACATCTCTAATGTTAAAAAAATTAAGGTTCAAAATCATTAACATTCCTCCAATCAACTTTTGAGAATCTGGAAAAGTCCTGCCCTTTCCAAACGCTTTCTATGGAAGCTTTCCCAGTTAAATGTGAACAATAGTCATGCAATAGATACATGAAACAGTCTATCTGGCAGGTCAGGTTAGCTGTTTAGGACCTGTGTCCATAGACAGCTTTTTAAATTTTTTTTATTTTGCTATGATACAAAACTTGAATCCCTCTTTCCTCAGTACAGTTGTACTATTGTTTAAAGATAGCTCTATGTGCTTCATATTTCCGTATTTAGAGGAGATATTACACAGAAGACATGCAGCCAATGTAAGGGAATCCTATCCTGACACAGACTGCTGTGCCACAGTCAAAACTTTACTGCCATAGTCTAAAGGCGGCCTTACACCTAACGACTTTTCCTCTTATTTCGAAGATGCAGATAAGATACCACAGTCCGAGTACAAACATGGTAGTCTTGCTAAAGTTGCAGCTTGCTTCTGTTGTCTCAGTCGTTAGGTGTAAGGTGGTCATAAGACTCAATTTGAACAGTTTTAAGGCAGTCTTTCTTCAGTCTTGGTGTTATGACAATATTGAATGTGTTTGACGTATTTATTTGGTCTGGTCTTATGCAAATTGTTTATCTCAGTGACGTAACTGTCATCCGTTATTTGTCTGCCTTGTCATTCCAGGCTGACATAACAGGTAAGGTAAACCTCCATTGAGATTTTTAAAGTAGAAGTCCAATCAGTTTGTTTCTGTGGTGAGACTACTTATGATTTCATTCGTAACTTTTATTCTGAAGTGTTTCTGGGATAGTTCTTCAGTTGTTGCTATAACATGTAAAGCTGCTTCAGTGTGTAACTTTCCTTTCTACTCTATGTACAGTGCTTAACAAATTTATTAGACCACTTGTCAAAAAAACGAAAAAACATAAATATTTAAGAAATCTGTAAAAAAACTTGTTTAAAACTAAAAATTGTAATGTTATTTATTTGGCAAATAACAAACTGAAACAACTAAATAGTCCTTTTTCACACATAATAACCAAAAAACTTCAGATTTTGTATGACCTCCTTTGGCATTGATAACAGCTTACATTCTTGCTGGCATTGTTTTTATGTACTTTTCCACAGTCTCTTTTGTTATTGAGTTCCAAATAGTTTCTAGCTGTTCCCACAGACATGCTTTAGATGGATCTTTTGTGCTATCAATCTTTAAATCTACTAAATACCAAATTTGTTCAATAGGACTCAAATCTGGACTTTCACTTGGCCAGTCCATCAGTTCCAGTACTCCAGATTCCTTTTTCTTGGTCAAATAGTCTCCGCGCTTTGAAGTATGCTTGGGGTTTATGGAGCTATTATTGTTGCAAAAGTATTTGCAAATGCGTACAAAGATCTGCACACAAATCCACAAATGCGTGCACAACTCCACAAATGCGTGTACAGATCTGCAAATGCGTGCACAAATCCACAAATGTTTGTACAGATCTGCAAATCCATGTAAAGATTTGCAAATGTGTGCAAAGTTTTGCAAATTTGTACAAAGATCCACAGATGTGTGCACTAATCTGCAAATATGTAGACCAATTTGTATTTGTGGACTTAGTTCATTTTTCGTTCAATTGGCTGTCATACACACGTGACTTTTGCGACACTTGTACCGCGCATGATTTGTGCGTGTATTGAGATCTGTAAGCGTGAAGGTTGGGTCTGTTGCCCTCAGCACAGGCTCACAGGCAAGGCTGCCTTTCTCATCACACAGGAGGCAGCAGTTAAACTTAGTAATGGCTCTATATAACGTCGGTGTGGAAGGAGAAATGTTATCGTATTATACTGTTATTATTATTCATATTTTGATTGAAAAAGTGAATAAAATAATGACTTCCTTATCTCCAAAATCGTGTCAGAGCAGTGGTTGAATTGCCATCTCTACAAGACAGAGTTTTATGTGTTGTATTTAACAGAAATCCCCATTATGACGCTGTTTGAGCAATAAGATCGATAGAGTGGTCTTTAACATTTATACTTATATAAATAACAGGGGAAGACAAAGATTGACGGCCATGCAAGGAGCTGTACGGCACCCACCAATGCTGACATCTAATTTACATTACTCCACTGACACTGGGTGTGTTGGTCAGGTGGCTGAGTGGCAATATCACAGACTTTCAGTCACCCAGTTGTGGGTTTGAATCTTGGTATATCCTTAATATTTATTTCTTTTTACCTGGCCAGAAAACATAGAGAACTTGAAAATTTGCTTTAATGTGACGGATTATTCATTTCATCCATTACAGTTTGCACTAAACAGTCATTTTAGTATTTTGATCATTTGCGCTGACATCACGCCGATAGTTCTGTCAGCTGCCCTTAAAATAGCACATCGCTCTGCAGTCCTGTGAGCAAAGGAATCCAAACATAAAAATGTAAAAGCTCAAGTTCTGCTGTGGCTACCAGAAAAAACTCTGAAATTAAAGACCTCAGAGTCACCTGACTCTGCCCAATGTGGTGCTGATCCTGGACCTACAGCACAAACGGCGACAGTGTGATGACTCTGTCTGTCATGATCTCTGTTCTGATTCCAAGTGTTTTTCCTGTGTTTATTCTGTGTAGTTCAGTTCATGTAGTGTTTAGTTCTTGATCCCTCGTGTTTTCCTTTGTTTATTCTGTGATTTCCATGTTTCTAGTTTTACTTTGTATTTCGGTTCCTAGTTTGCATATTCTAGTCTTTAGTTAATCCCTGTGCTTCAGTTCTTTAGTTTTATCTGCATTTTGGATCCCTCGTCTTTTGTTTCTGGATTTTTGCCACCCTGAACTTGTGACATTGTTCACTCTACCGGTCATCTACTCCCGCCCGCGCATGCGCGGATTTTGGCCTGATGCTGATTCAATGAAAGCAGCGTTTATCCAGCTGATCAAGTGGCTGAGTGGCAATATCACGGATTTACATTCACATAGTTGTGGGTTTCAATTTTGCAATATAATATATTACAATATAAATTCTATAAATTTACTTCTTATTACCTGTTTGTTTTTTTGCTGGTAACTACTATGCACTGATCATGAATTCAATCACTCAGGCCAGGAAATATACGCAGTGTTTGTTATGCTGGAAAGTCTGAGATACTGCCACTCAGCCACTTGATCAGCTGGATGAACGCTGGATGCTTTCATTGAATCAACATCAGGCCAAAATCCGTGCATGCGCAGGCGGGAGTAGATGACAGGTAGAGTGGACAAAGAGTCATCACGCTGTCACCGTTTGTGCTGCAGGTGCAGGATCAACAGCACCACACTGGGCAGAGTCAGGTGACTCTGAGGTCTTTAATTTCAGAGATTTTCTGGTGGCCACAACAGAACTTTAACGTTTACATTTTTATGTTTGGATTCTTTTGCTCATGGGACTGCAGAGTGATGTGCTATTTTATGGGCAGCTGACAGAACTATCAGTGTAATGTCAGAGCAAATGTTAAAAATATTAAAATGACTGTTTAGTGCGAACTGTAACGGACTGAAATGAATAATTCGTTAGGCCAATCATTTTGATCACACTTAAAAGCAAATTTTCAAGTCCTATATGTTTCTTGGCCAGATAATAAGAAATAAATATTAAGGATATTGCAAGATTCAAACCCCCAAGTAGGTGAACGAAAGTCTGCGATGTTGCCACTCCGCCACCTGACCAACACATCCAGGGATCTATTTTTCGTGGCGCAGGGTGGAGGAGCGTGGCACACCCCGTGCAGTGGTAATTTCGTCCGGCGCACCACCGTGCGCAGGCAATTTGGTAGACCGGGCTGCGCCGAGATGGGTGTGGCGGTGCACCAGGGGGAGATGTCGACAGATTCAGCTTAGTGCAGTGACAATTTCGTGCCAAAACACTGCGCGGAAGGTGCACTGAAAGCCCGCCAGCTCCAACCTGGTCTATTCTCGGCGCAGGCGAAGCGCGCCCAGTGTAGTGGTAATTTGGCTGACAGGCGCGCAGTGCGCACACGTCACCAAAACCTCACAGGCAGGTTTCCAGAGTGTCAGGCACATTTCAATGCAATAAACAATCACAGCCACCACTATTTAATGTAACAGTCTGAACCAGCATATACATTTGTATCTATATAAATTGTCCCGTCACATCTGATGTCAGATCAAAGATGTTTGTCAAGTGTAATTGAAACTCAACCTGATGGCAGCTGGGAGTGATAAAAACTAGCGAGTTCACATCTCTCAGCCAACCACAAACAGCCACGGCATCAGATACGGAGTATATATTCGGCTTCTCTCATCTCATGAAATTCAAAAGAAAAGAAAAAAGAGAGAGACGCTCACTGAATAAATGTAAGTCAGTCGGTGTCTTAAGGATTTACCTGTGATTGCCCATATTTCTGTTTTAATCTTTATTCTTAACGTGATCCAAAAGATGGAGTACATTATTGCAAGGAGGATGAGGATGAGATACCAGGAGAGAATATATCACCAAAGGTTGTCCTATTTAGTGATGACAGAGCAGGAATGCAGGTGGATCACAAGCATGATGCCTGGATTAGCCTGCTGCTGTGTTTAATGTAATTGTCACTTCATTTTGTACTCCTATTCATGACACAGGAACAGATTACATCTGTCTCGCGAGGTGGTCCACACGGTGACGTGCATCGTTGCCTCTGATGCGCAGCCCGGTGGCCACTGTGTGCCTTCTTTGCTCTGACAGCTTTTTTTTTGGCCCTTCTCCTTACGTCATTGAACCGTTTTTTTACATTGGGCAGTGGTTCTCAGAATATCTGGGCAAACTTGATTGACAATATTAGT
Source organism: Cheilinus undulatus (assembly GCF_018320785.1). Taxonomy (NCBI): domain Eukaryota; kingdom Metazoa; phylum Chordata; class Actinopteri; order Labriformes; family Labridae; genus Cheilinus; species Cheilinus undulatus. The sequence continues at coordinate 12,802,996 of NC_054870.1, read as the reverse complement.
AATTTCCTCCCAGGCAGTTTTTGCATCATCAGCCCGTGGAGGTCTGTTAGCATTACCATATATTCTGGTACTGTGAGCTTGGACCTCCCGGACCAGCACATCAGTTTCCTCCTGGGAGAAGTTTGGCCGCCTGGAGCTGCTGCTGCTGTCTTCGTCCATGGTGGTGGTGAGGTGAAATTGGTACTGCGCCTTGCCCACAGCGCATTTAAAGGCAAGGAGAGGCGTTCATTTGATTAGTGAAGTTTACACTCGGCTGTGTTAAACCCACTCATGCCTTCTCTCCTCCCTCTTTGCCACTTACACCGGTGGGAGGGATGGAGCCGTGAGTGCGCTGTGCTGCGCCGGACTGCGCCGTGCACGAAAATTGCAAAATGCCCTGGACACACCCCGTTGGTGTGCGCCTGGTCTACGAAAATCAAGCCCCCAGTGTCAGCGGAGTAATGTAATTTAGATGTCAGCATTGGTGGGTGCTGTTCAGCTCCGTGCATGGCCGTCAATCTTTGTTTTCCCCTGTTATTTATATAAATATAAATGTTACAGACCACTCTGATAGGAAGGTGATAGGAAGCGATTGGTTTCAGTTTTTATTTCCCAAGGGTGTGCAACCAAATATTAAGTTGAGGGTGCCAACAGTTTTGTCTGGCCCATTTTTTGAGTTTTGTGTAAAATTATGTCAATGTTGTCTTTTTCCTTCGGATTTTATGTGTTGTTCCAATGCACATAAAGGCAATAAACACATGTATACCAAAACATTTGTTGATTGCAACAATTTCTGGGAGAAATTATGTATTTTCAGGAAAAATTCCAGGGGTGCCAGCATTTTCGTCCATGACTGTGCCTATACACAAGTAAATTCTCTCAAAAGCTTCCCAGATTCATCCTCCTTATGATAGATATTGTTTTAGTAATATTTTGAAGTTATTTATGTTAGTGGTGAGTTTCATATGTTTAGGCAGAGAATTCCATTCTTTTATACCTCTATAAGCAACAGTATTTTTGATGGCGTTAGTTCTTGCTCTTGGCATTGTAAAATTTCCCACAGCTGCATGTCTGGTGATGTATTTATGATTTTCTGTGCTGAAAGACAGATTCTTGAACAGAATAAAAGGTGATTTCGTGATAGAAACATTTCTGGTGAATATGATCAGTGAGTATAATAATCTGTCTTTGACCAAAAGCCAGTTCAGTTGTTCATGCATCAAAATGATATTTGTTCTATAGTTGCACCTAAGTACTGTACATGCTGCTCTATTTTGCATAATTTGTAGTTTTTTAAGCATTTCTCCAGAGGCATTCAACCAAACTGCTGGGCAGTAGTTAAGATATGTTAGTAAAAGTGCTTGTATTGCATTACTCATTATATTTTGAGTCAGAAATGTACCGTGTCTCCTCAAAGTATATATACCTCTACCCATTTTTGCAATTATACTATTGATATGAGTTTTCCATGATAATTTGTTATCCACCTTTACACCCAGAAGTTTGGTCTCTAATACTTTATTTACAGTGATGTCATCAATTTTGATGTTAAACACTGTATTATTGTCAGTAATGTGATTTGACCCAAGAATCATGCAGTTGGTTTTTGATATATTCAGCACTAGCTTATTTGTCTTCACCCATTGAACTACAGCTTGCAATTCCTTGTTTAAAACAATTTGTAAGTCATTGTGTGTTGCTGCTGATGCGTAAATGGTTGAATCATCAGCGTACATTACTATGTTAGCTTTATCCAAGACATATGGTAAATCATTTGTGAAAATGGTGAATAGTAATGGACTAAGACAACTGCCTGTGGTACTGCACATGTTATAGTTTTGATTTCCAAGAAGCTGCCATTAAAAAACACCGTCTGTGTTCTGTTTGATAGATAACTGTAAAACCAGGTGAGCGCAGATTGCTCAAAGCCGTAACAGGCAAGTTTTTTTTTTAATAATATATCATGGTCAATAATGTCAAACGCTGCAGAGAAGTCAAGAAATACCGCACCAACTCTGTTTTTCTTTTCAATTTCTCTGAGCCAGTCATCAGACATGTGAGTCAGCGCCATGGCAGTGGAGTGACTCTTTCTGTATGCATGTTGAAAATTACTGATTAGGTTAGTGGTGGAAAAATAGCTATTAATTTGTTCATATACAATAGATTCTAACATTTTACCTAATACCGGTAAAATACTTATGGGACGACTATTCGAACTAGAGAGAGGCAGTTTCTTGTTTTTTGGAAGTGGGATTATTGTAGCCTGTTTCCATGCTTGTGGGCATGTACAGCATGTAAAGCTTAGATTGATGATATGTGTGAGAGAAGGAGAAATATAATCAGCAGCTAGCTTGAGGAGTTTGCCATCAAGGCCATCAACACCCGGTGGTTTGTCTTTACAGGTGATCAGGAAGTTCTTTATCTTATTTATGTTTACTTTTTCTAGTTTAAACCTGGAGTATTTGTTATTCATGATTTTATTTTTTATCAATAGGGGAGATAAATCATGACTTAAATCAGGCATATCTTGTCTTAGTTTGTCTAGTTTAAAATAATCATTGAGATAATTTGCAATATCTGTGGGTTTAGTAATAAATGTATCATGTGCCTCCAGAAAAGGTGGATTAGTTTTATTTTTCCTACCTGTTAGATGATTGAAAACATTCAATAATTTTTTACCATCATTTCCTACCTCTTTAACTCGTTTTTCAAAATAAATTTTCTTTTTTTTTCTTGTTTAGTTTGGTGACAGAGTTTCTCAATTTGCAATATAGGTCCCACTCACATTTATTTCCTGTTATGATAGCAGTTTTTTTCCGCTGATCTCTCATTTTCATAGCATCTTTAATTTCTTTGTCAAACCAGGGTGTTATGGTATTCCTGACAGTAGACTTCTTTAATGGTGCATGTTTGTCAACTAGAGGTATGAATAAGTTATTAAATTTCAATAAGGCTATTTCAGGATTGTTTGCAGATAACACTTCTCTTTTACATCATCAATAAATTTATCATGATCAAACATTTTATATGATCTTCTCAATATTACTGTGGGTCCAGGTCTACTCACCTTAGAGTTCAATACAATTTTAATCAAATTATGATCACTGCTGCCAACAGGAACAGACAACACCTTATTACACAGCTCAGGAGAGTTTGTAAAAATATAATCAATACAGGTGGATGTCTTAGTCCCATCATTCTTAACACATATTCTTGTAGGTACATTTATGACTTGAGTAAGTCCACATGTGTTAGTGGCACTCAGTAATTTATTCTTCATTTGGCAGTTTTTAGAAAACCAGTCAATATTAAAATCACCCATAAAGGAAAGGTCCTGACCCACAGTCATATTGTTCTCCAACATTTCACAGATTTTGTCTAGATAGTCACTGTTAGCACTTGGTGGTCTGTAACAGCAACCTAGGAGTATAGCTTCCAGTGAGGTAGATGAACTTCAACCACAGTATTTCAATGCCATACTGCATCATGTCTGTTCTAATTCTTACTGGCAAGTGATTCTGAATATAAAAAGCTACTCCACCACCAGGGCATGTGAGCGGAGTGGAGCGATGAGATTTCCCGCTCCTCGCTCACAGAGCTGTTCCTTGTTCCATGCCGCTCCGCTCATTATCACTCCACCTTCCACTCAAATTTCTACCCGCTCCACTCCAATCACTCACTGCTCACTCAACGACAACACGGAAGCGCATTACCATTACCATCTTCTCGGTTTCAGACACTGGGAAATACTGATGTTTTTTAAAAAATGACGATGGTGTTAATATTAGTATATCAACACTGTGCAGGCATCTCAAGTCTCTCGGATTATTCCGGCGGAAAGCCCAGTCTGACGTGCTGGATGTCGCTGTCTCTCTGCAGGAGCCGTGAAACCAACAAGGGATGCTTCACGGATACAAATTCTTGTAGAAGCATTCTGGGTGAGACATGCTTCAGACGCATGGTGTGAGCGGTACCGGAGCGAAATTGGAGCGGGATGGAGCGCAAGATAAGGTGCCGGTCCAGCTTTTTTGAAAAAAAAAAAAAATGCTCCGCGCTCTGGCCAAAATCCTTCCGCTCACGCTCCCCGCTCGCTCCCTCTCCGCTCCGCTCACATGCTCTGTCCACCACCATATCTATTTCTATCATTTCTGTAAATGACGAAACCTTTAATATATAGTTCCGTATCCTCAAATGATGAGTCCAGGTGAGTTTCTGAAATAGCAAGTATATGCAGATTGTACTCAAATAGCAGATTAGTGACTTCATTGATTTTGTTCCTGAGACTGTTTATGTTAATAAGTGCAATTCTTAGACCTCTTTTTGGTAGTTTGTGTTGTGAAGTGATTGTGCTTGTCATAACAACTGTTAAAAACAAGAGTTCTTTTATGTAGTCATACCTTTATTGCTATTCTTGGATTACTTTGGAGTGCTGGAGCAAGGATGGATGATTAGTTTGTCATGTCTGAGGTAGGCGATGTCTCCTCTTTCACGTGCAGCTCGCAACTTTGGAATCAGTTCTTTTCATTTTAAACACACAGCGTCTGTGTAGTCCTCAATGATAAATATTTTTGTGCCCTTGAGATTTTTTGCTATTTGCATAACTGCAGCTTTGTCTTTGTAACGGAGGAATTTGACAACAGTAGATCTTGGTCTATCTCCATCAGCTCCAGGTTTACCTTTGCGGTGTGCACGCTCCACCTCCATCTCCCTCTGCTGCAGTTTCTGCTTCAAGATGTCTTTCACTTTCTCCTCAGAATCAGTCCATGATTCACCAGGGAATTCAGATATTCCATCAATCACAATGTTGTTTCTCCTCGATTGACCTTCCAGGTACTCTTGTTTGTCAATGATGACTTGTAGACTCTCACATACTCTCATGATGTAATTTTCTGTGATTTTTGGACTGTTCAGACTGTTTTGCTTGAGTGATTTTGAGTTCATCTACATCCTCCTGTGTGAATTGTATGCTTGATTTCAGATCTTGCATTTCTTTTGTGAGTGCGTCCAATCTGGTGTTCGGTGAGTCAATGATTACTTCAACAAAGTCTTTGAAGATGTCCTGTTGTTGTAATGGAGCAGTGAACACGGCTTTCACCAAGTCATTCACCTGAGTGAGTGATACATATTCCTCTTCTGCGTTTTTTTGCTTTGGTGGCATTTTCTCTGAGGGTTGACTGTAACAAGTTAGCGGTAGCAAGTTGGCAATAGCAGGTTAGCCTACCAGCACAGGCGTCAGTCAGCAGCAGTTTATAGTGGGCCAGAGAAACAGCGGTGGAAGTCAAGGTAGATGCTAGCTCCTGCTAGCCCACCCATACAGGTTAGTCCGTTAGCTCCATGATCCCGCTAGCTCAGGTTAGCACACTAGCTATTGACTCCAAAGCATACTTGACCACACTGTGAAACCACTTTATGTCTTTTCCTATTTGTCTCAAAGACCATCCAGCATCGTGAAATGCTTTAATGCGGGCTCTTTCATTTTCAGTGAGCTCTCCACGTTTTACCATTTTGAACAGGAATGAGGAATTTCAAACTGAATTCACCCAGATTTCAGCCGGCTCACTGGGCTTCTCTGAGAAGTCAGAAATTAATCAAGCATAACATTCAACCACTAAAACTCATTTTTCTGTTCGGGAATGCAAGTAAATAACTATAATTTGACATATTAATCAAGAAATAATAATATGCTTTACTTTTTTTTTGTTTGGTTGTTTTTTTTTTTTTTTTGTTTTTTTTTTTGTAAATCAGTAAATTTGAAAATTCATCGATAACATTTCTAGTTATATTTTAGCATTAAAAATATAATTTGGGTTAAAGAGCTTCTACATATTGGTGCATTAACCATTGCAGAAACATAAAAAATGATTTTGGTAATTACCAATGCTGTTAATTTAGGGCAGCTGTGGCATAAACCTTACTTTGGGTGGTGGTCTAATAAATTTGTTAAGCACTGTAAATGGTTTAAAAAGATCAGAATAAGATATTTTAACTTAAATGTGATCTCAGTCACCTTCTACATCTTGTTCTCTGTCCAAAAATTGTTGTTGTGAATTTCCCCCAGATCCATGATGGGTAATAATCTCAGGAGTTGTATTCTGGTCTTGTAGTTAGTGACCCACAGTCTTTGCAAATCATAGTCTGAGACTAAAATCTCAGCGACTTGCTAACAGATTGCCTTTAGATGTGAGAGGGTCTTAACCTGCTTCAATAGATAACATTTGGGAAAAGGCAGAGGCTTTGAAGAAAACTTGGAGTGTGATTGGATGAACATTCTGTCAGTCATTTCTCTACAGGCCAGTCAGAGCAACAAAACACATGACATAGCTGCTATCGAGCTGCATGTGCGCAGCTACTGAGGAATAACGTGAAACACTATTAAAAAAACTACTAAAGACATGTAAGTACTCGACTTTTATCTGGTTCTTTGTTCTTTGTTCTTCTTTTAATGAAGAAATGTCGTCAAGTTCTGATAAGACTGGTGCTTTGGCAGCATCCACACTAAACTCTTCCACCAATTGCACCGGCCTTCTGCTGCTGCTGCCTGTTTATGTCACGACTCTGCTGCGCCTGAAAAGTACTGCCCCTCGTCGCTGATTGGTCCTGTCACTTTCTAACCAGGCCCAAACGGTTCAAATGGGAGCTTTGCAAGATGGCTTTGCCAGTGAAAAACAAGGAAGTAGGCACATCCATCTGCTTTGCAAGGTTAAGAAGGTCTCAGATGTCAGTCTTTTTAGAGTCTTTTAGGAGTTTTAGCAAAGTCCTCTGGTGTAAGGCTAGCCTAATGCTGGGCTTACACCAAAAGATTTTCACAGTCACAGACTAAAAACTGAAAGTCATCAGTAAATTTTAGGAGTCTTGCTGGAGTCACAGCGCGCTCCCGTCATCTCTATCGTTAAGTTTAAGGTGACAATCTGCACTGTTTTATATCAGTCTTTTCCAAGTCTTGGACTTGCGATCATATCAAATGTGTTTGATATGATCGCAAGTTGCAGTGATGTAACACTATCAACAACAAATAGATGGGCACTGACAAAACTGGAAACAGGAAACCTGCTGGTCAAAACAACCACAAAAGTGGCAGAGCAGCATGGATGAACAAGAAACACCGGCAGAGAAACGTCGAAGTTCCCGACCAATATTAACCATCCAGAAAGGGGAGTGGCAGGTGGAGCTGTGGGCAGATCAGCCCAGCCTGTTTGATGTGAATTGTCCAACATATCACGACAGAGTGGCAAAAGAAAAGAGATGGACTGACATTGCATAAGCCCTTCAAAATACCTGGTAAATGTGCTAGCTATACTAACATGCTAATAACATAACCACTGTATTGAATGGCATTACGTGCTATTTAGCTCATGTTAGTGATGTTACATTATTAAGACCACAAATGAAAAACAGCAAATGAGGGAGTGAGAGAATGAGTGAGTGAGGAACTTAACTTTGTACAAGGAAAACAACTGTGTTTAATGCAACCCAATTCATGTTTCAGTTTCTGAGGTGAAGACAAGGTGTGTGTCTCTGAGGACACAGTTTGGCCATATCCTATGACCTCAACAGAGTGGAAGTGGAGAAAAGGCCCTCACTTCGAAACAGAAGTTGATCTTGAGAGGTTTGGACTTTCTCAAGCCATTTGTCCCCCCACCCCCGCAACACTGAGACCAGCCTTGTTGTGAGTGTTGAACATGCTCTTTACAATATATATATATATATATAATTTCTTTTAGGTTCCCTTCAATGTTCCCTGTGAAACACTCTTGTATTCATAATTTCTATTGTTGTACAGCACTTTGAATTGAATTTCTTGTCTGAAAGGTTCTATATAAGTAAAATTATAACGACTGTTTCAGTATAAAAAGTCATGTATTGACAGAGATTCATATCCCCCACTTACCAACCCCAACATTAACCCTAACGAAGCCTTTGACAGCAGTACTTTGGGGAGGAGCCCGAATGACACATATCTATCAGGGGAGTGGTCATGAAAGATCCCAGGCCTTCACATAGTTTGGGAGTGCTCCATTTGGCTAACGCTGACCCTAATAAGCACTAACAGTAAAACTAAATGATCCTAAAAAAAAAAAGCAGGACTTTGGGGAGGGGCCCCAGGGCATTAGGGGTGGGGTTTGGGTGGCTGCTATATATGAGGGGAGTGGTCCTGACGGATCCCAGGCCTTCACATACTTTGGGAGCGCTTGGTTTGGCTAACGCTGATCCTAATAAGCACTAACAGTAAAACTAAATGATCCTAAAAAAAAAAGCAGGACTTTGGGGAGGGGCTCCAGGGCGTTGGGGGTGGGGTTTGGATGGCTGCTATATATGAGGGGAGTGGTCCTGACAGATCCCAGGCCTTCACATACTTTGGGAGCACTTGGTTTGGCTAATGCTGACCCTAACCCTAACAGTAACCCTAAATGAGACTCAAAAAGCAGGACTTTGGGGAGGGGCCCCAGGGCGTTGGGGGTGGGGTTTGGGTGGCTGTTTTTTTTCATGTCAGTGGTCCTGACAGATCCCAGGCCTTCACATACTTTGGGAGCGCTTGGTTTGGCTAACGCTGACCCTAACCCTAACAGTAACCCTAAATGAGACTCAAAAAGCAGGACTTTGGGGAGGGGCCCCAGGGCGTTGGGGGTGGGGTTTGGGTGGCTGCTATATATGAGGGGAGTGGTCCTGACAGATCCCAGGCCTTCACATACTTTGGGAGCGCTTGGTTTGGCTAACGCTGACCCTAACCCTAACAGTAACCCTAAATGAGACTCAAAAAGCAGGACTTTGGGGAGGGGCCCCAGGGCGTTGGGGGTGGGGTTTGGGTGGCTGCTATATATGAGGGGAGTGGTCCTGACAGATCCCAGGCCTTCACATACTTTGGGAGCGCTTGGTTTGGCTAACGCTGACCCTAACCCTAACAGTAACCCTAAATGAGACTCAAAAAGCAGGACTTTGGGGAGGGGCCCCAGGGCGTTGGGGGTGGGGTTTGGGTGGCTGTTTTTTTTCATGTCAGTGGTCCTGACAGATCCCAGGCCTTCACATACCTTGGGAGCGCTTGGTTTGGCTAATGCTGACCCTAACCCTAACAGTAACCCTAAATGAGACTCAAAAAGCAGGACTTTGGGGAGGGGCCCCAGGGCGTTGGGGGTGGGGTTTGGGTGGCTGTTTTTTTTCATGTCAGAGGTCCTGACAGATCCCAGGCCGTCACATACTTTGGGAGCGCTTGGTTTGGCTAACGCTGACCCTAACCCTAACAGTAAAACTAAATGAGCCTTAAAAAAACAGGACTTTGGGGAGGGGCTCCAGGGCGTTGGGGGTGGGGTTTGGATGGCTGCTATATATGAGGGGAGTGGTCCTGACAGATCCCAGGCCTTCACATACTTTGGGAGCGCTTGGTTTGGCTAACGCTGACCCTAACCCTAACAGTAAAACTAAATGAGCCTTAAAAAAACAGGACTTTGGGGAGGGGCTCCAGGGCGTTGGGGGTGGGGTTTGGATGGCTGCTATATATGAGGAGTGGTCCTGACAGATCCCAGGCCTTCACATACTTTGGGAGCGCTTGGTTTGGCTAACGCTGACCCTAACCCTAACAGTAAAACTAAATGAGCCTTAAAAAAACAGGACTTTGGGGAGGGGCCCCAGGGCGTTGGGGGTGGGGTTTGGGTGGCTGTTTTTTTTCATGTCAGTGGTCCTGACAGATCCCAGGCCTTCACATACTTTGGGAGCGCTTGGTTTGGCTAACGCTGACCCTAACCCTAACAGTAACCCTAAATGAGACTCAAAAAGCAGGACTTTGGGGAGGGGTCTAGGGCGTTGGGGGTGGGGTTTGGGTGGCTGCTATATATGAGGGGAGTGGTCCTGACAGATCCCAGGCCTTCACATACTTTGGGAGCGCTTGGTTTGACTAATGCTGACCCTAACCCTAACAGTAACCCTAAATGAGACTCAAAAAGCAGGACTTTGGGGAGGGGCCCAGGGCATTTGGGGTGGGGTTTGGGTGGCTGGTATATATGAGGAGACTGGTCCTGACAGATTCCAGGCCTTCACATACTTTGGGAGCGCTTGGTTTGGCTAACGCTGACTCTAACCCTAACAGTAACCCTAAATGAGACTCAAAAAGCAGGACTTTGGGGAGGGGCCCCAGGGCGTTGGGGGTGGGGTTTGGGTGGCTGTTTTTTTTCATGTCAGTGGTCCTGACAGATCCCAGGCCATCACATACTTTGGGAGCGCTTGGTTTGGCTAACGCTGACCCTAACCCTAACAGTAACCCTAAATGAGACTCAAAAAGCAGGACTTTGGGGAGGGGCCCAGGGCATTTGGGGTGGGGTTTGGGTGGCTGTTTTTTTTTATGTCAGTGGTCCTGACAGATCCCAGGCCTTCACATACTTTGGGAGCGCTTGGTTTGGCTAACGCTGACCCTAACCCTAACAGTAACCCTAAATGAGACTCAAAAAGCAGGACTTTGGGGAGGGGTCTAGGGCGTTGGGGGTGGGGTTTGGGTGGCTGCTATATATGAGGGGAGTGGTCCTGACAGATCCCAGGCCTTCACATACTTTGGGAGCGCTTGGTTTGGCTAACGCTGACCCTAACCCTAACAGTAAAACTAGATGAGCCTTAAAAAAACAGGACTTTGGGGAGGGGCCCCAGGGCATTGGGGGTGGGGTTTGGGTGGCTGTTTTTTTTTATGTCAGTGGTCCTGACAGATCCCAGGCCTTCACATACTTTGGGAGCGCTTGGTTTGGCTAACGCTGACCCTAACCCTAACAGTAAAACTAAATGAGCCTTAAAAAAACAGGACTTTGGGGAGGGGCCCCAGGGCGTTGGGGGTGGGGTTTGGGTGGCTGTTTTTTTTTTTATGTCAGTTGTCCTGACAGATCCCAGGCCTTCACATACTTTGGGAGCACTTGGTTTGGCTAACGCTGACCCTAACCCTAACAGTAACCCTAAATGAGACTCAAAAAGCAGGACTTTGGGGAGGGGCCCCAGGGCGTTGGGGGTGGGGTTTGGGTGGCTGTTTTTTTTCATGTCAGTGGTCCTGACAGATCCCAGGCCTTCACATACCTTGGGAGCGCTTGGTTTGGCTAATGCTGACCCTAACCCTAACAGTAACCCTAAATTAGACTCAAAAAGCAGGACTTTGGGGAGGGGCCCCAGGGCGTTGGGGGTGGGGTTTGGGTGGCTGCTATATATGAGGGGAGTGGTCCTGACAGATCCCAGGCCTTCACATACTTTGGGAGCGCTTGGTTTGGCTAACGCTGACCCTAACCCTAACAGTAACCCTAAATGAGACTCAAAAAGCAGGACTTTGGGGAGGGGCCCAGGGCATTTGGGGTGGGGTTTGGGTGGCTGGTATATATGAGGAGACTGGTCCTGACAGATTCCAGGCCTTCACATACTTTGGGAGCGCTTGGTTTGGCTAACGCTGACCCTAACCCTAACAGTAACCCTAAATGAGACTCAAAAAGCAGGACTTTGGGGAGGGGCCCCAGGGCGTTGGGGGTGGGGTTTGGGTGGCTGTTTTTTTTCATGTCAGTGGTCCTGACAGATCCCAGGCCGTCACATACTTTGGGAGCGCTTGGTTTGGCTAACGCTGACCCTAACCCTAACAGTAAAACTAAATGAGACTCAAAAAGCAGGACTTTGGGGAGGGGTCTAGGGCGTTGGGGGTGGGGTTTGGGTGGCTGCTATATATGAGGAGACTGGTCCTGACAGATTCCAGGCCTTCACATACTTTGGGAGCGCTTGGTTTGGCTAACGCTGACCCTAACCCTAACAGTAACCCTAAATGAGACTCAAAAAGCAGGACTTTGGGGAGGGGCCCCAGGGCGTTGGGGGTGGGGTTTGGGTGGCTGTTTTTTTTCATGTCAGTGGTCCTGACAGATCCCAGGCCTTCACATACTTTGGGAGCGCTTGGTTTGGCTAATGCTGACCCTAACCCTAACAGTAACCCTAAATGAGACTCAAAAAGCAGGACTTTGGGGAGGGGCCCAGGGCATTTGGGGTGGGGTTTGGGTGGCTGGTATATATGAGGAGACTGGTCCTGACAGATTCCAGGCCTTCACATACTTTGGGAGCGCTTGGTTTGGCTAACGGCGACCCTAACCCTAACACTAACCCTAAATGACCAAAAAAAAGCAGGTATTTGGGGTGGGGCCCCAGGGCTTTGGGGGTGGGGTTTGGGTGGCTGGTATATATGAGGAGACTGGTCCTGACAGATGCCAGGCCTTCACATACTTTGGGAGCGCTTGGTTTGGCTAACGCTGACCCTAACCCTAACAGTAACCCTAAATGAGACTCAAAAAGCAGGACTTTGGGGAGGGGCCCCAGGGCGTTGGGGGTGGGGTTTGGGTGGCTGCTATATATGAGGGGAGTGGTCCTGACAGATCCCAGGCCTTCACATACTTTGGGAGCGCTTGGTTTGGCTAACGCTGACCCTAACCCTAACAGTAACCCTAAATGAGACTCAAAAAGCAGGACTTTGGGGAGGGGCCCAGGGCGTTGGGGGTGGGGTTTGGGTGGCTGCTTTTTTTGATGTCAGTGGTCCTGACAGATCCCAGGCCTTCACATACTTTGGGAGCGCTTGGTTTGGCTAACGCTGACCCTAACCCTAACAGTAACCCTAAATGAGACTCAAAAAGCAGGACTTTGGGGAGGGGCCCAGGGCATTGGGGGTGGGGTTAGGGTGGCTGGTATATATGAGGGGAGTGGTCCTGACAGATCCCAGGCCTTCACATACTTTGGGAGCGCTTGGTTTGGCTAATGCTGACCCTAACCCTAACAGTAACCCTAAATGAGACTCAAAAAGCAGGACTTTGGGGAGGGGCCCCAGGGCATTGGGGGTGGGGTTTGGGTGGCTGTTTTTTTTATGTCAGTGGTCCTGACAGATCCCAGGCCTTCACATACTTTGGGAGCGCTTGGTTTGGCTAACGCTGACCCTAACCCTAACAGTAACACTAAATGAGACTCAAAAAGCAGGACTTTGGGGAGGGGCCCCAGGGCGTTGGGGGTGGGGTTTGGGTGGCTGCTATATATGATGTCAGTGGTCCTGACAGATCCCAGGCCTTCACATACTTTGGGAGCGCTTGGTTTGGCTAATGCTGACCCTAACCCTAACAGTAACCCTAAATGAGACTCAAAAAGCAGGACTTTGGGGAGGGGCCCCAGGGCGTTGGGGGTGGGGTTTGGGTGGCTGCTATATATGAGGGGAGTGGTCCTGACAGATCCCAGGCCTTCACATACCTTGGGAGCGCTTGGTTTGGCTAATGCTGACCCTAACCCTAACAGTAACCCTAAATGAGACTCAAAAAGCAGGACTTTGGGGAGGGGCCCCAGGGCGTTGGGGGTGGGGTTTGGGTGGCTGTTTTTTTTCATGTCAGTGGTCCTGACAGATCCCAGGCCTTCACATACCTTGGGAGCGCTTGGTTTGGCTAATGCTGACCCTAACCCTAACAGTAACCCTAAATGAGACTCAAAAAGCAGGACTTTGGGGAGGGGCCCCAGGGCATTGGTGGTGGGGTTTGGGTGGCTGTTTTTTTTATGTCAGTGGTCCTGACAGATCCCAGGCCTTCACATGCTTTGGGAGCGCTTGGTTTGGCTAACGCTGACCCTAACCCTAACAGTAACCCTAAATGAGACTCAAAAAGCAGGAATTTGGGGAGGGGCCCCAGGGCGTTGGGGATGGGGTTTGGGTGGCTGTTTTTTTTCATGTCAGTGGTCCTGACAGATTCCAGGCCTTCACATTGTTTGGGAGCGCTTGGTTTGGCTAACGCTGACCCTAACCCTAATAGTAACCCTAAATGAGACTCAAAAAGCAGGACTTTGGGGAGGGGCCCCAGGGCGTTGGGGGTGGGGTTTGGGTGGCTGCTATATATGAGGGGAGTGGTCCTGACAGATCCCAGGCCTTCACATACTTTGGGAGCGCTTGGTTTGGCTAATGCTGACCCTAACCTAACAGTAACCCTAAATGAGACTCAAAAAGCAGGACTTTGGGGAGGGGCCCCAGGGCATTGGGGGTGGGGTTTGGGTGGCTGTTTTTTTTATGTCAGTGGTCCTGACAGATCCCAGGCCTTCACATTGTTTGGGAGCGCTTGGTTTGGCTAATGCTGACCCTAACCTAACAGTAACCCTAAATGAGACTCAAAAAGCAGGACTTTGGGGAGGGGCCCCAGGGCGTTGGGGGTGGGGTTTGGGTGGCTGTTTTTTTTTTATGTCAGTGGTCCTGACAGATCCCAGGCCTTCACATACTTTGGGAGCGCTTGGTTTGGCTAATGCTGACCCTAACCTAACAGTAACCCTAAATGAGACTCAAAAAGCAGGACTTTGGGGAGGGGCCCCAGGGCGTTGGGGGTGGGGTTTGGGTGGCTGTTTTTTTTTTATGTCAGTGGTCCTGACAGATCCCAGGCCTTCACATACTTTGGGAGCGCTTGGTTTGGCTAACGCTGACCCTAACCCTAACAGTAACCCTAAATGAGACTCAAAAAGCAGGACTTTGGGGAGGGGCCCAGGGCATTTGGGGTGGGGTTTGGGTGGCTGGTATATATGAGGAGACTGGTCCTGACAGATTCCAGGCCTTCACATTGTTTGGGAGCACTCCGTTTGGCTTACCCTAACTCTAACCCTTACCCCCCTTACACTGTCAAAACGATTTTGGATAAGTCCATATAACATTATTATTAATCATGAAAAACCACCAAAAAATGCCAATCAAATGAATGTGTTGATACAGACTGTCTTTGTATATTTTCAATAAACTCTCACTAATGTTTATTATTTACCAACTGCTTATAGAATTATATGACAAATACATGTTGGCAATCCCATCCAACAGTTTGAAGACACTGAGACAGACACACAGGGGACAGTGGCTGATGAGGAGGTGTCCTCTTCCGTTGAGGATTCTACTCTGGACAATGATATTGCAGAGTCTGTGCCCAGGCCTTGAACACCAGGTTCATCAAGGTCCTCAAGCCCACCACCATCAGAGCCCAGAGTCAGCCAGCCGTTAAACAAAAAGGCAAGACATGTCAGTGAGAATAGTATGGAGCTTGAGAAGCTTGAGTTGCAAAAAGAAATGTCCAAAACTGTCAGATGTGGTTTCAACACAGAAAAAGATAACATGGAAGATGAGTCGAGCTTTGGACGACAGGTTGCAGTTGATATCAGTCACATCAAAGATGCAACTTTAAAAACAAGAGCCAAAAAAATAGTTATGATTATACTGTATGATTTTCAAGAAGCAGATTAGCAACTGACATGCAGGGCACAATACAGGCGACACCCTAATGATCAGCTTAACATTTGGCCACAGCAAACACCATCACAATACATAACTCAAGGTCTACAACGTAGTCAAATGCAGCCTCACATTCGGCTTCAGACACTACCACCACCATCACACCAGCACCCATACAGTCTACCTCAGGGGCAACCAAGTTTCATGCAACTCCTTGAAGACACTGAAGATAATTAAAACAAGTTTGAGTTTGATTATTTTACGTTGTTCATATTGTTTGTATTTTACAGTTGACGCACTGTTTTTGTATTTTATTTGTTTGGATGTGTAAATTACACGATGTACATGTTTAGATAGTGCTGATGTTCAGACACTGGCATAATTGACACACGATGTTTCAACTTGAGTATTTTTTTGCACTTTACCTCACAGCTCATGTGGCTGAATAAGCTGATACTTTCAGATTTTTGTGTATGCTTTTGTGAAAATGACATTTTGCTGTGAATGTCCCGTTTTGTACGTTTTAATTTGAAATATTGTACCCTTTGTTTGCACAGTTTTGCTCCAACATGGAAGTGCCTTTTCTACTCAGAATAAACAAAAATAAACACTTTTTTCACTATTTGCTTTTAATTGAACTTATTTGTACAACAAAAAAGGCACAACAGTGATTTAACCAGTACCAGTATTGTACAGCAGTACAGTTAAGCCAGCACAACAGAAGTTGTCTTCTTTTTTAAAAAAATTAAAAAGGCAGATTTGAGCAAAAACATCTACAGTATTTCCATACTACTGACGATTGTGTCAATATGAGAACACAGTGACAAAACAGATTTTTAACGTGGGGTCACAGGCAGTCAGGGAACTCACATCATCATACTTGTGCACACATTATATGTGGTGCTCATGCCATGGTACTTGGCCCTCTGGTGAGTTGAAGTACTCCTTCATCATGTCCCTCAGTTCATTAGCCCTTCGTGTTGGATTGTGTAATCTGTTGTTTGCCACATCATGGAACACCCCCTGGCTTTCTTGCCTCCAGGATCCAGGGATGAATTCATGGTCATTAGTCTCTCGGTCTGTCAAGGTAGGTGGCACATAAAGCTCTGACCTGCGTGCTCTCCAGAAATTGTGGATCACGCATGAGGCAAGTGTAATTTTGACAACCTTGTCAGGATCTAGACTAATGGTTGTTCTGAGCTGTCGGTGTGAAAATGGCTTCTGCAGGTCAGTGCGTAGGGGGGAATGCATCATCTGCAACAAGCATGTACGGCGTGACAGTGTCTGTGTTAGGCAGGGGTTCTGGTGGGGGTACATTAAGAAGGCCTGCTTCCATTGCTCTGCGGAGGTCAGAGTGAGCAAACAAACCACCATCCGAAAGTCTGCCCTGGGCCCCTACACTCATACACAAATGTATAATGTGCATCTACAACTGCCAAGAATACCACAGAAAAACAGCCTTTGTAATTGCAGAATGTGCTGCCTGAATGACCAGGGGGCTGTATATAAACTTAAAACAAAAAGTAAGGCAATTTGTGTTTGGTACATTATTTCTTTGTTGTAACAATGCTTCTTGGTAAAAAAAAAACCTTATACCGTTGGAAAGTCCGTTTATTACCCTTTTAAATGATGCCACATTTGTAAGGACCATGCATTTGTGGGATGAGCAGCAGAGCTGAGTATGAGCTGAGTAGTATGTGAGTTGCGCCCATGAAAAATGTGCCAGATCTTCTCGGCCAATGCCAAAAAGCTTATTTTGCTGTTGCTACATCCCGCAGGAAATAATAACAGTATAGCGCATTTAAAACATGTGATTTGTACCCACGTATAAGGCAGAAAGAGAAAGTAGCACTCAGGTATACAATTTTCATTTCATCACCTTCCTAAAAACATGGTCTAACTTATTTTATGTTATTATTTTAGTCATCAAGGATCTTTTTGTAGCAGCTCTTATGCCCTATCCATATGGGACTAATATTACCCATGGACCTCTGGTAATTTTTAATCATTGCACAGTACATCTGTAACCTTACTCCTGTATGAAAATGACCATGTCTGTAATTTGCAGAGTAAAATTTCCAGAGCAAATTACCTTACATATACAGCACACAGAGGTCCACAGGTGATACGTATCCCATATGAATTGGCATCTCTTTAATTTTGGGGGGGAAATTATTGTTTTGTTTTGTTTTGTTTTAACAGTCCATGCAGCTTTTTCTGCTCCTTTATATGACTGAAAAAAAATAGAGGCTGTGTAGGAGATTACTAACAAAGTTTTGACACACATAGGCTATTCTCTTCAGTTAAAAGTAACAGGAGAGGTTCAAATTTAACATCAATCAACTCCTTTTCTCCATTAACTAGAGGGACACTCTACTTTCTCTCTCTCCCTCTGTCTTATCTGCTGTAGATAAGCAAAGCTGACTTAGGCAACCTTGATGACTGATGGAAGTTAGAGGAAATATTTCAACAGTGTATTAGTCAAGGACAGAATGCTACAGATCTAAAAAAAAAAAAAAGTCAATATATACAGAAAGGGAAAAGCCCTTTTGTTGTCTATTATAAACTCTGGTTAACAGAAGGACACATGAAGCAATAGCATAATTTGCCCAACATTGCATTTTTTTATCTGAACTTAAGAAATAAAAATCCACTATCAATGTTCATCGCTGCAGTAATGCAGCACTCTGTTTTCTTTTAGACATGTCTGTAAATTTGAGAACATTACAGACTTCACTTATCCTGTCGGATGTCGAAGCACCAAACACTGACTTTAGGGGTAATTCACACATTATTAGAGTGTTTTTAGTCATTGTTTTAGTTTACAAAATTAACACAAGTAAAGTAAAAGCTCATATTTAGATGTCAATAAAAGATTTTTTTTAAGGAAAACATGTAACATCTAAAATCTTTATAGTTAGGTCATATAAGGAATTAAATTGTAATTAAGTTATAATAATTATATATAACATAACACTGCTGATTAAATCACTATAAGAGAAAGTTCTCTTAACAGATAATTTCCATAAATTTTGCCTCTTCATCACTTTGCCTTAACACACAATTCAGCCATCACAGCAGGCATCCCAGATAGTTGTGGTCAGCCATATAATAGCGTTTAACCTAGTTATGTTTACAATGAACCAAACCTGTACCGAACCGTGACCTCTGTGAAGCATTATGCCCTTACTCTGTAGTGTTCACCATCATCATCAGTGTGTTTAAAAAGTCAGAAAAGTGTAATATTTCAGATTCAGATCTGACAGCATTTGAATTGTGGAGGAGGACATTGATACTGATACTAAAACAATCCTACAAGCTCTTACAGAGACACTCTTGAATTTATTTTTATAAAATGTAAAAGTCATCAAAAAGTGTTTAACATCTCAATCCGTAAAACTGTATTTGTAAAAGATCACAATTTAGAGATGTTTTAGTGAGCAGATCTTACCTGAATGAAGTCTCTTCACTGACGTCTGCTCTATTGCTGCATCCAAACTGTCTTTTGTGATTATGGTATGTGATCGCATTCACTTATGATACAACCCTAAACTTTCAAGGAAGTCAGAAAAAAAACAAGTCATACATGATTATGCATCAACTGTGAAAGGCAGAAACTAACATCGTCACAAACCATGTGAAATAAGGGAAGCAGAGATCTTCCATGAATATAGCTGATTTCAAAAAAACACATGGACTTTTCCTTTGTATATTTTTCACCGTTTTGTCCCCAAGAGATGGGAGAACAAGTCTGTGCAAAGAAAAGGCTTAGTCACTAATGTTTTCAGAATGCTATATATAAAAATCTCTGAGTTTCAAACTCCAATTTGTTTTTTTCTTTTGTCTGTAGAGTCCTATAACTTTTTAAAAAATTCAAGTGACATCATTGTAGTAGATATATACTTAAAGCCCAGGTTGTCCTGAAAAAAGGGATGTATACACTGCGTTCCACATTATTATGCAAATGATATTTTCTCTGATTTTCCTAAATATTAATGCAAATGACAGAATATTTTTCAAGTCATCAGCCATTAGAGCATAATTCAAATGTTTTTGAACAAACTTCATAATGACAAAAAATATTTTTTTAAAAATAAAAACCTCAAAATGCACTGTTCCACAACAGCTTTTTAAAACATTTTATAGGTTGTAAAGAACTGAAAATGGTCATTTGTAGAAATTGCAGCATCAGGGGGTCATATTTACTGAAATCAAAGCTATTTCAATCAAAAACATCTTAACAGGACAAGTTCCATGTTAACATAGGAGCCCTTCTCTGATATCACCTTCACTATTCTTGCATCCATTGAACTTGTGAGTTTTTGGAGAGTTTCTGCTTGAATTTCTTCGCAGGATGTCAGAATATCCTCCCAGAGCTGCTGTTTTGATGTGAACTGCCTCCCACCCTCATAGATCTTTAGCTTGAGGATGCTCCAAAGGTTCTCAGTAGGGTTGAGGTCAGGGGAGGATGGGGGCCACACCATGAGTTTCTCTCCTTTTATGCCCATAGCAGCCAATGACACAGAGGGATCCTTTGCAGCATGAGATGGAGCATTGTCATGCTTGAAGAAAATTTTGCTACAGAAGGCACTGCTCTTCTTTTTGTGCCATGGAAGAAAGTGGTCAGTCAGAAACTCTATATACTTTGCCGAGGTCATTTTCACACCTTCAGGGACCCTAAATGGGCCTATGAGCTCTTGCCTCATGAATCCAGCCCTGAACATGACTCCGTCCCCTCCTTGTTGACGTCCCGGCCTCATTGGGACATGGTGGCCATCCACCAACCATCCACTACTCCTCCATCTGGACCATCCAGGGTTGCACGGCACTCATCAGTCAACAAGGCTGTTTGAAAATGAGTCTTCATGTATTTCTGGGCCCACAGCAACCATTTCTGCTTGTGAGCATTGGTTAGGGGTGGCTGAATAGTAGGTTTATACACGAGTGCAAGCCTCTGGAGGATCCTACACCTTGAGGTTGGTGGGACTCCAGAGGCACCAGCAGCTTCAAATACTTGTTTGCTGCTTTGTAATGACATTTTAGCATCTGCTCTCTTAATCTGATGTATTTGTCTGTCAGAAACCTTCCTCATTATGCCTTTATCTGCACAAACCCGTCTGTGCTCTGAATCAGCCACAAATTTCTTCACAGTATGATGATCATGCTTAATTTTTTCCTGAAATATCGAATGTTTTCATTCCTTGTCTAAGGCATTATACTATTTGACACTTTTCAGCAGCAGAGAGATCCTTTTTCTTTCCCATATTGCTAAAACCTGTGGCCTGCTTAATAATGTGGAACATGTGGAAAAGTGCATTTTGAGGTTTTTATTTAAAAAAAAATAATAGTTATCATTATGAAGTTTGTTCAAAAACATTTGAATTATACTCTAACTGTTGATGACTTGAAAAATATTATGACTGTCATTTGCATTGATATTTAGAAAATCAGAGAAAAATGTCATTTGCATAATAACGTGGAACGCGGTGTAGAGCTTAACTGTGCACCACAGGGTAGATGTTTTATAAGCTTTTTAAAACCAAAAGTCCAGAGATGATGGTGAAAAAATAGCTGTGAGCTCTAAGGGTTAATACTTATATCATAGCAGAGAAGCGGAAGGAAAGATATGACTTGTCGCTTAGTTTCATCTCTGTAGATTCACTGTTACTGTGCATTCAGAACACAAACGAAAAAAATATTCATGGGCCTGATTGTATGACTTCCAGCGTGAAAATAATCGCCTTCTCAACTTCAGTAGGGCAAAATTTTATCTTAATTTAATTTTATACAATCATTCTAACCCCTGAGCTTTATTTAAGGTGTTAAGAGTCCATCACCACCCCCTCCCTCTCCCATTTTAGTGATGCTTCTCATGATTTATGTGAGAACATTTTGGTATCTTTTAACAAAAAAGTGCATCTGGGAAAATATCACGCCCCCAGCCCTTATTTTAAATCCAGGGAGAGAGATTTTTTGATATTATAGTAGTTGTCCTTTTTAGCTGAAATTTAATCCCACATGACAACAGCTACGTGCAGCCTTTATTTTATCCCACCAAATTTCTCAAAAAGGTTTTTAGCACAGTTGGGCCCAGTATTTTATCAATAATTAATAGTTCTTTAACCAAAGGTAGAGTTCCCTTTGTTTTTAAACACGATGTGGTCCAATCTCTTTTAAAGAAACCTAACCTTGACCCCTCTGATTTTAATAATTTTAGATCTATTTTGAAGCTTCCATTTTTATCCATGTTTTAGAAAAGGTGGTTTCTACACAGCTTTAATCTTTCATGTCTAATAAAAACCTCTTTGAGAAATTCCAGTCTGGTTTTAGAGCAGTCTCTGTCTGAGACGGCCCTTCTCAAGGTGACCAACTTTACTTTCCATGTATATGCTGCCCCTAGGCCAAATAATCCAGAATCATAAAGTCTCCATTCACTGCTACGCAGACGACACAGAGATATACCTGCCCCTGAGACCTGAGGACCCTAGAGGCATTTCAAGCCACCAGTTCTTGTTTGTGTGTTGTTTTTTTTTTACCTTTTAGGAAAGAAATATGTTTATTTCTTTCAAGCTGATGTTTTTCATTACAGGCAAAGGCAGCAAAGGCATAGCTGGTTGTGTTAGCAAATCTCCTATCCACATTTAGTAGTTGTTTAAAGTATTGTTGCATACTAATAGGAATTTTTCTGTCTTCATCATGTAAGCCATATTTGGCATCTGGACGAAGACATGGGGGTGATTTGACATCCCAATCATGTTCTTGCAAAATATTTGTTGGTATTTCATCTTCACCAGGTGCTAATTGTATGGGTTCATTTGGGTGTGAGCAATTGATTGAAGGATCTTTATTTGAGGAGGTTATATTGTGTCATACATCTACTTCTGAATAGTCATTATGATAGAGCGTTGGCTAGGGGTGCGGGGTATATACGGTAGACGGTAAAAATGATATATTTTGGCCTACAGTAGAGATATGGACTCTACCGACCAATTGCAATAACGCTTGTTAATGACGTCATCGTATGTGCCTCAGCGTGGGTTAGCAGGCAAAAACACGTTTTTTCCTCTCAAAGTCTGACAGCTGTACCGCAACTAAGTCAGCGTCCTGTCTCTGTCAGGCTACCTGGGGCTTAAGTGCTGCTTTGTTGGTCGTAGAGGCCAGCGCTGCAGCTCTTCCTCTTACAACGGCATAAACAACCATTTAAAAGTCAATTTTAACTTATGACTTTCTTTTCTAAGTCCACAGTGAGTCAAAGATCCAGGCTGTGATGTTAAATGAGCTCAGAAAATCTTCTGTAAACTAGCCGTATTCTCCGAACGACAGCCAAAGCTAAGCTAACTCAATGCTAAACACAATACTTCCGTCAAGCTCTTCAAAATTAAAGTCTGCGGCTGTTATTTTTCTGAAACGCTTTTATTGTGAACGCCTTCACTAGGATACATATTCAAGTCATTATCAGCTTAACACACATCATCAGGTTAGAGATGATGTGTAAAACTTGGAGAGCAGCTAGAAGTAAACCTAGAGAGACTTAAAAAAAATTAAACACATTTTCTGTGTTCCTATACTTGGAGATAAATTGAGTATGCCATCAAAGGCTTGTTTAAAGGGGAGAAGGGGGTTAATAACACTGGAATTTTGTATAAAAAGCATTATCTCTTTAATTTTGTAACAGCGTGAAATAATACTGTATCGTCAAAGGCAAGAAAAATACCGTGATATGATTTTTAGGCTATATCGCCCAGGCCTAGCGTTGGCCTGTTGCTGTTAAGTTGTTGCTTTTGAATAGGGTCATCAGTCATGTATCTGCGTTGTTCATCATCATCATCATCATCATGATCATCACTGTCAGAAAGATCAGCATTTTCCACACTATCACTTAAAGACATGAGCCCAATGTTGTTGAAAATCCAGGATTTAAAAACCTCATGAAAACACTTAACCCAGAAAACGAGATTTGCCTGGGCACAAGCATTTTGCTGAAAACTCCCTGCCAGAGTCGTACATGTCAGAGAGAAGTTAGCCCAGGCAGCAGTGGACAAATGTGATCCACTTCTTCACAACTACAGAGCCCCATCTCAACCTAACAGCTCAAAACACCGACCATGAGTAGTTAAAATGATCCGGCCTCCAGACAAGCTTTTCCCCCATGATCACACAGGAGAGCTTCTTGAAAAAGCTCCAAAGACGCTCTCATGTTATGAACTTGTCAGAAACTGGTCCGGGGTTTATCAGCATGGATAATGGACTAATGTAATCACAGCTGTGAGCCTGAATGGTGGACTAGACTACAAGGGTTTGGCCTCTGGCTGCATACAGGATTGGTGAGTTTTGTATAGGTTTCCTATTCGTTAAAATACGCCACAAGATGACTCTGAGATATTAGCGGCAGAAACACTACATGTCGCTAAAGACATGAGCCCAGTGTTGTTGAAAATCCAGGATTTAAAAACCTCATGAAGACACTTAACCCAGAATACGAGATTTGCCTGGGCACAAGCATTTTGCTGAAAACTTAATGAGGAAAATAAACATTTTATAATCCGCAATAGTAAACCTAACAGAGAAAACATTTCAGGACTTTCCATACACTGTAAAAGACCGAGTATGCCATGATTTATGTATTTCTGATTTATTAGTAAAAGATTGAATGAAGCTATTTTCAAAATAAAACTGCTAAATTTGACTTTATATTGATTTTTACTCTTTCTGCAAACAGTTTTATTAAAAATCCCATAGAACAGTCTATTTGTATCACCAAACTCGTGTCATTTGGGGCCGAATTAAATACAGCTGCTGAGAGGACATTTCAAAATACTGTGATATATATCGTTTATCGGGATATAGCAAAAATATATCGGGATATCAATTTTAGGCCATATTGCCCAGCCCTAGTCTGAGCATTGGTACCCTTAAATATTTTTGAAAATAAATAAAATCAGATCAGTATCCAAACAGGGAGTCAATTACCATTTCATCATAAATAACAAACATCCTGAAAAAAATCATGACTAAGTTTTAATCATTTGACAGACCTAGCTGTATTCTGTGTCTCTTCAGAAGCACAATCAATCAGTGACAAGAATTACTCAGATAAAAATCAGTATCTCAGAGTTAGTGTTACAGTACAGGCTGCATTGTCAGGTAAACAGTCCACTTGTGGAAAGATGAATTTGATCATACATTTACCTTCTTACCATGACTGTGTCTGAAATGACATACAACATACTATCACTACAACACATTCAAGCATACTATCACTACATCATAATATTTCACCATATTTGAAAGCTTATTAATTCCTTATAACATGACTTAATCGATTACATGTTTCTGGGATGAGCTTCATTGGTTGAGTTAGCATCAGGCTAGCATGCTTGTAAATGAAATTCAACAATATTACACATGCCTTAATAATGAATATGTCCATCCATTTTCCTTTTATTATTCAGGGCTGGGTCACAGTGGCAGCAGGCTGATTAAGTCAACCCAAACATCTCCCTCCACAGCAATATTCTCATTTCTTTCTGGACAAATTCTGACAGAAGGGATATCTAAACCCTCCAGTGAGTTCTGGCTCTGGCAAGGGTCTCTATCCAGTCTTTTTTTTGACTGGAAGACCTCAACATGGAGGAGACCAGGAGGCATCCTGATCAGATTATAACAACCCTGGGTTATATATTGAGAGAGATCTGGCTGATTGTACATTTCAAACCATTCGTTTAAGACGATGTTTATCTCAGGAAATGCCGTAATTTGGTGGTACAATATACTTCCAGTTTTAGATTATTTTTTAAAATTTCGACATTATTCATAAACAAAGTCTGGCAGTAACATTCAAGAAATAACTAGATTACAAACACCACAGACTAGGAAATGTTTCACAAATAACACAGGTCTATACATTATTTAATCCCAGATTAGACTTCTGATCTTTTTCTCTGATTTAGACAAAGTTACATGAACGGCGGTTTGCTTTAGCTTTGTTATCTTAGCAAAAGCTAACAGCTACCCAGCGAAGTTATTAACATCACTACATAACCCAATATAAGTAAGTTAGCTTTAGCAATGTGAGCTTTAGTAAACTCAACTAAAGCTAATGTGGTTGCATAGAAAACATACCTATGTTGCTGTTTGTGAGCTTATTTTTAGCTCTGTTAGCTACATTGCTAAGTTAAATACGTAGCTTATGCAGCTAATACAGCTATGCAAGCTACACTGGCTGCATTCTAATGTTTCTGTGGAGGATGAGCTTTTTTCCTGCAAGCTGACTGTTTCTCGGCTGTGTAAACATTTTGTAATCAGGTTTTGTAGGTAAGGATTTTGACTTTTGGTGTCCTAACCCACCTTAACCCTTATCCTGACCCAACTAAAAGTTTAATCCAATTTTATTGTTAAAGTTTTAGCTTGTATTTCCCTCCTGAGATATACAGTGTCTCAGACCCTGTCCACATGGAGACGAAAATGATATATTGCCGTTTCGTTTTGAAAAAGTTTCCCGTAAAGACAGGATCGTTTTAGGAAATATCCGTGTAAGCATGAAACTACTGGAAACGACTGAAAAGGCTGTAGTGCATATGCCACACCTGTACGTGGCACTGAGGTGCTGCCACAGAAATGCACCAAAAGAGAAGAAGAACATCACAGAAAACTGACACAAACCTTCTTCTAGTTGCCCTCTGGTTGTTCTCCGTGTTGGATTTAAGGACATACAGTGTATGCGTTTCGCAGTGGTGGTAAAGGAGCATCAGATTTTTCTGTAAAAGCCATAACAAGCTCAGTACCTTATGCGCTATTATTGTTTTGGTCGGACCCACGCAGGCGCCTTAAGGGAGCTATGCTGTGTGTGACGTAATCGTTTAAAGAAAGATGCGGGTAGCCGTCCACACGGAGACGAAATGGTAGTCGTTTACGGATTTATGCACTCTGGGACCCGTTTTCAAAAAGTATCATTTACAGTCACCCAAAACGCCATTTCTGTGTGGTTGAAACACCGATACGACAAAAAACTTTTGAGTATACGCCTGAATTCGTCTCTGTATGGACGGGGCCTCAGATGAATGGTCTGCGAGAGTGGCTGTCAGAGATGAACGGGCTGCAGCCAGACGGTCATGCAGGGTCTGGGAGGCTACAACATGATTTGGAGCTGTAAATAATTGTGCTGACCCCACACACTTTAGTAAAATTTCCAGCAAATAATCAAGACAAGCCTCTACTCAGGGATTTGCCGATACCAGTACCTAACTTTTTGAGCTAATATCTGCTGATACAGACATCATGTTGATAATAGTGTGCATCCCTACTAAACAATTAAACATCCAGATATTTCTTACAAACAAATTGCGTAGTATTAATTCACAGCATACATACTCAATGTGGCATCTTTGGTATCATTAGTATTACAGTATGCATTTTCAGACACAGCCAGACCCATAATTAAAAATTCCCTCTCAGAGTGGCAGTCGTCCTCGATCACATGTCCTCACTTGAGTTGCTTTAGAATATCTGGCAGGTCCAGGACTGTAGGAATGGTGTAATCTGGTTTCACTGATCCATCTGGTACAGATCCTCCTCTGTTGATCCAAACCGTTGCCCTGACTCCAGCATTAATCCCCCCTTGAATGTCTGTGTCCAGAGAGTCTCCCACCATGATGCAGTCCTGAGCCTCCACCTGCAGCATGTTAAAACACAACCTGAAGATGGAGACACACGGTTTCTGCTCGGGGTGTTCTCCACCGATCACAATGGCATCAAAGAACTTCTCACAGCCGACTGCCACCACCTTCTCTCTCTGTGTCTGGGTCTCCCCGTTGGTCAGCAGCAGCAGCTTGTACCTGCGTCTCAGCTGTCTGAGGAGGTCGCAAATTTCAGAGGACAGATGGAGAGCCTTCAGGCGGCTGTTCTTCCACAGGTAGTAGCAATCAGCGGCCAGAGAAGGCGAGGGACAGCTGCCAACAACCTCCTGGATGCTCTCCAACCAGTGACCAACACGGACCTCATCAATAGACCAGAGGCCAGACAGTTTGAAAGTCTCGTGGTACAATTTCTGCAGGAACTTGTCACAAATCCTGCTAACTGTTGTGTCATCGAGGGCCAGGGTGCTCTTCAACAGCTTGCTTGTCTGTGGAGATCAAACACAGACCATAAAAAAAATTATATCCTGTAATTCAGCAATAAACCACAAGAGGTCCTCCTTATCTCAAGGGTAGCTCAACACTGGGTTTTACAGGAAGCTCAGTCAGTGAACCTGCAAAAACCCTCCCAGGTTCCTCATTAATGCACTTTTCATATTATGTAAACAAATGTTTGTTTTTTTTTCTCAAAATTAGGCATACAAACACCTGTTTGTCCAACTCTTATAAATACACACTTGTAAGTATGTATTATACATTTGTTTAAAAGTTTCAATCAATGACTAATGAAAAGCACGTCCTATGTTTTCTAGGGAAATAGAAGTGGCTAAAGTTATTTATTTAAATATTTTCCTACAGCAATTTCTTATATGGCTCTGGTACAATGCTGCTGTATATTATGGCCAGTCAAAAAACAGAACAAAAAAGAGGATCTGTTAATTATAAAGAAACACCAGAAATGTTCAAGTTGAAAAAATCAGAACTTTACAAAAACCAAAACGGAGAATTCTTTAGATATTTCAGTCAAAAGTAATCATTAGTTCGGGAAGAAAATCATACCAGATGAAGCCCATTTTTCTTGCACAAGTACTGCAAGTCTTATCAAATTAGCTGAAAATCCAAACTTTAACAAACATCTTTGAGATTAATAAGTCCTGGTATAATCTCAGTGACTACTGTGCGCTTTTTTCATGCTACAGATCTCTTGAGTCTTGGGTGCAGCTGTGAGACTGACAGTCTAAGGCCATTTTCACTGCCCAGTTTTGATTTTTTGTTTTTGTTGTTTCTTTTTTTGGTCTTAACTGCAGCAACAGCAGAAAAGAAACTCTCACACAGGTAGGATGTGGGGCCTAGGCTCTCAATAGCATTGTTGAATCTGAGGTGACATCAGTGAACTGCTCCTATTCTGCAGCGCTGAAGTCATCAAAATGTGTTGTTGCCTTGCCTTACTGCGCGCCCCCTATTATGACCCCATGCTCCCCTGGGGGGCCCACGGATCACTTTAGGAACCACTGGTTTATGAAGTTAAAATGAAGGACCTTTCACCATTAAATTTTCAATTTTTCTTGTAAATTAACTGCTTTCTAAACTAAAAAATTCTGAGTTTGGTTTCTCATAAAAACAGAAGTAACATGTCACTTATTACATTAACTCAAATAATGTAATTGGGGATATTTTGGCTACTTGTACTTTTTTGAGTACATTTTCAATTCAGTTGATTTACTTTCACTCAGTTTTAACCAGAGTAACTTTAATTTTACTTGAGTACAACAGCATTGTAATTTTTCCACCTCAGTTGCAGCACAGAGGGACATAGCAAGAGTGATTCCTCATCACATCTCAAAACAGCTGTTGTGTTTCACTTTAAAGGTGTGACTTTACTTTAAGAACCTGGCTGAAGATCAATGTTTTCATGTTGTTATTGCCAATAAGGAAGGTTCATATTTCTTCGTACAACTCCTAGCTACTAAGATTGGGTAATGACAATGAAATTTAGATTAGAATAGAATATGTTGAACTGCAATATTCGTATTGCAAAAGTTGCAATACTTTTTTGACCTGAAATGTGCTTCAGTAAACAAGTCTTTTGCAGCAGAGGTGTAATGCTCTACATATCATGCAAACACTGACGTAGGACATTTTTCTAGAATAGTTTTCAAAAGTATTACTTTTCTTATTTGAGTGTGTGTGTGTTTTTTTTTTTTTTTTAAATAAAAATCATTCACTTTAATACATCCTGAATGCAACATGAGAAAAACTAATTGCAGTCTGATAAAAATCTAAGTTTTTATTTTAAAATTGGCTGATATATGTTCTTTACTTTACCTTTTTTTAAGTGGCCATTACACACCGTCATTCTTTGGCATGGTGAACTAACATTTCCTCTCCTGCGACTTGACTTGATGCTCATTTGTTTGACAATCTGGCAACACTTGCCCGCATACCCGGATGTAAACCCGGAAGCTTCAAAATTTTAAAACGAATGAACTAAAAGGATGCGCCAAGTGAACTGAATGAACTTCATATTTATGGCAAGTGTACAGGTCTGATCTTTAATCCATTAATAATTACACTGAGTTTAATGTCGTGAAAGAGAAATCCTCTGTCTCTATGCTACAGTCCATTGCAAACGGCTACGGCGTTATTTTTTCAGGTATGAACTCCTCCGCTTGTCTCACCTGGCGTAGCGCCTCTTTGCTTGCCTGGCTCGTTTCTATGAGAGTGTTGTCCAGGTCAAACAACACAGCTTTCACACCGGTACCGTCCATCTCTGTAGCCGCGGCACACCATTCATAAACACTGCTCGTGTCATGCGGAAGTACAGCTGGGTGAGCTGCATGATGGGAAATTGAGTCCTGCTACTTTAGTATTGCTAGCAAGCGTCGTTCTCTAGATGGCGCCAAAGAATGAAAAAAAAGGTTCCTTGAATCAACTCATTAAGTTATTACTGAGTTTAGACATTAAGATTATTCATTTTAAACCTTTGTATTAATAAGTCAATTCCATTTCAGTTAAGTTAAAAGTTTATTTAATTTAAAAGAAATATAGTCTTGACATTTAAAACAAAACAGAAGCTGTTACAAAGAGGCATTTTGTGTAATTTTAGCCAACTGTTTCATATATTGGTTTAAAATACTGTTTCAGAAGATTTTATGAGTTTTCCAAACGTTCACCATTACTATAAAGACTCCATGATTAATTAGGTCTGTGTGCCACTAAACACAGACAAAAACATCACAATGGTGTAGTGCAGGATACACAAGTAGGCTATACAGATCTACTCACTTATTTTTCATTCTCCATAGAATAGACCCATTTATAAATCCTTTCCTAGGATGGCAAAGGCAACGGAGAAGTAATCCGAATACAATACTCAACTCAGTTCAATATGAGCACTTTTCATGCATAAAAAATACAGCCAAAAAGTGTTACAAACAGACAGCCTGGAAATAAAAACAAAAGTGAAGTCAGTAAAATACAGTTGTATTTAAAATATGAATTGATTGATAATGAATAAATAGAGTGAAAAACGTGTTTTCATTTTGATTTTAAAAGCACCCAGAGCTCGCCGTTTTGATGTTCAGAGGTATTGTAGCGCTGTAGCGTTGATATCGATCATTAAAGAGCTGTAAAGTTAATGCTTATTATATAAAACAAGCTGACTGCTACTGTAGTAGGGTTTATGGTTGAGGTTAAAAACATGTAAAATAATTGAACTGCCAGCTTTGTATTGTTTTTTATGGCTCTAAAGCCTTCTAAAATGTGATGTTTCATTAAAAGGAGGATGTGTTTTAAAAGGGAGGGTGTAAGACATCAGCAGGCTTATTTCTAGGTGCAAAAGGTTCTAAACTATTGTACTTAAGTAAAATTAAAGTTACTTTGGATAAAATATACTTTAGAAGTAAAAGTACTAATCTGTAAATCTACTCAAGTAAAAGTAAAAAGTAAGTCTTTTAAAAATACTCAAAGTACTGAGTAGCTATTGTTGATACCTAATTTGATACCCTAACCCTAACCAGGATGTTTTTATAAGGTGAGACTTAACCTAAAGTCAAATGCAGCAGCTGTTTTAGGATGAAATGTGGAATCATTCTCTCACTACTGACCGTCATGTGCTGTGAAAGTCAAACTTCTGGTCATTTTCTTGTTGGTGGAAAGCTAGAATATCCTCATTTTAGCTTTAGGTTTATTTTTTTACTTAGTATGTAATGCTTTTTAAAATGTAGTGAAATACAATACTTCCCTAAAAAATACACTTAAAAGTAAAAAGTACTGTTTTTGAAAAGTACTCAAAAAGCACAAGTTCCTGGGAGTGCATATCACAGATGACCTGACATGGACAACCAACACCACCTACCTAGTCAAGAAGGCACAGCAACGCCTCCATTTCCTTCGTAGGAAGCGGGGAGCTGACCTCCCCCCTTCCGTCCTCACCACCTTTTACACAGAAAAGCTACTCAATTATAATAACTTGAGTCAATGTAATTAGTTACTTTCCACCTCTGATTTCTGTGTGTTTTGTACATAAATGTAAGTATTAATGTTAACACATTAAAAAGATTGATTTTATTTTTTTAGTTTGGATGCATGCTGATGAGATGGGTCATCCCACCTGATGAGGTGGGGTGAGGTGGGACTGGCAGATAAGAAAAAGAGGAAGAAGTCCATCTCCTTCACAAGTGTCCACTCCTACAGACTTTAGGACCTTAAGGAGCTCCAACACAGCCATCTCCTTACGGACAGTTCAGAAAAAATTAGGGAGACAGGAAACTTTCTTCATCTGTGTGCAGAAAGGTAAAAGCCAAAACATCCTAGCAGAGACAGAGGAGTGGAGGACTTCCTGATCTCCCAGAGAGAACCACAGTCATTTCCAGATCCACAGTAGTCCAGCACACAGCTCAGTTTACTGCATGCATGCCAGTGGGCCCAGAGTGTGGATATAATAGTCACTACCATTGTGTATAGGGATGATCATCAGCAGACTAAAAAGACAAACTGGTCAAATACATGAGTCTTGTTTAACTAATTTAAAGAATCAACTGAGACAATTTACTTCAGGTTTAACTTAAGTAATGTATGCAACATTATATGTTAATTTTTTTTCCCAATATCTATCTTGTAGTTTGAAATAAAATGAACAAAATCTCAAGTTCTGTTAAACCATTTTTCTCATCTGGGGCTTAGATTAGCTGTATATGTGCAGATTGTCTAGCACTGACTCCATCAGTAACAGTGATAGGGGGCCCTCAATCAAACTTTGCTTAGGGCCCCAGTAAGCTTGGGCCAGCCCTGCCTGCTGCCCTCTGGCAGGTGCTACAGGTCCATCAAAACCAGGACAAAAAGACTCAGGGACAGCTTCTTCCCACAAGCAGTAACCACACTGAACACACACATGCCACCTCACAATACAAAGTAACCTATAAATGGGTATTTAATAGAAAAAAAAACTACAGATAAAAACTAAATATGCAAGATTAAAACAATTTTACACCTTTTTGTTGTTGTTTTTTCTCTAAAGATTGCACCATTGTGGTTGATTGCCCATATTCAACTTTATTCAAATACCTAAACAAAGCTATGCCACAAAATAAAAAGTAAATAATGCATTTTATATCCTGAATGTCATTTCTGTCTGCATGAACCTGTTTTTGAATATAGCTTTGTAATAATAAAATGGCAAACAACCCAACATAAAGTGTCTCCTGGATGAGATACCTCAGAGTTTTCTTCTTGTGCAGAATTCATCAATCTCTCTGCTCTTGACAGAGAAATGTGCTCTAGATATGTATCCAAGATGCAGGGCTGTTGCTTGCTATCTGTGGACTATGCAAATGCATAGGGCTCCCCAAGCCACTAGGGGGCCACAAAGCTGAATGAAATGCCTCATCTGAGGAGAATTAGTATTACCTGTCTTTATCCTTTATATGCTTAAACATAAATGTAGGATATAACAGTAAAATAAGCTGCAATGATAAGCTGTGGCTAGTGTTTCTGCAGCATAGTTAAGTAAAAAATCATTGAACTCCACTGTCACGAAGTGTGTGGCGTACATGGACAGGCCGGATGGGAATGATTGACAGGTACCCGTCATTTCTGTTTGTGAGGATATGGATGGCAAACTGTATTAGGGCGTCAAAAAGAAGTTATGCTAGTGGGGCAGACAAACGTACAAGTAGAAACTGGAAGAAGAAAGACAGTCAAAGGATAAAGGTGAGCCATTTGTTTGTGAGGTGGGGTAGATGGGGGAGGTGTAACGCTGAGGTTTTAGCAAATTTGTATATTTGTCCTGCAAGTTATCTGGCTAGGATTAGTATGCTCATAAACCTAGCTTTCAGGCAAGTTGGCTGAAATAAAATTAACATGTCATATGTGAATATACTGTGCTGTGAAAACTTGAGTCGTGTTCATGCGTTCAAAATTTGAAGTACATATCTTTTAAAAACACTCAATATCTATTTTATTTATTGGCAAACAGAGGATTGTTTTTTTTTCCTTCTATTATAATTTTTTATCAGTTATTTTGCTTGAGTGTCTCAACTTAAAATGTTTAATTTTGATCGAGAGGTTGTCATGACTGTGGCCTGTTTTGCTTGTGAAGTGTAACAAATTGTGGCATGTTCATTGATCCTCTTATGGATTGGAAATTTCTCCATCGTAGTTTGACAAATTAGGGCCCCCCCTAAACAGCATCTTTCAAAGAGCCCTCACAAAGCTAGAAACGGCCCTGCTCAGATGAATAAAAATCAACGTGTAATAATAATTTGTACTTCATGAAATAAGCATTTATTATCACTTTTCCTGGGAGACTGTTTCTTTCCAAAATCTGCCCAAGTTATATTTCCTTATTTTTACACCGGTGAAGAGTCCCAATGTTCTCTTACGAGTACTTGCTGTTTAGTGGTGTTGTAGCTTGTTACTGTTGACAAAACTTGTCAAATTTGCAGCCATATAAATCTATAAACCTTCAAATTTTCAATCAGAAAATTTGAGAGTTTTTGTATCTTGAAAGGTTTAGTGTCGAAAGTGGCTGTAGAGCACTTTGCTTAGAATGGTGGCCATATTGAACAGTCACTGATACTTGTAATTTGCTTTTGTGACCACAAGATGGCAAAGTGTCCACAAATGAGGGTCTAAGTTCAGCAAAATTAAGAGTAATGGTGCAAGGAACCCAAATGTAATGTCCTCTGTTGATATACAGTGCTAAACAGATTTATTAGACCACCCTAACCCTAACCAAAGTAAGGTTTATGCCACAGCTGCCCTAAATTAACAGCATTGGTAATTACCAAAATCACTTGTTATGTTTCTGCAATGGTTGATATACCAATATGTAGAAGCTCTTTAACCCAAATTATATTTTTAATGCTAAAATAAAATTATTATTGTTATCCATGAATTTTCAAATTGACTGATTTACAAAAAAAACGAAAAAATAGTAAAGCACATTATTATTTCTTGATTATTATGTCAAATTATAGTTATTTATTGTCATTCCTGAACAGGAAAATGAGTTTTAGTGGTTGAATGTTATGCTTGATTAATTTCTGACTTCTCAGAGAAGCCCAGTGAGCCGGCTCAAATTTGGGTGAATTCAGTTTGAAATTCCTCATTCCTGTTCAAAATGGTAAAACATGGAGGGCTCACTGAAAATTTAATGAGTCCACATTAAAGCATTTCATGATGCTGGATGGCCTTTGAGACAAATATGACAGGTGGTCTAATACATTTGTTAAGCACTGTATTTTTCCTCAGATTTTGGCTACTGCTTTTAAGTATTTACTGGTTGTTTATTTTGAATTTATTCATCGATTTTATTCTCATAACTGTATCTTTTCCTCATGGTCGCCTACCTTTTGCCCTATTTACCCCCCCCCCCGCACCCTTCGTTCCATTTATTTTTGTTATGCATTACTGATGCAGTTTGCTTGTCAATTGGGAAATAAAATTAAATGCAAAATTAAAGTGAAATAAATTACAATAAACTCAAAAAGAAAGTAATAGCTGAAAGCAAAATCATTTTGCATATTTGATTAACTTTTGCTCATGAAATTTTAAATTTAATATTGTGCATGTCACCATGAAATGAGAAATTTATATAATTGTTGATTGATTTATGGAGACTGAATCAGAAAAAAACATTGATTTAAAAACACAAAGAAAGAATATAACTTTCCTTTTTACTAGGGAATAAATCTGTATCAGTATTGTGGACCAGGTTTGTGTCCATAAAAGGGATCTGACTCAGAGAACTTTGCTGTCTAATCAGATTTTAATGATTTACAGGCCTACTAGTGCAGCAATGATGAGTGCGTGAGAGGCAGAGGAAAAACATGATAATTAATATTGTAACTACGTAACAGATGGGCTAATTATAAAGAAAAATAGAGCACTTTTGCATTCTTCTATCCATTATTATTCCACAGCTCAAACTTGACTCTGCAGAAAATATTCATAAATCTCAAAAACAGGATGCGATCAGATCAATCACCTGTCATATTTAACGCGCTACGTGACTCTTGACCACGCAGATTGCCAATTTAAACACTGATTCCGTGACACACACTCTTTGAAAATCAAAACATACCACATTTCTTATGCAACCTGTCCTTTAACTCGCTCAGTCAGCTGGCAGTGAGCCAGAGGTTCACACGCAACAGTGTGCAGACCTGCTGCACCCGCAGGAATCACAACAATCTTCCCTCACTTTACATGACT
Organism: Cheilinus undulatus; assembly: GCF_018320785.1. NCBI lineage: Eukaryota > Metazoa > Chordata > Actinopteri > Labriformes > Labridae > Cheilinus > Cheilinus undulatus. The sequence goes on along the minus strand of NC_054870.1, from coordinate 12,767,455 downwards.
CTGCAGGTGCCTGTGCCTTTAAGAGAAGCCTCACCTAATTTTTAAAACACACCTCAGACCAGCAAGAAATTAAAAGATAAATCAAGAAATGTGGTGTGAGGGAAACCCGCTATTACCAGTTTGCATGCAAAGGAGAATAACTCCGGTGTAAATGAGCTCTTTTCTTTCATTTTTATCACCCTAAACCTTAAAGAGGGAAGAGAAACATAAACAGTTGATATGTTAGGACTGAACTTGTAAGTGTAAAAGTGGAATTTCCCCTCTGAAGATGAAACAGGAGCAAATGAGTTCCCTAACTGTGTGACTTTTCAGAGAGCTGAGCAGCAGCAGGACGCCTCTGAAGGACCAGAGAGGCTCTGCGTGTTTGTTCCTCTTTCATCTGTGTGGGTGGCCACACTGCACGCACGAACCCCCAAAGAGGTCGGTTATTAAGGGTGTCACTGCTGCAGACACTCAACAGCCTGTGCACGGCAGAAGGCGGACACCTGAGTGTACTTGATCTGCTGAGAGTTAAAAGACTTCACCATCACCTCTCGGGATCTCGTGACCTTACCTCTGTGGCGTTCAGATGGAACTGTGTTTTTCTGTTGTGGGTGTGTTAATGTGCCCTGGATCGGACAGGTGTATAAATAAAAAAACAGGTGGGATTCAGAGGATTTCAGCCGCTCTTGGTTTGTTAACAGAGCTCCTATATGATTAACCCCTAGAAAACATTGCAAAAGGCACTGATTTAGCTCAGTGGGAAGAAGAGGCACCCATTTACAGAGGTTATAGTCCTCAATGCACTGGATCAATTCCTGGTCTCAGCGCTGTTTGGTGCATGTCTTCCCCTACTCTCTCGCCCCATATTTACCATATCTCTTCAGTTATCCTATCTAAATAAAGGCAAAAAGCTCCCCCAAAAAATCTTTAAAAAACTAGAAAACACTGGACAAAATCTGAGCAATGCTATCCATTTGGTTACTGAAGGAAGCTTTTGATGCAGCTGCAAAATTGAAGAACTGCCTCAAAATACCTTCCAGTCAACCCTGTATAGTCAGAGGTCATGCTGCATAATTCAATTGCAATGGCAGGCTGTGCAAAACATAATTTTATAAAAGGCTTTGATTATTTTTTTTTAACAAAGTAATACTTGAAAGGTTCACACAACCACTCACACAGGTAACCCTTCCCCCTTTAACTATTACATACTCGTGCTGAACCATGTTGGCAGGAGAGTGAAAACACCTTTTCTGTCACAGAAAAGCTTTCAGTGTTGCTCTCTGCACTTATTTTATCAAGAAATATCCAGTTGTGACTACACGTGCAGCTGTGGCTAGTTTTGAGCTAATTGCTCCACCAGTAGCCATTGTATACAAGCACCTACACAACGGTGAAAAGCTTGCAGCTTTCATTTTGATGCTTTAAACCACTTAGATAAAGAAAAATAAGAGAAAGTCTGTGTGCAGTCATTTCTACGGTTATAATCATGTGTACGTCTCTAATAACAGGGTAATAATTACTCCGGTTTACTGTTGGGTTGGTTTCTACTGTCTTGGTTTTGGGTCAGGTCTGGAAATAAAAATGTGTCCTCTCTCCCATTTAGCGCAGACTTGTATGTATCGATGTATCACAGACTATCAGATTTTTCCATTTTGCTGCTGTTAATGCAGCAAAATAATGTTAAAGCAAATGTCTGATAGTTGTTCTAAATGGCCAGAATTCTTGAGGATCGCCGGTCATTTTGACCAGGGACAAAAATGTCTAGCGGAAACACTGATACAGAGATATGGTCCTTTCCACCTATAAATGGAGGAACAACAGAAGATGTTTTACTGTATATGTAGGTATTAGACTTAATGTTCTAATACCAAAGAAACAATTTTGATGAACATACAGTATGACAAGGACCCAGGAGCAGAGCACAGGGTAATAAGGTTAAAGGAGTTTATCTGACAACAACAACAGTGCAAAGAATAGTGAATGTATGCGCTGGTGGGTGGCAGTAAACTGGCAGAGAGATGGAGACACTGCAAAAAAAAGAGGACAAGGCAAAAATATTCACCAAAAAAATCACCAGATTCAAAGGTTGAAGAGGAGCCAGGTGACCTGACAAGAAGCTGTAGTACACTAGTGTCTGAAAGTTCATCACCAGGTGAGTAAATCTTGACTGCCAATGATTAGCTGCAGGCGGGACACCTAAGGAGCTGCAGCCGTGACTGCTCATGAGTGATGGCAGCTGAATTAAACTTGAGTGGGTGTGGTTAAAGTTTTACTCCAGGAGAATTTCATCTGCATTTTTACTCCAACTCTGGCAGTGGCTGGCAATAAAAACACTCAAAAAAAAGAACATTTTACTATTTTTGAGTAAAATATGTGTAACTCTAGAAAAATGACTCTCCAGATTTTCCTGTGTATGACAGATTTCCAAAGTTGAATTTGAAATACATCCATGCAATGGATATATGAAACAGTCTATATGACACGTCATCAGCGTCATGTCATAGGTGGTAGATACAGATGGGGATGAGCTGGACTCAAAGCTGTTTGCAATGGTGGCTCCAGTGCGGTGATTAGCTCGAAAATATAGCTCAACATTAATTTTACCAGAACTTGACCACATTTCTGCATTGAATAAAGAATAAAAACAATACTTTAAGCTTTTTATGATAGGAAGGATGTTTTCACTCTTCTGTCGACCTGCTCCAGCATGAGTTTGTGAGGGTCACAGAGGGAAAGGGTTCACTGTTGTGTGAGTGGTTGTATACAATGGCTGCTAGTGGAGTGATTAGCCTGGACTTAGCCATGGCGGCAGTTTTATCAGAACTGGACAACATTTCTTTATTAAAACAAGGACAGAGATCAACAGTAAAGCTTTTAATAATGGAAAAGATGTTTTCGCTCTTCTCCAGGTCTGTTATGGCATGGGTTTGTGATCGTTATGGCTGGGGGTAGCCGGTGTATCCAATGGCTGCTGCTGCAGTTAAATCAGAATCTGATCACATTTCTTTTTAAAACAAGAGCAAAGAGCCACAATGAAAGATTGTCTTGGCAGAGAAGATGTTTTTGCATGTGTCCTGACTGGTACTGGCATTCATTTTATTCACAGAGAGACTCCGCCATTAACAATCTATGGCAGTGGTAACCTGTCAGCTCAGGAGTAGCGCATGCGTACGCCATTTTGATTGGCCCTTCATGAATATGACAGACAGAACATTCCTCCAATCACCTTCCAAGGATCTTTTGAAAGTCCTGCTCTTCCCAAAAGCTTTCTATGGGAGCTTCACAGATGAATGTGAATGGATGCAATGGATATTTGAAACAAAAAATCCTTAATGAAAAAAAAACTATTCTAAAACTCCAAATAGTGGAATTTCAAAATAGGGAGATTAACTATGATTAACAACAGAGGTCCTGAGATTAATCACGATTAATAATCTTTCTCATTTCACAGTCCTAGTTCCAATACGTAAAATTTAACTGAAGTTAAAATCAGATTATAGTATCTTTAACAGCAGTTCTCAAATGTTTTTAATGTAACCATCCCAACACAGTTACCACCACAGTTATGGCAGCCAGGCAAGATGGCAGCACCCAAAAATGGGCAAATAGTATTTGTCTGTATCATCACTCATGGACCAACTGTTGAATAGCTTTTTTGTTGTTGTTGTTGTTGTTAAAATACTGTAGTTATACTTCCTGATTTAGTCAGCCTGCATCCCTATCAGCTATTGTTTTGTTCATGAGATAATCCACAGAGAGTACTCGGTGGGGATCAGGGTTCAGGGATCCCTGAACACAGCAGTACATTGGACTAAATGTACAATTTTAAAGTAGTTTGAGAGTATCTGATCACTCTTAACACACCTCACACCACTGGAAAAACTGACAAGATTATGCTTAGACCCATTTCAAGTATGGGGTTTTTCTTTGTTTTGTTGGGAGGGGAATCTGGGAAGGAAAATCTGCTTGATTTTGTTATGGTTAGTACTCCACTAAAGGTGTTACAACAAAGTGACAAACATGGTGAAGACCGTTTTAAAGGAAGCCAGTTTTTATAAAGGAAAAAAAAAAAAACTGCTGGCTTAGACCCATCACACAGATCAGCATAGTTTTATAGTACATCCTCCAATTCCTACGTGACACCATTCACATTTCAAAATTATGCAAGTCACCTGAAATCCTTGATATGAGGATTTGCTTCACAAAGATATGCCTCATTGGTGTCTCTGTTGACCCGCTGACATCAAATTCAATATCTAACAGCACTGAAGTACTGAAGATTCTTCAGATTAGAGAGATTTAGATCAAATATGGTAACAATGCTGCAGAGATAGGAAAGGAGAACGGTACCCAAAGCTCCCATCAGGCCTGTCCTCTGACACGGAGACAAACACACACATAGATGTGAGATTTTATCGAGGTTGGGGGAATGTATGAACTACAGTCTAAAGGGAGAAACACTGCTGTGCCTAATGACACTTGTCATGGTAACAAAGAGAGTCTGGCAACCTGCACGTACACACAAACAAAAACAACCTGATCTGGGGCAGGACGGAGCCTCTTCAGGCCGTTATGTAACGCTCACAATGATCCAGCAGTGATATACTCCTCTGCTTATGTAAATTGTGTGTTGGTGGCCTCTGCTCCATCACTGTCCACTCATCAGGATTTTGTAACACTTCAGTCAATGGGGGCCTTTCTTTGAGACAACATAAGCTTTCCATGAGGGCTTTATGGACATATATTCTGCATCATTCAGAGTGAAAGTGCTCCTAAACAAAAGACCTCCCATAGTCATGTGGCGTGCTGCCAGATCTTTGCTCTGTGGGACGATACACCTGAGTTCTCCTGACCGAACACTGAACCAGCAGTATGAGGGGGGAGGAGGGTCCTGAATATGTGTGGTCACTGGAGTATAACCGTGAGAGCCTAGACCCTGCACCACCACCTAGTCCTGATCACGGACAAAGAAAAGTCAACAGCCAGAGTATGGGAGCCTGCATGACTCAAAGTATCAAGATAAGGTCGGACTGTAAATGATGCTGTTTCTTAACACTAAAAAGACCATGGTAGACACAACTTTGCTGAATTAAAAGGTTACAGTGCTGCTGGTTCCTGACTTTTCCTAAACATGTCAAATTCAATTTCAAGTGTTATTTTTACAAATTGCACAGAAGGCAAATGAGACGTGATCACTTCTAGCTAGAAAGACCTTACTGAAATTGGTATACTTTTCTGCGGTGGTAGCTGCATCTTGGTTGTTTGGCAGCATTCATTTTTTCTCATAGACTAAGCTTTCTATTGGAGTAATCTTCAATGTTTACTAGTTTACAGGTGCATTTCTGGTAGCTACTGATCAGACCTGCACAACATTCAGGAGGAATTTTGGACTTTACAGAACTGCTTCAGCTCACCCAGATTCTGTGAACAGCTCTCTTGAGGTCATTCCACGCATCTCTCATGGATTCAGGTCTGGGCTCTGACTGGGCCACTCCAAAAGGTAGATTTTCATTTTTTGAAGCCATGCAGCTCTAGATTTACTTCTGTGTTGAGGGTTATTGTCCTGCTGCATCACCCAACTTTTATGAGCTTCAGCTGGCAGACAGAGGATTGTTAAACAAAGCAGATTCAAGAACTTAGGGGAGCTTCACAAGGAGAAGACTGAGGCTGGAGTCAGTGGATCAAGAGCCACCACACACAGACGAGTCCAGGAAATGGGCTACAAGTGTTGCGTTCCTAATGTCGAGTCACTCCTTAACCACAGATGTCATCAGCATCTCACATGGGCTAAGGAGAAAAAGAACTGGACTGTTAAACAGTGGTCCAAAGTGCTATTTTCAGATGAAAGTAAATTTTGTATTTCATTTCGAAATCAAGGTCTCAGAGTCTGGGGGGAGATCGGAGGGAACAGAATTCAAGGTGCTTGAAGTCCAGTGTTTTCAGTTTCCACAGTCAGTGATGGTTTGAGGTGCCATGTCATCTGCTGCTGTTGGGTCCACTGTGCTTTATCAAGTCCACTCGACGCTGTCAGCCATCAAGAGATTTTAGAGCATTTCATGCCTCCATCCGCAGAGAAATTCAGGAAATTCTGATGTCATTTTCCAGCAGGACTTGGCACCTGCCCACAGTGAAGCTAAAACTACCAGAAACTGGTTTACTGACCATGGTATACTGTGTTTGATTGGACAGCCAACTGATCTGACCCAAATCCCATAGAGAATCTCTGGGGAAATGTCAAAAGGAAAATCAACGACACCAGACTCAACAACACAGATGAGCTGAAGGCTGCTATCAGAGCAACCTGGGCTCATAACACCACAGCAGTGCCACGGACTGATCAGCTCCACACTACATGGCATGGATGCAGTAGTTTGTGTAAAAGGAGCTCCAACCAGTTACCGAGTGTATGAATTAGTATCATTTTCCAGAAGGTCAACTTTTCTGTATTAGAAATCCTTTTTTGGTCCGATGTTTTGTGATATTTTTTGTGATGTCTTGGGGATTTTTGATTGTTGTGAGCTGTGAGCAGTGATCATTAACATTTAAATAAAAGAGGTCTTGAATTATTTAACTTTTTAATGATGAATATAAAATAATGAAAGTTTTACAATTTGAATGAATTCACATGAAAAAATGATTTACTATTTTTCTGAGATGCACCTGTAATTAAACCAGGCTGAGGAGGTTTTAGGCTGTCAACTGAGTTGTAATCTAGCAGTGAAAATTCTCTGCCATGGTCTTTCTAGGTTTGCAAATCTGGCCTTTCTAGTGTTAATATTTATAAAGTAAGCAGTAGCACACCATAGTGGTATAACAGACTGTGCCAGGATGTTTTTGAGCTGACTCATCAGAAGGTTTGATCGATGTGTGTGAGCGTGTGATGAAGCTCTTCTGACCCAGAAGAGTTAAACGTCACTGAATCCCGAAGGTGCAAATTTTCAGACAGACAGGACGAGGACGAGATGAGACAGGCCGAGACGGGACATTTGAAAGGCTTTGATGTTTCTCCAACAAACATGAGGATAAAACAGCACAGACACTGGCACACAATAAACAAGTCAGAGGGAAAAGAAATGTGATATAATGTGTTCTAGATTCAACAAAAGCATATTTACGTTCACTTATGGAAGTAAATATGGAAAATATCCTCAGTTTAAAGCTTTTGGAGTAAACCTGGGAGCTTAAATTAAACCTAAAACATTCACAGCCTAGCTTACATTACCCTTGGTCGTTCAGATTTTAGGAACATTTTACCTTTAATCACAAGAGGTTGCCTGCACTTCCAGGAGTATTGCCCCCAGACGCTGCTGTCTCTTCCTCTTTCAGCGTGAAAATACTCAATCTAAATGGATGGCAGTAAATGAGAAAGATGGGACCTTTAGGGATTTAAAAGCTTAAAGTACAAAACCATACAGTTCAACAGTTAGTAGGAGCCTGAGTCCATGTGGCCAGTGAGGAAAAATAAAAAGTATGGCATTACTGAACATGAATTGTCATTATATCACAACAAAATGAGGAAAGTTCAAGGTATGTATGTCTGCTCAGACTCTTGATGGAACTGCTCAACAAGCTTATCTTCTGACCAGAAATGTCATAGGCTAACATTGCAGACTTAGGGAAGTGGTGAATGGATCTTAACTTTTAACATATTGTTAATATGCTGAAGAATATGTGAAAAATCTGTTAACAGTCAGGCAGATGACAGCTCCAGCTGTCAGAACAATCACTGAGTCAGTGAACACATTTAAACCAGTTTCATATTTGACCACTTTTCTCCTCTCTACACTGGAAGACCAAACAGTAGAAGATTGTTAAAAATAAATTCAGCTGTGTTCACTAAAAAGTCCAGTACAGCTTTTTCATCTCTATTTTTTCTGAGATTGAACTCACTTTTATTTCTAAGTAAACAGTACTCAATCATCATAACTATAACCCGCCTGTAGTGACCAACCACTATATCCAGCGGATGATACCGAACATGATGGAAGAAGACTTCTGCACCTTTTAGCTTAGTGTTACTCAAAGACGGGGTATTATACTTTTCCGGTTTTTAAAACATAAATATAAAGTCACAATGTTGGATGTCCATACTTCACGTATGCAAATTTTCAAACCGCACCATAAACGTATGTGGCAGTAATCTTGGAATTAGCGTGTAAACTGATGAAAACGGTTCATTGAAAATCTCTCAGAGATTCTCCCGAGACGAGATTTTGATGGAGCAAACTGATGAGGTCATCACAATAGGATCTCCTGGCTGGTCTGTGATCCGCCCGTGCTGCCGGCAAAGGGGAACAGACCGCCCCCACAAGGCCTTTTAGCATTTAGCATTTAGCAGCACAGTAGTTAAACACTTACCAAACAGATACGTCCTGTGCTGCTGCTGGTTTGATTCCCCTTCTCTCTCCAAACTATTAGGGTCAGACTCAGAAGCGTTTCAGATGGAGGTTAAAATAAGGGTTTTTCAGGACGCCAGTGTGAGAAACATGAGGAGTTTTTTGAGCTGTAAACCATGTAAAACTACTACATGGGTATCAGAGAGATGGTGTAAAGCCTTGAAAAAAGGCATATTACCCCCACTTTAAGTTAGCCTTCCTTTGGGGGCATAAGTAAAATTTGGGGTTATAACTTAAGATGGCTAAATATCTGCTACTAAACAAATACAGTTTTTTAGTTAATTTTTTACAGAATCTGTTACTTCTAATGTTTTGAGTTATACTCATCAGAAATTTTAGTGTAAATTTTATATTTTAAAGGGGACATATTTTACCCTTTTAAGATAAGTTTATATTGGTCTCAGAGGTCCCCAAAACATGCCTGTGAAGTCTGCTGCTGAAAAAACAATGCCAGTATTGGATTATTGAATGTCTAAAAACCCCTCTGTTTCAGCCCTGCTCAGAACGAGCTGTTTCTGTGTCTGTGGCTTTAAATGTGACTGGGCTGTCTGACTCCGCCTCTCTCAGGAAATAAATGTGGCTTAATGGATGTGACTCAGCTGGCAGCTGAGAGAAAGATCATTGGATGAGACCAGAACTTTCCTCCAAGCAGGGAGGGCCAACTGAACCTGGGGGTGGTGCTATCTCCCCACATGGTGTCAAGGGGGAAAAATCTGAGAATGGCTTGTTTCAGCACACATTTTCTGAAAGGTGGAGAAAGAGAGGAGGCGAAAGAATGGATTTTTCTGGTACTTGAGGGGATTGTGGACAGGCCAGGGCCACATATCTGTGTTAGAAAAGCCTGAAAAAGAAAAAGAAATAATATGCATAATATGGCCCCTTTAGCTTGAGTCTACCACATATTGTATTTCCACTACTTAAAAACTTTTTTTTAGTATGTTTAACTTGTTCAGTTTTACAGTGTAGTTTCAGCACGAAGTCACAGAGATCTTTACATTATTTTATCACTTGAGAATATAAAAACATGTAAATTATGGTTTTAAAAAGTCTGAAGAAATAAACACAAAGCAAAGGCATGTCATCACACTGCAACCACTGTTTTCTAATTTACTACTAATCATTCTCAGGGCGTTGTTTTCCACCAAAATTGGGGAATGGTCAAGATTTCTTTTAAAAAGAGGAATTTGATTTTTTTTTTTTTTAAGTTACAAAAATCTAAAAACCAACAAATAGAAAAGAGGATTCTGTTATTTTTGAAAAAAAAAATTGAAATTTTAAAGATTTTAAAATCACACAAAAATGAGAAACCAATCAAATTTATTTAATTAAAAAATGAGTTTTAAAAGTTGTGTCTTTTGACTTTATGAACAAAAAAAAAGAATAAATTTTGAAATTCATACTTTATTAAAGGTAAATTTACAAGAAACCAAGCTGGTTGGGTAGCCCCAATTTACTCTTCAACCCTTCCGAATCCAGATGAAAATGTCAATGAGATGATTTAGGGCTTAAATCACACTTACGTCCTTGTTTCCCAGTTCTTGTAAGAGGTAGCCTATAATTTGATTTGACTCTAAACTGCAAACAGCCTTATCTGATATGAACTTCTTTCATGCAGTCAGTGATTGCTAACTTTATATACTCAAAAAATTAATGTTGTGGTTCTGGTGGATTTACAACTTTTTCTTTAATTCTAAAACTTTGAGTTTTTACTTGTAAATTTCTGACTTTTTAACTGCAAACCTTCTGTTTTGTTTTTCTTAAAAATAGTAGATCCTCTGTATCTCATTTCTATGTTAGAGTGGCTCTTATATGCCATTGTTGTAAATTAAAGTTATTCCGGTCACATCTGTTAAATTAACCATGCTAATTTGGTGAGGATGTTAATGGTCAGTTCCATTATGTGTCAGCATCAAGCTATTAAAGACAGTAGTCCATCTGTGAGAAAATTGCAACCTGCTGGAGAATCATTCAACAGCCATCCCTTAATGTGAATTATTTATGTATTTTTAAATTAATCATTTACTTTTTATCAAATGCAAAAAATTAAAGAAAGACAAAAAATATAGGGACTGAGGTTAGTCAGCTGAGTTAACTTTGTTGTTTCTTGTTCTCTGCCCCAGATTGATACTCTCACATTTGATGATAAAAAGTCTCAGAAAAGAACTGAAAGCAAAAAAAAAAATCATGGTTCAATAAATGCTGTAGAAAAACTTCTTCCCCCCGTGTGATTTTGAAACTCTGATGTCATCCCTTTGCACACATTTGGAAAACCCCTGCAGCAACATCCAGTCAGATGATAACTCATCCAGGTGACAAACTTTGCTCTTTGAAGTTTCACATGAAATGTTACGAAATGTTTTACTTCATACATCCTGATCATTTCTTTAAAATGGAGCCTGAGGCACCAGAAGACCAAATTAGAAGGTCAAGGAACCATCAGTAAAAGGGAACAAGTTTCCATATATGTAGTTATGCAGCTCTGTTTAACAGAATGATCCAATGCCTTTGATTACTGTGTGCACAATAAAGGAAAAGCTGCACCATACCAAGGTTATAATAGTTTTGGATTTTTCATTAGTTTCTATTTTTATTTAGTTTTCACTTTCTGTGTTCGATTTCAGTTTAGTTTTAATTAGTTTTAACTGCTGGTTTGTTAGTTAAGTTTAGTTTTTATTGCTTCGTTTGGTTTGGTTTTTATTAGTTTTAGTTTTAGTTTTAGTTTTTTACAGATAGATGTCAGAGCTGGGTGAGCGTCACACATTTTTAAAAACATATTAGGCTACTCTTCACTTATCATTTTATTTACTTAATGATGATGTTTGAATACAACTCCAGAGATAAAACTACCACTGTGTGAAGTCTTAACCAATCAGATCAGGCAATTTTACGCTCCACAGACTTGTGTGTAGGTGCCAGTCAATCTGGTTGTGTCAAAGACTATCACTAAGGATATTTTGTCTCCATTTTTATTTTATTTTAGTTAGTTTTGTAAGCGTATTATACATTTTTAGTTAGTTTTTGTTTTTTTTTTTGGTAAAGCTTAGTTTTTATTTCGTTTCAGTTGACTAAAATGATTTTTGAATTTTAGTTTTAGTTATTTAGTTAGTTTTTGTGAACTATAATAACCTTGCGCCATACTTTGAGTTTTATCACTCTACAGGAAGTTTGATGAACAAATTCCAGACTACAATAGTAAGCACAGAAAAAATACGTTACACTAACTGTTGTTCTGCATCTATACAACCAATAAAGCAGGATGAACATTGGTTCAAATGCTGCTGAAGCTGATTGTCTTAATTACTCCTGATTGTATTGCTGTAGCATCCTCAGCACCCCTACTTCCTGCATCTATGTTCAGCTGCACAGGTGTAGTAGGTGGAAAAGCTGTGCCCTGACCCCTCACACCACTACTCTACCACAGCTTCATGGTTTAGCCTGACTAAGGTTGCTTCTAATCCAAAAATAGATGACAAAGGGTTGAGTTCCAACACATTAGCTTTTAAAGTAGCTGTTTACTAATGATCCGTCTTTTTCTAGGATGCACATTTTCCTGACACCTCATTTCTATATTTATATGCTACCATCTACCCTTGGTTTACACTGATGTCTACTCAAACATAAGAAAACAAACATGATCCCGTCCCTTCTCCTCCCTGATCCGGTCATGGTGTGCGTCGTCGACTCACAGGGAGTGGAGAGAACAGATGTTTAGCTGCTCCACTTTCCACTAACATTTTCCATGTAAAGCTTTTTTTCCTTCCTCGAGGAAGAGTGATGATGACATGACAGGTCCAGAGTTAGGGAGGTTTTATAAGAGCCTTCCAGATAGAGGGTCTGGTTTTGACGTGTAGGAGACATGACTCCATATGGATTCTGTGTCATTCCTTCAGTACAAGTTCACTGTGAGATCATCCAGCCGTCAACTCCAACCTCGCAGAAGAAGAAAACTGACTTCTTTTTCCATATTGTATGAAAACATACACCACAGCAGACATTTAAAGAAAAAGTCTGCATATTTTTCTGTTGCATTTCTGTATTTTGATGTTCAAACTATTGTGACAATAATGCGGGTGGCTTTTAACTGAGACAAGCCTTTTTTTTTTTTTTTTTTTTTTTTTTTTGCAAAAACATGCAAAAAAAACTGGCTGGGCCCTAAATTAGTTCTATAGTGAACCTTGTCTAAGATAACTGATAGACCCACAATAGCTTGTAATTTAGGGTATTTATTGTTCTACCTCTAAAAGACACAAACACAAAGAGCACAGAACAATAAGCATTAGCGAACACAGATGTCCACTCTCCTGCACAAATTGATTCAACACTGGACGAGCCAGTACCTACTGGAAAGATAGAGAGAGCTCATTTTTACCATTTGATTAAAACTGTTATTTGCAATGATACATAACCACTACAAACAAGACATTTATTTTGTTTGGATATCTTTTTATAATTTTTATCATCTTATAAAGCGGGCTGTTATTATTCAATCAACAAAGTAACACATTATACAAACGTAAAAATAGTTAAAATGACTGCCAAGGTCTCTCTTGTGTTAAAAAACAGTACTGGAGGAGGATGTGAAGTCATAAGTGTTTGTTTTCTTTCACTGAAAATGAAATACATTTCCACCGTAAAACAAAACTTAAGATAATTGTTGACTTTATAACTCATATGATGTTATAGCAAATAAAGATACACATCTTTGAGAAGACTTTTTCAGAGCTCTATGTGCTATTTTTAGGTTCATACATTCATACAGAGTGTATGAACCGTCCTGTCTTTGCCTCAGTCTTCGCCTCAGGGATCTGGAAAAATCTACAAAGTCCTCTTCTTGTAGCGGGGACTTTATGGCTTATGTCATTACATAATTGGATCAAGTGGATTTTGTTTCCAGGGCGATAGAGGCAGGCATGCAGCAACTATAGGAGCCAATTTTCAATAACACAACACTGCTAACAATATATAGAGTATATGACTGACATCAGATGAAGATCTACAGCACATACAGGACAGATACATTTACATTTCCCCTCATATTTCTAATAACCTGTTACAGATTGTGAAAGACTCTCTGTGTGCAGTAACATTCCTCACTGAACATCTTGGGGGTCTGTTTGCAGGTTTTCTCATGAACCAGGATCCTGATGGCGATATGAATCGGTGACAGATGGCCCCCGGGGAGACTGATAGGTGGACCTTCTTTTATCTCACCTTGCTGAGAGCAACGGGACCTTTAACCTGGTCTGCAGAGACTCAAGGGGACCTTTGTTATCAGCATGGCATGGCAGCAGCAAAAGACAACAAAGAGGCCTTCTCTTTCAGGCATCAGCCTCCTTCTCTCTTTTCTCATCAGGCACACCTGCGTGTTTGCAGGAATATGACATGGGCAGAGCTGCAGGTTGATCAGACTATCAGCCTTGCTGCATGGCTAAGCTTAAACATCACAATATGGATACAATGGTAAACTGTAAAAACATGTATTGCATGGCTTTACATACATTCAGGGCAGTACACACGGCAGCAATGTCCCAGTATTAGAGCCAGATTTATTGTGCTGTAACTTCAGAAATAAATCACTTTAAAGTAGTCTAAGTGATGCCATGGAAACGATGCAGTTGGAACTGGGAATTTTTCAGAACGTCTCAGAGTGGACAGTTGCATGTAGTTTCAAGTTCAACTTGTTTCGTTGCAAATCTCTGGTCTGAGGCTAAAAGAGAGAGAAGAACAAGGGATAAAGAAAAAAGAGGGTGACTGAACTGACAAGAAGCTGGTCAAAAGCAGCAATTAAAGAGTGCATATTCCCACATGTTATTTAGAGTAGATAGTGACATAATGTTAGGCTTATAGCGTCAAAGTTGTCTTAACTTAAGCATTTTTAGTAAATGTATGTGCAGAATATCTCAAATACACATGTGGACAAAACAGTTGGTACCTACAGAATCTTTTAAAAAAACAGACTGGCCTGGACAAAGTTGATGGTACCCCCTAAAAAGATAAGATAACGATAAGAGTAATTTGACCATATGGACATGTTAAACTAAGGTGTGTCCTGTAATTAGCATCACAGGTGTCTTCAAACTTGTAATCAGTGTCTGCCTATTTAAAGGGTGGAAAGTAATCTGACCATGACCACAGAAAGCTAAGGAAACAGTTGTCCCAGGAGATTGGAAAAAAAAATGAAAGACAAGCACGTTAAAGGTGAAGGCTTTAAGACCATCTGCAATGATGTTCCTGTGACTACAGTTGCCCATATTATTCAGAAGTTTAAGGTCCCTGGGACTGTAGCCAACCTCCATGGACCTGCCTGGAATAGGAAAATTGATGACTAATTGAAGAGATGGAAAATATGAATATTAACCAGAGAGCCCAGAACAACTTCCAAAGAGATCAGAGGTGAACTCCAAGGTCAAGGTTCATCAGTGTCAAAACACACCATCCATCACTGTTTGAGCCAAAGTGGACTTAATGGAAGATGACCAAGGAAGACTCCACTGTTGAAAGCAAATCATAACAAAGTGAGACTGGAATTTACCGAAATGCATACTGACGAGCCACAAAGCTTATGAGAGAATGTCCTTTGGACAGATGAGACAAAACTGGAGCTTTTTGTCACATCAGCTCTATGTTCACTGATGCAAAAACAAAGCATACAAAGAAAAGAACACTGTAGCTACTGTGAAACGTGGAGGAGGCTCAGTTATGTTCTAAAGGCTGCTTTGCTGCATCTGGCACAGGCTGTCTTGAATCTGTACATGGTACAATGGAATCTCAAGACTTTCACAGCATTCTGAAGTGAAATGTGCAGCCCAGTGTCAGAAAGCTTGGTCTCAGTCACAGGTTATGGGTCCTCCAACAGGATAATGACCCAAAACACACAGCTAAAAACAGCCAAGAATGGCTAAGAACAAAACACTGGACTATTCTAAAGTGGCCTTCTCTGAGCCCTGCTCTAAATCCTATTGAACATCTGTGGAAGGAGCTCAAACCAGAAGTCTAAAGATGGCTCCCTTCAAACCTGAGACAGCTGGAGCAGTTTGCAGGGGTGAGCCAAAATACCTGTGGACAGGTGTAGAAGTCTCATTGAGAGTTCAATGAACCTCGAAAGGTTGTGCAACAAAATAAGTTAGGGGTACCATCATTTTACTCTAAACCAGTTTCATCAGTTTGTTTTTTTTTTGATTATGCTGTTGAACCACAATTCAAAAGCAATGTCTGATTTTCACTGGTTAATTTTCAGTAATTTTGTATTTATTATTACTTTTGTCCATTTCAAGTTATTTCAGTGACTATTGTGGGTTTCCTTTCTTTAACGGAAGGGTACCAACAATTTGGTAGGGTTAGTGCTCCGGTTTAATGCACATCTAATTTATCAAACTATCTGACTTTGCATTGACCATTTATAGATGAATGAGGGCATATATGATGCTGATCTACGTGTGCACATGTTCATGTGGATCATGATTTATAAATAGAGTAATGCATGCAGGTGGACATATGCACAGTTTTATGAATGTATTTTTCCTTTTGTTGTGCAGCATTCAGCACATATACACAAGGTCTTTATGGACTGATGCACGAAGATCTGCAACAGATAAGGGTAAGGAATCAGGCTTGGTGAATCTCTACATCCCTACTTTATTAGGTAAAATATCCATAAAATATATAACTGTATTGTTTAACTTTAATAAACTTAAATACTGTCTAGTTTGATCCTAAAATTTTACTTCTAAGGATATTATACTATGGTACCAGAATTTAATATAGAGGCTGTGCACTGTGCAGACATAGTTATGAGGATGTGAATTTTCATTAACTACTAAAACAAAAAAAAACTCCCCACAGCAGGCTTTGGAATCCATACAGAAAACATCAGCCTTTAAACATGAATAAGGTCACACCTCCCCTTGAAAACATCCTTTCACTGGGAAAGACAAAAGTTAAAGGAAAACCCTGGAGGAGCAGAAAAGGAGGGATTCCTTTCCCAGAATGGACAGACATGGAAAAGGTGTGTACACAGTGAACTGTGTTGTGAATGGTGTAACCTGAGGGTACATAAAGTACGTCTTGACAATGATTTTAGGCCTGAGATCATTTTCCATGACTAAGGAGCGGTGAGTAAGCTGCTAATGATGTGTTGGGACTCGGTTCTGTAAAGGCTGATATGGTGTGCTAGCATGCTAACGATGACTATGGTTACATTCCTGCACTCATGTTATGAGTCAAAGAGGCTGGCAGCAGGAACAGCGTGAGAGATAATTGTTGGATCTTATTGCTTAATCCTGCCAATGGATTATGTTTCTCATGACATGCGTCCATGTGTTATACAGTAAATATGTACACTGAATCACTCAGCATGGCTCTGTTATACCTGCAGTCTTATGAATCAAATTAAGATTAATTAAAAGGTCAAACCAAAATGATGCAAAGTCTAAAACCCTTTGCAATTCCACCACAGCACTATAATGAAGCTCTGCTCACTGTGCGAAGTGGGGTATTATGGACGCGTCACTGTGTGATTTTAGATTGCATCATGGCATTATGGCAAGAGCGGGCCGTACGGGGCCCAAGAGTGAGCGTCGTTGTATGTTTGCATCCCGGTGCATGCGTGGGTTCTCTCTGGGTACCATCACAGCTGCCTCCCATCACCAAAGACATGTTTGTTAGGCAGAGGTGGGTAGTAACAGATTACATTTACTCCATTACATGTACTTAAGTAGTTTTTTTTGTAAAATCCTATTTCTGAGAGTAGTTTTTGAGCAGAGTACTTTTTACTCCTACTCTGTTACATTTGGAAACACACTGGTCGCTACTTTTACTTGTCCATAATTCATTTTCATGAAGTGTTTTTTTACACTCAGCTGAGCTCTCACAGCGGATTGAGGTAAAATCCTCAGCACCACAGAGTAAACGGAAGAGTGACCCCTCCCCCTTAACCATCAACAGTTGGAGATAATGGCTGAAGATGTAATACCTGCATCTCCTTCAGAGGAGCGTGTTCATCTCTGGCCCAACATCAAGACTCTCTGCCTTTTAAACAACAAGAAACAACAGCTGCATAATTCGCTGCTGACTGTGTCTACCTAAAACGGTGGAAATCTTAAGCTTCAAAAAGAGCAGGTCAAATCTAAGAAAGCACGTTATGGTAAGTAAGCTAAACAAGCTAACGACTGCATTGCTAATCCTTCATGTATGAGATTAAAATCATCATGTAGAAATAAGAAAGAGAGAAAGAGTCAGTTTTTCTCATTATATTGAAATTTTCATCCCATAATTGTGATTAAAAGTATAACTTGACTGCTGCTTTGAGTATTAAGTTAATTTTTTTTTTATTCCTTGTAATTATTTTGGCAGATTATATCACTTTATTTATGACAATGTGCAGTTAACATTACTACCCCTGAATAAATTGTTGTAATGCAATACGTTTTAATAAATTGCACAAAATGAAGTTACTCACTACTTGAGTAGTCTTTTAATAAGTAGTACTAATAAGTACTTATTTACACTTGCTCAAGTAACTATTTTTATGAGTACTTTTACTTCTACTTGAGTAATTATTATTATTAAGTTACAGTACTTTTACTGGAGTACTGTGACTGTGTACTCTACCCACCACTGTTGTTAGGTGAACTGGTGACTCTAAATTAGCCATGAGTGTGGTGGTTTGTTTCTGCTTGGCAGCTCTATGACTGTGACAAGTCTAGGGTGTACCCTGCCTCTCGCCCAATGACAGCTGGGATAGGCTCCAGACCCCTGCGACCACAAACGGGTGTAGACAATGGATGGATTATGGAAGTTAACGGATATTTTGACCATCCACTTGTCTCTGATTATTGAAACAATCATTTGACTATTTAGTTGGACTGTCAAGAATAAGAAATGTGTCTTTTTTTTTTATTCTGACAGCTCTGAAGGCAAGTGAAAAGACATCTACAGCTTGTTTTTTGAAACATTTACCTGTTAACTGTTCCTCTATTTAAGTTTTAATCAACAACAAGCTCCTTTCTCCATGAATAAATTCATGTTAAATTTTCCATTTACCTGTAAAAGTAGGTCTATACCCAAACAGGGAGTCAATTACCCTTAGTTTAAGGAAGTACAAAAATATAAAATGATACAAAAACCATTTGGTATAACAAAATACTGAAATTTTAAAATGCAATGTGCGATTAATTGATTTACATTAAAAATTCTGAGCTTAATCATGATTAAAACATTTTGACAACCCTTCTATTGAGATAACATTTTTCCAGTTTACTAAACTACTTGTTAACATCTTTTCTTTTTCTCCAAGCAATAGGAATAAATGAGATGTGATCTGGGGTTAAGGTTTTAAAATTTGGGACTGAAATTGGAAATGCTAGAAATATCATGGCATGGCTGTACCTTTGGACTGTTAGGTTGACTATGCCTAGTGATGTTTAAAAGATATATCTAATGTGTCACCTCTTCAAATGTTCACAAATTACCAGAGTGTTAACCTGACATGCCAGTTAGACTGTTTCATACATCCACTGCATGGATGTACTTGACATTCATCTGGGAAACCTCCCATACAAGCATTTTGTAAGGACAGCACTTTAAAAAGATTCTTGGACGGTGATTGGACAACCATTCTGTTTGTCGATTCCATTATGGGTCAATCAGAACAACAAGCCAAAATGAGATAGTAAGCATGCCCAGCTCCAGTAGAAACCTGAGCCTGGCAGACAGGCGCTGTCACAGGCTACAAACATTGGAGCTTGTAGTTTGATAAAGCCAGTGCCAAGGCCGGTTGGGAGAAGTGCAACAACATCTTCTGCAAAAAGAAGTTTTCAGTGTGGCTCTCATCCTGTTTTGATAAAGAAATGACCATGGTTTTATTAAAAGTGCTGCTATACTAGCTATATCTGTGCTAATTGCTACACCGATGGCAGCCATTGTATATAGGCTACCGGCTCGCATGGCAACTAAACTCCACCCATAATGATCGCAAACTCATGCCAAAGCAGGGTGTGAGGAGAGCAAAAATATTTTGTCCATCATGAAAAGTTTTCAGTGCTGTTATTTGCTCTTAATTTAATAAAGAAATGTAGTCCAGTTCTGATAAAACTGTCACTATACTATAGCTACATCCAAGCTAAACACTACACCAGAGGTAGCCATTGCTATTGGCTTCTGACACAACTAAACTCCAGCTGTGGCTACTTGTTCTCCTTACATTTGCTGATTGATCAGAAAGACAGTATACAAGACTGCTTGTTGAGTGATTAGCTCAGATGAAGTTAAGATTACTAACTCAGATAAAGCTACAGCTCTGCCTTGGCTAACTTGGGGGCTGCGCTCCACTTCAGAGATACACAGAGAGCAAGAGAACATGCTGTTGGTTAAAGCAAATCTGTGGCAATGAGATCATTTCGGACTACTCAGCAAAAACCCTGTCCTGTCTTGGTCGACAGACTGGCAACAGTACAAGAGAGATCCTGATAAATCATTGTATGCTTCCGTCATGACCATCTTTGAGACTGTGCAAAAGTCATCCGAAAGGCGGTCAAGGAGTATAAAACTAAGCTACAACAGAGGCACTGTGCGATACTAGCAGTCTGAAAAGAAGAACACAACAAAAAGAGGTGATTGTAGTCAGGTGACCAGGGGTCCTGATTTACCTGGGACCATCCGGTTTTCAAGCTTTTTGTACTGTCTCCCAACAAAAATTGTAAAGCACCATTATGTCCTGTTTTTGAACAACCACCGCCCCATATTTGTCTGTGTATGTCAGTCAGTCTTGTTGCTAGTCCCGTTGTAGGCACATGTATCAATCAATCTTGGACTGCTAACTGCTACAATGGAAATAAGTGTTTATGCCTCATTTTGCACACTTCAAATGTGTCTATTATTTTCACTATATATTGCCATAAAATGTCATATCAACTTGCACACAAAAAAAGGTTGAGTACAAGCTAGAAAAAGCTTTTTACAATACATTTCAGTGAGGCAAATGTAAGTGACATCCAATCTAAACAGGCTCAGGAGGACAGGTCAGGTCGGGTATGGAGCATATGCCAATTTAACCTTTCGCCATATTAACCTTGGTCCTGTGCTGCTCTGATGATGGCCACCCTCCAGGCCTGTGCCAGGCCCATGCCCCATTTCTCCAGGTATCCTCCCAGCTGCCCCCTCCACATGGTGGCCCCTGGCAGCTGGACCAGCCCATGGGGTACTGGGCACCCAGAACGCGGTGAACTGGATCAGGGCCAGGAGAGCACACCAGAGGCCCATTAAAGCACATATGAAGCAGCTGACCCTTTCCATGAACGCTGTCATGAACACGTCAGCATTAGGCACACGGTCTTGCCAGTGATATCCAAAGATGTGCCAGAAAGAAGTTACCATAAAGGAGTCCAGTCGGTAGCTCAGGCAATGTCCAGGCATCACAAAAGTAGAGGAAGAACAGGACCAAGGATAGAAAGACTGACTTTCATCCGCATTCACAGACTGGGAATGCCACACTGTCTTGCTCAGAGAACCAAATGCCCCATGATTGAGTTCAAGTCTGTGGTTGATGCCCTCCCCTGGTTTATCTTGGGAAGGCATCTTTGCTGCAGACCACACATTTTTGTGTTCTGTATTGTTTGTATTGTGCTGCACAGCAATACTGACATCAGACCACCATTGTAACAGAGTTGTAGTTAGTCTGAGCAAAGGCAGGGATGACATGTATCTGTGGTTTGAAAATGTATCATCAGAGGACAGGATATCAGGAGCAGAAGAGGTGAATAACCCAAACAAATCGCACCGCTTGGAGGTGGGGCTTACTTGGTAGGGCCGTTCTTGGTGCAGCCAGGCACAGCCAAACTACTGATAAAAAGTAAATCAGCACAGCATGGTTTGGCTCAGTGCCCCAAAGAAGAGGACAATATGGACTATCTATCCTTCAAACAGAACTTGAGGTATGAAATGTGATAACATGGCAAGACAATTAGCCTAGTTTGCCTAGTAATGCTAGCTTTGCTGTAAGTAAACAGAAGATCCCTAAAGGACTGGGCAGCGAGAATTGGGATAAAATGCTTTCCTATTAGTAGGTGTCAGGATACACATTGTTGATTTTAGGTCAGGATGTCAAACTAGATGAAAGACTGGAATCAGGGTCTTGGGATGTCTTGGATCTTGACACTTTGTAAGAGTGTCTGTCATTTCCCAGAGTTCATATTTGTGCAGAAATTGACTAAATTCACATAGTCTGATCCAGTTCTAAGAAACAACAAATTCTCCACTCCATTACACTATCTCCTTGGAGGTAATGTGAAGAGTCGATTGAATCCACTGGTGTTTCTACCCCCTTCCTGTATCTAAAAGCATGGAGCTGTGAATAGTTAGATAATAACAGACAGACTAAATGGCACCACTCTGTTGTTTCCTCTCACCTGACCTGATAGTTATTTCCAACCACACATCAAAGCGACCAAAAGCAGCCAACTGTGCAAACACAATAGCAGCCATCGATGAATAGTGTTATAAATAGAAATGTGGTAATATCGTGTACTACAATACAGGTACCTAATCTGTTTTTAGAAAACATGCCCACTGGTGCATACACTTTTATCTGATCACTCCTTCAGCAGGTTCCAGTCAAAGGGCATTGCTTTAATTTCCAGGGTGGGACACGGATCGCTTTAATACACCTAAATGCCTGTAAAAACACACCATCAGTGGTGACGACATTGTTGTGTTGATGCAGAGTCACGTCATACTTAAGTATTGGAAACCACTGGATAAAAAGATAATATACAGCACATAAAAGACGACTTTTGATGATATTTATTGCCTGTTGTTGCTTGCGTTGCATTGAGGCTGCCGTGTAAGAAGTCAGGTCACACATGTTGACATCGATTAGCAACGGGTAAACACAGGAAAACAAAGGTCTGTCACTAAGTTCTGTTAAGAGTGTTAAATTCAGCACACACATGTCAACAGCACGCAGCACAGGCAGGGCTTACACAACAATGAGGAGCTGTCAGAGCCACAATCAGCCGGTCGGTAATTACACTGAACTCTGATTTCAGCTGTACAGGAGGAGTAGGCTGGCTCGAATGTCAATGAAAGGCCTCGATCAAAGAGATTAAACTGAAGAGAAGCCTTTAAATGATGCAACGTAAACCTGAACATTTGGAAATTAACCGATGATGGTTGTGGTTTAGATTGATGTTCAGCCTAGAGGAGAAATAACAGAAGATAACAAAGGTTTTTTTTCCAGTGAAAACCAGTTGCAACCGGAATGAGCTTTTCAAGTCATTGTTAAATAGACCTAATGAACCTTAAACTGTGAATCATAACAAATGGTACCAGTGGTGATCACATCAGCAAACTAAATGTGATGATTCTGAACTTCACAGTTGGTTTATTAATACTGCCGTTTCAAGGCCTGATATACACGTACAGTATATGCCACAGTCACACACAATCAAAGGCCCTGCCCTATCCTGTGCCAGCCTGTAATCACTGATGCTTAATAAAACTTTGTATGTTTAGATTTTTTTACTGTGGATGACTGAAAGTGGAGACTTTCATAATGTGTAGGTAAGTCTTTTTATTGCCTGGTACCTTCTAAAGGAAGCTGTAACTCTCCTGGCGCTCTTTCGTCAACACTGATAAGTCACTGCCCTTTACAGGTTGAATGCCAGCAACAGCAATTGAATTTCCTGTTTGCCAATCTGGAGGCAGATGACTTGTGGTGCCAGCTTTCAGCTCCAAACCCTGAAAAAACGACTTCACCCAGCTCACCCTGGGCACTGTTTTTTAGCCTTTTTGATACTTAAAACTCACTAAAATATGCAGACAAACTGCAGCAGTCTGTTGCTTGTATAGCAACAGCTTCCTTTCTGGTGCCCCCGGCACAATAACTCAATCTCTGGAAGCTAATGCCATTACTATTGTTAGGTACCTTTTACAACCCAACTTCAAATATTCCTTAAACTATCCCTGTAACCCTTACCATGGAAACTTTTTCTAAGACTGTAAAATCTGTCCATTCTAGGAAAGTCAACCAAGACATCCCTCTCTGCAGCAACATTTCCCAAACATTTTTGGGGAACCCAAGGTGTTCCCAGACCAGACAGGATATATACTGCCTGGCCAAAAAAAAAAGTCGCCACCTGGATTTAACTAAGCAAATAGGTACGAGCCTCCTATTGGATAATTACTGCATGGCCGATTATCTTTCAGCTGGCAACAAGTTATTTAACCCCAGCTGATGCAATGAGTAACTTCTCATTTATTAAACAATGGATTTTGTATTCCCTAATGGCACAGGCATATTCCAAGATGACAATGCCAGGATTTATCAGGCTCAAATCGTGAAAGAGTGGTTCAGGGAGCATGAGACATCATTTTCACACACGGATTGGCCACCACAGAGTCCAGACCTTAACCCCATTGAGAATCTTTGGGATGTGCTGGAGAAGCCTTTGTGCAGTGGTCAGAATCGCCCATCATCAATATTAAAATTAATGCAACACTGGATGGAAATAAATCTTGTGACCATGCAGAAGCTTATCGAAACAATGCCACAGCAAGTGCATGCTGTAATCAAAGCTAAAGGCGGTCCATCGAAATATTGGAGTGTGTGACCTTTTTTTGGTGGCAACTTCTTTTTGGCCAGGCTGTGTATAATCCCTCCAGTGCATTCTGGGGGTTCCCTGAGGTCTCCTCCCAGCTGGACGTGCCTGGAAGACCTCCAAAGGGAGGGCCCCAGCAGGCATCCTGATCAGATGCCTGAATCGTTTAAATTAAAAGCATGTTTGTGATGAAATGAGGATTTTTTTTTTTTTTTTACATGTTATAGGGGCTCAGCTAGCCTCTTAGCTCAGTACAAGACGCCTCTAGACTCTGGCTTCCCTTTATCTGGCTAGACGACGCTAGATGCTAGGAAATCTGCAGGACTGAGTATCTGTGATATTGCTCACCACCATGCCAGGTAAATCATTTAAACTGTGGTTAAAAAAAAAAACTTTGTAAAGTGTAGGGATCATATTCAATATACGTATATAGATTTTTCCAATGATAATAGCAGTGTACAGGTGTATTTAGAGCTGCTAAGTATGAACTTTACTCCATTCCCAGTCATTCCTAATGGCTGTCCCCCACTTCCTGACCCCCACTGGACATTCTGGATCAGATGACTGCAACAACCCACACCACCAGCTATTTATTCCTCACTGAGGCATGTAACCACCAGGAATAGTCCTAGTCCCATTTGGATGTTTCCACCCTATTTTCACAGTTTCATTCTGTATCTGTAAAGAACACTGGAGAGTTTTCGGTCAGCTGAAAATGTTGGATAAGCTCAGTACAATCATAAACTTGCTTTCTTGTCAGACCTGTAGGTGACACAAATGTGTAGTCAGTTTCTTTGTATAAATAATGGGATATTTTCTTTACTCACTGTTCATGTGAGTGTATATTACAGATATTGTTTCATCCACTGTCTACTGAACAAACACTTCGATATGTGATACTTCCTTCACTCACAAACACACTCTCTGTAAGCATTAATCTCATTTTTCTGTTGTGTTTTCAGACTCCTGAGTGTGCCAAACACACCCACCCACCCCAACAGCTCTGTCCCACTGAGACGAACTCTTTCAGCTACATCTTTATCTCCTCACAGAGCTTTCCCCATTTATCTGATGTCACTGTCTGTAATAGCCGCTTCTGAGAGATTCTTCATTAGATATTGCACCACGCTGCAAATCCTCCCCTCCCTCTCTCGATGTTTTCGTGAGAAGACGGTGCAACAGAGAGTTGTCGGGGCAGAGCCGCCACACATGATGGTTGCACTGTAACAATAACTCATCGACAGCTCATCTTACCTCTGAGCACCCTCATCTGAGCAGAGAGGGCCGAATGCTGCTGCTGCTCGTAAAACTGACACGGTTTATGAACTGTATGCCAACAGGAAGCTCATGGTAGTTACAAAAAACATCATGAAAAAAATAAAGCTGTACTCGCTCAAACATACCACAGAATCTGAATGTTTAAGGCTGCAGCAGGTGTGTCTGCATGCACATATCACAGAGCATATTGTGCTTCTGCTACTACAACCTGGTTTGTCCAGTTAGGTGTGTTTCATTCACCTGGTACAAACAGGAATGTAAACTACAACGAATGCAGACTCTCAGACTTATGAATGGAATAAGATGTTCTCACATACCATTCATAAATCCTGATGAATGTAAATGTGAGCTGCTGCAGAGCGGGAACAAAGCCACACTGTGTGCAATAAGGTTGTCAAAATGTTTCATTCTCAGATACTTTTTTCAATATGAATCAATTGAAAATGATTCAATGATGGTATCAAAAAAGCACCAGAGCTTTAAATAAATGAGGATTTATAGTATCTTAGGGAGTACTGTCTAATTGCACAATTACATTGGCAACAATAGTTGATGTTTGAACTTAAGCTTTGTGGTTCACAACTTCGACAACAAGAAAGAGAAAAAATGAAGCTTAGTGTACACACAGGATATGGAAGTCATACACCCTGCCATGATCAGCTGACAGCCAGCTGACCCCAGTTATCACCTCCCGGCTCCCACAGCCAATCACAGCTCTTTCTCTCAACAGAGGGGTCCATTTAACTATGATGTGCTTCTCGCTAATCTGTCTATGCATTAATACTGCACCATGCTGCTGGCAAATCTTCACCTCCTCCACTCCAGCCTCCTCCTTCGTAGCATAAGGCTTGTTGCACCCTTATATTCAAATTCATGCTACTACAGATTGATTGCTTCAGATCTAATTTTATTGTATTCAATATGGGGGGTCGATCTATGTGCTTTTTGGACCGCGATTTGACGTGCAGCGGTTTTGATCTGACCGAAGGCAAGCAACCTTCTGCACTGGAAGAGTGTCTGGAGCACTGCACAGCACCACCATAAGCAGCTTGAGACTTGAGATCACAAGATCAAGGGAGAACAAGTTAATACAGGAAGGAGATAATTTTGCCTCTCTGGGGTTGATTTCTCATTCTTTTTGACATGATTCCATGATTTTATTGATTCAGAGTGAGTTCATTATGATGTGTAAAGGTTTATGTTTGCTGCAAATGATATGTGGTTTTACATGAAGTTCTGTAGTCTTTCACCTCAAAATGTAACTTTTCTTTGTTGATGACACCGTAGGACCTTTTGCCTGCACCACAGGATGAGACGTGATATTGACACAGTGATCATTTGCCACTGGCAGTCTGTGCATTCTAAGTTATTTTGAAGTCACCCAGATGCTAGGCATGTTTTTTCAACTTTGAAACAATCTGCTCTACATGGATTGACATGTCTTGACAGCTGCAGATATCTCGATTTGAGCAGAGCAGAGTGATGCTTCTGGGATGCGCTGGAGACAGACTGGACAGTGGAGTTGTAGATTGACTGGAAAAGGAGCAGTTTGCTCTGCAGTGTGCTTCGTGGGCATCGCATGCAAGTATGTATTAATAGGAAGAATGGTAGAAGCTCACCACTTGGAAAAAAAAAGCCTTAGTGATGCAACATTTGCAGAATTTGGGCTACCAGTAAAACCAAACTGACACAAAATGTAAAAACCGAGCATATAGTGTAAGTTCAGACAGGCCATGGAGTTGAGCGCTGCCATATAATCGAGACCAACACATTTAACAGAGTTACAGACATGATCTATAACAGTTACAAATACAGATCAACCAATCCTGAGTCACAGAGATCCGAGTCATTGATCAAAACTTCTGTTTTCTAAACTTTCTAAAGCATCATCCTCCAATGCCTTTAATCTTTTCTGAAAAGATTTATAGGGACTATCTCCCCAAGACCGAGTCTCCTGTAGCAGGTTCCAGTCTGCAAGAGCAATAACCAGAAACTCCTTAGACCCGTTTAAAGACAGACTTTGGGCACAAATAGCAAAAATAAGTCTTGTGACTGAGTCACAGAGCGAAGACTGTAGCTTCCAGAACTTTTCACATAAATGAAATCACACAGGTATGATGGAAGCAGGTTGAGTTCAGCCTTATAGATAGTTTTGATAACGAAGGACAACCAACTCAATTATACAGAATACAATGATGAGATAAGGACTTAAGATTGGTAATGAACCTCAGTGCCCTATAGTGCAAAGTATCTAAAGATTTAAAGTATTGAGAAGATGCATGCATATATAAAACATCACCATAAGCAAGCTGAGGCATAGAAGTGGTAGCAGCAAGTCTTTTCTTAGCAGTAAGAGAAAAACAAAACAGGTTCCTGAAATGAAAACCCAGCTGAAAGTCATTGCACTCATGCTGCCATATTTAAACTGCACTTTGCTGCTCCCTCTGCAAACTGCTTTTAGCAACCCTCCTCAACCCCAGCTCCTCTTTTATGCTGTATCTGACATTATGTTTCCACTGTTGCTTGACCTGGGTTGTTTTGCTGCTTCTTTCCCTGCCTCAGGCTCTCCTTGCAGGCATAGGAAGAGCAGGAACATTCTGTTCACACTTCCTGCGTGATGCTTTCTACGTAGGCTTATGGAAGGGCAGGGGGGATCCCAGAACAGCCACATCGCAAAACATAAACAATAGCAATCAGTGCAAATTTGTTATTATTATTAATAATTAATTAATTAGTTAATTAATTAATGCTGATAAAGAGAAAAAATATATAATCCCAAATCATGTGTGCTTCTTGAAGAAGTGGTCCTGACTGAACTAGAGTATAAAGTAGACACAGATCTTCAGCTGCAAGCAGTTTATTCTGGGATCAACCTCACAGGCATGTTCATGTATACTGCAAACCCCATGAAATTAGATCAAAAAGATTCTCTCTCATTTTTGGAAGTAAATGCAAATGTAAAATTGCTTTCCAATATGCTCTGCCATGCAAATGTTGTTTGCTCTAATGTTTTTGTGTCTTTTATTGAGCCAGTCATTTGGGGAAAGATCTTTGGAAAACCTGTATTTTTCAAAAATACATACACTTACAGCCATGAGAAGTTAACATTAAAAAAGACTGTTGAGATTTGGGGCCCAGTTTGGTGCTGCGGAGTGCATTGTATATGGCATATGGCAAACTACAATTTAGTGCCTATTTGTCTACATTTTCCCATCTTGACAATCCTGACAAAAAGCCAGGTGCAAAGTGCAAAGAGGTTGGTTAGGTATAGCTTAATTAGACATGGGAGTGCGTTGGTACTGATATGAATCTAACCAACCTGAGTGTCAGCTCTCGTTCTCTTTAAGAACCATATACACATGCATATAACATTATTTTCCCTGTGGATTTTAGTTTTTATTATCTAATAGACTCTTGCCAGCTTTTAAAACTTATTTAAGGATTTAATTTATAGTGCCTATAAAAAAGTATATAAAGTGCTAGTAGTCTAATAATTAGTGAAATGAGGATCACCTGAGTGCAGTGAATGTGTCTCGAGTGATTGTAGTATAAAGCCACCTGTGTCAGGAAGGTCCAGTGAGTGGTTTATCAGTATTCTTGGCTACCATTACACCATGAAGACAAAAGAACTCTCCAAGCAACTCAGAGAAAAGGTTTTTGAAATGTACCAGTCAGGGGACGGATATAAAAAAATGTCCAAGCCTCAGACCATCCCTCAGAGTTCAGTTAAATCCATCATCAAGAAATGGAAGGAATATGGCACATGTGTAAATCTGCCTAGATCAGGCCGTCCTCACAAACTGAGTGACCGTGCAAGGAGACTAGTGAGAGAGGCCACCAAGACACTTATGACTACTCTGAAGGAGTTACAAGCTTCAGCAGCTGAGATGGGTGAAACTGTGCATACAACTGTTGCCAAATTCTTTATCAGTCAAAGCTTTATGGGAGAGCGGCAAAGAGAAAGCCACTGTTGAAGAAAACTCAAGGTAAATCTGGAAAATCTTGGCTAGAGTTTTCCAAAAAGACATGTGTAAGACTCCTGGTGAAAGAAAGTTCTTTGGTCTGATGAGACCAAAATGGTGCTTTTGAGCCATTAGACAAGATGCTATGTTTGGTGAACATCCAACGCTTGTACATCACCACAAACACACCGTCCCTAGTGTGAAGCACGGTGGTGGCAGCATCATGCTTTGAGAACGCTTCTTGGCAGCCGGACCTGGAAGGCTTGCAAAAGTAAAGGGGAAAATGAATGCCGCAAAATATAGGGAAATCCTAGAGGACAATCTTATTTAAGAAAGAACTACGGCTTGGGAGACTATTTGTTTTCCAGCAAGGCAATGACCCATTTTTGCTTTGATTTGGAAGTTTGTTTTTTGTCAAAAAAGCCAGATAATATTCATCATGATTGAGTTTTTAAATCAGTAAAAGGGTAAAACATCCTAGGGGGTGAATACATTTCATAGGTACAATCAGGTTTGCTGATATGCTGCTGTGAATCCTCTAAGAGTGGAACAGGCTCAGTCGTGAGTTGTGAACTTGTTGTAACACAAAATGTCAAACTGTCATGTGTTGCACGTTACAGGGAGGAGCTTGGGTGACAGTAAGCTCAGCTGATGCCAGATCATGATGATCATGATCCATCATAAGTTAGCTGCACAAAATATGAATGAGATACAGCAACAGGATGGCAGCTTCTAGCAGTTCATATTTCATTATGCAGCAGTCTTTGACAGAGGATCTCCTGTCTCTACAGCAATGATAAACAGGTTGTCTGTCATGGTAGAAACAGAACTATAAAAATGAAAGATTTCTGGCTTTGAAAACCTTTGGGAAAAAATGAAATTAGCTAAATTCAACTAGAAGTATTTGTATGACTTAATCCTTTTCAAATTAATGTTGCATTTCATTGCAAAAATTCTACAGATTGTTTCTCAAAATCTATGCAAAGTGAATGAAATCTGCAAATTCATATAAGATTTTTAGAAATAATGCAAAGATTTATTGATTCAATTCTGAAATATTTGAATGTTATTCCTCACTTTGCCTGAGGGTATACATTCGCTTTTTGACTAGGGGATTTCCAGGAGGAGGCTCTTCAATTATGTCCGCTAGACAAACCCTGAGTGTTTTGTTCCTCCTCAGCTACAGTTGTTCTTACTGGTTGTTGGAAAAAAAAAAAACAGTGATAAGACAATCCAGAAAAATGTGTCTGTACTTTTTACCCAACACAAAGCAGAGCTCAACTGCAGCTCTTGTGTTTCTGTGCTGGCTGGTTGAATGTGTCCTGTCCATGGGAGCCAACCCAAACACAGAGAGGAAGCGTATGTTCCTGCACTTATCTGAGGCTGTCAGAGCACATCAAAGCCCCGCTGAGACAGAAGTAATCCAGAGTGACAGGCCAGCCTCTCACCTCTCCGCCAGAGTACCAAAGCCATGACAGCACTGATTTTTTTTTCTCCAGAAACAAAACAATCACACACAATCCTGGCAGGCCTTTGTACAGCCTGTTTGCACCTTGGCAACGACAGCGCCTGGCGCTAAAACTGGGCCTGCATACCTGGAGTCGCATGATTTATGGAGTATGCATTTAAATTTCTGCTCAATCCTCAGATTCCAATCCTGCATCAGAGCACACAGAAGGAATCAAATGATGCATCAGAGCTGTGAGAGCAAACCAGAATGGACTAGAGTGGAGACTCGATGACGCTAAGAACCAATTAGAGTTCAGTGCGAGTTATTAGAGCATGTCTGTCTTTGTGCCATCGACCATTAGACACACCCAAACACTGCCACCTCTGTACGCTTGACCCCAAATAAACCTGTCAACATTTGTATGCGGGGTTAATAACGACGATGGCAAAGGTTCATGTCTTCAATTAGCCCTAGACATAAACATGATCTCACCAAGACAAGACGCTTTTAGATAGAGGAACTGCATTTTTAGTACAGACTTAAATCTGTGAATGTGAAGTTCTTATGAGAACTGGGTCAGCTAAAGAAGAGCTGCAGAAAGCCCATGAACGGACAATATTTGCACATCACATCATCAAACAATTACAAAACTATTTCATTTGCTACTGTGGGGAAATATAACATCAACGATTAGCTTACGGTTGAAAGCTTTCATCCCTAACATTTTAGGAAAAAACAACTTTTTCTTCTCTACACATCGTAATGTTCCTTATTCACTGGCCTCAGCCTTCAAAAATGAAGCTGTCTTTGACTCTCTCACAGTGTTATCTCTGTCTTTAGTTTTTCAAGCTTTTTTTATATGTGGTATCGCACAATATGGAGTATTGAATTTTGACAATAGTATACCTAAAAAGTTCATGGACTACTTTTCCCATAAGACTAGAATAAGACCAGCTTAAACAGGTCTCTGATGATAAAAACTCTCTTAAGTTTACTTTTCATCAAAGAGACTAAAATAAGACTTAAATCTTAGTGCTGGACTGTTGGACATTCAAAATATATGGCATTTCTCCACTGTGCATATCATCTGTAAAAACACAAACATAGATTAGATAAGAGAGCGGCAGCATTTTCTTTGGTGTATTTGAAAGTTATTATCGTATGGATAGTGCATTTGTAAGTGTTTAACATTTAGATTTATTGACAGACTTTATTCAGAAAGTATTAAAAACCCCTTCACTTTTTCAGTTTTGTATTTTTGCAGCCTGATGCTACACTCATTGAAATACATTTTCTCTCATTAATCTACACTCAGTACCCCATGATGACAAAGTGAAAACAGAGTTTTGGAAAATCATGCAAATGTATGAAATATAAAAAACCTGAAATATCACACTGACATAAGTATTTAGACCCTTTACTCAGTATTTAGTCGAAGCATCTTTGGCAGCAATGACAGCCGTGAGTATTCATGAATATGATGAGCTTTGCACACCTGGATTGGGGGATTCTCTGCCATTCTTCTTTGGATATCCTCTCAAGCTCCTCCTCTGGATGGACCACTCTGAGTTCTTCCTCCTGTGTTGTCCTGGCTGTGTGCTGAGGGTCACTGTAATGTTGGAAGGTAAACCTTTGACTCAGTCTGAGGTCCTGAGTTCTGTGGCATTAGGTTTTCATTGAGGATATATCCGTACATTCAGCTGACCAGTCTCTCAGTTCCTGCTGTTGAAAAACATCCCCACAGCATGATACTGGCACCCTGCTTTACTGTTGGGATGGTACTGTGCAGGTGATGAGCGGTGTCTGGTTTCCTCCAGACATAACGTTTGGAACTGAGGCCAAACAGTTCAATCTTGGACTAGAGAATCTTATTTCTCACAGTCTTAGAGTCCTTCAGGTGCTTTTTTTGCAAACTCCAAACAGGCTTTCATGTGTTTAGCACTGAGGAGAGGCTTTTGTCTAGCCACCCTGCCATAAAGTCCAGATCAGTGGAGGGCTGCAGTGATGTTAGTCCTTTTGGAACTTTGTCCCATCTGGAGCTCAGTCAGAGTGACCATCAGGTTCTTGGTCATCTCACGTTCTGAGGCTCTTCTCTCCCGATTGCTCAGTTTGCTCTTGGAAGAGTAGTGGTTGCACCAAACTTCTTCAAATTTGAGAATTATGGAGGCCACTGTGTTCTTAGGAACCTTCAGTCCTCAGATCTGTGTCTTGTAAAAATCCTGTCTCTGAGCTCTGACCTCATGGCTTGGTTTTTGCTCTGATATGCATTGCCAGCTGTGAGGCCTTCTATAGAGAGGTGTTTGCATTTTCCAAATCATGTCGGATTAATTTAACACACAGGTGGACTCAAATAAAGGTAAGGCAACATCTCAGCAAAGTAAAGAGAAATTAAAGGAACCTGAGCTAAAATTCAAGTGTGTTGCAAGGGTTCCAAATACTTATATCAATATGATGTTTCATTTTTTCATTTTCAATAAATTTGCAAAAATTTATAAAATTCTGTTTTTATTTCATCATTATGGGTCACTACCTCTAGATTAATCAGAATATATATATATATATATATATATATATATATATATATATATATATATATATATATATTTAACTGTAGCATCAGGCTGCAACATAACAAAACTGAAAAAGTGATGGGGTCTGAATGCTCTGTTAACAACTTTGCTGTTGGCTATTATTTCTAGAATGACTCATGGATTGTATTTAATAGAGACTGGTGAGTCCTGCTCTATTTTTTTTATTAGTGGAGTTGAATAAGATAAGATAAGAGTTATGTCTTAATTTCTATCTTTCTGAAATGCTTTTATTTCCTTTAAGTGTCATGTTTATTGCTTAAAATACACTGAACTTTTCCAGTGTTTTCTTCGGCCAGTGGGGAGACACTTTTTGATTATTGCAGTAATCACAGCTGGATTTTTATAGTTTCATCTTCTGAAGTTGGTGGTTCAAGTTTGTGAGTTAGCTAACTGGAGGTAAACTGAGCTACAGACTTCCATTGTTGTTACTTTTGTTCTGGTTTCTTGTGTTGTGGCATCTTGCAGCCATGTTTGTAGCTATATGCATTTCTCTTTTAAGTGAAAGCATGGATTAACTACAGTTACTGAAAACACCAAATCTTAAATTTGTCCTCCTAAATAAGGACCAGTATTATGTGACTGTTTATTAATTGTTCACATCACAGATAAACTGTTCACATGAAATTATTTACCACTAGAACTCTAACTTTCAAAACATTTCCTCAACCTAAAGGAGCATGAATGTTTATAAAAACTTTGTAAGAAGACAACAGTGACACATCACTACTGATCACCAGTTACTCCACAGTGTCCCACAAAGATCTGCTTTCAGATTGGTTGTTTGAGTGTGTCGGACCCCCGGTGTCACCTTTGTGTGCCACGATTTTAGGAGCGGTGACAATCTGAGCGTGTTGTGGCAACATGATGAGAGTGTCATGCTTCAGGGATCTGAGCATCACCGCCGCCTCACAGTCAGTGTGGAGGTTCTTTTTTGTCAGTGTGCAACCGTTTCCTCCAATCACAACAGGGGTCCACCACACTGTAAGGGTTGTTTATTCAGTGGTGGTTCACTTTTTTGTTGTCACTCCTCATGGTTAAATGTAACCTCTAGTCTACTTTATAAGAAAAATAAGACATTGTTGGTTCCTTTTGGAGTTTGAGTTTTCAGAACTCCAAAACTTCATCTCAAGGGGAAAAGACTGCACACATCTAACATGTTGAAATCACATGAAATAAATATAAACTTGTAGCATTTAACATGTATTCAATAACATTATCTTACATCAGGACCACAGAAACTTTCCAGAAGATGCTGATTGTTGCTTAATGTAAAACTATCAGATGTGATTTTGAACTTCTCAACACCATCACATGATCAATTCAAAGCCTGTACCAGTCTAAACCTTTATATTTATATTCAAAAGCACTCCTTTCTAGTGGGACTGAAGCAGACAATAACTGTGCTCCTGTCTGTGTTTTTAAAGTAAAGATGATGAAGCAGTGTGTCTTTTTTCAGTATCCCTCCACCCTTCCTCCTCTGAATAGACTCAGCCCCCACTGGGACTCTGGTTTAACTCGGTGAGGGGTTTTTTTAGTCTTTGGGGGGGAAGAGGGATGTGGGTGGAGAGGAAGTAGTTTGTTTCCACTGTAGGTTAAAGCAGCATATCACACAGTGGTATTTATGTTTGTTTATGGGTCCACCCATCCCTCTACTTCATCCTTCACCTACTGAAAGATTTAAATGAACAGTTTGGTCCTATATTTTATGTGCAGTGATCGTATGGTCCAACTAGCAGAGCTACCTTTTTATTCTTCAGATGGGCAATGTTTCAGAAACATGCCATTTATTATTATGTATGCCATGTATTATTCATGCATTTATTTTTCAGCTATCTAAAGTGTGCCTTGGATTCAGCATCCCAGTCTTGTTTTGTGTTATTTCTGCTAGATTTTTTTTGTAGTTGTTTGTTTATTGATTTGGTGTTTTATGATGTGCTTATATACAACTTGTCTGTAAAAAATAAATGAAAAGAAGTGTATAGTTTGTATACACACTGATGAAAAAAGAAATACACTTGACATAAATTTTACAACAAACACAGACCCAAAGGAAACGCCAACTCCCTGTGAATCAATATGAATGTACAGTCAGCGTGTGATAATCCCTACACATCTCTGAAGGTATGGAACAACATTTTTCCTTCAATTAAATTATTCTTTTTTCTTTCAGCTTCTTTGTGGACCAACTCAAAGGTCCCACTGTTGCACTGTGTTCCAAATAATCATGCATATACTGTTTTTATTCATTTTCCCAAAATAGTTTAAATAATCGGCAGTCAATGGGGTTTTTCATTCAACAACATTTATATTGTTATCTGGATTTTGTCTGGCAAAATTACCAATCATGACAAGGCATTCTTTTTTGCAAATAACTTAAAATGCAGTGTTTAAAGGATTAAAAACTGAAATCTGGTGATTTTTTTTCATTAGGAGGTAACTTTTCTCAAATGAAAGCTATTTCAATCAAAAGCATCTTTACAGATTAAGTTCCATATTAACATAAGAGCTTTCTTTGATATTACCTTAAAGGGATATTTCAGTATTTTTGGAGTCATATGAGGTACGTAGTAGTAGTAGCAGTATTAGCCTCCAGTGATTTTAGTGAGCATTGCTCCTTTAAGAAGGACTCACTGGTTGTACCTGTTAGGAAGCTAGGCTATGCAGTGTAACAGATGGGTACAGTTCCTCTGTGGCAGCCAAAGCCTGCATTGCAAAATAGTGACAAAAACACAATGGATTTCTGGGTAAAAAAATTAAATTGATTAAAAAACAAAAATCAGTAGTGTACATTTGAGCCAAAGTTGTTTTACGGCCTTTTTTTTTAAACCAAAAACTCACTAAATTCCACTGAGAAACTGTACGCATCTGTTACACTGAATAGCCTCGCTTCCTGGCCAGTACAACTAACCAGTCTTTAATGGAGCCCCCTGAAATCACTCAAGGCTGAATGCCACTTTAACTGCTAGGTTCCCTAATGTGGCCTGACTTCAGTAGTGCTGAAATATCCCCATCACAACTCTTTCATTCATTGAACTTGTAAGTTCATGGATAGTTTCTGCCTGTATTTCCTTTGGGGATGCCAGATTTGCCTCCCAGAGCTGCTGTTTTGTGGTGAACTGCTGTCCATCCTCATAGAGATTCTTTTTAAGAATGCTCCACAGGTACTAAATAGTGCTGAGGTCAGGGGATGATGGTGGCCACACCATGATTTTTTTCTCCCTGCATGCCCATAGCAGCCAAGGCCTCAGTGGTTATTTCCACAGCATGGGATGGTATGTTGTCTGGCATGAAAATGATTTTGCTCCGGAAGGCATGGTTCTTCTTCTTCTTCTTCTTCTTCTTCTTCTTCTTGAGCACACACAAGATGGCAGTCATTAAGTGCTGCTTTCAACCTGAGGTTGTTGACCCAGCCACACACCACCTTCATTTGGTTAGCCATGTAGTCGCAGGTCTGCAGAACTGTGTATTTTTGTGAAATTGATTCTATTTTGTAAACCATTTTGAAACATCACTTTTCCATAAACTTGTAATCCTGCTGAATAAATCTAGGATATCCTGATGATACCTGCTGCATGCAGGTCCATCTAGAACTTCAGCAAACTAAGTTTCGCCCTATTCCTAGCCAAAGGTCTAACTTCCTGCACCCCATCTGACCATTGTGCATCACTGGGATAACATGACTGCAAACAGGCTATGGGTGCGCTGAGCAGAACGAGAATTTGGTGAACACTGTTTATGTGAAAGTAGCTCTACCACCTGGTATTTATATGTCTCCACTAGGTTTACAGTTCCCAGAGAGTGAAAGAACAGCGGTGGGTGGAGAAGAAGGGCTGGTATAGTTTTTGACCTCTGACCTCCAAAATATATTTAATTCACCTTTCAGTGGAAATTTGTGCAAAGTTTGAAGAAAATCTCTTCATAAACAAAGGATGGACATATGATGGACAAAATCTAATTAGTTCATCCTAACTCAAGAGGGTGTGAGTTCATCCTAGAGTCAGAGCTGACATTTGTGCAACATTTAAAGAAAATGTTTCAAAGTTTCGGCCTGGACGCTAGACGAACAACTGGCTAACATAATCTCTCTGTCCCTGGTTATCACTGGTGACGAGGCATAGAAATTTTACAACCAAGGGCCAGGGCAGCCAAGATCAGTTTGATTTCAGCCAGAGCTTCAGGTGTTACAACTACTCAGGTCTTATTAATTTTACTTGAAATATTTTCAATTAGGATTTATATCTGGACTCGTCATGTGAATGAGGCTTTTGTTGAATACATTTAGATATTTTAGACAGGAATACTGGCAAATAAAAATGCCAACATTTAAGATATTGTAGAGTAGCAACCATCAAGACTCCTAACACTAACATGTGACTCACCCGTAAAAACATTACCAAAACACCTCATGGACCAATGATGGCTCCTGAAACAGAAGCTGACTGTCTTGCAGATACACGCCATTTATAGTTAGAGTGCTAAACATGCAGACAAGCCATGAACAGTCTTTCAAATGTTACTTGTGCTTTAAATATTTCAGATGCACACGTAAAAATGTTAGAAAGAATACATACAATGACATTCACTGCTTTATGAGCAGCATGTTAGACAAAATAGAAGAGTGACTCACTTCCAGTCTTATTTTCAAGACAAGACAGCATGTTCCAGTGTCCTCAGGGTGAACTCATCACACAGTGTTTGACCTAAGCAGGTCAAAGTTAACGTTTCCTGTCAGCAGTGATGATATCCTCTATGTAAAGGACAGTTCAGCAGAAACAAACTCCACTGTATGGTCTCCATTCAGAAACTCATCCTCTGTGTCTGAACTGAATCAAACTCAAAAACACTGAAAAATAGAAGAACATCCATGGTAAACGTCTCCATGTAATCAAAAGCACTGCGTGCTGTGTCCACATTTCTCCTCCAGAATCAGATCATCGCTCTGTTGATGCTTTTATACACTCTTTGTTTTCACATGACTGGAAAATAAGTCACAGTTTATCGCTTCACAGGACTGGAGCTGGGTTTGTTTGGGCTTCTCCAGCCATGAAGACACAAACACAAGACAACAAACTGTAATGTGATACAAAGAGGGGGAGCAGATGACCTTATTATTCACATTTTCTCTCAGATAAGGCACAGTAACTACTTTAAAAAAAAGACTGACAGCCAAACAGGCACCATAACTCTGGCATCACCTAAATTATAGCTCATTTGATTAACCATCCATCTGCAGTGCTGGGAAAAAGAATTTGCCCCCTTCCAGATAGCTTACTCTTCTTTTTTTTTTTTTTTTTTTTTTTTTTTACCTGGCCCTATGTAAAAAACCAAAGAAATTGCCCCATAAACCTAATAACTGTTTGTGCCATTCTTGGCTGTAACAACTGCAAGCAAGCATTTGAGATAAGAAGCAATGAGTCTTCCTTATCACTGCGGAGGAATGTTGGTCCACTCTTCTTTGCAGAATTGTTTTTCAGCCACATTGGAGGGTTTTCAAGCATGAACGGCCTGTTTAAGGTCATGCTACAGCATCTCAATCAGATTTAAGTCTGGTTTAAGTCTAGTCCACTCCAAAGCCTTCTGTTGTTCAAGCCATTTGGAGGTGGATTTGCTGGTGTGTTTTGGATCATTCTCCTGCTGACCTAAGTCAGCCTGAGCTTGAGGTCACAAACTAATGGCCAGACATTCTCCCTCAGGATTTCCTGGTAGAGCAGACTTCATGGTTTCATTAATTAAAGAAAATGGTCTTGGTACTGAAGCAGCAAAGCAGCCTCAAACATCACACTACTAGCACCATGTTTGATTGCTGGTATTATGTTCTTTTTATGCTTTATTATTTTTAAGCTAGATATAACAGGACGCACACCTTCCAAAAAGTTTAACTTTTGTCTTGCCAGTCCAAGGAACATTTTCCCAAAAGTCTTTGGGTTCATCAAGCTGTTTTTATTTCTTTTTTGTCAACTAAGCCATGGGTTTTTCTGTATTTTTTGGTCAGCAGTGGTTTTGGCCTAAAACTCTCCCATGGATGCCCAGTCTCTTTCTTATCATTGAATCATGAACACTGACTTTAACTGAGGCCAGTGAGACCTGCAGATCCTTAGATGTTGTTCTGGGTTCCTTTGTGATCGCCTGGATGAGTTGTCAATTTGCTCAAGTCGTCAATTCTGGGAAGGTTTAACACTGTTACAAGTTTTCTCCATTTGCGGATAATGGCTCTCACTGTGGTTTGCTGGAGTCCAAATGCTTTAGATGTGGATTTTTAACCTTTTCCAGACTAATTGATGTCAGTGACTTTGTTTCTCATCTGTTCTTGAATTTCTTTGGACTGTGATATGATGTGTTGTTTTTTCAGATCTTTGCTTTGTCAGACAGGCTCCTACTTAAGGGATTTATTGATTCTTCAGGTCTGGGGGTAATCAGGCTTGGGTGTATCTAGTGAAATTGAACTCAGCATCATGTTGTGAGGGTGTTTTGCTGTGGGAGAGACTGATGCACTCACAAAATAGATGGCATCATGAAGAAAGAACGTTATGTAGAAATACTGATCAGCCAGGAAGTTAAAGCTCGGGTGTAAATGGTTCTTCCAGATGGACAACGAC
Source organism: Cheilinus undulatus (assembly GCF_018320785.1). NCBI lineage: Eukaryota > Metazoa > Chordata > Actinopteri > Labriformes > Labridae > Cheilinus > Cheilinus undulatus. The sequence goes on along the minus strand of NC_054870.1, from coordinate 12,727,607 downwards.
CCTAAGCATACCACCAAAAAAGACACAAAGTGGCTAAAGGACAACAAAGTCAAAGTCACGCAGCATACAAATCTGACTCACTTGCACTGGTTCTGCCAGGAGGAACGGGCCAAAATTCCAGCAAACTCTTGAGAGAATATTTTTTGAAGGAAACCCAAAACATTTGACAAGTTTAAAGGAAATGCAACCAAATACTAAGGGCAAGTATGCAAACATCTGACTTTGAAGAAAGTGATAAAATTCTCTTCAACATTCTCTCTCTCATTATTCTTGCATTTAGCAAATAGAAATAATTTAAGTAATCCTAACTGACCTAAAACAGTGAGGGGAAAAAAATGTTGTCTTTTTATATAGTGAATGTAAACTTCTGGTTTCAGCTGTATGTTGCCTCACTGCCGCTGTAACCATCTCTAGTACAAGACTGTTTCCATGCTGAAACAAAAAACACAGATTATTGGCCAGATTTGCCCCACTGATGATCATGGGGATGTGTCACGAGTCAAGGCCCACTGCTAACAAGTATTCGTCCAAATGATCCTCAAGTGTGTGGTGTCAGAACCAGTATTTGTACTGCTCCTTACTGTTTCAGAGCTTCCCTGAGCCTTATTCATGTTTATCAAACATATTTGATATTTATAATTCTGGGTCAGACTGCCTCTGATGGAATACCCACAACAATAACTGAGAGAGAGCACCCTGAGGTGCATTCAAAGTGTACAGAATCAAACCAAGAATTATCATGAATATGCAGATCTTCAGCTATTCTGGTGTAAATAATCAAAATATCATTTTTTTCTAAAATCACAACAACAAAATTGAGGTCAGCTGGTGAATATGTATAAGTCAGTATGCACCAGACAAAAAGAATGGTGTGTTTTTTTTTACGTTTGGGGTGTCAGGACCGGAAGTCATCTATCCCTTTCAGGAAAGCAGCTGTATGCAATGTAGCACGTTTGTTTTTACTAACACATTTTGACTGGGATGACTTGACATTTTTGAAAATTATGTTATGAGGCAGTGATGTCTGTATATAGAGTATCATGGATGTTAAGAGGCAGATTCATTCTCTTTCCTGCTCATCATTTTTTTCCACTCATTAATTAATACTATAAGTGCACCCATTTACACATTACTAATATTTAAAAAAAAATTTAAAGCTAGCCTCTATAGCTTCATTTTTTTTTTTTTTTTTTTTTTTTTTGGTCATGTCTTGGTGGCTGAAACCCCCCTGCCACCCCCTGCCGGGAGAGGGATGTTTAAAAACTCACCTAGGGCGGTTTCAGGGGCAACCCTATCAAATGAGTCCAAAGAATGCTGATATCACTGCATGATTCAGCAGATATGTTCAAGGGTAAAAGTTCATGCTTTGTCAGATCTCTTTACAGGACAAGGCATGCATCAACAGTATCTTCATTTGTAGAATGACTTAAATCAACCATTTCTGTTGCAATCTCGGGAAGTTAGGAGCATCACAAGGCTTGAAACTTTCGTAACAGAGTCACACAATTCACTGTCTTGAGTTCTTACCATGAGAAGACATTGCTTCACTTTGGTCAGACAGTAAATTCTTAAAATCTGTAAAAAAGTCATCAGCACCGGCAAAGAAGCAATTCACACTGAGATGATGCAAGGTACCATAAAGAAGTAGAAGTAAGAGGCATTCACTGAGGAATCTTAACTTCTATCTTTTAATTCAACAGATCATCTGGCGGATTTGTTAATCCACCTGCCTTCCCCATGCTGTTTTTATACTTTTGCTTCAGTGACAGTCATGGCAAGTGGCATTATGGTATCAGGTCCATATGGACCACTTTTTAGAACGCAATAACTAAAGAAGCTTTAAAGGATTCCCTTCAAACTTAGCACAAATTTCCTCTTTCAGTCAAGAATGAAGTAATTACAATTTGAAGGTCAAAGTAACCTCCTCAAGTGAACAGTGTTTGTTTTTTAACCCCACCAAGGAGGTTATGTGATCGGGTGGGTTTGTTTGTTTGTTCGTCTGTCAGCAACATAACTCAAAAAGTCATGGACAGATTTTCATGAAATTTTCAGGAAATGTCAGAAATGGCATAAGGAAGAACTGATTAGATTTTGGGACTGATCCTGATCACCATCTGGATCCAGGAATTTTTTAAAAGATTCTGTCCTATTGGGAGATAGGGCTAATGGCTCTCTGAGTGCTTTTCTAGTTAACTTATGTAAACATTTATTATTTGGGGAAAAAAAAACGCTGTGCTGCTGCCATGGGTGTAGCACGGGGGGGGGGGGGGTACTGATGACATGGGCCCACAGTGGGGGTGGGCCAATTGGAAAGCCTGTTTATTACCCTTTTGAATGATGCCACATTTGTAAGGATCATGCATTTGTGGGATGAGCAGCAGAGCTGAGTATGTGGGTTTTGCCCATGAATAATTCATCAAATCTTCTCTGTCAATGCCAAACATGTTTTTTTGTTATTGGCTCTTATTTGATGTATTCCATGATTGAAGTCTGAAGAAACGAGGCATATTGACAATTTAACTTTTTTTTTTTTTCATTTAACAGCCAGCAGCATGTGGAAGAATCATGCACAGTCAGAACAGCCTGGCTCCTCCTACTCATGCTGGTCACCAGTCTGGTCACTCACTACTGTGGGATGGCATCCCATTCTTCAATAAGCTTTTCGTCAAAAGTCAGCCAATGTGGTTGTGTTGGTCACTCAGGCAAGAACAGAAAATCCAAGATGATTCTACAAGTGTTCAGTGGGGTTGAGGTCAGGACTGCTAGCGGGCCATTCCATCCTCTACACTCCCAAATTCTGGAGGTAGTCTCTGATAAACCTGGCTCTGTGGGGGTGAGCGTTGTCATCTTGGAGTTTAGTCTCAGGCTGTGTAGATATGGGATTATCACTGGTTGCAGAATCTCATCTTTATGTCTTTCTGCATTGAGATTGCCTCCAATGATGGCAAGCTTCATTTTTCCATCGAGGAAGATGTCTCTCCACATCATCACACTGCCTCCACCAAAAGATGTTACTCTGTCATTGCAGCAATCAAGATAAATTTCTTTATATTTTCTCCATACTTTAACCCTTTGATCCGACTGCCATAGGCAAAATCTAGACTCATTGCTGAACATGATATTCTTCCACATGTCCAGGTTCTAGTGCACATGTTGCAGACACCAGTGCAAACAGCCTGATGGTGAAAGGCAGACATGGCAGGCCTCCTGGTAGTCCTATGAGCTGGGAGATTGGCTGAGTGCAGTCTCTTCTGGATTGTCAGGGAAGAGAGCCCTCGGCTGTATCAGCCGGCAAACTTTGAATGCAAATTTGTAAAAGACAGCCTACAGTTCCTAAGGCTTGCAGGGTGAGGAAATGGTGTTTTTGGGTATCAAAACAAGAGTCAGTAGCAACGCAGACTAAGCAAATTAAGATCTGGCAAATTTGTCATGGGCGTAACCCACAGACTGAGCTTTGCTGCTCATCCCACAAATGCATGTTCCTCACAAATGTGGCAAAATTTAAAAGGGAAACAAGGAGGCTTTCCAACGTGCCAAGAAGCATTGTTACAACAACAAAATAGTATACATACCATTGGACTGTTGGTTTTCATGTGTCTGGTCTCAAAATTTCAAACAGCTGTCAACTTTTGAATAATCTTTAAGTGTGGACCAGGCTCACCCAGTTTTTCTTAAAATGTTTAGTAAAGTTGTCCAATCCCAGAAGTCTTTGTTCATCCTGCATGTAGTGAGACAGACAGGTAGTATGATTATTGTAGTTTTTTGACCTTGGATCACTGTAAAGCGTCACCCCTGAGCTCTCCTGCAGGCTAATTACTGCTCATCAGAGCTTCCTGTCTCTCCCAGCATTTCTGCTTGGCTTTGTGTTTCTTCCAGGAGTTCTGCCTGGGACAGCACCTCGCGTGACTTCCACCTCTGCAGGCCGTGGCCCATCGTGCCTGACTGTCCGTCATCATTACTTTCTTGTAAAAACACCAAAGACAGACCTTGGAAGGGGGTCGCTGAGGAGAGGCCTAGCTCCCCTTTGAGCGTTACTGCACCTTTGACCTCTCACAGGAGGGAAGAGATAAACACAAGGGGGGAGACGACTAAGCTTCAGTGACTTTTAATGACAGACTTGGTTTGGGTTAGAATAGCAACACTGTTGTCATGCAGAGACCAGATAAGACTCAACAGGCGAGGTATGGGAAGCCTGTTTTTCCCTGCATGCATCTGTGCGTGATCTGTGCATCTACTTTTGCACGACATGCTGCAAAATCACAAGTAAACTGAGCATTAGAGGTTGAGTATTCATTGGCATTTTTAACATTTGCTCAGAGGAGTTTGGACTAAAGCTACAGAGAGAAGAAATGTGTCCTCACCAGCTTTTAAATGTGACATCCTGATCAAACTTTGAGCTCCCTCCTCTCATAATCCTCGGTTTAGTTTTCTGAATCCACAAAAACAAAACACTCCGCCTTCATTAAAAACTGTTCACATCCATTTATGGCTTGTTTTCCAAGGGCTTCTCAATTAGGCCAATAAAAACAAAGAGCTATGACAACAGTTACGAGGCTTTTTTAGTTGGCGTGGATGTGAAAGCGCAGTCATGCGGCTGAACCCGTAATAAGCCTCCCATTCTTCCCAAAGAAGCACCAACAGTTCAGCTGGACTCCTGAAAAGGTTTTTCCTCCAGTAAGACAAAAAATCCGACATGCACGGTGATTCAGGATTCAGGGGGAAAATGCCCTTTTAGTGTGAGAATGGAGGGAGACGCCTTCACGGGCTGCTGACTACGCTTTGGCAAGGGCCTCCGCAGCACTTGGCCAGACAAAAAAAAAAGACCCTACAGATAGAGGTACCTCAATGAGTGCTTAGTTAATCTGCAAGGTCATTAGGATACTCCAAGCACTCATTAGCATCATTCTCATGAACTTACATGGAGGGCTGTGTCTTTTTTCGCTGTGGGCAAAGAAAAGGAAAATACGGGATTTGTGGGAAATATCGGGGTAAGCTGGGGGGAGTTGTTGTGGGACAGTTTGACATTTGGAGTCAGCGGGGTCATTCAGTCGTAATGAGGCGCTCGCGGGTGGACCAAAGTGAAAGAGTTTGCCCCGGCGCTCAACTCTCCCTGATTCATGGCCAAACTAGATGACAGTTTTGTCTGGTGGCAGAGCGACCAATCAGACGGCGGCAGCTCGACTCATCTCTAATGGAAAGTAATTAACAGGATGCCTGTGTGATTGTGTGTTACTGCAAGTGTGTGCATGCACTTTGTTTTGTAAATGTTTAATGTTACACACATTAACTACAAAATGTCATCATGTCATGCACACGCCGTTGAAGTGTTTTGGGCATCATGTTGAATATGGCCAAACTTACAGAGTTTTTCAGCTCATTATAAACATGAACAGTTTATATCACACCTCTGAATGTCTGTCACCTTTGTGTTTTTGCAGTGTGTTATCAAAGATGTCTGACTTGTGTAACATATTTTTAATTGGGGGAGCTTATGTGGTCTATTGCCCCATTTACAGATGTCGTTCTCATGGCAGATGGCCAAGGTTCCACTCTGACCCCAGCTAAGTCCCTACCTCTTATCCCAGGATTCATTGGGGGTATATCGAAGTGGATCAATACATTGATTGGTTGATCTACTATCCAGTCAGATCAATAGAAAGTCAAAACATTGTTCAATACCGTCACATCTAAGCTACACACATGGACAAAATTGTTGGCGCCCTAGAAAGAAAAAAACACCCACAATGGTCACTGAAATAACTTGAAACTGAAAAAAGTAATAATTTTTTTTAAATTACTGAAACTTAACTCATGAAAATCAGACATTGCTTTTGAATTGTGGTTCAACAGAATCATTTTATAAAACAAACAAATGAAACTGGCCTGGACAATAATGATGGCCCCTAACTTAACTTTTTGTTGCACAACTTTTTGAGGCAATCACTGCTGACACTCAATGAGACTTCTGCACCTTCCCAGGTATTTTGGCCAGCTCCTCATGAGCAAACTGCTCCAGCAGTCTCAGATTTGAAGGGTGTCCTCTCCATACTGCGTGTTTCAGCTCCTTCAACAGATGTTCAATAAGATTTAAATCAGGGCTCATAAAAGAACACTTCAGAATAGTCCAGTTTTTTGTTCTTAGTTATGCTTGGGTGTTTTTAGCTGTATGGTCTTTCGGTCATTATCCTGTTGGAGGACCCATGACCTGTGACTGACACCAAGCTTTCTGAAACTGGGCAGCACATTTGACTCCAAAATGCTTTGATAGTCTTGAGGTTTCATTGTACCCTGTACAGATCGAAGACACCCTGTGCCAGATGCAACAAAGCAGCCCCAGAACATAACTGAGTAGCCTCCATGTTTTACAGTAGGTACAGTTTTCTTTTCTTGGTATGTTTCATTTCTGCATCTGTGAGCATACAGCTGATGTGATTTGCCAAAAAGCTCCAGTTTTGTCTCATCTATCCAAAGGACATTCTTCCAGAAGTTTTGTGGCTTGTCAGTATGCATTTTGGCAATTTCTTGTCTTGCTTTTTTATGATTTGCTTTCAACAGTGGAGTCTTCCTCAGTCATCTTCCAGTGAGTCCACTTTGGCTCTAAAACCAAAGGATGGTACGTTCTGACACTGATGTACCTTGACTTTGGAGTTCACCTCTGATCTCTTTGGAAGTTGTTCTGGGATCTCTGGTTACCATACACATTTTCTGTCTCCTCAATTCGTCATCAATTTTCCTCTTGTGGCCACATCCAGGGAGGTTGGCTATGGTCCTGTGGACCTTAAATTTTTGAATAATGAGTGCAGCTGCAGTCACAGGAACATCAAGCTGCTGGAGATGATCTCATAGCCTTTACCTTTAATGTGCTTGTCTATCATTTTCTTTCTAATCTCCTGGGACAACTGTCTCCTTAGCTTTCTGTGCTCCATGTTCAGTGTGGTATACACCATGACATCAAACAGCACAGTGACTACTTTTCAGCCTTTAAGTAGACAGACTGGCTGATTACAAGTTTGACGATACCTGTGATGCTAATAACAGGACACCTTAGTTGATAGTACTGGTAAATGTATTTAATTCTTTTTTTTTAAATGAGTAGGAAAAAAGATGCTAAAAGATTAAATCATGATTATGCAGGGTACAAGGATTCATAGTCTATTGTTTTAGACTGATCAGGATAAGGGAGAAGTAAGAAAAAGAAATATGCGGTAAAAGAAATGTTTAAAATTATTTAAAATTCAACGTGTTTTAATACAAATGTCTGTAGCTATTTTCCTTAATTTCAAGTAATAAAGAACATTTGCAGCATCCAGCTGCAGGTTCTGTCTTGGAGTTATAGCTGTAATGTCATTACTTTTCAGTTTCTGCTTATGAAATATATCTGCCAGGTGTGATAAGATTGAAGCCTAGATGCCAACCTCCAATTGATTTTGCTATTGCAATAAATGCCACCAACTCTCAAGGAGATTGGGGGGGGGGGGGGTACAAGCTGACAGCCGGGCAAACCAGCTCCACCTCTGACTTCTTCCAGCTGATTCTGGGGTGAGGCAGGGATGCGTCTTACCCCCTATGCTCTTCAATACCTGTATGAGCTGGATGTTAGTGCTGGTAACAGGTGCAGCAAATTGTTGAGTGTCATTTGGTGATGTCCTATACTTTGCTGATGATGCTATGTTCCTCGCAGAGACTGTTCTTAACTTGCTGAGTGAGGAGGCTGAAGCGTTGAGAATGCACATCTCCTGGGCCAAAACAAAAATCCAGGCATTTGGGGATGCCTTGGATGCTTTGTCTGTGAATGGTGAGAGTTTGGAAGTTGTAGAGCAGCTCACCTACCCTGGCAGCATAAGCCAGCATCTGCTGACTTGGAGGGTGAGATCAACCACAGACTTGGACTCGCAGAAGGGAGTGATGGGTTTATTGAGTAAGACAGGGTGACATCCCAGGGATCTTAGTATGTGGACAAAATGGCCAGAGGTGTCAACTGGACTCCTCTGCAACAACTTCTCTACGGTGCATCTTTGGGTGTGGTACGCTTTCCTGGGCCCAATCCAGCTCATTGCATACTGGCTTCCCTGGACCTGGTGGGCTGATCCAGGCCCCAGGAGAGAAGGGGCATGGGTCTGTTGCAGGCCTGGAGGATGGCCACCAGGAGGCCAGAGCAGTTCCGGACCAGGTTGCCGTGGCTAAGTGCCAAACTGACTTACGCTCCCATACCTAAATAAACGCTTGAAACATTACAAACTAAAGTTGTCTGAGTAATGATAAAATTATGTCATGGCAAAGGCATTTCATCCCAGCTGGGCTGTCAGTATTAATGCAGATTGTGATTGATTAAAGGTCTGTAGTTACGGCAGTAATATTTTTTAATCACATTTATCACATGCTTTTTTTCATCCCTTTTGACACACCTATTTAAGCCATTCAGCATTTCATCCCAGCAGCCACAGTGATGTAAAATAAATCAATCACTGCTCCTTATTGTCTCTTTTTACTTTAAAAAAAAAAAAAATCACGGACGGATCAGTGGACAAGTCAAAAATCATCTTCATCTTGTGTGATCAGACATTTAACCTTTCATTTTTCCCTTTATTCCTTTTTAATCCATTAAGAGTTACTTTCACAAGTTTCAGGACAATGTCAGCTTTACACATACTGAGGGATTCCAGAGTGTCAACTGGTCAGCAAAAGTTGACGGACAAAGGATTCATCCAGTGACGCACAGTGAGAGATGTACCCATTGCTCTCTTACTGGCCCTGTGACTCCGGTGTACCAGATCTGTCCGGGCTTACAGAACTGTCCAGGGGCCTGCACCTTCCGATGATGTCACAAATACTGTTGACTACGGCAACTCCACGAGGACAAACCACAATGTGGCCGAGTAGATCAATCGATAAATATTTAAATCATTTGCTTTAAGATAGATATTTTTGTTTTTTAGTGACAGATTTTTCTGATAAATTTTATTAGTTTTTTACTGTAATTGGTGATTTTTTTTCATAAATACCTTATTTTGTAGGTAAAACTAGTATTTTAATTAGATGTGTAGAAAGAAATTTGTAATAAAAATACATAAGTTGATAAAAGCAAAACATTAATTATTAGGTTAATTTATTGCTTTTCATAAATAAGTTATTTTTTCTCTCTTACTTGTTAAATATTGTTTAAGACATCAATCACAGATCCTCCTCCTTATATACAGCAACAGCAAACAGAGGGTCATGGCTATTTAAGACACTGTAAATGTCACATTATTAAAATATTTCCTTCAAAATGATGTTTCACACATGCTCAGAATCTCCTCCAAACATATGAAGGGTTGACAGAGAGTAATTCAGAGGTAAAGAGAACATCAGAGTATGAATAACATTACAACACTAACACTAGTGTTAAAAGTCAGCTTCGTAGAAAGCTAACAGGTTTGCTGTCCCACTGCATGAGCTTCCAGCCAATAAAAATACGCTTTGTCATCACAGCCAATCACAATGCTACGTCATCAGAAAGCACAGGGCCCTGACAGATCTGTCATCCTGGACGCATCTGGCACCTACACCAGCTGTGAATCACATGGGATGTCAAGTGAGGGCGGAAGTGAAAGATGAGATTCTCCCGTTCACTGAAGTGTTTGAACCGCACTTCTAAGATGTAAAATGACAAAGATATTAATATATTAATGAAAACATTATGAAAACACAGAGAAAACGCAGCAGCACATGTTCCGACCTCAGAGGGTTGAGTTCATGTCATAATCTTTGAATCATCCAAAGCTCCTTATTGTTTTCCAAAATAAAAGCAGGCAGTCATGAACCAGGACAAAACCCAAAATGAAGTTAAGCAGTTTAAATGTGTAATAGTGGAATTTCAAAATGTAACATCAGGTGACAATAATTATGATTAACTACAACAATTCAGAGATTAAACATTTCAATTGTTTGACATCCCCAGTCTTAGCCCTAAAAGGCATTAATACAGAAATTGTCTTCATTTTGTTTTGTACTCATAAAGTGTTTAAACAAAATGGAAATCCCCCAAAATCAAATAAACAGTTTAACTTGCTCTTTACAGTTTTTGTCCAATTTACACTTGAGTTTAATCATCCAGGCAGTGTTCAATTTGAGTCTCTATTGTTTGAAAGAACCTGGCATTTCTGCCATAATGTGAGTTGAGTGTTTTAACGTCTGAGCGAGTTAGCTGCTCCTCTCTGAGTTTCCCTCAGGGGCAGAGCTGTGTTTAGTGAAGTTGTCAGTGGCGTTCCCCTCCGTTGTCACCCTTGTGATGAAGCACATGTGCGTGACTGCTCTGCACCTTTAGAATAGCCCTGGGCGGTCCCCCCTGTTTCCCCCACCAGTTCACAGCATTGATCCAGAGAGTCAGATAAGCCCCGTAAGGGCTGCAAAAGGCGCGCAGATCCTTTCCTCTAATTACAGGCATAAATCACAGTAATGACCTGTTTCATTTGTCATTCCTGTTTTTCACATGATGTAACTTCCTTGTGTTGCTTCCTTTGATTTGATCTGGAAACTATGCTCTGAATGTGAGAAATGCTGCAGGAATCAGATCTGCTGGCTGCCCTGTTACCTTACTATCTAACTGTACCTTTACTGTGAGAGCTAATCGTCACCTGCACACACCTTCCTGAGCTCCTCCCTGACCTCCCTGCTTGCTCACACGCGATGAGCAATGGAGCTGTCAGTCAAGCAGGAAGGGAAACTGGTGTTGAAACTGAAGTTGCTTGCAGCGAGGAGCTGTTGGGGCCCCGGCGGAGGCCACTGTGTGGGCCCGCCTGTTATCTGCAGTCACCTCAGTGCACCTCAGAGGGATCACCTGAGGGGAACACACACAAACAGAAAGAAGAGGGTGGTGGGCTTTATTTAGAAACCCTACATGGGGAAACAATCTGCATTAAGCTGCACTGATCCTGATAAAAGGCGATTTTAAAAACCCAACAACATCAAGCCTCATACAACTGCAATTCATGAGTAAGTCCTGGAAAAACAGACCACTGCCACGAGGTATTCAGCCAGTGGACAGTCAGAGTATTGTGGTGGGTCTAGAAGATGCTTGCATGAATTCATATTCTCAAAAAAACCAAATGAAAAAGCTGTTGTTGTGGAAGTAAAATGTAAAGCCTCGACATGGACAACAGTTTAAAGAAGTTAAAGCTCCAAAAGGCTACAACATGATCACTGGAACCCCACAATATGTAAAGTCAGAGTGGACATTTGGGCAAAGTCTGAATTATATCCCTCAAAACCTCCTGCAGATATCTAGTTCAAAAGAAAAGGATGAACATGACCCTTTATAACCTTGACCTTTGACCTCAAAATCTAATCAATTCTGTGGTGTTTTTCTTTGGTTTGATTTTGGTGACGTCCAGCTCCGTTTCTCTGGGTGTTGGTGGCTGACTTCACTCTGCAGCTCCCTTCCCCCCGCTGCGTTGAGGCCAATCACTCACACCTGAGCTTCCCAATTAAACTTCCCTTAGAGAAGGCTGCAGTCTCGTGCAGTCTCGAGAATTGTCTACCTCTCACAGTGGTACTTCAACTTGCTCAGGCTCACACTCAAGATTCATTTGAGTAATTTTCCAGTGAATGTTTTTGTGACCAGTGTTTTAACCGTGACTCTCTTCTTCTTTTCCAGTGCCTCACGTCAGCCCAAAACCCAGCGTACTCTCTCACCTGATTTCCCTCACTACTCTGGCGTCGTGGACCCCCCTAGTATTCATGAATACTAGGTCTGATGACCTTGACCTACAAAATCCAATCAGTTCTAAATCATTAATGAAGTTTCATGTTAACAAGCAAAGAAGGAATATTTGATGCAATGTTTGAGCAAAGTTTAACAAAAATGCCTTGATGTGATCTAGACATGGAATAAGGAAACAATGAAGTAACCTGAGGTGAATGACCTTGACCTCTGACCTTCAACATCTTTTCAGTTTGTTTTTAAGTCAGTGTGGATATTTTTACAATGTTTAAAAACAAACACTCAAGGTAGTCTTGAGATTTTTCATTCACAAGTAAGGGATCAACATAAGATCCAGTACCTTAACCTTTGACCTATTACCTCCAAAATGTCAATTAATTTATTCCCAGAGTAGACATTTGTGCAAAGTTTAATGAAAATCTCTCATGAGGTAGAGATTTAAGAAACAGGGAGGCTCATTCTCCCATTTGACCTCAAAAACTTTTTTGGTCACTGAATCAGAATGTTTATTTGTGTAAAGTCTGAAATAAGTGAGATTACAACTGAAGTTGTTGTTGCAATATCTTATTCACAAGCAAGGGATGAGCATGTGGCCAAGCTACCTTAAAGGGATATTTCAGTATTTTTGAAGTTGGATCATATGAGGTACCCAGCAGTAGTGGCAGCATTAGCCTCCTGTCATTTTAGTGAGCATTGCTCCTTTAAGAAGGACTCGCTGGCTGTACCGGCCAGGAAGCAAGGCAATAAAGCATAGCAGAAAGGTGTAGTTTCTCTGTGGAATTTAGTGAGTGTTGGGTAAAAGTGGGCCACAAAACAATGTTGGCTCTATCACCATCAAAATTTTTTGTACCATTTTATTTTGTGGCCAGAAAGCCTTTAAATTTTTGTCTTTATTTTTGTAATGCAAGGGCAAGTAATAGGTAGCAAAAGCCTGCATTGCAAAAAAAAAACAAAGTGACAAAAACACAGAGGCTTGTGGCCCATTTTTAACTAAAACTCACTAAATTCAAGATTAAAACCATTCCCATCTGTTACACTGTATAGCCTAGCTGACTAGTACACTCAGCAAGTCCCTCTTAAAGGAGCAATGCTCACTAAAATCACTACTACAACTGCTAGGTACTATATATGACCCAACTTCAAAAATATAGAAATATCCTTTTAAACTCTGACCTCTTCAATCCTAAATGTAATCCATTCATCACTGAGTCAGAGTGGACACTTGTTAAAAGGTAATAGAGGGGCACAGATGGCCTAGCAGTTAGCTCATGCCCCATTTATGCAGGCGGCTCATTTCCCACATGTTAAATGAAAATCCCCTGGAACATTTTAGAGATATCACACTGATGAACATTAAGTCCAATAACCTTTGACATCTAAAAAGCTAACCAATTTCTCATACAGTCAGAGTGAATACTATCACAAAGTTTGAAGAAATTCCTTTTAAAGCATTCATAAGAAATTGTTTTTGATGGAGGTGCATGTGAAGGAATTACCTTGAGATGTGATCTCTTAACTCCAAAATCTAATAAACTTTTTCTGGAGTCAGCACAGACATTTATGAGCAGCTTAGAGAAAATCCCATAAAGCTTTCTTAAATATCATATTAATGAGTCAGGGATAAACATGGTGGCTAACGACTTTGATCTTCTACCAGTTAACCCTGCATGTAATTCATCTTTGAGTGGACATTTGGGCAAAGTTCAAAAGATCTCTCAATGTGTTTTTACAAACAGGGGACGAACATGCAGCCCAGTTGACTTGACTTTTAAAGTATTACCTCCAAAATGAACTGAGTTCATCACTGAGTCAGAGACGGCATTTGTTACAAGTTTGAAAAAAGAAAAACCTGTCAGAGTGGACAAATGATGCAAAGTTTGAACATGTACCTCGAAGTGTTGGTTGAGATTCCTTATTCATGGAAATGGTTTTAAATAAATATTTCCAACATGGAGACAAACAACGTTAGAGCACGGATCTTAAGAATGTGGCTTTATCCGTTAAAACATAAGAAAGAATCTTATTAATGCCAAGGGATGAACGTGACGGCCAGATTGCAGCAAAGACACAGAGTACAATAATCTGTACGACAGCAGAGCATTTAAGTGTGAAATGTAAAACCATAATATGTAGAACAAAATACAGAGGAATAATGATGATCACAAGGGGAATTATGTTTGAGCAAGGTTAACAAGCCTTGACATTATGATTAAACTCAGCGTTAGATAAATTACAACAGTAATTCTGCTGTTTTTAAAACCTTAAGAGGTGACCCAAAAAATAAATCCATGAGATGCACAAACATAAGAGGTGATTTAAGATTTTTAGTCTAATCTTTGATTCAGAGAAGAGTCCCTGTCATGAACAGAGCCGCTTATAGATAACAAAAAGAGACATAATGAGTGAACCTGCCTCTGAGATAAAAAGCCGTCCTGTTCTAAACTAACTGTGGAGTTAATTCATTAGCGCCAGTCAAGCACAAAGTATGTGAACTTTTTACAAAACACACTTCAACTTTTTAATGAGCAACAAAAGTCAGTCCCATGACCAGGAGAGGTTCAGGATCACTAGTTCAGACAGTCACACACACACACACAGACACACACACACACACACCCAGTCACACATTCATGAGACAGAGGGACAGAGTGTGGATCCGCTAGCTGTAGGATTTAAGCTTCTCTCTATACGGGATGATAAAACTGTAGAAACATCACCAAAAAGGACTGGAGAGGAAAATGACCCAAATGACAAATATTCATCAACTATTACCAAACATACTGAGCAAACAGCCTCCTTTTTCTGTTGTTTCTTTTTGTTTTTTACTATGGGGGTTCTCCACTGGTCTAAACTCAGGAACCACCATCGACTATAACTGTGACCCAAGTTTTCCAGCATTTTCAACCAGTCAGATTTATTTGATGAAACAAAGTAATTTGGGCCTTAAAATGTACAAAGTGTAATAAAACAGAGACATTTTAAACAAATAAAAAGAACTTCAGAGAACTTTAAACCTGTCTTTTTACCCAGCATACATTCATGACTCACTGAAAACACCTCAGCAACCTACTTTAGGCACCGACGCACCAGTTGAGAGCAGGTTTTAAATATGTATGCATAGTAAGAATATGGAAGATGCTGCTGACGATGATTTTGTGTTACTCAGAACATTTCAGAACTATTTGTTTCACATATTATAGTCCGGACAAGTGGTACTCAACTGGACGGCCAGGATCCAAAAGTGGGTCACTGGTGTGATTTTAACAGGCTGTAATAAGATAAATAAAAATAAAATAAATAAATACATAAAATTGTTGCAAGACAACTATGATTTGGAAGCCATGGGTGAACAAACATCCATTTATTGGGATGTGACCCTATATGAGCGGTATACATGGATGGATGGATGGATGGATGCATGGATGGATGGATGGATGGATGGATGGATGGAAGATAGATGGATGGATGGATGGATGGATGGATGGATGGATGGAAGATAGATGGATGGATGGATGGATGGATGGATGATAGATGGATGGATGGATGGATGGATAGACGGATGGATGGATGGATGGATGGATGGATGGATGGATGGATAGATGGATGGAAGATAGATGGATGGATGGATGGATGGATGGATGGATGGATGGATGGATGGATGGATGGATGGATAGATGGATGGAAGATAGATGGATGGATGGATGGATGGATGGATAGATGGATGGAAGATAGATGGATGGATGGATGGATGGATGGATAGACCAGTTAAGAACCACAGATCTTGACTGTGTAATTAACTTGTCCAATTAATTTGAAATTGTGCTTTTTTAAACAAAGTAATAATTCATTTGATTTCTGGTCCATTATATGCTTTTTTAGGATGCACATTTTATTACCCACTTTTTCAGCTTTTATCTGTATATTTGTAATTATTGTGAAACATTCCTATTTTTTCTCGACCTTACTAGCTGAACTTTTTTGAATTTGGGAGGCAACTATTTTGTTTTTTTTACCCTATTTTCATCTGTATTTGGCTATTTTTACAACTTGTTAATTATTATCTTTCTTACCTCATTATTTTATTTATTTCTATGGTGATTACAACATATTTATACCTACAGTTTAAGGTCAAAAATGTCAAACATCAGGATAAAAAGGGATGAATTTGAGTTGTCATTAAATAATTGATCATTTACAGGATTTAAAAAATACTTTTGTTTTCCTTATTATTATTTTTACTTTCAACATTATTATTGTTATTCATATCATTATTGTTGTTATTATTATAATTATTATCATTGTTATTACTTTCAAAATTATTATTGTTATTCATATTAATATTGTTTTTATTATTATGATTATTATCATTATTATTACTTTTAACATTATTATTGCATTAATATTATTATTATTGTTGTTATTATTCTATTATTTTTACTTTCTACATATTTTTAATATTACTTTCTACATTATTCTTAATATTATTAATTTTATTATTGATATAATTATTAATATTATAACTTCCATCATTATTATTAATATAATTATTATTATTGTTGTTGTTATTATTATAAATTTCAACATTATTATTTTATTATTATTATTATTAATTTCAACATATTATTATTATTATCATTATTATTATTGTTATTTCAACATTATTGTTGTTAACATCATTATTATCAAAAAATATATTATTGTTACGTTTAACGTTATTATTGTTATTATCATTATTATTAATATTATTATATTCATTCAAAAAAATATTTAAAAAAAAAAACAGAACCAGTCCACTTTTTACCCAAGGATCAGGATCAAATTGTGAGGGTCCTGCAGGTTTTGGTTAAATCCAGCATTTCCTCAGTCAATTTGTCTTTAGGGCCAAACTGCATCAAGAATATCACTCTGAGGCCAAGTTAACCCCTTCTGCACACAGTAAAGTCGTTTCCAATGCCACTGTTGCTTTGATGAATATTATTCAATTATTTTGTAGAGTTGGCATGATGAATCAAAATCTGGAAATCCTGTATTAAAAAAAATGCGAAAAAGAAGAAAAGTGAAAATAAGAAGATTCTGGTTCAAAGGGTGTGTAAAATGCATTACTCTACTCACATCAAATGTATACATCTGAACCTCTGTGTAAAATTATGAGCAGGATCCATGCAGGCTAATGTATGTTCACTGTCATGGATGCTCAGCCTGGTGGAGAAAAGCAGTCTATTAGTCTTTTCTGTTCACAAACATTTGTGTTACTGTGTGTTAAAATGTCCCCTAAATCTGATTTAATAATGTAAACAAGGGTCCTAGTTTCTCTGTGGCCATCTGTGATATATTTGAGTGCATCTCCATAGTCTGCTACTAATCTCTGATTCAATCATTTACTATTAATGTTGAGAAAATAGTAGTTTTTGTGTAGCCTGTTATTTTCAGGTCATATTTGCTTTGCATGACATTATTCGTTAAGGATACATTCTACAGAATATATTTGATCATTTATACACATTATTCTTATATTACTGGCTTTCATTTGAAGCCTATAATTGCAACAAAGCAATTCATTTTAATCCTTTTATTTCTCGTTTTTTTTTTCTTAACCCTTGAAAATAAAATTTCATTTCTATTTCACCTCGTGCGTGACATATTCTTCTTTACTTATTTATCCTTCAAAGACATCTTTATATTCCCGCATCGACCCTTTATTCTTATAAAGGCCATTCTAAGCACTATGAGTCCGTAGACCAGCTTTCCTTTATTTTTATCTATTTATACATTTTCTTATATATCAGGAAAAATCGCGCAAAAACTTTTTATTTCCGTCGGGTTATGCCAATTATTTGAAACCCAGGTTTGAGAATAAAAATTAATAAAATTCCTGAAGTCGTGAAAAAAATTACTGAATAATTTTACCCCTCATCATCCTCTGTGAGGAGAGCTGCTTGTGTCTAAAGTGGAGTCAGAGCAGCGGAGGGTCAGAGGACAGCAGCGGGGCTCTGTGAGCCGCTGTCCGCGGTGCTGAAGCTCCATCCCCGCGGAACATCCCGACCAGAGCGGGCTGAGGAGAGGCCCGGGTAGAGAGGAGGGGGAGGGGGAGAGACGCCGGTGTCACGGTCACAGAAACTCACGCGCACACCCGAAAGAGAAACCAACGAACACATCCTGATCATGAGACCTGTCCGTGAACACAGCACACAGTGAACGCGGTGAGGTAATCATTCATCTGCACCGATCAGCTTCACTGCGCATGCCCACACTGCCTCGCTTTACATCTGTTTTTCAGCCTTAAAACAGAGACACAAAGGCTGCAGAGGGGAGAGGAAGGTTAAATCCTGTCATGTTTGTTTAGGAGGGGGCATTAATGAGTCAGAGAATGGGGTCCGCCTCCTCCTGGTGGCTCGAACAGAAAACGCACCCTCAATGCTCCGCTTAAAGAACTCCAGACTGACGCAGTAACCGGACATAAAGCACAAACTGCATGAACATGGATCGTTTTCATGCTGAACACGTGCGGCTCCACAGCTACAATAATGATAACACTACAGGACTGAAAACGTGCCACTGAAGACACGGCAATATAATAATGTACCTGCTTAAAAAAAGATGTTCAGTTGGTTAAATTACGCTGCGTAAAGATCAATCAAACACTATTTAAGATGCAAATATGGTGATCAGAGTGCACACAGCAGCATCTAAACAGGCCTAGAGCAGAACACACCAGAGAAGTCTTCCAGATCAGGGAGCTTAATGTGACAACATTTTGGGGCTCTTTGAGGGTCTTAGACCTGCTGGGTCCAGGGGTCCTACCCAGGCCTATCAGACTGTCTTTTATGCTGTTTTTCATACTCAGCCTCTTATTTAAAACTTACATCTTAATCACTGACAGTCATTTTAGATGTATACCTTACATTTGAGGCACAAGGACCCAGGTAACTGACTGTCTTTCAGCTGCCTGATGGTAAAAGACCTCTGGACCCCTTACTGAACTTAAACACATCAAAAGTTCCCAAAATGTTTTCATATCAAACAAATCATACTAGGGTTGGTCTTCATGGATATATCGGGGATTACTGTGAGGTAAAATGGCATTAAAAAAAACAAGATTTAAAATCCTGGACCAGGAGTTTCAGTAGAACTGCTATCCCACTGCAGTGCTCCAGTGGGCCATTGTTCATTTCTTTAAGCTACACCTTGTTTAGAGACAAGCTGAACCTCTGAGATGTGCAGACTTTGTGTTCTATTGCCATTCAGACCAAATGTAAGCGAGCGCAGCATGCTCACGTTTGGTAATGTCCTGCAGTTCAGTTTATTTATTCATTGGGGATAAATGCTTCCAAATATTGTCTTTCAGATGGCCTGGGGCCTCTAAATCATTAAAAACACCTCCTGCATGGATCTGATGTGGCAAAGCAGCAGTTATGAATAATGTTTATGTTAGAGTTATATTATTGAATAAGCTCTGTGGGAGTGGAGTTTAGGATTTTTCTACTGTCTTAATCTAAGGGACACTAACTCCCTGTTTTGACACAGAGATGCTTTTATACATATTTTGGAGCTTTAGCATAAACTTTATCACACAAAAAAGGACTTTTGATGGATTGAAAAGAAAAGGAGGGGGCGGTAAAAAAAATGATATCATTATTGTGGAGCTGCTGCAGAGAGAGGCTGCAGCGGCTTAAAGAGTGCTGAAAGAGACAATAAATCATGCGATTAATCACAATCAAAAAATTGCACTGATTGTGAGTAGCATTTAATCATAATTAATGCAATTAATCTTGACAGCCCTTATATAAACACACACACACACACACAGAAATAGATATGTATGGACCCTGATGATAATAACAGGGAAATTTTATTCTTGTAGCCAAACTGCAGAAACAGGACTTCCTTTCAAAGAGTTTAATACACGCTGCAGGATCACTCCATTAAATAGGGGTTTTTTTTCTTCTGTATTTTTATAAATAAGCCCATATCTGGAATTATATTTTACCTTTTTTTAAGACTTCTACATTTAAATGATGCCATACCTCCTACTTTCATCTGGGAGAATCTGCCTTTTAAAGAAGGCTGAAGTGAAAATTATGGATCATGAACATGTTGGGTAACGATGTTAAAATAATGAGAACAGACTGAGAAAAATGATGTTGACTCTTAAGGATGTTTAGATGAAACTTCAACTATTATTTAAGTGTGTATAGATTTGTTGGCATTTAAATTCTACCTTTGAATATTTTTATTTTTTTAAATAATAATAATAATAATAAAATTATATATATATATATATATATATATATATATATATATATATATATATATATATATATATATATAGTGCTTAACAAATTTATTAGACCATCACCCAAAGTAAGGTTTATGCCACAGCTGTGTCATGAAGTGCTTTAATGCGGACTCTTTCATTTTCAGTCAGCTCTCCACGTTTTACCATTTTGAACAAGAATGAGGAATTTCAAACTGAATTCCCCAAATTTGAGCCGGCTCACTGGGCTTCTCTGAGAAGTCAGAAATGAATCAAGCATAACATTCAACCACTAAAACTCATTTTTCTGTTCAGGAATGACAGTAAATAACTATAATTTGACATATTAATCAAGAAATATTAATGTGCTTTACTATTTTTTCAGTTTTTTGTAAATCAGTAAATTTGAAAATTCATGGATAACAATAATAATTATATTTTAGCATTAAAAATATCATTTGGGTTAAAGAGCTTCTACATATTGGTGTATTAACCATTGCAGAAACATAAAAAATGATTTTGGTAATTACCAATGCTGTTAATTTAGGGCAGCTGTGGCATAAACCTTACTTTGCTTAGGGTTAGGGTGGTCTAATACATTTGTTAAGCACTGTATATATATATATATATCATCAAATAAACAAACAAAGATATAAAGAATTATTTCAATAAATAAATTAATCTGTAGAGGATGCCCCTTGGCCTGTTTGGGCTGAGCCCCGTATTTTTAAAACCACTGACTGGAAACTGAAATAATAAATCTTAAAATTAATTGCATTAATTACTATATTGTCATTTTTATCATTTAACCCCCGCAGGAAAACTGCACCATAATCTCCAGGGTTTGAAGAAATAACTGAGGCATCTTTGTATTTTCAAAAATTGAAATCATGATCCATTGTTTTGCAGTGTGACGTGTTTTTACGACAATTGAAAACTGCAAAATAAAACAGGAATAAAAATATTTCTAAAATGACAGTGTAAGGACACGATGAAGAATAAGACTTAAAAGAATAAGAAATTCTCTTATTAGAGTAAGAAAACGTTTAAAACGTCCAGCAGTTTAAAGTCTGAGGCCAAACGGTTCGTTTTTACGCCCTCAGTTTCCATTCAGTCTGAACAATACACCCAAAACACCATTATTACATCAGAATATTCGCAATTTACGCATGCGTACTCTGAATGAGTCAAATTCAGTGAATAAACACTCCAGTTTTCATGTATTTCTTTAATCCAAATATTAACAGTCACCACAGACGAATGCCCTGCAGGTTGAATCTGTTCATTGACAATGCTTTGATTTTTTCGTACTGCAGAGAGAAATCCTGTCACACTGCCATCATTTCAGTTCTACTTTCTGCTCCATTAAAACCGAGAATCTCTTCAGTTTACTTTTCTGACTTTGCACAGCTGCAGGCGCTGAGTTTACGCGTCCAACAATCCGCCTGTTGTCTGTGAGTGAGTACACTAAAGGAGGGGGAGAGAGAGAGGGGGTGATGGTGGGTGGGGTGACACCCTTTGCTACAAACCTGCCCACAGTATCAGAGCTCAGAGCTCAGACGGCCTGTGACGGGCCGGGAGTGATGCTGCTGCTGCTGCTGCGTAGGGAGGAGACATGACCGGATTCATAGGCTGAGAGGCTTCAGAGCGCGCGCAGGCTGCGGACAGAGCTCTACGCACGCATTGACACACATTTATGCACCCAACAGGCTGCAGAGTTTGTGAATGACTGTTTGCATACTGAATGAGGAGGATTTGAAAGCACATAGCTGAAAGTTTTCTGATTAAAATGTAGCTTTTATTGTCGGATTTGGGAGTTTTTGTGGATAAATCGAAGAGGAGTTTATTTGTCCATGTGCCAAGGACGTCAGCAGGTATTAAATGATGAGTCCTGATTTAATCTAAATTCTAATTAGTCATTGAACCTTTGTCTTTAACTCTGGCCCATCCTGCTGCAGGATCCCCATCATGGCTGTGTCAGTGGAGGGGTTAAACGCAGGGACTCTCCGCGCTCTGCTCCTGGCCTGCGTGACCCTCTTTTTCTCCCTCCACCTGTGGCGGTGGCTCCGGCAGCGCTCAGGCCGTCCCCCGCCCGGGCCCTTCGCCTGGCCGGTCATCGGGAACGCTGCGCAGCTCGGCAAAACGCCGCACTTGTATTTTACGCGCATGGCGAAGAAATATGGGAACGTGTTCCAGATTAAACTGGGCTGCAGGACCGTGGTGGTCCTGAACGGGGACTCTATCAAACAGGCGCTGGTCAAACAGGGACACGAGTTCTCCGGTAGACCAGACTTCACATCCTTCCAGTACGTCTCTAACGGGGACAGCCTGGCGTTTGGCACCAGCTCGGACTGGTGGAAGACGCACCGCAAAGTGGCGCAGTCCACAGTCCGCATGTTCTCCACTGGGAACCCGCACACTAAGAAGACCTTTGAGCGCCACGTCCTGGGGGAGGTCAGGGAGCTGCTGCAGCTGTTTGTGGTGAAGACGCACGAGCAGCGCTTCTTCCAGCCCATGGCGTACCTGGTGGTGTCCACAGCCAACATCATGAGCGCGGTGTGCTTTGGGAAGAGGTACTCCTACGAGGACGAGGAGTTTCGGCAGGTGGTGGGCAGGAACGACCAGTTCACTAAGACTGTGGGGGCAGGGAGCATCGTGGACGTGATGCCCTGGCTGCAGTACTTCCCAAACCCCATCAAGACCATTTTTGAAAACTTCAAGAAGCTCAACAGGGAGTTCGGTACCTTCATCCGGGATAAAGTGGTGGAGCACAGAAAAACCATCGAGTCTAGCAGCATCCGGGACATGACGGACGCTTTTATTGTGGCTCTGGACCAAGTCAGAGACAAAAGAGGACTCTCATCGGGGAAGGACTACGTACCCCCCACAGTGGGGGACATCTTTGGAGCAAGTCAAGACACCCTGTCCACTGCGCTTCAGTGGATCATCCTCCTCCTGGTCAAGTAAGAAAATACTCAGATCTTATCTCCTCTATTGCTCCATTTCTATCTCAGCATGCACAGACAGTTAAAGGGAAGCAGCAGCAGACATAAATCACAGCTGCTCCTCATCCCGTTGTTAGAGCTCAACACCAGAGGAAGTTCAGTAGCATTTCAGTTATGTAACAGCAGAGGAGGGAGGGGCTGGGGGAGAGGGGTAGAGGCTCAGACAGGTAAACTGGAAGAATGAAACAAAGAGCTGAAAGTGAACACCAGAGAAAGTGAAGAGCCCAGTCAGCAGTTTGCTGCACAGGGAGCACATTGAGTCCCATTCTGACTTCTCTGCTCCGTAGCTTCATCCTGTCAGTGTCATGGCAGCAGAAAGAGCTGCTCAGATGCTTTCCTTCATGTGCAATGTTCCCAGCTCTGCTGAGGTGCTCTCAGAGCTAGGTGTCTTTATTCAGCCAGAATATACCTGGTATGGCCATGGGTGGAGCGCGGGGGGGGGGGGCTTGAGAAGCCTGCAATGAAACGAGTGTTTTAATTTTACTTTTCTTGGTAAATAGTACCATCACTGAATAAAAGGAAATATATGAATCAGTCAACAGACTAAAATTTATATCAAATAGAGTTCCTCCCCCTCCCTTAAAAATGTCCAGCACTGCAAAACAATGATAGTAAATCTAATTTAACCATATTAAAATGATTGCTCATAAATAGGGAAATTAAGGTCAAAAAATACACTAAAATGCAGAGATACTTGTAAAAATGACTCAACATTTGTTGCTTGGCAATCCAGTTAAGGGGGGGCCTGAGTAATATGCTTTCTGGGGGCCCAAAACCTTAGCTACGCCCCTGGGTATGGCTAGTAAATACAAGACTAATGCCACAGTACAGTTTTACTGAACACAAACATTTGTCAACATCTTTCTGCTTCAATCTCCTCCTGCATCAAAACACCGTTGCATTCAGGTCCTCAAAGCAGTGCGGTTGATCTCCTGTCAATCTTTTCTCAACTTCGGACACAGACTCTGTTCCTTTGAACAGACTTGGTCTCTGGAAAAGGAGAAAGTCACATGGTGCTAGATCAGGTGGATGGGGAGGGTGATTGAGCCCTGTGATTTGTTTTTGGGCCAGAAACTGCTTTACTGAGAGCAGTGTGGGCTGGCCTTAATGTCAAAGGAAACAATCAACACGGCCTTGAATTTGGACCTGCTTTGGTGTGGTTTCTTCCTCCTTTGTGACGATGGTGTTTTCTGATGCATTGACTGCCATTTTGTCCCAGGATCATGTTGAAAGATCCAGGTTTCATCTCATGTAATCACTCCTTCTAAAAATGTGGGTTTCATTCATTTTGTTCCAAAATGTCTCCACAAGTTTGCCCCTGATCTGATCTGAGGTCGGAAACTTTGGCGTGCACTTTCATCACATTCAAATTTTCAAGCAAAATTTGCTGAACTTCTTCTTTAGCAGTTGAGACATTTCTGCTCTCGTTCCTATACTGAGTCGTCGATCATTTTCAGTGATTTGGTGGCCATTTAAAACCTGCAGGATCACCGGCGCTCCCATTGCATATCTATTTTTAACCGTAGGTAGAAATGCAACCAAATGAGATAGAGCAAAAATTCTTTTTTCATATAAAACTGGGGGAGTAAAACCAACATATCACACATTCACTGTGTCCCAGAATATGGTTTCCTTCCAGAAATATCCTTCCTTCTTTTGCAGAAGTCTAGTAAAAAGCACACACATCAAAAACAACATAATATAATCCACATCGTTGCCTTTCACAGCACTGCCTACTTTATGTGTGTGATGACCTTGATGACATTTGTCTGCACAAACCTATCGCATTGTTTCCTTGTAGGTCACAAGTTGCACCTGGTATTCTTTCAACATGGTCTTCTGCAAACATATGCATGCTTAAAAGTATCTGGCACATTTAAAAATTTGATTGCTCTACTGTATATAGTTTTTTTTTTTTGTCTATTTGCAAATTAAATACAATTTGATTAAATTTCATTTTTGTTTTTTCCCTCTATGGTAGCTCATAAAGGGTTAACACTGTTGAATGTTTTCAGAAGGTTTTGATTGCATGGGCGCCCAGAACCTTCATCATCTTAGACATCCTCTCTGCCTTCACTAACTCTTTTGTGCCATTTAAACATGTGACATGCAGTGTTCCTCATACACCTCAATGTACCAAAAGATTCAGTTGCTTTTTTGTTCAGTTTCACCTGAGAATTTTTGCTCTACTTTTATGCCAATCATTTTTCTTAGCACAAAAACATGTACTTCAATAAGTAGTTAGCAGCAAGGCTGCCCATAAGGGGGGAGAGCTTTCTGGGTCTCAGTCACATGGGGGACCCATGGAGGTCAGGGAAATCCTGATCCATTGTGAAGTTAATCAATACCATAGTTTATTCTAAACCGGAATGATAACCACTCTTATCAAAGCAACAAAAATGAATTTTATATATATATATATATATATATATGCGCTGCTGGAAACCTTGGAAAGTCATGTAAGACTTTATAGCTAAGCCATGATGTGCAAAAAACAAAAGGATGCCAGGAACTAAAGTAGAAGAAACTGAGAGCACCTTAGGGGGACAATAATGAAATTACTGCAAATAATGGCAAAGAAAGTGGCAAAAAGGGGTTAAAATATGCAAAATTGGGATAAAGTGGGGAAATGGGTTAAAGATACAAAATGGGGAGAAAAGGTAAGACAAGGATATATAAATGTATAAAAGGGGAGAAAAAGGTGAAAAAAATTGTGAAACAGGGTTAAAAGTGGCCGAAATGAGTAAAAAAAAGTGGATAAAGTAGTAAAAATGGGATAGAAAGTGGCGAAAATTGGCAAAAGGTAGCAAAAATGGGTCAGAAGTGGAAGAAACAGACAAAAATATGAACAGTGGTGGGGTTAAATATGGTCAAAAAGAGGTATGATTAAATTATTTCATAATAGCTATACACTCTTCAGCTATAAATTAAGTAACTGTTAGCCAGGAAGTTAGCACTAATGCTACTGATGAGCTAAATGCACTGATATCATCAATAAATCATGACCAGGGAGGGCCCGTCACTG
Source organism: Cheilinus undulatus (assembly GCF_018320785.1). Classification (NCBI taxonomy): domain Eukaryota; kingdom Metazoa; phylum Chordata; class Actinopteri; order Labriformes; family Labridae; genus Cheilinus; species Cheilinus undulatus. The sequence goes on along the minus strand of NC_054870.1, from coordinate 12,701,622 downwards.
GGTTTCTCAGGGGCCCTGCTGATTCTGCAGACAGGTCTGTCTAGTTGTGAACTAAAGATGTTATTTATGGGAAACTTGCTGCAGTTGTGAGTGAATATCCCAGCTTTTATATAAAACACTCAGTATGACTGTGAACCACCTCAGAAGCATTAGTTAATAGCCATACCTCATCACTGGAAGAGCAAAACTCACAAAAGTCTCATTTAAAGAAAAATTATTAAATGAGTAAAAGTCAGAAAAAAGACTTTTATTTGTGGATTCTTTATTTTTGTTTCTGATGTCAAAACTTTTCACTAAAAACTAAAACTTTGCTTGAAAACTCATAATTTTTTCATCTAAAGTTAAAGCTTTGTTTTTTACGATTAAAGTTTTTTTTTCCTCATCTCTGAGTTGCCTCCGTGAGCAGCATGCTACACTGTATGGACTGTCTTGACCAAATTCTTCTAAAATGTTGGATTCATAGGCAAATTTGTTACAAATAAAACATTTAAAGAATTTGTTTGCAAATCAAAGTTCTTCTTCTTTTTTTTTTTTTCTTTTTTTTTTTTTTTTTTGCAAAATGCAATATTAAGATACTTTTGTTTATTGTAGTTTTGTTTCTGGCATTTAAAGTTTGTTTGAGGTTTTTCTTCTTTGGGCTCACTCCTGTGTGTGGTCCTTCACATCACACTGAATCGATCAGCAGAACAGTTTTCAACTGTAAACAACATTTTGGAGAAATTGTCTCAAACATCAAAACTCTTTACTTTAGGAATAAAAATTCTATCTTGTGTACCAAAAGTTTTAGTTTGCAGAAGTAAAACTTTGTGATCAGATCTGACATTTAGCTTACAAATCCAAACTCCTTGTTTGCAAAATCACATTTTTTTATCATGTGTTTGCAGTCGAGCCCAGAAGTTTTTTCTCATAATTTTTGTTTTTGTTTGTGTTTGCAAACTCTGTATTTTCTATGGATTTTTCTCTTTGTCTCAAAGAAATCAGTCCTATTAAAACAGTAAATCAGTAAAGTGCCAGAGAAATTGGCCAGTGTTAAATTTTGAAACAGAATTGCTTAAATACCACAAACCAAAGGGAAAATTCTGCTCATGGTTGGCAGAGCACAATAGTAGTAGAAGCAATGTTTCAGTACAGAGATGTTTCCAACATGTTAGTATGCAGGAGTTAATTTGGTATTTTTATGTCCTAGACCCAAATGTTGGGTTATTTCTTGTTTCCACTGATAAAAATCAGAGGCAAACTCCTGTAGACTAAACTCAGTCTGTGGTAAATGAAACTGATTAGACATGGTTTGGAAAGGCGCACAAGTCAAGCAGGCTTTCACGTGTTTTACACTGAGATGAAGCTTCCATCTAGCCACTCTGCCATAACGCCCAGATCAGCAGAGGGCTGCAGTGATGGCTGTCCTTCTGGAACTCTGTCCCATCTCCACACAGGACCTCAGTGACCATCGGGTTCTTGGTCACCTCTCCCACTTAGGCCCTTCTCTCCCAATGGCTCAGCTTGTCCGGGTGATCAGCTCTTGGAAGAGTCCTGGTTGTGCCAAACTTCTTCCACCTGAGAATCATGGAGGCCAGTGTGCTCTTGAGATAACCTGACACACCAGACGGATTTGTTTCACACATCCATCTGGGAAAGCTTCAATAGGAAAACGTTTGACGAAAGGCAGAGGATTTGAAAAAAACTCGGAGGGTGATTGGATGAACATTCTGTCAGTCACATCTCTATGGGCCAATCAGAGCAACAAAACACGTGACATAGCCACTATCAAGCTGTGCACACACAGCTGCTGAGGATTAATGCGAAACATGGCGACTGTAGACATGTCAGTACTCGACTTTTGTCATTTTTGAAAAGAAAACAACTCACTGCTGTTCTTTGTTCTTCTTTTAACAAAGAAATGTCGTCAAGTTCTGATAAAACCGGCGCTTTAGCAGCATCCACGCTAATCTCTTCCTCCATAACTACACCAGCTCTTGATGCTGCTTGTTTACATCACGACTCTGCTGCACCTGAAAGTACTGCCCCTCGTCTCTGATTGGTCCTGTCACTTTCTAACCGGGCCCAAACGGTTCAGATGGGAGCTTTGCAAGATGGATTCGCCAGTGAGAAACAAGGACATGGGTGTATCCATCTGCTTTGCAAGGTTACTCTTGAGAACTTTTGGTGAAACATAATTCTTCATAGCCTTCCCCAGATGTGTCTCTGTCAACAATCCTGTCTCTGAGCCCTGCAGGCAGTTCTTTGACCTCATGGTTTGGTTTTTGCTCTGATATCCATTGTCAGCTGTGAGCCCCTCTATAGAGATGTGTGTGACTATCCAAACTGTGTGCAATCAATTTAATTTACCACTGGTGGACTGGTCAAGTTCAGCAAGGATCTGGAGAATAGGGAGGAGCCTGAGCTGAGCAAAGGGTCTGAGCTACATATGTCAATGCCATGTTTCAGTCTTTTTTTTTTTTTCAGAAATTTGAAAGTCTTTCCAAGATTCTGTTTTTATTTTGTCATTATGGGGTACTGAGTGTAGATTTAGAGAATAAATGTTTTTTCTTTTTAAACTGTAACATCAGACTGCAACATAATAAAAACAGAAAAAAGTGAAAGGGGTCTGATTACTTTCTAAATGACTGTATATCAACATGTTCATGCCAGTATTTATATTTAAACTGTCCATTTAGTGTCTAATCTCGATTTCACAACAACAAATGCAAATGTAACTTTAACAGTGTTTGAGCTGTCACAGTCCCACTTAATTTTTTTAACTTTTGGTTTGCAAAACAAAAAGTCCACAAGCTAACAGTTTTGCTGAACATAAAAATGTTATCAGATCATTCTACTTTTTAAAAACAATTTAACAAGGTTATCTTCATAAATTAAAAGATTTCCTAAAAAAAGGTTTGCCAGTATCACAGATTTTTAAATAAAGACCTGTCTGCAGTCCAGCATTTTTCCTTCATGTCTTACAGCTGAAACTCATTGGTGGAATAAACATTTGAAGGCCAGACATTACTGTTCATCACATCTGATTTGGATTCTGATTTGTTTTCTTTCATTGTGTTTGAGTTTTGGGCATGATGTTGTTGCAACTATTTTTATGTCCAAAGTTTTTCTGTTGCCTGAGTCTAGGCCTCTATAGGGAAATCATTAGAATATGAAATCTAAGCCCTAGACTGTAATTGGGGGACATCCCATTACTCTTTTTACTTTCATCACTCATATATATTATATATATATGTATATATTTGTAATTACTATGGTGAAAATTAAAGTCAATGAAGTGACATGACTGGCTTCAGAATCCTGTCTAAGTAATGGTGGTAGCACCAGTTTTACCTCGTACTCGCATCAGGACACCTGTAATAAATACAAATATTGAACTACTAAGTGAATTTTAGCAGTGATGAGGCCCACAATAAATATAAAGGACTAATTCATGCCAACTTCCTTCAGTGATGGGAGTTCAAAATTAACTCAAACTGATGTTGCTCTAATTATCTTAATAAAAGACGTTTAAACCAGAGATACATCTTCATGTGGCTCTCACCTGTGATCACAGGTACCCTGAGGTGCAGGAGCGACTACAGCAGGAGGTGGACCGGGTGGTGGACCGCAGCCGGCTGCCATCGGTGGAGGACCAGGCGCAGCTGCCATATGTTATGGCCTTCATCTATGAGGTGATGCGCTTCACCAGCTTTGTACCGCTCACCATCCCCCACTCCACCACCACCAATACCTCCATCATGGGCTACACGATACCAAAGAACACAGTGGTCTTCATCAACCAGTGGTCTGTCAACCATGACCCTGCCATCTGGTCCAACCCAGAGACATTTGACCCACAGCGGTTCCTGGACCCGAGCGGTGCACTGAACAAGGATCTAACCAGCAGCGTGGTCATCTTCTCTCTGGGGAAGCGGCGCTGCATCGGCGAGGATCTCTCCAAGATGCAGCTGTTCCTCTTCACGGCTCTGATCGCCCACCAGTGCAACATCACCACTGATCCATCCAGGCCACTGACACTCGACTTTGAGTACGGTCTGACTCTGAAACCTCACCCCATCTTCATCGCAGTGTCTATGAGGGAAGACATGAAACTGCTGGACGCAGTGGCCCGACAGGCCAAGGACGTCTCATGAACAAGACAAACTGATTAGACAAAACTCTGAGGAAAATAAATAAATGAAGGCTGAAACACACAAAGACTTAGAGCTCATGTTTGTGAGCTCAAACTGATATTTATAAGCTGAAACCTCAGGCTCCACTCTAACACTGATCACTAATTTCTTTTAAGTATTATAGCACCAGCAGGTAGCAGATGTGGTGTGAGGATGCTTTAATATCTTTGTTTTGTATTAAAGAGAGAAGGAGTAAAAGCTAAATGCTGCATGCTGCAATTAAAAAAAAAAAACAACTCAAGTTCCCACATTTTTTTATTTTTTTATTTTTTTTAAGATTTGTTTTGAGGCCTTTATTAGATAGAGGAAAGCATTGGATAGACTGAAAACCAGGGACAAGAGTGGGGGAGAAACATGTAGCAAAGGGCCTCAGGCTGGATTTGAACCCGGGCTGCCCTTGTACATGATGCGCACCTTAACCACTGGACTACCGGTGTTCCCCAGTTCCCACACTTTTTAAAATAAATTTTCTCAACCCTTGAACCCTTGCTGCCCACTTTGGGGATTATTGACCTTTTGTATATCCAAATATCTGTCCCGCCCCAGTACAGATGGCTACCAGATACCAGATTCCCAGAGATAATCTGTGTAGTGCACATTTTGTACAAGCGAAGTTTAAAAAGATTTAAACATACACAAGCCAAGATGGGAAGGTTCTAGGTCTACTAAATACCTCTCCAGTGGAGCCATGCAGTGTATGAGCCACTTTCCTGTGTGTGTCAAGCTTATGAAGTTTGAAATGCCATCATTAGATGCCTGCCAGTCAATTCATGAAGTGTAGAACAGCGTATTTCATTTGCTAGTGTTATGGTCTTAAATGTGGCTCTGTTTACTAGTGACTTTCCCCTGAGTCAAAAGCCGAAAACAGATAAAGTTCTCAGGGACGCCTCTTTTTTGCTTTGACAGCTAGCTAGGTAGGAAATATTGCTTTCAGTGAGTAGTTCAAGTTTCTCTGCAGGTGAGTGTCCATGAGCCCGTTTCAGACTGATCACCTGTGCTGCGAATCTGCTCTGGCTCCTGTCAGTGCAGTGGTCACACTAGATGTGAGTTTGCTGCGTGTTGGCTACATCTCTATGCAGTCAAAGCCCTGCCATTCTTCATACGTTTTACCTCATTAAACCGTAACAGGTTACATTATTCAGTGTATAGTGGAAGTGTATGGTCTGTAACTGCGCACGGTATAAATAGGCAAGATCTCAAATCTCTAAATTCTCTGCACCTGAGCTGCGTGTAGGCTTTAAAGACCCTGTAAAGTGAAAATAAATCTGTATTTAGGTTTGTTATATGACAGGTCACTGTGTTATGAATCCCAAGGTCAAATTTCAGTCAAATAGAACATCTCTAAGTTTATAAAATTAATCTCCAAAATCATGAAAAATGAGGCAGTAACATCTGCTCTAGGATGGTGGGCATCTCTGCTGAACGAGCTGGAACCATGCCCACTCAGCATCCTCTCAAATTTAAAAAATGCTACGATCTAGATGGAGAAAAGCACTCACACCATTAGCCTTGACTTTATGTTGACCTTCTGATCAGAGCACAGCTGCCTGGCAAAGATCACGGGGGGTACAAGGCTTTGTCTGCTCTGAATTTAGTGAAATTAGACAAGCATATGTTAACTGAGATCAACCTTTTCATTGGAGCCCTCTCTACTTAAAAACAGTGAAGCCCCCAGGACTCCACAAATGCATTGCTGTCAAAAATTAGACCCTTCTTTGTTTTCAGTGATAAAATCAGGGCAAGAGATACTTGTTCATGAAGAAGTTTCTTTTCATAAACCTTTTAGTAAGTATGAAGCATTGATTTAATGTGCAGATCTAATTCTGACAACCTCAGACCAGACAAGGGCTTGCTTCCTCTGGTTGCTCTTTATTGGAGTGACACTCTCACAATATCAGTGTCAACACTTGGCTTTCTTTGAAAGATCTAAATTTGCAACAAAAAAAAACCTAAAGGGATCTCAAGGAAAATTTTTGACGTTTGCATCTTAATCGTCAGTTCAAAAATGTTTTTCATTGACATTTTCAAGATTTTCTTGGTGTCTATTTCAGCGTGTGAAGTTTAGCTTGTTCCTCTTCTCTCTGATGCAAAATAAAGACACAACAGTAATGGGAAATCTGTTTCACACAGCCAGCAGTTCAGCTGGGACCTTTTGGACTCTCAGCATCTCTGAGACTGAAGGTGCAGCTCTGCAGCTGGCTGCACATCCCTGCAGATCAGCTGCACTCCTTCGTATGTTTAACACTATGATTACAGCTGCTCCTACAGTCCCTGGTGACTTTAGTGTAGATGTTATGGCTATAACAGATAATCAGTAGACACCATAGTGATACTATTGAATTGGAGTGTCATGCTTTTGGACAGATAAATTAAATGTGTATCTCCTTTGATTTGGCCAAAACTTTTAGATTGTATTGTGTATTTGTGTATAACCCTCCCTAATATGAATCCTATTCAAACACATGAGATGTTATTTGTTAAAGTGGAGTCATTATGTGTTTGCAGTGACTCTGCATGAACCGGCCAATAAGCTAACAGAGTGCATCAGCCCCTGGTGTTTATTACTAATGTGTAGTTTGTGATATTTAGTTACTCAGGAATAAAATGCCAAATACTCCTTTATTTAGCGTGCTTTTAAACAATAATCTGAAAGCTCCTGTAGACGCTGTTTGAAAGGACATGTTGCCTGTCTGTGAACTGCTGTCCACGTGTTTGATCAGTGTTACTCACTTGTTTATTTCTCTGTTTAAATGCTGCTCACTTTAACCTCCATGCCAGTAACCCAGTGATTTCTTCTCCATGTTTATTTTATTTACATTCATGTTCATGCTGTTGTTTGTGTCTGATTATCTGTCTCAGCATGAGAGACTGATGCACTGACTGTGAAGTTTTGGATTTGACTGTTTGTTGGCTTCCTGGTAAAGCACATTGAAAGAAAATGATTCAGGTGAATCTGTGAAATAAGAGGTCAATATGGCACGAAGTGATGTGTCCAAGCAGACACATTACTGCATCAGTTTAAAGCCTAATTTATACCTCTGTGTCGAATCAATACCATACCAAACAACATTCACTTAGTCCTGATGTAGCCTGATGTGTACGTCCTCAAAAATATAACTACAGGTTAAACCAACGCAGATTGTGACCGGTCTTCTGGGCAAGGCTACCCTTTAGGGGGGACAAAAGGAAACCTCATTTTGCCCCGTCACTCGGGTTGGCTGTCATGAAAATGATAGAATATTCCTCCAATTACCTTCCGAGAATTTTTTCAGAAGTCCTGCCCTTCCCAAACGCTTTCTGTGGGAGCTTTCCCAGTTGAATGTGAAATATATCCATGCAGTAGATATATAAACAGTCTATCTGGCACGTCAGGCAGTGTTGTACTCAAGACCACACTATCCAAGACCAAGACTTGCCTGAGACCAGAGTGCACCAAGACAAGACCAAGACTTTTGGGGATCGAGACCGAGTCAAGACTGAGACAAGCCAAGTCCGAGAAAATACTAGGACCATAAAAATCAATGTATCAAATCAAAAACATGACAAGGTTGAACAGTTTAAGTTAAACATTCTCTTTCTAACTTTAGTTTTCTTTTTAATAAATTTGACAGATGAAAACAAGGTGTCTGCAACTCTTTCGAAGCACAACAGCCAAAAAACTCAAATCTTAACAAGTTTGTTCAACGAACTTCTTGTAAAAAATAAATCCTTGTATATATTTAAAAGTCACTAACAAGTACAGATTTATTTCAAATATCTGAAAATGAGATGCTTATCTAGATTTGTCAGGTGAATGGGGCCTAAAGTTAGTGTTCAGAGGTATTTCTGACTAGAAAAAGGACTGATTGAGTTTTTGCAGTTGTAGCTATTGCTAGCTATTTGTTGTTTTAGCAGTGCTTCCCCTTATTATCACATTAATGATGTCAAAGAATAGCAAATCAGTACTGGTCTCAACCAGTCTTGATGGAAAATCTCAAGTCGGGCCAGCCTGAGACCGTTGTTGAGTACTACAACACTAGTGCCAAGTTCAAAAACAGAAGGTTGCAGAAGGAAATTTCAACTACTCGATTCCTCCATGATACCTGAGTACAATGAGTAAGGGTAAGTACAGGGACGGAGGTATCACTCAGACAAGGTGTTCCATCGAGAAAGACCCATCTTCTAACAGTCACTGTTACACATACTGAGCTATCATTGCTTACTATCAGCAGAGCCAGTCGGTGAATTAAACTCATCAAATATCTTTTTGCCATGTAAACTTTTAATGTGTTTCTTTTCTCGTACTTCAATAACAAAATGTTCTGATAAAACTGCTCTATAGCTACATCTTCTAAGCAGTTGTTGGCAGCTTAAAACCTGGTCTGTAAGTACCTCAAACTCATGCTGACGCCACTTGAGTGAAGAGCAAATCATCTTATGAAATAAGGTCCAGTTCTGATAAAACCGTTTCATCCAAGCTAACTGCCAGTCACCACTGTTTACTAGCTTGCAGTACAACTAATCCCCACCTGTAGCTACCACTTTATTTTCCTCAAATGACACTGATCTGTACATCTTTTCTAAGACTGGGCACACAATTTTCAGCTTTGCGAGATAGATTTACCAGAGGAAAGACATGAAACCTGGCCAGTCCACCAGCTGTGCAACGTTAGCTCACTCTTCCCTCATCAGTGGATTTGCCACAAACAGTTGGTCCCAAACATCTTCCTCATTAAAACTAAAACCACATATTGTCAGGAGGTTGGAAGTGGGATGCAATTGTGGACCCAGGTATCTTGAAGTTATCCAACAAGGATAACCAATAAAATCACGAACGATTACTTGGAATGGGGGGAAAACACAAAACAAGATGGCAGGGGGCAAAATTAGAAAGCTTTTATTCTTCTAGTCAGCATTGAGAGCTGAAACCCAGGGGTACTAGTATATGTAAGCTTGTCACACCTGGCCACAGTCAAGAGCAATCAGCTCACACACACCTGGCACTGCACTGATTGATCACACTCAGTGAGTGCCCTGCGTGTTCTCCCTCACACATTTAATAATATGACAGTTGATAAGACAATTAAATGTTGTGTTCTAAATATCAGGCCTCTGGCATTTACATTAATTATGTTGGTAAAAAAATCTAATACTGGAAAATCAAATTGATTTATTATGACAAGGAGGTTGGGGTTCATATCCCAGTCAGGGAATGGTCAGTATCTAGTGTGGGCCCTTGGGCAAGGTTGTAACTCCATGAACACCTGTATATATCTGTACATCCCTTTGGACAAAAGCATCTGCTAAATAACATTGTAAGAGTCATAGTGGCTGAGGCAGTGGGGTGGCAGCTATCTATAAATCCAATCTCTTATTTCACCTTAAACCAAGGGTGAGTTACACCTTGTTTGAAAGCTTTATTCTTTATTTTTCTCATACAGTTTCTAAATCCTCAGTCAGTTTTATTTATTATAGTTTACTGGCCTCCTTTAGTTTTTATCTGACTTCTTTGAATTCCTTTCCTTTCCTTTCAGTCAAAGAGTACAGTCTAGACCAGGGATTCTTAACCATGGGGCTGCGGCCCATGGTTGGGCCATGAGCACCTGCTAGTGGGCCGCCCCAAAAAAAATCCTTTTTTTCACCTGTGGGCCGTGAGGGCCGCAAGGAGTAAGTATTGGCCGCGAGACGCTCAGTTGTAATACACCTCCCCGCCACTTGGTAGCAGTAATGCATCAGTCAGTTGACTAACAAGCTCAAATAAGCAGAAGAAGACATCCCTGAGTCTGGGGCAGAAGTTATGAATAGGTTTGTTGAGCGAAAAAATTAAGCTGCAAGTATGGAAGCAGATTAGGGCCATTTTAAGGGGCCACAGTGATTTTGGGCAAGTCAAGATTAAAGTCAAAATGACGAGAATAAAGTCGATATTTTGAGAATAAAGTTGAAACACAATTTCGAGATTAAAGTCGAAATGACGAGAAAAAGTGGAAACTTGTTATTATTAACAGTGGATCATAGATGCTGTGTGTTTATGTGGCAAAGAATGAATCTCTTTGTTGGGAAATCCAATAATGAGGTATAATTTCACATATTCACTGATATGAGGCGTAAGGCTGAAGAGACAGGCATGGTTCTCTGTTATTGTCTTTAATACTTATACATTAACAGGAGCACAGCAGTGCTCGTGTCTCTTTTCCTCTTCCTCTTCCTCTTCCATCTGATCACCTGTAGGTACATTAGATATAGTTATTGAATACAAATCAAATCAAGAGTATGATTACCAGTTCAGTGTTAAAATTTGAATGGGCCCTGGGTCCCTTCATACTGAAAGGTTGGGCCCTGAGGTCAAAAAGGTTAAGAACCCCTGGTCTAGACCTTCCCTCTTTGTCAAGTGTCTTGAGATAAGTTTGGTTAGGAATTGGCGCTATCCGCCTTATTCCTGAGGCTGCTACTGTAAATCTGAATGCGGGCAAAACTTCCAGTGCAAAAGCGGAAGTACATTAAATACATGTCTTCTACTACAGCAGCTAACGATAGATGGCTAACTACGAACAACAGTTTTTTTGATAGGAATTAACCTTGAATGTGTAAATATTAATATATTTTTGTAATCACATATTCACATTGTATTGTAAACTGTAAGTAAGTAAATAAGGTGGATACCAAATTATTCTCGGGGGGGTGTTCTACTGTAGCTATGAATGTGGGTCAAACTTCCCGTACAGTAACAATACAAGCAAAACGCGATTCTTCCAAGGGCTTATTAAAGTGATTTAGCGTCAACAGTAGCTCTGAAATAGATAAATATTTTCTGCAATGAATACTGCTTCATTTTGTTAAATCAATATGTGCTGAAAGTTTTAAATATTTTCTGTAATGCTCAGTACCTGTTGCTTCGTTCAAGGTATTTTACTTAAATATGTCTCTCACAACAATGTTTTAAACATGCTGTTCACTGTCTAAGTGCATTGGGGATGTTATTTAATATTAATTTATCATTAATTCCTAATACAAAACTTGACATTTGCCAAACTGAAGAGCTGGCAACTTGAGTCATGGATAGTTTTATCAATATCATTCCCACATTTAAAGAGAGATTAGTTGGTGAAATAAGAACTTCAGCAACCCCACAACCTAGAAATTTATCTGAAGGTGGTGTCAAAACTCCTTTAACAAAACGTCATCGTCTCTTTCTATGCTGAAATGAAGCTAATAAAGTTAGCTAAATATGCTTGTCTGGGTTATCTGAGGTAATGTCGTCACTTTGTACTCGCTAGTCGAGGGCGGGGAAATTATGTTATCCAGTTTGAGGTGAAGTTGAAGCAGTTGAAGTTTACATATTTTGGTATCAAAATTGCTCTAATAATCACGTTCAACATCGCGTTTCTATGCAAGTCCCATTTAGATAGAACGGACTGTTGTGCCCATATTTCACGCAAAGAATCATGGAGGCTAGGACTAAGGTGGAAAAATAAAAATGGATTGATTCTTGGTAGAAGTTGGGAGGCAAGTACAACATTGTTCTGCTTGAGGTTGTTGAGCATAATGCAGACTGATTTTTCCTAAATATGGACAGATAGTTCACAATAAAAATAAAGTCCAGATGTTTTGTTCTTAAGTCTGGAGTAAGGCTGGAGTGCAATAAAAAGATGTGTTAACCTCTACTGCCAACAGCAGGGTAGCTTCTATGCCAGTCAACATTACTTTGGCAGCTCCTACACTTGAAAGAAAGACAAAGGTGGACCTTTGCAAAAGTTTAGCTCAGGAGCTGCTGGTGGAGATACCAGACTGGGAGCTGGTTTCATTCATAGACTGAAGAAAGAATTGGACAAACCCCGTGTGACGTCAGTCATCTGCTTACAATAGGCGGGCTCAAACGGCTTTTGAAGCCAAGCCGTGGAGGCTTCCATATTAAAATTGTGGTCTCAACCAAACTTCGGATCAACCTAACGGCCTGCCCACTAAGCGCGACTTCCTGTCAGCCTGCTAGCTAGCATTCTGGTTGACAGAAACAGAGCCTCTGCCTGCCAAGCTATCTGTCAATCAAATGAGACGCGCCAATCAGCTTTCATCCTAAATATAAACGATCGTGGTATTAAAAAATTCACCCCCTGTACAGTGGGAGCACAATAAGACACTAGCTAATGAGACAGGTTTGGTGTTTTGAACCAGGCTGTAAACCAGCTTATTCTGTGTGTCAAAACCGGCTGTTTAACATGTGTACAGACAGAACTTCCAGTGTTCCTGCAGCCAGCCTCAAAAGGACACTCGCAGTATAGCAATTTTTTGCACTTCCGCATTGGCTTCATTTTTTCAGGACCGGAGGTTGCCGCTTGGTTTTATTGGAATGACTCTCACTGTGACATCACCACAAAAAAAACTGTCAGATTTCATGTTTCAGACATAGACAGACCACAAACAAATGCCTTTCCTGGCTTGTTTCCCATTTTGATGAATAGTAGATGTATAAAACCTATCATCCCCTGGTTAAGTTTTTTTTTTTTTTTTTGCTCATGTTTCCAGTCTTGTCCTTTTTAATTTTGTATACTTACCTCGTGTCTCCTTTTCAGATGGCTCCTTCGCGCCCATCCCTACCTGTTTCTCCCCCTCCGTATCATCATCATGTGTTTCACCTGCGTTGTCTGAGTAGCTGCACCTGGTGATCCCCGTCTGTGGTTCCTGTCTCCTCGTGTATTTAGTTCATTCACTCCCTCCCCTCTGTGCGAGATGGTCTTGTTTCCTCCTGTGTGCATTACTTTAAAGCCTTCTTTCCTGATAGATCCTTGTGTTTTTTGACCCAGTTCTAGTCTTCCGATTCAGAGTTTTTGCCTGCCGTATTTTTGTACCTCTGCCATTCCTGATTGACCTCCTGTGTACCAAACCTGTTGATTAAATGGGTTGAGACTTTTTCCTGTTGTCCTGAGTCTGTTTGTGGGTCCTTAAAGTGGGGTACACACATAAAGATAATCAGGCGTTTGTCCCCTTCCCGACCAAGGACGGCAAACACCCGATTATCTTGTGTCTTATAAGATTATCCCATGAGATCCTCCTGTGGTCTGAGGTGTGCTAAGAGTGAATTTGTGCTGATAATCGGCTCTGAAAACAGTCGGGGCCGACGATCGTAAATATTAAACTTGTTCAATATTTACGATCAAAAATCTTCATGTGTGTGGGGAAAGCCAACAGCTCCCGAGTCATGACTCCATGAATTGTGATGTGGAACAGAATGTAGCCAATCAAGAAGTGAGCTGACTGAGGAACAAGGAAGCAGGCGTAAATAAAAACAAGCACGGCTGACCTGCTGAAGCATCATAAAGTAATGTGGACTTCTGTTCTGTGTCACTGGGCTAATAACAGCAGCCATTAGCTTCATTTGACAACAACTCACCTCTAGATTGCCCAGTAGACTATAAAGTCCGTGCTCGTACTGTCTCCAGGATTTTCTACACAGTCTTTTCTTCTTTTTTTAAATTTTTTTTTTTTTAGTTCAGGATTTTTCCATTAAAAAAAGTCCCAAGAACACCATCATTCCCTCTTCTTGTATGTCCTCTTTAAAGTTGCGTGTTGTGTTTTCCGGTTGTTGCTGTTTCTTTTTTGTTTTTGTTAGATCACGTGTGATCACGCGAGATTTCTGGCTTGGAGGATGAGATTCTAGATCGGTGGTGGGACAGAATCATGATGCGTCTGTTGTGCTGTGTTGAGATTATCGGAGCACGCCACACACACTACGATCAAAACTGTTTGATGCCTGGTTTTTTATCTTCATGTGTGAGGTCTCTAACAGATTAAAAAATCTCTTAATATTTAAAAAATCCTTGTGTGTGTACCCCGTTTACTTGGCATTTCGTTACAAAACCACTTAAACAGTGTGTTTCCTTTAATATATCCCCCTAACCTTTCATGTCTTCCACCATAAACCATGAATGAACACTAAGTGTACCAGCAGCTGTGATCCTGCTTGCCTGAAAGCTTTTTGAATGGCATTGCACAGAGTAAACAGACTTTAATTGATCTTTTGTTTGACATTGATTCTTTTACTTCAACATGCTGAAGGTGAAACGCTGAACACATTTCAAGTTTTACCAACTCTTTCACATTCCTCAGCTAGGAAAAAGGTCAGATTTTCAAAACGTTGCCGCGTTCTGGACTTGTAAGTTTGTTTGAAGTGTTCTGAAGATTTGACAGCCATATGACGAGCCTTCATACTCTCTCTGTAGTGAGCTCCTGGCAGGTTGCCATGTCAGGTGGGAACAAAAGGGAAGTGTTTGGGAGATCCCTTTCCCCTGCACGGCGTTTTATCTCACCCTGCCAGAACATCCTGTCCCTGCAGCCAACCAGCCTGCCTACTCAGAGAGTGCGTGACAAATTCAGATAAAAACTACCAAGATGAATACTGATAGCGCTCTGCCTTTAGCTCTGTGCTTCTTACAAAATTAAAGCAGGAGACTAAATAGTGCCAGGGAAGTCATGGGTGGGTCTGTAAAATCTTTAGGAATCAGAAGGGGAAGTTTGCACCCCCTCATTAAAGAAGGAAGCAACACGTATGACCTACATTGAAAAAAGCTGACATTTTGGTGTTTTATGCTAGACTCAGAGGGATAATAACTGGAGTTATAAAAGCAGACGATATCAGCCTTCAGGGAGTGATTGCTTTTGTGTGTTTGGCTTCTTGAATTACAGGAAGCTGCAGGAAGAAGCAAATATTCTTGTCTTATTCTGCAAAAATGCAACACAAAGAAAAGGAGAGTACTGGCTGATTTAAAAGATGATTACAGGAAAGCATCTTATCTTGCACAATAAAATGCACAGTAAGGACAGTCTGGCACCAGGGGGCTTTAAATCGAAACAATTACAAAAGATGACAAGTGCCAATGAGCTCCACCAATCTCCATTGCTTTCTTCTCGTTTTGCATGAAACAACTCCTTATGGTGTATTTTCTTAGCAATAAACCAACATTTTGTTTCATGAATGAATTTCATGTAATAAGGGGGAAAAGCTGTTTAATGCAGCTTCTCTGGTTCACACTGTAAGCTGCTCACAAATCAAAAATACAATTCAGGGCTTTTCCGCCTTCATTTGGGGAGAAGGACAGTGGATAGAACCAGAAACAGGGAGGAGAGAAAGGGAAATGACATGTCATAATGGCACCATGGGCCGTACTTGAACCAAGCCACCAGCATACATGGGGAGCAACTGAACTGTTTGGCCATCTACACCCCAGAAAGGAAGGACACTTTAAAGTGGGGGTATCATGCCTTTTTTCAAGGCTTCACACCATCTCTCTGATACACATGTAGTAGCTTTACATGGTTTACAGCTCAAAAAACTCCTCATGTTTCTCACACTGGCGTCCTGAAAAACCCTTATTTTCACCTCCGTCTGAAACGCTTCGTTCTCGCTGCTGTCTCTTTAACTCCCCCCCCCCCCTCGCTCCATGGACTTGCTTCCCTCCGATTGGCTGATTTTCCGGAGGCCGGCCGGTGACAGGTCTCAATGTTTTGTGTCCGCCCCCTCCGATGTGGCTATATTACTAGGCTAGTAGTTGTAAACTTTGAATGAACCGGTCCGAATGAGTAAATTATGGTGAATTTTGATATGTGTTAAACCCAGAGTCTGACCCTGATAGTTTGGAGAGAGAGGGGGAATCAAACCAGCAGCAGCGCAGGACGTATCTGTTTGGTAAGTGTTTAACTACTGTGTTGCTTAAAAGCCTTGTGGGGGCGGTCTGTTCGGCTTTGCCGGCAGCACGGCAGACCACGAACCAGTCAGGAGATCCTATTGTGATGACCTCAACACTGAAATCAACTGTGTGGTTGAAGATTTATCTTGTCTTGTGTTATCGCACATTAAGGAAAGATCTTTTTATTTTATTGTACATCCTCCTTGGTATCAAAGTAGCCACTCAGCACAAAGTACTGAACAGAGTCATCACATGTAAGCACAAACATGAAGAAGAACAACTGTAAGTGACAGTTCACACTTCCTTATGTAACTACAGGATAAACCCAAATCTGAAATACAACCCTAACCCAAATACCCAGCCAGAGTTGGCCTGAGGCATAAGGGACATAAGCGGCTGCTAAGGGCCCCGTCGCAACCAGGGGGCCCCTAAGAGCGAGGAAGTGAATGTTCACAAGCAGTTCAGAAGCAAACTAGTGAGATCAGCCAGGCTGTGAAGGGGAATGAGGTGAGGAAAGTAAAAGTCAGGTAAAAACAGTGCCCCACCTCAGATTCAGTGGTTTAAGTCGATGTTTTACATCGGGAGATTCATTTAAAGGTGCAGTGTGTAGAAATTGGAATTTTAGCAACATCTAGCGTTCAGATTTTAGAATGAGCCGATCTGTTACCAAAACATCACATCACTAAGCGACGAGAGCCTGTGAAGACCAAAAAGGATCATGAGCTGAACATCATTTAGAGCAGTGACGAGGTGAGGGTTTATCCATTCATCTCTGTAACCATTAATTTTATAGATTGTAGGTCAGTCTTCTTCTCCGCCTGCCTTCCAGGTAGCTTTCAGGACCGGCGGGCAGGTTCGTATTTAAAAATCACGTTTCGCTCTTTCTGTCCCCAAAACGTTGTTGTAGACAACATGGCGGTTCGTTATGTCAGCCTCCATGAGGGCGACCAGTGGTACTGTAAATTTATAAAGCTTTTTTCTAATGTTGTAAAAAGAAAACAAAAGTTTTAAAGGGATGATTGTACACTTATTTTAACATACTTCACATAAATATAGAAACATTATATCCCATTTACACCGTTTCTGTTTGGCGAAATGCTGCCAACTTTTACACACTGCACCTTTAACGCTGTTTTAGGCTGTTTCTCAAGTCTGTTCATTAAAGCCTAATGTTCTTGAATGCACCACACAACAGTCAAACACAGAGCCTTTGAGAGAGAGTTGCATCGTTGAGGGGTCAGGAAGCTAGAGGTTCACGTGGTTCATGTAGCAGCCAAATTGTTCCAAACAAAGCTTGGTGAGCCATTTAAATGAACTACTTAGCCGCGATTTCTGGTAACTACTTACCAATATTTTCCATTTTTTACATTCATATATAGATATAGATATATTCCAAAGTGACACATATTCTATGTGTAGGAACATTATTATTGTGATAATGCTTTTAAAATGGCTGAAATTTCCTCTGAAAAGGAAGAATGTGGACAGTAAACTAGCTGGCTTT
The DNA here is from genome assembly GCF_018320785.1 of Cheilinus undulatus. NCBI lineage: Eukaryota > Metazoa > Chordata > Actinopteri > Labriformes > Labridae > Cheilinus > Cheilinus undulatus. The sequence goes on along the minus strand of NC_054870.1, from coordinate 12,684,289 downwards.
ACTTACGTTCTTGACTAGCAAACATTGCTTGACACTGTAACGTTACTAAATTGCCTTGTTTATTATATCAACATTTCTGATTTTAAAAATTATTGACTTGTTTTGTTTTAAAATTTCAGAAGAAGAAAGAAGAAGCCTGTGTGATACTCCTGAGTAGGAAAACATGTTCAGATGTTTCAAGGACAATGTCTCTGTTGTAACTTAGCTTTACTAAAGCATGTAGGAAACTGTCTTGTGAAGTATAAAATATCTAAGTGATCAATCTGTTGTCCATACACAATAGCTGTTGCAAGATACTCCAAGTTGAAAAATGCTGTGGTGGAAAACATAAGAATCGTATCCATCTACTGCAGAGGTGTCAAAAGTATTCACATTCATTCTTCAGGTAGAAGTATAGATACTAGGGTTTAAAAAGACTTCTGTAGAAGTTGAAGTATCAACTCAAGCTTTTTACTCAAATAAAAGTATAAAAGTACTGGTTTCAAAACTACTTAAAGTATAAAAGTAAAAAGTAAAGTAAGGGGGAAAAATGCCATTAAGGACAAAAGCTTAGGCCGCGCCACAGGGGCCTATAGTGCATTACCTCACCTCCCCAGAAAACATTTTTCTAAAGGCCATAATGACTATAATGTTATATTAAAATGTTAATGTTGATAAATTTGGGATGCACCTGTTTCAGCCGCATTTATGCCCATTGAAAATGAACGCATTTTAGTTCAATGCAAATACATTCAAGAACCATATACAGTATGTGTACTACCAACCTCCTCACTGGTGCTTGGTTGGGACATTTCGCTCCAGCTCTCTTGAGTCTCTGCCACAGACATCTTTGTACTAGGCTACATACGTCTGCTATTTCCTTGCTGGAGTGTGACGTGATTTGTGTCGTGCGCAGGTGTGATGGATCGCGTACAAACCAATAGGGTGTCAGAATGGTATTATGTTTATACTTCTTATCCAACCACAATCAAATTCACTCTATCTGGATGGCACGATTAATCTGGATAGGTTTTTGGGTTTTTTATTCGTGTTTTTTTGAATAATGACAAGCTGGAATGAATGGCTGACATGATTCCTTAAAAACATTTTATTCAATCCTGTTGTTTCCAGATTAACCATACAGGCCTAATGCAAAAAGATGTTAGATGTAACAAGAAGCAGACCAGTGTTTAACACCTGTGTAGGCGCCCAGTACGTCGCAGTGGGAATTTTACATGACACCCTCTGATTTAAAAGGAAAAACAAAAACCATTAAAATCTGGAAATATCAATAACAAAGTGTTACAACCAGCTAGCTAGGGGAAAGGGAAGTAACATAAAAAAACCCAGATGTTCAAGGTTTAAATAAAGTTATTTATTAACAAAAGTAAAGTTGGGTCGATAATAAACAAAGTGAGGCAACTAAGGACAAAAAGGTGCTGTGCAAAATGGAAAAACAAGAACAAAAAGAGACTCTAACTTAGAGTTATTAAACTAAACTTTAGCAACACAAAAGAAACCAAAAACCTAACTACCCTAATTAACAAAAGAATCACAAAACAGCACCCAAACTAACAGATAAACAGAGTGTGTGTATAAGGTAACTAATTAGACTATACAAAAACCACAAAAGACTAGTGCCTCAACAAAGTTACAGAGATACAATAGTTTAACAATAATGTCAACTAGCGAGAGGCACGTGAGCATGGCTGGTTACAGCTTGCTGCTGTCTTCTGGTGGCTGGCTCGTTTTGTCCTCTGCACTCTCTTCTGGTTGGTGGATTAGGCTGCAGAACCTCCAGGCCAATCAGGCTTCTTCTACACAGGTGGATGGAATCACTGCAATAAGCCTACGCAGCAGGGGCAACCTGAGAGCTGCAGAGTGCCAGGCAAACAAGAACACTCACACACACGAGCACACACACACTCAAATGGGGAGGTAAAGATTCCCAGACGGCGGCGGCCGTAACACAAAGCAATGTGTTCCACTCAATGTATATGATGGGAGAATATCTTCATAGCTGCTGTAAAGCCTCTTGTTGCATCCAGTCTTCCAAGAGCAAAGTAAAGGCTGGCTGTCTTCTTTGGATCTTGCAAGGTCAGAAGAAGTCTAGTCAGTAAAATATCAACAGAAATCAAGCTTTGGCAGTATTTTGAATATTGTGTAGGTCCTCTGGGGCATTATCTCCTATGTGCAGGCTGAAGCCTCTAGCTGCCAGATGAACACTGAGAGGCTGCAAAAAACAACACATTTAAGGTAACGTTAGGCTACTACTACTACATCTTATGCCAAATAATAGCTAAACAAGGTATCACATTATCTTACACAACCATATACCTAACATTTAAATAAACTTGAATTGAAGAAAACTATGACTATTAGTAACAAAATGGTTATCTTACATGTAAAAATGTGGAGATTTAGCCAAAACAAACTTCAAAAGGCAGTTATTATCAACATCATCCATTTACCTCTTCTGAGGCATAGTGTGGAGTTCATATTTGGTGGTTAAAATAGTTGAATAACCACGAGCACCCATCAAACTAAGAAGCTAACACTTCGCTTCAGACAAAACAAACACTAACGTTAGTATTAACATATTAGCACCCATTGTTAGAATAACATTACATTAGCTAATTATCCTTAATTAAACGAGACTTTCGGTAGGCTACTAAAAGTCCTGCAATATTCTTCTAGCTAAGTTATTGAGGGTAATTTCAATCATAGTTCACCGATAGCAAAGGTGAGATAGTTAACTGTTGGCATTCGCCATGAGTCTTTGCTAATGTAACATTAAAACTAATATTTTGTTTGAAACTGACGAGCAAGCATGCTTTAAATTACATCATTAATTTGATTCAAATGTGTTTGTAAAATGGTCATCATTAAAATGTCAACTGTAGCTTCCTACCTGTAAATTCACTTGTTAATCCTATTGCCTCGGTCGCATTGTTTGGAACTATTGAGGGCTCCCATGATCCGCCATTGCTGTAAAGTTATTGGCCCATTGGCGTCTATGGAGTTGACGTAACTCTCTCAACTGCTTTGGTCAAACAGCGTCTCTGCACCAGAGAAGTGTTACAGGCACACTAGACACTAACTATAGTCCTGTTAAACTGGTGGTTTTCTGACTCCACACACAGCTCTGTCTCTTCTTAGCGGGAAGCTGAGATGTGTATTGGTCTATTGTTTTAGTACGGACCAGAAGAAAGGACATAAAACTGATAAAAGTTAGCAGGCTAGTTGTCATGCCCCCATGCACACAGACAGCATCTGCAGACCACACAGGGATACATAAATACGATCACAGGTAAGACCTCTTTTAATGAATTTATCCAGATTATGATTAACATAATTATGGAGTAATGATGTGACTTTCTAGATCTGTACGCTATTATTTTTGCATTTCATAAAGAAAATTAAGCTTGCATTAAGGCATAATATCTGACTATAGGAGGGGATTTCATGTTAATACTGATCATTAAAGAGCTGTAAAGTTAATGCTTATTATATAAAACTAGCTGACTGTTACTGTAGTAGGGTTTATGGTTGAGGTTAAAAGCATGTAAAATTAATGAACTACTAGCCTTCTGTATTGTGTTTTATGTCTCTAAATCTTTCTAAAATGTGACGTTTTAGAAAGAGGAAGATGTCTTTTAAAAGGGAGGATGTAGGACATCAGCAGGTTTATTTCTGACAGTGGTGGAGTGCTATACTATCTATACTATTATACTGAAGTAAAGTAAAGTTACTTTGGATAAAATATACTTAGTAGAAGTAAAAGTACTAATCTAAAAATCTACTCAAGTAAAAGTAAAAGTAAGTAATTTAAAATTAACTCAAAGTCCTGAGTAGCTATTTTTGATACCTGAGGTGATTCCGCAGTAAAATCTGATCTTTTCTTAATGTGAAATAATTACAAGAGAATATGAATCTATAACCAGGTTGTTTTTATAAGGTGACACTTAACCTAAAGTCAAATGCAGCAGCTGTTTTAGGATGAACTACTGACCGTCATGTCCTGTTAAAGAAACTTCTGGTCATTTTCTTGTTGCCTGAAAGCTAAAATCTCCTCATTTTGGCTTTTAGTGTTTTTTTTTTTACTCAGTACTTAATACTTTTTAAAATGTAGTGAGGTACAATACTCTCAAAATATACTTAAGTAAAGGTAAAAGTAGTGATTTTGTAAAGTACTCAAAAAAAGTACAAGTACACACAAAAGCTACTCAATTACAAGTCCTGTGTATTTTGTACATAGATGTAGGTTAATACCATTAACACATTAAAAACATTGATTTTATTTATTTATTTTTGGATGCATGCTGATGAGGCGGGTCTCCAAAAGACCGACTGGCAGATAAGAAAAAGAGGAAGAAGTCCATCTCCTTCACAAGTGTCCACTCCTACAGACTTCAGGACCTTAATGTCTCCAACACAGCCATCTCCTTACAGACAGTCCAGAAAAAATACGGGAGACAAGAAACTTTCTTCATCTGTGTGCAGAAAGGTAAAACCCAGAACATCCCAGCAGAGACAGAGGAGTGGAGGACTTCCTGATCTCCCAGAGAGAACCACAGTCCTTTCCAGATCCACAGCAGTCCAGCTCACAGCTCAGTTTACTGCATGCATGCCAGTGGGCCCAGAGTGTGGATATAATAGTCACTACCATTATGTAGAGGGATCGTCGTCAGTGGACTAAGTAGGTAGTTCATACACACTGGTCAAATACATGAGTCTAGTTAAACTCATTTAAAGAATCAACTGAGAAAAATCACTTCAGGTTTAACTAAAGTAATGAACATGGTGATTTGAAATAAAACAAACAAAATCTCAAGTTCTGTTACCTAATTTCTTCTCCAGTGGGGTTTAGATTAATTGTATATGTACAGATTGTCTAGCATTGACTGCATCAGTAACAGTGATCGGCGGTTGGGGGGCCCCCCAGTCAAACTTTGCTCAGGGCCCCAAGTAAGCTTGGGCCGGCCCTGTACCTAGCAGTACTTGATCATCACCTCTTAGAAGAACTGCATAGTTGGAATACACTGTATCTAAAAATCTAACATGTCTCTATTATCTAGGCAAATAAAACATGCTCCCTTATGGTGCAATATCCACTCTTCCATTCCATGTGTTTTATTTATTGCATGCCATTGTATTGTTTCAGGCAGTGCCTGAATTCTGCAGTGGCTAACTGACCACTGCAGGTCATTGTAGAAATGTACGTCATGATGAGATGCACATCTTGCTAAATACGACCACATCTTGAGGCCTTAGGCAGCTGCTTCCTTTGCTGATGCTTAGATGTACCATCGAGTTCAGAGGTTCTCATATGGTGGGTGAGGACCTTAAAGTGGACCACTGAGCTATTTTCAATTTATTCATGGTATGCCTGGAAAAAAAGGGGAAAACAGTATGGTATCCATAAGTGGGCACAGAGAACATACATGATTTTTCTTTACTCTGTTTTGCTAAAGAGAAAAATTAGGTTGTATTCTTGAAAAACAATAGTTTTCTCATGATAAAGTTTTATTTTTAGCATACAATTAAAACTCACACATTATTATGAGAAACTAAATTAAAACATAAGCGTGCATGTTGTCTTAAGGCTTCTGCAGTGATGTGCATTTAAAACATCTTTGTTTTGTCCTCTGACACTGTTAAATCATTAAATAAATTATTGAATGTATGTATTTATCCCAATATATTTTAGTGTTAAAATTCTACACATTGTACCTTTAAGCATAAACCTTGTGTCATGTGCTTGCTAAGACAGATGAAATATCACATGTAGTAGTGTAAAACTCCTTCTCCATGTGTAAGCTCAGGCAGGTAAGAGCTGCATTAACAGATTAGCATGAATGTCTCTATTGAAACTGGCTGATTATAAAACACGTCCACATACATGCAGCTTGTGTAACAGAGACATACCTGAGCTCGGGCTCTGAATGGAGGGACAAACACAGATCTGAGTGAATGTTGGCTGATTGTACAGAAGATGTGACGGTCTCACAGGAGGTCACTGACTGATAGCAGCTCAGGAATGAAGGAACAATAGAAACCAGATCTGTACTCAGTCTGAAGATATGTAGAGACCAGGTCCAGGCCAGCTGGGGTCAAGGCAGTCCAACTAAAAGAGGCCAAGTTTGGGTCAAGTCTGGAGAGAAAATCAGTTGTTTACCCTCTCAGATTTAAGTAATCCATTTACAGAATGAAAGGCCTTGTAATAAGCTGGAATTATTAGTAAATAAACCACTTATATGACCTTATAAGATGCTTATAAACATAAATAAGTCTATGAAAAGGATAATGTTATCCCGTCTATGAAAAGGAACTTCATCATATAAGCCTTAACAAGATGTTAATTAAAATTTACATGACTTTAGTTCTTCTAAGGATGAAAATGAAATAAAAGGAATGTGTTTCTTAAGATTTTTAGAGTTAATGCGTTTTTTAAGGGCTCAGCCTGAGATCTTCTGCCTCTTTGCAGATCGGGCATTTGATCAGAGTGCCTCCTGGGTGCCTCTCTTAGGTTTTCCATGCACGTCTTTCTGGATGGGATTGACCCAGGACTCGCTGGAGGGATCATATGCCCCTTTGGGTCTATAAATGCTATAGAATTCCCTCCAGAGGACCTGGAAAATGTCCCAGTGGAGAGACATGTCTGGGCCAACTTGCTCAGCCTGCTGTGACTGCGACCCAGCCCTGGATGAAGAAAGATGAAGAAGATGGCTGGACAACAGTCTAACAAGCCAGTAATAAATGTGTTAGTCTATACATATCTTTAATTCTTTGATTTTATGGGGAGGAGGAGTCTAAAGATAAGCAAAGAAAAGACACATCAGTTAATGCTGATGCAACCTTGGTGAACATAGATGCCCAACTGTATGCCTCTGTGTCATTTAAAAAAAGGGATAGAGTTGATATATTTCTTGGTTGTCTGTCCATCTGTCATGCTTTCCGTACAGCTGTTTCATTCAAGTGAACAAAATATCTGCATCCAGAAAGCAGCCTGATGTTACAGTAGGAAAAAAAAAATCAGATGAATCTAAACTAAAATCCCTATAATGACAAAGTGAGAAACCTTTTTTTTTTTTTTTGGTAAATAGATCAAAAGTAAAAAACTGAAATATCACACTGACGTACTGTAGGTATTCAGACCAGTCACAACAACACTTGAAATTTAGCTCAGGTTCCTCCCATTCCTCTGGCTCTTTGCTGAGATGTTTCTACACCTTCACTGGAGTCTGCCAGCTGTAAATTAAACTGATATCAGACCTCTCTGAATGAGGACTCACAGCTGACAATGCATATTAGAGCAAAAACCAAGCCAGGAGGTCAAAGGAACTGCCAGCAGAGCTTGGAGACAGGAAGGCTACAAAAAAGCTGCTGCACTGAAGGTTCCCAAGAGCACAGAGGCCTCCATAACTCTCAAATGGAAGAAGTTTGGCACAACCAGGACTCTTCCAAGCCAAACTGAACAATTTGGGGAGAAGGGCCTTTTAAGAGAGGTGACCAAGAACCCGATGGTCACTCTGACTGAGCTCCAGAGATCCTGTGTGGAGACGGAACAAAGTTGCAGAAGGACAACCATCACTGCAGACCCTCCACTCATCTGGGCTTTATGGCAGAGTGGCTAGACAGGAGCCTCTTCTCAGTGCAAAACACATGAAAGCCTACTTGGAGTTAGCATAACACTGCAAATTAAATTCAAGTTTTTTTGCAAATGTTCTGTATACTTATGTCAATATGATATTCAGTTATTTACTTTAAATTGATTTACAGACATTTAAAAAAAATTCTGTTTTCACTTTGTTATGATGGGGCACCAAGTGTAGATTAATAAGGTAAAAAAGTTTTTTTCCAACTGTATCATCAGACTGCAACATAAAATCTAAAGAGTCAAGGGGGTCTGAATACTTTATGAATGCACTGTATGTCTATTCTGACTCAAAGATAAACTAATTGGAGTTCAGAGGTCGTAGGTTAAGGTGATCAGACCTAATGTTCAACCCCTGATGGTGGGCGCAATGTTGCAAACATGTCCACTCTGACTCAAAGATTAACTATTAGAATTTGGAGGTCAAAGGGGAGTGGTCTAATATTCCACCCTTGCTTGTGACTGCAAAATCTCAAGAAGGTTCCCAGGGATAATAAACTTTCACAAATGTCCACCCTGACTAAAGGAAAAACTGATTAGAATTTAGAGGTTACGGGTCAAAGGTCAAAGCCCTTGGGCCATATGTTCATCCCTTGATTGTGAACATGATATCTGTTGAGGGATCTCCTTCAAACTTTGCAAACATGTCCACTCTGACTCAAGGATGTACCGAAAAGAAACTGTAGGTCAAAGGTTGCTTGGAAGTCATTTTTAGCCCTGGCTTGTGAACACAACATCTCAGGAGTGCTTTAAGGGATTTTCGCCAAACTTTTCAAAAATGTCCACTCTGACTCAAGAATAAATTGATTGGAACTAAGAGGTCATAGGTCAAGGTCAGTAGGCATCATGTTCATCCCTGGCTTGTGAACACTATATCTTGATTATGCTCTAAAGGAATTTATATGAATTTTGCACAAATCTCCTCGCAAAGATAAACAAATGAAGCTTTAAAAGTCAAAGGCCAAGGTCCTTTGAACTATAATCTTGTGAGCACAGTACTTTAAAAATTTATCAAAGGATTTATATCAAATTTTGCACAAACCTTTACCTTGATTAGAGAATAAACTGATTGGAGAAAAAAGTTCACTGCGACCTCGTATCATATTAAAGCTTCTTAGGAGCTCCGCCTTCTTCTAAGAATAGTCTTTTGAAGCTGCTGTACATTTTTCTTAATAAATAAACTGTTTTGGGGGTTAGGTGACGCATTTAAACACATACAAGTATTCGGTTTTTTGCTTCCTTTGACGGCCCAATAACTTTATATCTTATGGAGATGCTAGGCTGTAGTTCTTGTTTAGATCACGTGATATTGCACAATCATTTTATCAACTCAAATGTTGATCCAGTATGGACTGGTCAGTAGCATCGAAATAGGAGGCTTTAATGGCTCTAAAGCAGTGGTTCTCAGCCAGAGGTGTAGCTAGGGATTTTGGGCCCCAAGAAAGAATATTATACAGGCCCTCCCCTTAACAGCAAATGCAGCAAATGTTGCATCATTTTTACAAGTATCTATGCATTTAAATGTATTTCTGAACCATAATATCCCTGATGAAGGCTACATGCCAAAACGTGTCAGTCTAATAAAGTTGTTCTCTAAACTACAAGTGTTGCTGGAGATTTATGTTCTCTTCAAGACTCTCTTTATCTTCCATGCACCTCGGAAGTTGAAGTTGTGCCGGAGTTACCCACTTCAGCTCTCCTTTGAACCATAATTTCCCTAACCTTGCAAAGCAGATGGATACGCCCATTTCTGTGTTTCTCACTGGTGAATCCATCTTCCAAAGCTCTCGTCTGAACCGTTTGGGCGCGGTCAGAAAGTGACAGGACCAATCAGTGACAAGGGATAGTACTTTCAGGCACGGTGGACCAAGCAGCAACAAAAGGCCAGTGCAATTATGGCAGAAGAGATTAGTGTGGATGCTGCTGAATCGCCAGTTTTATCAGAACTTGACGACATTTCTTCGTTAAAAGAACAGAGAACAGCAGTGAGTTGTTTTTCTTTTCAAACACAAAAGTCGTGTACTGACATGTCTATAGCCACCATGGTTTGCGTAATTCCTCAGTAGCTGCGCATGCACACCGCTATGTCATGTGTTTTGGTGCTTTGATTGGCCCGAAAAGATGTGACAGACAGAACGTTTATCCAATCACCCTCTGAGATTTTTTTCAAAGGCTCTGCCCTTTCCTAAAAGCTGTCTATGAGTGGTTTACACATCCATCTGCCAGGTTATAATTTCCCCATGTATGAGCATTATTTTTACTATGGTTAAATTAAGTTTACATGCATTATTTCACAGCGCTGGACTACACCATTTGGACATTTTTAAGGGAGGAGCAGGGGCCCCCCAGTATTTCATTTCACTCTATTTGTACAAATTTCAGTCAGTTGACAAGTTCATTTAGTTGCTTTTGATTCAATAATGGCACTAATTGCTAAGAATATATAAATAAAAACTCACTTTTCATTGCAGGCTTCGCAAGGGCCCCTCCCTACTGTGGGCCGGGTAATCAGCACCCTTTTCCCCACCTGCGCAATGCCCATGTTCTCAACTCAAGAGACTGTGGTGGGTCCTGAGGCCAGACCAGCTGAGAACCACAGCTCTAAAGGTTGGACTGCAGTCCTGTCAGAGCATCTAGCGGTCTGAACTTTTCAGTAGACTGAATCTGAAAGGCTCTTCTTATGAAACATGCTGTCCTGTCTTTTAGGCCAGCATGTACAGATACAAAGATTAGATGTAATCATGCAGGAACATACTAAAAGATACCTGTGCTTAAAAGTAAAACATCAAAAGTTCTCGTCATGTTAAAGAAAAAAAAAACAGCTGTACGTTCAGTCTAAACAGGGCGAACAAGGATTATAAAATGTGTTTTCATGACTGTATAAACAAACACCTGTCCTTATTTGGGACGCTCCCACTGGTAGTGGCTCTATCATGGAAAGAAATGCGGAGACATGACTCGACTGGAGGAGAGTTGGCCTCAATCTGATTCAGTAACAAAATTCACGAATGCTTTGGCACAAAATGTATGGTGTGAAAAAAACATTACCATCCCTGGTCGTCATGCAGGGGCCTGCTTGTTAAAGTTTCTGCTGATTAAGAGTGATACATTTTATTAGAATAATTACTGAACATTTTAAAAGGAGGCTAGATAACACAAGTGATTGCTCAGGGTATTTCTTATAAACAGCAATAAAAGTAACGAGCACACAAACAAGACAATTGACAAACTGTTGCAAAGATTTAATTATAGATTCCAGTACCATTAATCATTCAGTGCACGCTGCCTGTCATAAACCATACAGTATCATCTCTGTGTAGTGTTTCAGGTGTCATATAACTTTAAGGAATTGCTTTGGCATGTGAATCAAACCAAATACATTCGTTATGCTGGTCGAAACATTGGTAAAGTGACAATAAAGAACAGTTCTTTTAGTTGTTGCACAGCTCTAATATAACTTAACTAAACTCTAAAATAAAAACAAATCTCAAGAATTAAATAAACTAAAATCTTACATTGCATTCAATTTGCATCGAAAAGATTCAAGGGAAGCACGTTTCACAAGTCAGTAATGCATAAAAGTCATGAAATCAATTCTTTGAACACCATGTAAGTCTTATCCAATCATATTTTAGTGGCTTTTGCTAACCTGGAATGTAGGATATGAGGCCATCATACATGTTTAATTAATTACAGCTTTTGCTAAACTCCTTTTTATTTTATTGCAGCTCCATCAACCTAACTCTCTTTGCACCTTCACTCACATGCACACAAGTCATTTGTTACACTTCATATTATTTGTTCTTTGAGTACAAATGAAGCCGCACCATGATGTTCTGGATGTTCTAGTTGTATACATACAGCCTCCTATTTGTATTTTCATTTTTCAACTCAGAGGCTTTTAATGGTACAATTCTGTAAAATGCCATTATAAAATGTCCCCTTAAAAAGGATTTCCATCCCACAGATGAAAAAAATAACAATAGAGAAATCGAATTTAAGAGTCAGAGCTTGATATAAATTCCCCAACCACTTCATTAGGTACACCTGTTCAACAAGTCAATAACACAAATACCGAATAAGCCAATCACATGGCAGCAACCAAATCCTTCTGACATGTAGACATGGTCAAAATGATGTGCTGAATTCAGAAGGAGCATTGGATTGGATAGGAAAGGTGATTTAAGTGACTTTGAGCTTGCCATGGCTGTTGACAGTCTAGTGGGCTTTCATGTTGTTAATGCCAAAACAGACCAGGCAACACTGTCACAGTCTTCTTTTGTCCAATTTTGATGAGCCTGCATGAATCGCAGCCTCAGTTTTCTGTACTCTACTGACAGGAGCGGCTGCAGGCGTGGTATTCTGATGCCATCTCATCTGTTTCAATGTTTGATTTGCTCTCTGTTCAGAGATGCTCTTCCGCATACCTCTGTGATAACACCTTGTTATTGGACTTATTGTAGTCTTTCTATCAGCTCCACCTAGCCTGGTCATTCTCCTCAGACCACCATCAACAGAGCAGTGTGACCCAGATAACTAGGGATGCATGATATTTAACTTAGATATCAGTATAAGGAGATATTAGCTTAAAAAGTTAATTGTCTGCATTGACAGCTGACATTTTCTTATGATATTTTCAACTGATATACAATTATGTGCATATGTTTCAGGCATGCAAGGTGCTCAGGAATCATCACATGCCCAATGGGCAGAGTCAAGCATGACACGTTCGACACGTGTTGCTTGGTAGCCAAGATCAAGCTTGATGAAAACTCTTTTGTCCAGGCCTTTTCACCCCTGGTAATACGCCCGGAAACCGCCAGTGGTATTTGGGCCCTTGGGACATTCACAGCACGACCAGGGGCTCTTGGAAACCTTTCTACCAGTCCTGACAGTACCCTAGGCCGAGCTTACTTGCCACATCCATTCCTTACTGTCCACCCTTAAGGTTTGGACTTTAGTTTTTTTTTTTTTCAAACGATTATTTTCCCATGGCCCTGGTAATATGGAAGGACATCCAGAGCATGACTGGTGGTTGTGCCAATCCTCCTTCACTGCTGGTGCCCTGAGGCAGCATACTCGTCACATCTACACTTTACTGCAGCCTCAATTTTTGGCCCAAACATGCCTAGAAATTCTGCAAAGTACAGCATATCAGCTGTAAATATCCACCGCATGTAGGAATATATTTGTGGATTTTAGGCAGGACCAACATCAGCCTATTTGTTTTTCTTTTTTCATCCACATTTCTTAAACTTAAATGTAATTTCTAAGGACTTAAGTTTGCTTCTTTGTTCATCCCTAAACATTCGAGTGTGTTTTAAGGGCTGAGGCAAAAATCCAATATTCTGCATCCCTGCAGAGAAATGCTGTTCAGGCCAGCCTGTCTGGAACCGACAACCATAGCTCATTCAAAGCCACTTAAATCATCTTATAACATGCTTGGTTTGAGCTTTAACTGATCATCTCAACCATGTCTACATGCCTATATCATTGGTTGCTGCTATTTGAAAGGCTGAAGATATATTTATACTGATTAATGATACCTGATGGACTGGCTGGAGATTTTAATGTACATAAAGGAGAATCTATCCAACAAAACACTGACATTTGTTTCCTTTTGAACATTATAACCATCACTCTGATTAAGAATTTTCATGCACCACAAAATCTGACATACTGACACAAATTTGTCCCTTACTTATTGACTCTCAACTAAAAAGACAATGGGTAGTAAAAATCTGGAAGAGGGTAGATTAAACCCATTTGATACCCAAGCATGAACCTGTTTGCTGTCTAAAGGTAGCCAAAAGATAATTACAAATGTTCTTTACTGAATAACTGCCCAGGTTTGCCTTGAATTTTCCCTATACATTATCTTGGATGAAATGGTAATGATTTTGTCAGATTAAAAAGTTCAACAAAAATAGATACAACTTAAATCTTTAGATAATAAGATTTGAATATCCTGAGCTTAAACTCAGTGGATGGTTGCTGTATGATAATAAAAAATAGTCTTTAATGGACAGATAATAGAGTTCATCAGATATGATAGAAATGTCATTTTCATCCCATCATTTCTCTGAAATGTGGATTTAAATGTAGTCAGAGAGCTGGTCTGACTGAAGGCAGAAGGAAGAGGTCGCTCTGAGGGCACAACATTCATAGATCTTTGTTTGGGTGCACCATTGTCTGACAACATTTTGTTATTGCCTCTTCAATGTGTCATTGGAGACACACACAAAAAAAAAAACAGGACGGAAGAGGAAGAACAGAAAGTCCTGCAGGTCACCTTAAGAGTGAGAAGTTTTTGTTTTTAAGGAAGCTGTGTATCCTGGAGACACTTCTGTGTCAGCACAGTGGTCTGAGAGGGCGTCTGCTACACGCTGCTGCACAGATCCACTGGGAATATATGAACTGTATATATATGCTACAGTTAAAAACATTAACTATTACCTATGATTATTCTAGTTTTTAAATGACTTGATTTGATAAAGGAAGGAAACTAAAGACCTCTCTGATTTAATAAAACCAGAAACAGAAGGTTTGTTTTCCACCATTAAAAATAAAAAACAGAATAAAAAGAACAAAACTCTGATTTAAAACCACAGAGGACGGCTCTGGCTGTGGTAGCTCCAGCTCTCATAGCTGTTATGATGCCACAGCACACTTTCCTCCACTCACAGAGTGAATTATCATGATGGCTTCTCAATAAACACTATAAACACACACACAAACACACACTATCAGCAGCATTTAAAAACACATCCTCCTCTGCTGTGGTCACACTCCCAACGCCGGGCAGAGTAAGTCTAGCTCCTTTTGTGCCTCTTCATCCTGAGAAACAAAAAACATTATTTTATTATTTTGCATGCAGTTAAGTTTTAAATTATTTATTCATGAAGTGTAAGAAAGTTTTAGGTTCAGTATTGGTTCAGGACAGTCAGTACAACTACATGAGCCGAGTAAAAGTTAAATCATTGTGTTGGTCCAGCTACGTAACTTTAAAAGCACATTAGCATGTCAGTTTGACTAAAATCATACCGAATCCAATTTCTTGAAGTGGAATTATCGAGGTCGATGTGCTCTTGGAAACTTTCAGTGCAGCAGAATGTTTTTGTATTCTTCCCCAGATCTGTGCCTTGCAACAATCCTGTCTCTGAGCTGTGCAGGCAGTTCCTTTAACCTCCTGACAGGTTTTTGCTCTGATATGCATTATTAGCTGGGAGGTCTTCTATAGAGAGGTGTTTGCATTTCCAAATCATATCCGATCAATCTAATTTACCACAGGTGGACTCCAATCAAGGTGTAGAAACATCTCAGCAAAGACCCAGAGAAATGAGAGGAACCTGAGCTAAATTTCGACTGTTTTTGCAAAGGAATACTTGTGTCAAAAGAACATTTTAGCTTTTTCATTCTTAACAAATTTGCGAATATTGTTTGGGGTACTGAGTGGACATTAATGACAATAAAGATTTTTTTTGACTGTAGCATCAGGTTGCAGTATAACTAAAGTCAAAAAGTGAAGAGGGTCAAATACTTTCTGAGCCCCTACTTGCAAGCTTTAGATAGTATCTGGGGAGTCCCATTTCACAAATGACTTTTTTTCTGATGAAATCATGACTGCTTATATTTGCATTTAATTGAATTTGTGAAAAAACTGAAACTAAACCAAGCCCATCGTAACTCGCTGCAAGGGGACATACTGCCAGCTATCACAGCAGAGGCTGACATGCTTCCATCAATAATTTGATTTTCCTGCAGTGCTAAAACACGGAGACAAGGAAAGTAGCCCAGTTAAGTTGCCTAATCAAACTATAACCGTAGCTTTGCATTACCATGCATGTAAACACAGTGAGTGAGGAAGTCTAACCTCTTTGGACTCAGCCTTCATTGAACATGCAGCTTCACACATCTTCTTCGCCCTCTCTCTCTGCCCAATGTCTCTGTAGCACTGTTAAAAAAAGGAAAAAAAAACCCCAAACAGTTAATTTAGTGGATCTACAACACAACGGTGTACAGTGGTGTCCTAAAACCTGAGGCACTGACCTTAGCGAGATATACATAGTTGAGCTTGGAATATCCTGGATTGAGCTCCTCAACCTAAATATATGACAAAACAAATAATTCACATTTACAAGACATTTATTACAATTCTTAAGGCTAAACCTTTACATTCAACAATCAGATGCACATATAAAGATTTAGATTTACTGCAAAGGTCCACAATTGGATCTGTGCCTTAATAAAAATGTAGAACTACAACTACAAAAGTCAGATACAGAAAAACGTCGATTACAGGTCAAGTCACTGTTGTCAAAACTGTCGATAATCTAAACATTTTGGTGTCATGTGTTTAATTACAATGTAATCTCTGTTATTTTAATGCTGGATAGTAGGGAAAAGTACCAAAGCTATTAAAAATGAAGATCTTCGGTTATGTTCAATCCAGAAGCTGCTGCACACAGAAAAAAAAATAAAGAACTGTCAAGACTGCACTAATATGATGCCATTGTTATGATATGATGAGCTTGTATTTTGGTGTAGCACTGGTTTCACTTTTACTAGGATTTTATCCAAGTTTAAAAATCATGTATTGTGACAACCCTCGGTCATGAACTTGCATTAAGACTAATAGAAGCCTGTGGGACTGTGTAATGATTAGTTTAAGCTGACATAACCACTGATTAGACTCTTAACTACTGGTTCAAGATTGTAGGGCTAGTATAATGACCCATCACAGACCCTGTTTACATTTAGCATTAACACCAGTGCAGGGATTTAGTCGTTGCCTTTGGTCAGAAGTGCTTTAAGGTTTAAGTCACATTTTTTGTCTTTTTTTACACGTTAAAGTTTTGTTCCAGATTCAGTCAATGCAAACTAAAAGACATTTTAGCCCAGTTTTAGTCAATAAGAAGTCCTAACATTTTGGCCATTACTTTTACTAAAATTTTCTATCTCTATAAACCAATGTATTTAGCCATATTGTAAAACTAGTTTAACTGCAAACCCCTCATATCAATGCAGTATCAAAAGTTTCATCAGTTCAAAAGACCTCCACAGGGAGGAGACCAGAATAAATTCTGATTAGATGTCTCTAAACACCTCAACTGGCTCCTTAAGAGGCAGAGGAGCAGTGGCTCTACATCCAGATCCCTCCAGATGTCTGAGCTCCTAAGGCTGGACACACACTATAAGATTTTAGGCCCAATTTGAGGTAAGTTTTGCCTCCCCCTACAATCGTGGGGGTGTATCCAGAGTAGAGCCTTGTCGAAAACGATTATTATTCTGAGTAGTCTGCATGTGTGTGGTGTCAACACATTTATTTTACTGCTCCAAATCATGTCAGAGCCTCCCAGAATCTAAACTGTAAATATCAAATGCCTTTGATATTTACAATTCTAGGTCGTAGTGCCTCTGACGGAGTACCCACAACAACCAATGAGAGAGAGCAGATAGAGTAGCGTCATCAGCCGGATCTTACATACTTTCCCCCACTCACAACCATAAACACAACTGTAGCTTCATTCCAGCCAGGATTTCATCCTGTGTTTTTCCCCTTTTATGATTTTTGCGGCAACCATAACGCATCCCAGGGCAGCCTGTTGAGGACGGACAGCAAGAGAGTATGGACAGACATCTGTGTCTGATTGTTTTTTTCAGAAGTCACATGATCACGCAAGATCGCTGGCAGATCGGCAGGTGTGTGTATGAAAAATAGTTTGAAATTGTCCTCATGTATGTGGTCTCCCACTGTTTTAAAATTGTTCAGATTTAAAAATCGTCT
The DNA here is from genome assembly GCF_018320785.1 of Cheilinus undulatus. Taxonomy (NCBI): domain Eukaryota; kingdom Metazoa; phylum Chordata; class Actinopteri; order Labriformes; family Labridae; genus Cheilinus; species Cheilinus undulatus. Next base: position 12,666,866 of record NC_054870.1, on the reverse strand, counting down.
ATTGTGTGGCTGGTGTAACCCAGTCTCTATGGCTCAGCCCAACCACCCTCCTGAGGAATCTCTTTTCAACTTAATTATTCAATAACGTCTTATTTCTTTTTCTATGGCTTCATTTCTCCACTTCATCTTAGTGCAACTCACACACTGCTGCTCTCTCACGGCTATGGCAACTTTAGGCTCTGGAAGCCAGACTCCTAGCTAAACAGTGACATCTACAGGCATGGAGGTCAATGAAATCACAGGATGAGAGGTCATTTTTTTAAAAATAAAACTGATGTGAGTGGCAAAATCCATATGATGACACCAAAACAGTTATTGTATCTTGGTGTATCAATATTTAGAGCACAGCCTTAATACTTCCACTAGTTAGAGCCCAGGGATCCCAAGTAAACTAGCATTTAAGGCTCAGGGTCTACATAACCGCTGCTTAAAGACCAGAGGGATTAAAACTGGTGAGAGGATGGGGACTTGTATAAACACTGGTAAGATGTGACGTTTAAGCCAGGGAACTTCCATAACTACTGGCTAAGAGTGCCAGAGCAATCTTAACAGGCAAAGATACCAGGAACCTGTTGGTTACAGGCTGCCTGTATAATTGCTGGTTTATGGCAAGGATGACTCTAAAACCAGTCATGGGAAACCCTGGTCCTGTATAACTGCTGGTTTAAGGTCAGAGAGATTACCCCTGGTCAGGTGTTGGACCTGCCTAACCTGGTAGGATATCAATGTTATAGCTTCACGGCCCACCAGGAGGCCCTCCTCCAGGTCACCAGTGACATGTTTTTACAGGGATCGCTTAAACCTCATTGACAGATGAGATACACAAGATATGAGGAAAAGGCATGCTCAGGAATATTGGCCAGAAGCAAAATTCATTCCTGTACTATATAAACATTTGGATAGTGGAAGTACAGTTTAAGCCTCTCTAAATACTGAATGTTTGTTCTCTGAAAACTGGGAACATGATGATCTGTGGACAAGCTACAAGTGAGTGCTAGATAAACATGTTTCATTAATCAGGGCAGCTCAGGAGAGAGCAAGCTATCAGCTTCACAGAATGACAATAAAAACAAGAATAATCCCTGAATATTTGATTTTATTTTCTAGTTAACTTTGATAGTTCACCTAACACGCATACCGAGTAGAAGCATTTCTAGTGTCAATCTAACAACCCATCAGCTGATGTTTAGCAACAATTTTGGCCCTTAACTCGATGACTAAAGAGCTTCCTGTGCAGCCAGCGACAAAGGCCTTTTGGACACATATTTTTTCAGCGCATTGCCTGCGGAGTATATCCAGGTATACAGAGCATAGCCACTTATTTTTTATTCTCTATAGAGCAGTAGCTCAACTGCTCTTGCCTCAGGACCCACCAATTTCATTGATGACAAATCATGACCCAAATTTCCAAAAAGGTTCAACAATGCTAACCTTGTAAAGCAGATGGATATGCCCGTTTCCGTGTTTCACACTGGCAAATCCATCTTGCAAAGCTCCCATCTTAACAGTTTGGGCCCAGTCAGAAAGTGACAGGACCAATCAGTGGCGAGGGCCAGCACTCTCAGTCATGTCATAAGCAAGCAGCAACAAGAGGCCGGTGCAGATGTGGTGGAAGAGATTAGTGTGGATGCTGCTAAAGTGTCAGTTTTATCAGAACTTGACGACATTTCTTTGTTAAAAGAAGAACAAAGAACAGCAGTGAGCTTATTTCTTTTCAAAAACGACAGAAGTCGCGTACTCACATGTCATGGAACCATGCCATGGTTCACATTATGCAGTTCTCTATGTATTTACCTCTCGGAAGCAGCTACTTCACGTGTTTTATTGCTCTGATTGGTCCATAAAGATGTGACAGATCAAACGTTCATCCAATCAACCTCTGAGTTTTTTTTTTCAAAGCCTCTGCACTTTCTTAAATGCAGCGTATGAGAAGTTTTCCAGATGGATGTGTGAAACACATCCATCTGGTGTGTCAGGTTACAAAAATGCACATTTAAAAAAATTTAAATGTTGCACTGAAGATCTTGGATGAAACAGAATTTATGACAGGAACAAGAGACAGGGCAAAACTCACATTTGACAACCCCCTTTCCCCATGATAACATGTACATTTCAGCCAATTTTCCAGGGATCTTGGGAAATTACTTCATTAACATGTTAAATCAGCTCTTTTATTTCAAGAAAAGGAGATAAAAGTGTTGGAATTTCAATAAAAAATTTAAATTTGCCCATTATCACAATAAAACAGAGTAAAATAAATGGTACGGTTGCATGTCCTTCAGAGGCTTTTGCCACCATTTTTTTCCAGATGCACATCCGTGACCCACTGAAAACTGCTCCGTGACCCACTTTTGGGTCCCGACCCATCAGTTGAGGAACTCTTCTATAGAGTGCACCCATTTCAAATTTCCTTCTCCTAGAATGGCAAAGGCAACGAAAAGTAATCTGAGCCCACTGGTTCATTGCTTTGTAACACATAACCGTCTACACCACAGTGAAACATGGTTCACTCAAAATGTGTACAGCCTTCAGTCTTTTGGGCCAGTGGTGATGATAAAATCTGCCTTTCTTCAGCTGATGATCTCATATTTTTCCTTTATTCCTGAAGCAGAGGAGTTAATTTGTGCAAATAGTAAAAGCCAGTTTTAGGTGAAATTAAATATGCAAGATGATCTAAAATGTCTTTGCTTATAACACATGGTGGTTATACTTTGCTTAAAAATAAGGGCGGTAAATTCAGAGTATACCCTCTTACCTAGACACCACTTAATTACAGTTCAGGTAAAAACTTATGTGACAAGCATGGAAATAGTGATAATAAAAACAACTTTGCTAGATCTATCCTTGGATTACTGCAGAAACGTTCTGGGGTTGCATTAAGACATGATTTCCATCTCTTTTATTCTCAACCTGGATTATTGTACTGCAAATAACCAAAGTTGACCAATGTAGAAATGAGGGGGACCATAGTGCTTTGGACTAGAAAACAAGATCTGCACAAAACTGTTCTTAAATGTAAAACAGTGGAAAGAGATAAACACAACTAACTGTTCAAATTCCTGGATAAATCCAGGATATTTTATTTTATTTCTTCATAAAGTCTGTAACTCTCTGAAACCAAATGCCCCTAACCATTACATTTCCCCTTTACTGTTTTCCTGCGTGTGAAGGTGAGAAAAAATGGAGAATTTCATCTTGTTCTTCACAGCCACTTCAATCGTTCTCTGACATCTGCATGACGACTTTTGATTTGTAACACTCCCCAGGCCTCCCCCTCCCTAAAAGCAGGCTTTGATATCTTTTAATGTGGTAAAATCACCAAAAACACTTTGAATTCAAACATTGAAGACACGTTGTATGAACTGCTTTGATTTTAGCATACCTTAGGACAGGAACATGTAAACACAGTGGTGTAAGTAATGACTGAATCAAAGTACCTTCAGAAAGTTCTTCAGGGCGTCTTCGATTGAAGCACTTGGGGGCTCTCCAAATAATGTAGCAGCGACTTTCCTCTCAATCCACGATAACTGAGCCACCTGAGGAATAATCAAAACACCTCAGATTAAAAGACAACTCTGCATTTTAGTTCACATCTAGTTGAACAGAAGTCTCTTTCTTATGAAAGCCAATTATTTTATTTTCTCCATCCTTCTTATCTTGAGAGAACAACATTATTGAACTCTTGACCTATTTCTCTCATTGTCTTGAGATAACAAAGCCTGCTCTCTAAGATAACAGTATACATTTCTAGTGACCTAGAAAACAAACAATAGTCTGGTCACTGTGGCCAGACCAGACCATGCTGCGATGGGCCACATTGATCAGATAAAGAAAGACTAGATCTCAGTGTGTTTTGTGCTTTTGAAACTCATCTCCATTTATTAATACAACATAAACAGCTGGAGAGCTCAAGAAAACTACTAGACATTCCTCTCTTTTACAAAAAACCTGCCTAAACTATATAAATAAACACTCTTCCATAGGTTGCTGAATCTTTTACTGACATTAGATAACAGCCCCGTGATCAGTATTTTCCTGAATCAGGTTGCTCACTAAATAATGAAATTTTCTTGTCTGGTAGCTGCAACTTCAAGTCACAATGCTATAATCAGGAACAAAAGGAATTACATTACTTGTGAGATCCACCTAATGTTGTTTGATCATAATTTATTAATCATTTGCCTTTGCACATGCATATTACTCAATTATATCAGGGGAGCCAAACAAATGAGCGCCAAGGCTGGGACAAAATCTGACATGAAAAGGTCTTTGCACATTGAGTCTGTTAATTTCTGACTTGTTTTCCGGTCTGTAACCCCATGAAAAAATTGCACACTGGGTTCAGTGTGTTATATTTTGCTATTCATTTTGTCTCTGTTCAATGGTTGATATCCACATAGTACATGGGCAAATCACAGTGTGAGGTTTCAGTGGTAGAAAGAGAGAGAAAATGAGCTTGGAGCCCTAAAAAAAAATTCGATATAGAATGATTTCCAGTGCTGCAAAAATGCATGTTTGGACTGACATGCATTTAGTAGATCAGTTTTTGTTGATTACCATATTTTCTTCTTCTTGTGGATGTAAATGGGTAACAGTGAACTGTGCTGTATAAGATCTGACAAGTCAGGAGACTAAAGAAGCACTACACAAGCTCAAGTTCTTCACCATTTATCATGTGTCAGCAACAACATCATGTTGACAGATGTGGAAAGTTCCTAATGTATTTTAAGTAGTTTTATTTCTGGTCATCTGAGATCAGAGATTATCTGAGATTGTCTGAGATTCCTCCTATTTCATCTAACTGCTAGGCAGGTATTTGGAGGCAGCCGTACTTTGTTTAACAGATCAAAATTCACATAAAACCTGCTTATACTGTTGCTATGATATGTGTATGGATGCAAACTGCTTTACTCAGCTCATTAAATGTAAAAATAATATACTTTATGGGTTTTGGTTGCCGTAAAAGAACACAATTTTTCATCTTCTGTTCCAGAACTGAAAGACACGTGTTCCCTGAGTGTGACTTTGCTGTATTTCCATGACCACAGGTAGCCTGTACACTGATACTTTCCAGAGGAGATGACTTTGGCCAGGAGAGCCTGGGTCAAACATGTAATGTTCCTGCCTCGCACCATTCATCAAAGCAGCGTCTAATTGCAGGTGTAGCATTGCTTTGGCGTCATCACAGAAACAGAACCGCTGGCTGAATATAAACAGTAGATCATTGTTAGACATGAACGCACCACAGACAGCCCATAAAACTCAATCCTTGGAAATATCAGGTGTTACTGCTGCACTAAATGTACACAGACCTTCACTTCTATTCTGCCTCTAATGTAAGAGTGTTATAAAACTTAATCTTAGTATCTGAAATAGCTTTTCTTAAGCTCAGTTCAGACTTAAGATTCACAGCAAGACCTGCTGAATCTTTAAACTGGCTCTCCACAACATACTTAAAGCCTGTCAGTTTAAACTGCTGCTACTGAGAGAGACAACGTATGTTTTCATAGCTATGACTCTTGTGCTTCAGTTTCCACTTCTGCGTCTTGCTGCATAGAACTTGTACCTATATGAGCGAGGATGGCATCAGTGGGTTACTTGTTACAATGGCAGTTCTAACTTCCCAAAGCAACACAAAAAAGCAAAGTGTTTCAAAGTAAAACCACCTTCATAAGAGTAAGTGATTAATATATTTCAACATTCTGTATATAACTCTGCCACTGTGACTGTGTCTGGGCTTAGACATGCTGATTGGCTGTTGAAACACATGACTTGCTGTATGTTCTAAAACTGGCTGTTGGCAAATTTACAAACTCAATCTAAGTCAAAAAAGTTGCTGCAACTCAGTTTAAACAGCTGCAACTATCTCCAGCAATGCTTGCTTAACAAATCTTTGGTCTGAACCACCGACAGGACATGGTTTTTAAATGCTCAAAAAGTCATTATCCTATAAAAAATGGAATATATGTACAAACACACACATATAAATGCACTGTATAAATAGTCAGTATTTTTAGCGATGCCCAGTTGTAATGCCCTTTTTTGCCAGAGGGTGGCTGAAGTGGATCTAAAAGCTGTTTGCAAGCTACCATTACATAACAAAAAAGAAGAAATGCTAAAAACTAAACGTTTAAACAATTACAAAATATGGCAGGTAAAGGCCGGCGCTGCTCAGCTCTTACATCTCTACTTTTTACTTCTTGTTTTGAATTTAAGAGTGTTCAACAAAAACTGTACTATGGTGTTTTTACTAATAGTAAACCAACTTTTTTTTTGAATTTCATTTATTATTGGCCCTCATTTATTGAACATTCGTAGTTGAGCAGGAACTTGGGTGTACAGTCATTTCCATGCACATATCGGCATTATCAATCTGAGCAGACATTTCCTTATTAATTTACTTTAAAAATAAAATAGGCTGAATTCAGTAATTATCAAAGTTTTGCTGTACACTGTAGTATCACAATATCATAGGAAATTGAAAAACCACATTTATTCAGAAAAAAACTGGAAACAAATTAAACATTCAGCTTCTTAAAAAGGAAATATTTTAGACCTCTGTGACTAAGTTAAGGGTTCAGCGGGAAAAGGAGTAATTTACTCCAAATAATCAAACAGTATAAACCCTGAGAGTGTGCTTAAGAGCTGAAAATCAAAGAACATAAAAAATTGATTTTTATTGATCATAATCAATCACCAGGTCTGGAGATTTAAAAAATCAATCTAATCCACTGTGCTTCATGTTGCACATGAATGAACAGCTGTAGGCTGGAAGAGACAAGAGCTCATCCAGAGCTATAAAATATAAGAATTATTACAGATATGTTTGGAATGAAATATATTCAGATAACATACATGAATCATAACAAAAATTCATTGGTTTTACAGGCTCTGGGACATTTCAAGCTTTCTTAGATCTCTTTTTTAGTCTCATGAACAGTCAGAAGAAAGTAGTTTATATCCACAGTAAACAGGTATATCCCTTTCTGCCATTCCACATTCATGAATAGCCTCTAATAATAATAACACCTGAGGTATAACAGCCACTCTCTCTCTCTAGGAAGTTTGAGGATGTCCTCCTCCTGCTAACATGCTGCCTCCTTTAAGAGCTAAAACACTTTTTTGTTGATCTCTTGAGAAGTGTCCACATTGTTTTAAAAGCTTAATGTCAAGAATACTGATTAAATTATGATCTGAACAGAAAGTGTTGTGATATTATCATATCCAAGTAATACATCACGGATGTAGGCTAAGTATTGTGACATCAGCTGGAGTTCAGCTGAGGTGATTTCAACACTGCAGAGGTGATTCTGATTCACTTTATGCCACATTTTAAGATTGAAAGAATAAACAAATATTTCATTTTTCCTTTACTTCTGTAACCTGGAGACTGAAACCATAACAAATGGAGTCATGGTGTCATTGCAGTATTATGTATCTCCATGTCATGAAACTCTAAGGGGGGAGGCCAGGGCGTGTTATTTAAATGACGGTTGTTTTCAGGCTCTGTATTCACACGCTGTTATTGGCCAGCTACGCACATTTCATAAATCAGACGTGGCTTTCTCCTAAGAGGATTTCTTTACCAAAATCGGTGCTGGTTTCTACACAAGTTTGATAAATGAGGGTTACTGAGAGAATAAGTTGTTAATAGAGGCCTTCCTTGTTTGAGGTACTCACAAAGGACTCCTTGATCGCTTGCAACATGAATCACAAATGCCAATTTTAACAGCTTTTCTCCTCATTTGCTCCTCATTGCATGTAAATGCACTGTATGTCAAAATTATTTTTTTAAGTTAAAGTTGTGTGATCAAATGCTTCATCTGTTAGCCTGCTAACAGCAGTTTGTATTATGTGTTAACATCAAGCTAACAAACTAATATGTGCTGTAGTCCATCTGTGGTTTATAACAAAATGGTGTAGTGAATACCTCTTCTTCATGATGCAGATCTGTCAGAATCAAGCAGCCTGTTTTAAATCTCTTCATTTCATTGTCATGACTACTCCCTACAACTCTTCTCCTTCTCTCTGAGCTGCATTATGATTTAGTATCGCCATTTACTTTTTTGAAGGCTAATGAGGGTGAAAGAGGCCCTGTGATTATTTGGCTATGAAGATCAAAATAGTGTCTGTGTGGAAGTACAGCTATTTGATTTTATTTAACTTTGCTTTAAATGGCCACCTCTATTCTGAACTTAGCTCTTCAGGCACTCAGGATGACAAGAGCCACAGAGTTATTGTTTGAAAAGGTCCTGAAACAACTCAAGACAAGTCTCTAAAAGGCTGCAGTTTTATTTCAAAACACTGGTTCTGATCAGTCCAGACGAGCACTGCAGGAACATGAGCCTGACAGAAACAGGATGAAAATATCTCCCTGTTCCAATCTGATTTACAGCTAACAATGGCTGGTGTTAACCTCCCGTAGTGCCTTCTGTGAATATCGCAGGGGGAAAAACAAACCTTAGGGAAAGCTAAACAGTAGGAATGAATGAGAGGAAACTGTGGGTGGGTGAGAAATGTCAGCCTCCATAAATTTACTGTTTGTCTATGCAGGGAGAGATTGTAGAGATATGACGTACGGCGTAGCACCAGCGGCCCAGCAGGTAGTAGGACAGCGGGTCTTGCGGCTTCAGCTCGATGGCTTTATCCAGATGATCCTGAGAGGCAGACAGACAGACAGGGAGAAGGTTTTCACAGTTGATTCATGACACGGCTGCTGTTTCCCCTGCCTTCTGTTCTGACCTGATCTGTCCTGCTTCACCAACCCACAACTATTTCACAAACACATCTCACACACGCAATCTCACCGAGCGACCACACACTCACACCCTCCCTCGTTCTTTTCCATTCTCCCCCTCGCTCTGATTCAGGGATTTTTCTTTCATAACTTCCCACTCCCGCACTCTATCTCTGCCTCCTTCACCTGTCAGGAGCTTTGCAGGTACACAGCGTTTGGGGGGGAGCCGCTGACAGAAGATAAAACGCTACGTGCCGTTGTTCCACACTCTAGCTTACGCAACTGAAGGGCTGTAGGAGTGGCTTAGCGGCTTAAGTGATATGTGGGGCTTGTCCCCTTTACCCTGAGTTCATGGGAAAAGCTATAGCCTGCATACTGTATGTATGAAAAATGTATACACAGGATACACACAATGCAAGGAGCCATAGGTTTTAGAACTGTGTAGAGAGCCAGACATAACAAACAGAGTATTCATAGTGTTACACAACAACTCACCTTAAAGATGTATCCGTTCTTTATCTTGTTCTGCACTGTGTCATATTCTGCCATGATCCCACACATGATGGCATACCTGTGGACACACAATATCATGTTCATTAGCTTTCTGCTACAAGTAAAACATACAGGCTTACAGCTGATCCAGAAATCTGAATCCTTGACCTGGCTGGACAACTTCACCTCTTTCCTCACTCTGTCTTGTTGTTAAAATTAAGAAAGCAATTTCTGAACCCAGCGCCAATCCTTGTCTCGATCACCTGATCTCAGGGTTATACCTCAGGGAACAGAGAGGAACCTTTCTTTTGTTCTAGTGCAGCCAGCAATCTTCTAGGCAAGATTTCCTTTTCCATTTGGCGTTTATTTCTCTTTTCCCCAGAACAGTGCCATTCATCTGAGGAGTCTCAGTTCCATAGTCTGCAGAGGTGGGAAGTAAAGAAGCACAAATACTTCCACTTTTTACTTCTACCCCCTACAGTTGAACACAACTATCTGTATTTTCTCCTCCTTACATTGCCCAGACAGGCTTGTCACTTGTTTCAACCTAAAAGGATGAGGACAGGACATAAAAAACAGTTGCCAATCATCCCATATTAGCTGGGATGTCCCTTATGCTAAGCAGAACTTGTAGTCCCAAGAAGGATGCCCCATGCCCCGTATTTTGGCGTTGGCTGTAATCACTAGACAACTCTACACTGATCCTGGTCAGATCACATGCACAGCATGTAACCTGTCATGCATTAATCACAATAGTCAAGTGCCACCTGTCAATCATTCACAGTTGTCTCACACACATCAGCGATCACTGAGATAAGTTTCATGTTGGATGGTTTTCTTTGTTTCGCACTCAAATGTGGATTAAAAATATGGATAAACTCACAAAAAAGAAACAGCTTTAAAGCTACAACAAGGAATATGAAGCACTGGAGACGTAGCTTAAGCCAGTGAAGACTTGGCATTCTGCACTGTGTCGTTTTCAGTCCATGGAGGTGAGATGACTGAACACAGCAGTGATGCACAAGAAGGCAACATGAGCAAAGGTTAGCAATATTGGTGTAATTTTTATGTCATCAGCAACACCAGAAGATTTAAAATACAAGGACCTTTCTCTAGTGTAGGCCTATGAAAGGACTAAAGTCTCCTTGACACTGTTCAGAACAAAAAGAAAAATCCATGAAAAGTGAACTTGGTAAGTCGTGCCTCTCTTTTGGATTTAAAGTATTCTTTAAATGTACTCAGCCAAAGTTCAAGCAGGAAGACTGTTTTCACTCATTCATTAGTCACCACACCTTCATATCTCTCCCTTCCTCTGTTTTTTTTCTCTTCCCGCTGAGATGATCAGCTGATTATGGGCGTTTAATCTCTTAAGCTCTCAGCTAATCAGATTTTACCACAACCTTGTCTGACCAACCATCATGCACCTGCTATATTTTAAATCTGTCATTCTCTCTTTCACAGTCAGCCAGTTGTTTCAGTATAGATGCTGCAGCCCTCCTCCACCCCAGCCACCTCCATTCAGTTATCAGCCTCTAGTCTGGATCCTCACTGGTCTCCTGATCACCTCATCCTGCATTCCTCAGTCTCCTCCTCCAAGCCACCTCAGTGGTCTCCCAGTCCAGCTTCTCAGAAGTCTATCCCTCATTTGATCCTGCATCCCTCATCAACACCACCACCAGTGTCTAGACTCCATAGGGGGGTATCCTATTCCTGCCGTTTGCCTCACTACCTCTTCAAGTATATGGAGTCATCAGGACGGACCCTCATCGCCAAAGACTTTCCAAATATCATTTTCATTAATTTTTTTTTTTTTTTTTTTAAGATTTATTTTTGGGCATTTTTGTGCCTTTATTTGATAGATGAGGACGGTGGATAGAGTTGGAAACAGGGACAAGAGCGGGGGAGAGACATGCGGTGAAGGGCCTTAGGCCGCATTTGAACCAGGGCCCTCCACGTACATGGGATGTGCCTTAAACCACTAGGCCACCTGCGCCTCAATTTTCATTAAATTTTCAAAATAAACTATTGTCTATTGTTTGTTTATTAAGCTTATAAGCTGGGTTTTTTCTTACAGTTTATTTTAAGGTTAATTGAAGCAGCTCTTAAAGTGGAGTCCAGGGACTGTCAGAGGCCGATAAGGGAAAAAAAGGAAAAAAAAAATCTATAAATGCTAAAATGTTAACATTATTATTGATTTCTAATCATTTTCTATAGAGGATATATCTAAAATTATTAGACTGAGCTCTCTAATCATTTTTCAGCATAAAGACTATTTCTGGGGAAAGGTGATGTTTATGATAGATCCCTTTTCCTTTTAAATTATAGTCATGCATAGATCAAAACAAAAGATAGCGTACCTTATTTGACACTGAAAGGTTGGCTACCCAAATCTACGAGGAGAGTGAAGCTGAAGTTTCCATGTTGATCGTATTTCAAGTTCTGTTGCTAAATTGTAAAACTTATTTGGCTATAAGAGAGGAGAAAGGTTGTCATTCTTTGACAACCTTACTTAACAAAGAATGTGTCTAAAAACTTCTGACTCATGTCAGCTAAGAGCAGGAAACTGAGGCCACAGTTCACACACACTCACCCAAATTGAACAACAGAAGATTAGAATAGCATTGTCTGGTCTGAGTCTTGATTTCTGTGGCAACATTTGGATGGTATGTTCAACAACAACATGGTGTAAACAACATGACAGCATGGGCCCATCCTGTCTTGTATCAAAAGTTCAGGCTGCTGCTAGTGGTGTAATGGTTTGTGAGATATTTTGTTGGCACAGTTTAGACCCCTTAGTACCAGCTGAGCATTGTTTAAACCCCACAGCCAACCCGAGCATTACTGCTGACCACGTCTATCCTTTTATGACCACAGTTCACCCCTCTTCTGATTGACACTCTCAGCAACACATTGTGCCATGTCAGAAAGCTCAAATCATTATCATGGTTATCACCACAGTGCAGAAATGGCCTCTGCAGTCACCAGATCTCAATTCAATACAGCACCTTTGACATGTGGGGAATGGGAGTTTCAAATGATGGATGTGCAGATCTGCAAGAAGTGCATGATGCTATGGTGTCAAAGGAATGTTTGCATCGTTATTATTAATATGGTAAATATGTACACTTTATAGACAAAAGTGTTTGGCTGCCTGACCATTACACCCAAGAGACAGTCATGATATTATATTCAAATTCATGTACTTTAATATGGACTTGCCCCCTCCTTTGCAGCTATAACAGCTCCACTCTTCTTGGAAAGCTTTCTACAACATTGTGGAGTGTTTCTGTGGGAATTTGTGCCCATTCATTCTGTAGAGTATTTATGAGGTCAGTTACTGATATTGGATGAGAAAGCCTGTCTTGCAATTTTTGTTCCTGTTCATCCCAAAGGTGCTCAGTGGGGCTGAGGTCAGTGCTCTGTCAAGTTCTCCCACACCAAACTCATCAAACCACATCTTTATAGTCCTGGGGCACAGTCATGTTGGAAAAGATAAATGGCCCTCCCCAAACTGTTGCCACAAAGCTAGAAACATAGCATTGTCCAAAATGTCTTGGTATGCTGAAGCATTAAGATTGGCCTTCAATGATGAAAAAAGGCCTTGCCCAAACCCTGAAGAACAGCCCTATACCATTAACCCTCCTTAACCAAACTTCACAGTTGGCACAATGCAGTCAGGCAGGTAACGTTCTCCCAGCATCCACTAAACCCAGACTCACCCATCTGACTGCCAAACAGAGATGTGTGATTTGCCACTCCACAGAACACACTTCCACTGCTCCACAGTCCAGTGTCAGTGTGTCTTACAACACTCCATCCAATGCTTGGCATCGGACTTGGGGATGTGAGGCTTGCATGCAGTTGCTCGGACATGAAGCTCCTGACGCTGAGTTTTTGTGCTTGCATTAATGTCAGTGGAAGTCCTGAACTCTTCAGCTGTGGAAACAGCAGTGTTGGTGATTTTTACCCACAATGCACCTTAGCAGTCATTGACCCTGCTCTGTGATTTTACATGGTCTCCTGCTTCAGGCTACGTTGTAGTTGTTCGTAAACACTTCAACTTTCTAATAATATCACTTAAGGCTGACTGTGGAATATCCAGCAGGGAGGAAATTTCACAAACCATCTGACTGCAAAGGTGGCATCCATCAAAGTACCACACTTAAAGTCATGGAGCTCTTCAGAATGACCCATTTTGTATCAGAGAAGTTTGCAAATGGAGAATGCATGGCTGGGTGCTTGATTGTATTTGTACACCTGTGGAAACAGGCCTGTACAACAAACTGCTGAGTCAAAGAAAGGTTTATTTATTAGGTAGTAGAAGTCACCTGTTGGAGAAATGCTGATGTGTTGTCATGGTCAAACAGGATAGAGTTGGTACAGCGAGGGTCGTGAAGGAATGAAAAATCATTATTGGGTAAATTGTTATTTTAAACATCAGTATTGTATCGACCCAACTGTTCACTTTTTTTGCACCTCTGATTTGATTTGTAATACTGTAAATAATATAAGTTTCTATGACATTGTACAACTGGTAAAACTCTCCTAAGGTGAAGCTTCGTGTAGGTGGGTAGGAGGGAAGGAGAGACACACCACCTTTCCTCTGGGTCACTAACAATGAGAAACTAAAGGAGTCCTGAAAAATACCAACACTCATTGTTCTTTATTGAGACTCCTCATTAGACAACATCAGCAGAGATAAGCTGCTGCACCTTCCCCCTTCACTCTAATTAAAACACCGACTCAGACCAGTGGGCAGGTGGAGGGGAAACAAAGAGCAGTTTGAGCGCTGGGATCTGTAAGTCAGCGTGACGCTGTGGGTTTGAAGAGGAGAGGAAAGAGCTGATCAAAGACTTTTCACCGCAAGGCAGCTTTAATCCTGCTGGTACTCTTGTCAAACACCACAGAGCGACATAAACACCTTTTTATACGAAGAGCCAGTGGGACAAAGGTCATCTGACAGCGCTGTCTGACATGGTGGTGTTGATGGTAGATGGAATCTGTGTTGGAGTGTGCTGAGGTGTCTGGTATGTGTGAATGGAGTTTATAACAGGGCGTGAGTGGGCGGTGGGCTACTGTTCTCTGGAGTTAGATCAGGCGCAGCATGTTGACAGATTACAACATGGAGATAAAAACAAAAGAGTAGAGGAGAAAAGCCATGGAAGAGAACAAATTACCATGATTAGCCTGTAATTACTAAAAGATAAAGGTTAAAAAGTCTTTCCTCCAAATAAACTGGGAAATTTGAATCGTGTTGAAAATATTCCAAACACCAAGGCATAAAGACATGATTCAAGAGGCTGTAATTTGGTGAATTATCATGCAAACATTTATCATTGTACCAGCCATCATCACGTCTACTTAGCGTGGGCGGTGTATAAATTATCAGTGATAGACAAGCGCTAACCGCATCATTTCTAAGTGCCCTGAATATTCTCTGCAATCCAAACAAAGGCAGAAGAATTGTGTGTTAGTGTAACCAAAAAGATGTGTTTGTTTTCTTAAGGGTGCGGCCACACTGCCGCTGGTTGGCGCCCGATGAGAGAGGAGCTCCACAACATCACAGAAGCTGAGATGCTATCTGTTGGTGTGGTGCTGCCTGGCTTCCAATGAAAACACACGGCTGGATGTAAAGGATTTGAGCAACCCATCAGCAGAGACTGAAACTCTACTGGGAGGAAACCCAGCAACGATAGTGGTGGTTTGAGCTTCTCCACTACATTTTAATGCAGATTTGAAGTAAAACATGTGAAGTTATTAGATCATCAAGCTGCAGAGCAAGCTGGTTGCATGACAGGAT